>NC_048598.1:167781774-168416774 GCF_003668045.3 Cricetulus griseus | reverse complement strand
TACTAGAGTAATGATTAGTATTAAACAATGGCATCTTTAAAAGTGGACTCCCCCATGTATCTAGCCTGAGCAATTATCTCTTCCTAGGGAATGGGTTCCCAAAGCCCATTCATGCACCACAAATTAATACTGGTTCCCCAGCCAATAGCCCAATAGACTATCCAAGCCTCCCAATTAACTCCCATGTTCTGGAGCCTGGTTTGTTCTTAAGTGGACACCTATCCGTTTATTGGATCTTTGATTGTCAGGAAAACGCTACCAAAACCAAAAGATACATGGTTTGTATTTGTATTGGGAATTTTTTCACTATGGGAGGGGATAATTAGCCAGAGCTGAATCCTGCTTGATGTGGGGTTTCAGATGTGCAATAGAAAATACCTGGTCGGAACAGACACCTCAAAATATTATATGAAGGTTTTAGTTACAGAAGAGGGGAGAGTTGATAGGACCCTCACTTGCTTGCCAGAATGGGGCTTTGGTTGAATGGAACGACATGTTGCAGTGACATCTGACACTTCATTCTGAATGTGTGCTTGTTGGTGTGTATGTGTGCGAGTGGTCCTACGTGTGTGTTTTGTGTGGGCTTGGTGTTAGTTTAATTGTTAGGTAGGGTTAACCTGAAAGGGCCTGTCAGCTCTCATGTGTGCATGTGTACATGTGTGTCAGAGACTATGGAAGAGGGTATTCTGAGCAATACCTGGCTACAAAGTCTGCATGTAGAGGTTGTGACTGTAAGAATGGGAACACCCAGAAGGACATGACAAGTAGCCCTGTATAGAGGGATTTGTTTGTAAGGTGATGGGAAATGTACCAAGATGTGACATCGTGACCTGCTGTGAGTGTATGGGGTGGGGAGCTTTGACTATTGGTGATGAGCTACCTACTGGACCCAACACCCACCTTTATCTCTTGCTCTCAGTTTCTTCAGTTTCTACCTCCTTCCTCTCCCTCTCCTTCTCTTTCTCCCTCTCTCTCTCTCCGTCTCACTCTCAACCTCCCTCTCCCTCTCCCTGAAGCTTCTGATTTATATCCCCTATGTTTGGGTGTATTTATTTTGGCTGTTCAGGATTTGGAACTCAGCAGGCCCTGATAGATATCTGTGTGCGTGCCTGTGTGCGTGCGTGTGCGTGTGTGTGCGTGTGCGCATGCGCGTGCGTGTGTGTGTGTGTGTGTGTGTGTGTGTGTGTGTGTGTGTGTGGATTTGGCTGTAATAGAGGCTACAACTTGATGATTCTGATACTTTCCCTTGTGTGGGTAAAGATTTTCATAATAAGGGGAAAACTGAGGACCTGATACCTAGCACATTGTCTTGTGTTTTGTTGCAGCGGCATAGAAGGCTTTGGCAGTTCTGTGCCTTGTTTGCAGGGACATCCCAGGAAGAACTCATCTCCCCACACTTCTCCTCTTCCAGGTTTGTGAAAATAAATGATTCCTGATGGTATGATTTGTTTTTGCACACTCTCTAGTCTGTCCTGATTTTAATGGTCATCAGGCAATATCCCTATAGTATAATGAGATTGATTACTACCTAAATGGAATAATAGAGCCTTCATCCAATAGATGATGGAAACGGAAGCAGAGATACACATCCAGGCACTGAACCGAACTCCTGGAATCCTGTTGTAGACATGGAGGAGTGATGAACAAAGTGGTCAAAACCATGCTGGGGAAACCCACAGAAACAGCTAGCCTGACAAGTTGGAGTTCAGAGAACCCAATTGACAGCTTGGGAACCAGCATATGACCAATTCAGGCAGCCTGAAGTTGGGTGTCCATCGGGGCCTTGGGAAGTCTATGGGACTTCTTGCAGTGGAAACAGTATTTATTCCTAGTGCTCAAATAGTCTTTGGGAGACCATTCAAAATGGAAGGATGCTCTTTCAATATAGATACATGGGGGAGGACCTAGGTCTTGTCCCAAATGATGTGACAGACTTAGATTAGCCCCCAATGGAAGCCTCATCTTCCCTGGGGTATGGATGGGGCTTTAGTGCTGGACATGGTAGGATGGGAGGGAGAGGACAGGCAGATTGGTTTGTAAAACAAGATTGTGTTTAATAAATAAAAATATACTTTAAAATGGTTTCAATGATTAAATATCAAAAGGAATAAAAGCCGGCTATAATATATATTCATGTAAGTATACTATCTGACTTTTAAAAAGAGTGGACCCTGATATTTCTCCAACTATTCAATAAGGGAGAATTAAAGACACACTTTCTGATATGTTCTACAAACGCTGAAGGAGCCGTCTGCCAGACCTGTTGATATCAGTTTTCCTTCTGTATACCATATATATAAAAAAAAATCACTGACATCCAACTCTCATTTTACCTTTGACTCCCAGAAAGGTGTGTTGTGCAAAGACAGATAAATAACTCTGAGCAAAATAAACAGAAAATATTACCCTAACTGTAAAATAAACGGAGACTCTGAATCAACAGTTAATGCATCTGAACATGACAATTCTTATTGAAATCACTTGAAACATTCAGCAATTTCAACAGAACATAAACAAGGGTATGTTCATACATAAGGTGAGTTCATGACTGAACAACAAAAAGACAGATAACATAGGAAAAATTCCAGATGAACATATGAATATAAGGTTCCAGGCAATAGAAGCACAGGCTCTAATCCCAGCAATCTGAAGGCAGAGGCAGGCAGATCTCTGTAAGTTCTAAGCCAGAATGGTTTACACAGTAAGTCCACAGGAAAGGCTCCAAAGCACGCAGAGAAACCCTGTCTCAATAAAATACACAAAACAAACAAACAAACGAAAAAATGTAGATATAGTGTAAAAAGCCCATGCCCTCAAGATTGTAATTAAGTTATTTTTCCAGAAAACAGTTACAAATGAAGATAACTTTGTCATGAGTGACATGCCAGAATCAAAATGTAAATTTTGAGGGAACATGCAGGGAGGTGGTGATGTGTGCTTTTTCCCAATTGTTGGAGGGCAGAGGCAGACAGGTTTCCCTGGGTTTGAGCAAGGCCTGGTCTAAATAGCGAATGCCAGTACAAGCTTGAAGGCTTCAAAAAGAATCCCGGTCACAAATACTCCAAATAAATAAATAAATGAATAAATGAATAAATAAATAAATAAATACAAACAGAAAGAAAAAAAGTGAGGGAATATTAGATTTGACACTGAGTTCAAGGAATAGTACAGCAGTCACCCTGGGATGGTCCACAATATTCTGAGTAGAGGCCTGGTTCTCTCACCATCCTGACTCTTTAGATAAAAAAGGAAGAGAACTGGGTGGTTTAAAATCAAGGCTCTGGTTCCTGATGAGTCAGCCAATAGGAACAATGTCCAGTGGCCCAATCCACACTCCAAAGTTTTATGACCAAGAGAGCATTCTGGGTCCCATGAAAACAAAATAGTCCTGGAAGACAGCAGCCCATGAGGCTGTACCTGGTGTTGCTTCAGTTGAACAGAAAATCCTCTTCCAAATTCGCGGCTTTGAGCACTGTCTGTGCACACTGCCTTGGGCACTGGTGTCAGCGAAGTGAACGCTCTGCCTTCACTTGCAAGACTGGCACCAACTGTCTCTTGACCAACCAGCTCGTGCAGCTTGTGCATCCTGAGCTGTAACCTGATTGGTGACAGGTACTGAAGTGAGCCAGTCAGATTCAGATGCCAATCCGGGCACCCTCATTGGTCAGGGGAAGTCACGTGACTTGAGGCAGCTCCAAGGAGACCTGTCAAATGCCTGCCTATTGGACAACAGATGGGGGTCCTGTGACAGCCGGCTTACAGAAGAAGGCTTTGCTTGTTCTGTGCCTTTTGTGCACAGCCCAGCCAATAGGCATCTTTCTCTGCATACTACTTCCCTCCAGCATCTCATTGAAGTCCTGAAATTAGACTTGTTTTCTGAAGGTCTTTTGGTGTTTGAACAGTTTCTAGTCTGTTCTGAGTGAAATATCATCAGGCAATATCTGTGAACTGGTGACTTGTGATCGCCCATAATTGGAACATCATCAGGACCTCATTAATTTCTGCCTTTAAAGTACTAATTGTCAGAAAGAATAAATCCAGTCTCTGAGTGAATCTCAAGACCATCAATGCATGCTGACCTTTCCGATGGAGCCCCATCTCTAGTTTAATACAAGTGCTTAGGTCTGTGTTACCCCTTTATTTGTAAATACAAAAACTACAACATTTGCTAGTCATGGCTTAATTTGCCTACACTGATCATCAATATTCTGAAATTGTTTTTAAGATTGCTCTCTTCTGCTTCATCTGTCTTGGGATGTTCATGTCTTACTGCTGTAGAGTCCCTAGACTCTGGTGGTTTCATATTGGTTTTCCTGTTATTGGATATGTTCTTGTATTGTCGTTTTCCATTTTCTTCTTCCAATGATGAAGGTGGTGTCTCTTCCTTTCCTGGTGTGTATGGGACTGGGGTTCGCTTTAGGTGGGTACAATTGGCTCCGATACTCTGATGGGTCTTTATGTGGTTGCAGGCAGGTCTGAGGTAATCCAGACTCTCTCTAGGTGGGTGAGAGCAGGACTAGGACATATATGTCAACATACTCTGGGTTGCTTGGTCCTGAGTGGCCAATTCAATCTACCTTCCGACCCATGGGGCAGGAGTTCCCACAGTAGGCATGCTGAAGTTGCTCCCAAGTCTTGTAAATCCCCCCAGCACAACTGACACCTTCTTCTAGACCCTTAACCACATTAGCACACACACACACACACACACACACACACACACACACACACACACACACACAGATATTATATATATATGCATATAAGTCATATATGAACACTATATACACATATATATATATGAACATAATTTAAAATATATGTATAAAACCTTTTTTAAGAAAAGAATTTCTTTTTTTTAAGAATCAAGTAATAGTCTGTAGCACCAAAAGTTATAACCCAGAAACAGATTTTGAGGTTCATGCTGAAGTTCAGAGAAGCAAAGCAGCCATGCCACCAGAGTGTTCCACTCCTGACAATGACCAGATTGAAGGAGTCAGTGGCTTTCTATTAAACATTAGATTGCATCTACAGACTACACTGTTCCTCACCAAATGAGACTACTCCTGATACAGCACTGAGATTCTTATATTCTTTCTAGTGCTGGGATTAAATGCATGAACTCTGTTTCTCTTTTAGATTGATTCACTATAATGTAGCCCAGGATGGCCTTGAACTCCCAGAGATCCATCTGCATGTATCTCCTGTATCCTGGGTGAAAGCACTGTGCCTCCAATGTCCGTCTTCTATGGCTAACTAGTATGCCTGGCTTGCATTACGATCTCCAGTGGCTTTATTAGATCATAAACAATATATCACCACAATAGACAAAACAATAGCATCTCAATGCCCCACTGAGTCAATCAATATGTAAGTAATACATACAAACTGCATTAAGGCAAACGTTCATTTCACAATTCTTTAAATTAAAATTCATATTTGAACAAGCTACCATTAAAATAAATTATCATCAGTTAAATTTGTAATAGAAAGTCTTCAAAGAACACAGGGAGGATACAGGAATTCAAGTTTCTTTTTGCCAACTGTAATATGTCTTTATATGTCATGAGTAATGTAAATAATTACTCATTAACTATATCAAGATGAAATTCATCAAGTCTTCCTCACACTCAGAGCATTGTTAATAACTCAGTTGGAAAGAAAATACAAAAATGTACAACAATGTGACAGTATTTAAATCAACTCCTTCAGACAATATAGGTGCCAAGGAAATAATAGGATATCATAAGAAAGGGTGTTATCTTAAGAAACATCCTAAGATAATACAAATATATTTTAGATATTTGAACAAACATTAAAAACCTCTCTAGATAATCCTTTGTAATAAACATGTCTAGACATCTACAAGTTTGTTTGTAGCAACTCTAATGACCAGCAATGGGGAATTTTGCCAATATTTCTGGTCTAAGTAGCAATGAATTTGACATTTTTACCCTTACACCCTAATAGGCATAATGATTCCTAAAATTCATACTTGTATGTTTGAAAAACCACTTAGGGTCCAGGGTATTTTTCATAAACACATCAGACTACAAGACATTATTAATGAAATATTTCTTCAAATACACTGGTTATAAACCAGTAGGCTCTTGGTTCTTTCTCGACATACTCAATTATATCAAAGACTGATTAAAAAAGAAAACCTCACTTTCTGTCAGAATGTCAAGATAGCTTTTCATGATCTTTCAGTAACTCCCTTGATCCCGCTGACATAACCAGGCAGCTATATAAAATGGGTCTCCCTGTTCCAATTCTGTTGTTATGACCGAGTATTCCAGTCTTGATACCAGCAGTGATTATATTCCTGTTAAAGGTATACCTGGCAGAAAAGGTTCTAGTTGGTGTCAAGGTCCAATGGTGCTAGAATCTTCCAATCACTGGTACTCTGCCTGATTTTCAGCATCATACAATGGGTAATTGAAGGTTTGAACACGTTTTTATTAGAAGGGTTGCAAGAAAATCTGTGATAGCCAACCCTGGGGGAATATCACCAAGAATCAAGTGTCATTTAAAAGTTGCACATCACAGAGAATGATCAAGTGTAAAAATATTTATTCAATAGAGCCCAAGTTTTATTCATAAAATTAAGACCTCAATCTTTATCAATGCAATTATTTTTATTTCCTTCAGACATTTTTCAGTTTATCTCCACAATTCCAATTTGAATCCAATAAGTCCTTATTTTATGAACACAATCTGTAAGCCCTAACTGAATCTTTTGTAATAACTGTACCATGTTGGTGAGAGATACACCTGCCCCCTCATCATTTCAAACCGTGGTGGAAAATTATATCAAATGAACTGTACTCAGTCAACATCGCACTGGGATTTTTAGCACCTGAACAGATCCGTTCTACAGACAAACAGATTAGGATATAAAAGTTAAACTTTTGCAAAAGATAAGTAATTATTTCTTGACCATGTTACTAAATGAATATTCTTAATTTTTTTAAACCTTCTGGAGTTTTCCTTTCTATACAACGTTGAGTTGGAGTTGGTGGTGAGGCACCCGCAATGGCCAGAGTCATCGCTAAGCTGGCACCAGTCCTTGTGTCTGGCTCTTCCTAAGTCTCTAGGCCTTGAAAAACCTGATGCTCCTTCACAGAGGGCAGCAGGAGAGCATCCTGAGGAGAGACTAGAACCCTTTGGATGAAATAAGGTGAACAAAGTGTTTAGTCAATGTTACTATTGCCTTGATTCATCACCATGACAAAATCCACTAGGGGAGAAAGAGGTTTATTTGACCTACACGTCCATATCACTGTCAGGACAGTAACTCAAACAGGGCTGGAGGCAGCCATTGGTGTAGAGGTCATGGGGTTGTGAGTAAGAATTTTAGTAAAATATCTGGATTCTCTGTTCTGGCTTCTGCAGTGGAGGATTTCCCCATCTTACAGTCTATGCATCCACATAGTCCAGGGCCTGACTGTTTGAAGCGGGGTCTATGCCTGCAGTCCTGAGAGTTTATCCTGATATTCCCTCTCCTCCATTTGCCTGCCTCTCACACTCAAAGTGGGTAGCATCGTGTTCCACTCCATTTGGGTTAGACCCTAACTCTTCTTTCTCTTAGAGAGGCACCCTCTAGTGGGCCCCAACCCTGCCAGACGAAGGTACTGGAAAGGAGCAGAGGCTCAGGACATAACAGTCACAGGAAAATAGAAGGCAAAACTCTCTGTCTCTTGGTAACCAGGAATACAGTTCATTCAGTGCTTAGCCAGTCCCTGGGGTCCATTGATGAGGAGAAAACCAGCATCCAATGGACCACAGGAACTGTCATCTACTCCTGGACTACCAACCAAGAAATGAACCTTGGACAAGTCCTTACAGTCACCACAGAAGGCAAATAGAGACATCCAGAGTCATCTATCATGCCCACCGCCTGTGTCACCCTTGACTGAACCAGCACCCAGGTTCCAACTTGCAGATTTTGTGTGGGTCCTCCGCTTACCTAGCAAGACTCCAGAACCTACTTGGAAGGAACTGACAGATTCCTGTATTCTGACAACACCAAGGGCCATCAAGGTAGTGGAGACTGCAGTTTGGATCCACCATTCCCATCTAAAGGTGTACACAGCCAGCCAGGAGAAAGGTGACAAATGGAGGTTAATGCAAAACCCCCAGTGCCCTCTAAAAGTGTGGCTCATCTCATACCTTGAATTCAGATTGACACTAATATTAGGAATCTTGGTAGGTAACTCCAATATATGGCCAACTGACAGTGTTGAAGTATGGGACTGAGAACTATCTCGAACTGCAGATGGGAAAATAATAGGCATTTTCTAGAATGCTACTTCCCAACCTATGTTTAGATTGACCCAGTATTCCGGAGGCAGAGGCAGACAGATCTCTGTGAATTTGAGACCAGCCTGGTCTCCAGAGCGAGTTCCAGGATAGGCTCCAAAGCTACACAGAGAAGAAACCCTGTCCCCAAAAAACCAAAAAAAAAAAAAATGAACATTGGTTAGGCCTGGTGACACTGCTTCTACTCAGAATGCTGAGGCAGGATAATTGTAAGCTCAGTACTTCGGTGAACTAAAGAGGGAGTTGAAGACCAACTTGGGAACTTTAGCAAAATCCTGTCTCAAAATTAAGGAAAAAATCAATGTATTGGGGATATAGCTTAGTGGGTGGTAGGATGCTTGCCTGCTCTGTGCAAGGCTCCAAGTTCAATCTATAATACAAAAAATAAAAATAGAAAAGAAGTATGTACCGTAAAATAAATACCATCTCACTGCAATGCAAACATCTGTAGGTTTTCTAACACAGTTGTAAAAAGCATCTTTCCTCAGCTACACAGATTCAGCTTGGGGCATTAAATTACTAGCCTCAGTCTTGGTTTTCCCTGTGCCACTATCCCAGAAATCATGGGTTTTGAAATGGCCACGTGATTTATAAATCAAGAACAAACAGCAACAAGGGAAGCTTTCATAGTGTTGACTTTGTATGTGTTCTCCCCTCTCGGTTTATTCAAATGCAGCGAGAATATCCATCACAGACATTTGAAACAAGCAGCCTAATTAGCAGCAATCTTCACATTTCCATCATGCCTGCTTCCTCCCCTTGCTCCTAGCCATTGCTCAGCACATACCAGCCATGTGAAAGCAGGACTCCTCTAATGACCAGACTGCCTTGAACACTAATTCCTAATGTCCCTATTACAAGCCCCCTGCAGGTGGCACAGCAACACAGAACGTTCTTCCCCCTTGTTTCCTTTCAAACTTACAGTGCGCACTCAGATCTCCTGGTGCATTCTCATGCACATTTCAAACTTACAGTGTGCACTCAGATCTCCTGGTGCATTCTCACGCACATTTCGCCTAATGCAATGTTTGCCTTTCAGAGGACTTGACTGACACAGATCACTAAGTGATGTAAGATCCAAAGGCAATGGTAACTGTTCTGGCTGTCAGATGGAATTTTCTTGAAAGTCAAGAAAATAGGGCACAGGAGCCAGAGAACTAATGAAACCAACAGGGTTTGAATTCCTTACAGTCAGTTTCCAGTTGTGCTTTTATAGGCCATAAATGACAATTTCCCCCTACAGGAAAGCAGGAACAATTAGTATCTAAGTACTTCTGAATCCCCAGCATGAATACTTTGCTGGTAATAGAGAAGGCAAAAAATATCCCCTGCCCCTACCCACCAAGAACGTACTGTACGAACAGTTCCTATTCTTACATTAACTGCTAACTTCACACACTCTCCTGTAACCACTAACCACTAACCACTTTACTGCTAGGTCATAGTAATGTGCAAAGACTGTCCAGGGTGCTAAAGGTACTCCCTTACCCGTTAGTTCCCTTGGCAGCTCTTCATTTTGTCTCTTTTGGAATGGAGCTAAGGTGTCTAAGTAATCCATCCTCAAAGAAGAAACCCTCTTAAGAGTATTTAAAATGAGAAAAAGTTGTCACTGTGGCTCGAACTGCCACTATGAACAACACTGATGTGGGCTATCCCAACACCTACATGGGCTGCCCCAACAACTACTTGGGCTGCTCCAACACCAAAGTGGTTTGTTCAAATACTGACACACTGTCACTCTTTCTGTTTCAGACCCACACTTTCTTACTTCATTTAAGTAAGTAAGTAAGTAAGTAAGTAACCACACTTACTTACATCAAATGAACATTTCCTCCCAGGATGACTTTCTTCTTCTTCTTCTTCTTCTTCTTCTTCTTCTTCTTCTTCTTCTTCTTCTTCTTCTTCTTCTTCTTCTTCTTCTTCTTCTTCTTCTTCTTCTTCTCCTTCTCCTTCTCCTTCTCCTTCTCCTTCTCCTTCTCCTTCTCCTTCTCCTTCTCCTTCTCCTTCTTCCTCTTCCTCTTCCTCTGCCCCCTCCTTTTCAGCAGATAGGTTACAAACACACACAAAACAATGGAGTGCCTACTTCCATGTAATCCTAAATTTTAAATTTAGTATGCCTTGCAGCCAAACAAAACCCACAGGAATTTAACTACAGTAAGAAACAAAAAAAAAAATGAGCAAATAGGCACACAATTTTTTTATGGAACTTTAGGCCACTCCAGGAATTCGGAACAAGAAAGCAGCTGCTCTTGGAAAGTACACATTGTTGGTAAGTGTCAAGCCACCCAGACTCAGACATTCCTGGGCATTCCTTAAAGTCATTTTAGGGCTCAAATGTAGGGACACTAATGTTTAGTCCCAACACAAGGTCTGGGTCAATATGGGGATGGTATTTGTCCATTCCTGGCATTACTGACATGACAGCCAATAATAAGTTCATGAAAGGGGGTAAAAGCAAGAATAATTATAAAACCATAAAGACTGTCCAGTGGCATTATTAGCCAATTTTATTAATGGTTATTGTTAATCATTATTAACTAACGCATACTACAAAAGGTGACTTTAAGACCGGGTATTATTTACTATTTATTAAAGCTTGTCCAAGGATTCAGAAACAAAGCCAGCCCCAAGCCATAGAGATCAGGCAGTGGTGATACTCACCTATAATCCCAGGATTCAGGATTAAGAGGTAGACGAATCTTTGAGTCCAAGACCACCCTTTGCTACCAGAGAGTGAATCAGAGCTCACACCTTTAATCTCAGGATTTGAAAGGTAGAAAATGTAGAGGTATTCAGTTTGAGAATTATTCTCTATCCACATTGAGGAGAGCATAGCAATCTGTGTGAATCTGAGGAGCTTGAAGTTGGGAGCAATCTGAGGACTGCCCCTTTAGTCTGAATATAGGTAGATGTAAGAGCTAGTGGCTGGCTGCTATCTTTTCTGATCTTCAGCTTGAAGTTTGAAGCCCAGTATCAGTTGCTGGGTCTTTTATTTATCATGCTACAATGAGGTACTCAAGAATAATTTCATTTCATCCCAATGAATATTTTCTTTTTGAATTTTTCCTTCTTTCTCCATAGAGCTACGTCTTCTGTTAATGAATTAAAGTAACAACCTCACATTACATGAGAATGGAGAATGGCCCGGAGACATACATTAGTACCTGGCCTTATCAGTAAGTCTCAAGCTGTAGTGGTGGCTAAATTTATCCATAAGTTTGGGAATATCAACTTCAAAACAGCATGCATTCTAATTTTAGTTAGCCCAAAGGGAATTTGTCTGGTTTAGCATGGAAGTCTTGTATGTGTGGGGGGGGGGCTGGGGAGGGCATTTATACACTGTTTAGTTCCAGAAAATTTTATTTTTATAGTTTGACAAGCATAGATCATCCATTTCTTCCTTTCAGAAATAATAAACTAAAATACAAGGAAGGAAGCTATTTACATCTTATTTTTAATTACTCATGAGATCTGAGGCAGCAGGATTTGTTCTATTTTTCCCATCCAGTTGTTGGAATTTCCCCCAGAGACTAGAGCAATCGTGTCCTGCTGGAACACTATTGCTTCATTTGAGAAGAACAGAAGACGTCCAAAGTGCCTGGGATGTGGGTGTAGTTAGCAGATTAAACAAAAGCTGAGGGAGGCATTGTGTTCATCCATCCCAAGGCTAAAGATCCATTACTGTGCATTTTACCAACCAAGGGGCACAGTGAGAAAGGCTTTACGCTCACAGACAAATGTGGCTTCCTTGGTTAAGTGGACCTTCAAAATGTGAAGAAACCTATACAGCCAGTACACATTAAGAACAAATGGTGGAAGTTCTTCTAAAATGAGTATGTCTAGTGAAACAGTAGGCTTGAGATGTTGGGGTAGGGAGAGGAAGAAGAACAGTTACCAGACTTATTCTTGACACACCATTGTTTTGAAAGGAATTAGGAAATGTGATGTTTTGATATGTATTTCATCTTTGAACATACATTCATATGCTACAACTGTAACTATAACTCCATTAGCTAGTATTATGCAATTCAGAAAGAAATAATAAGACCAATCTACATATATTACAGAAATTTTTTTCAAGTAGAGCTTAGAGATTAAAACAACCAAAACCATAAACACAACTATTCAAACTCCAAAAGCAGAATTTCCCGAATCTATAATTCATTGCCAAAGAGTTTCTATCAGTTTTCCTGTGGGACATCTTTTTAATGCCACTAGAATTGAAGGCTTTTGCATGTACTTTACCATATAAGTGCATTTGAGTTTTTAATTAAAAGCTTATTTTCTATCAGTTGGATTTCATGCTCCATCCTATCTATGTACCACACAGTGGTTCACAATAAGATGTAGGTGCAGCAGGCTCTGGGGACCACTGGGAATTATATGAGGAGAATGTAAATGTGCCTTCAAATTAAAAAGCCTTCCTACCAACATCCTTATAAATCACTTGTTCTCTACCACTTCCCCCTTGAGTCATGCAACCAAGATGTATTGGATGCCTACCATGTGTTAAACTCCTGATCTGAGCACTAGAATTATATCAGTGAACATAGACATAATCGCCTAGTAGTGGATATTAATTTTTAGCAGCAGGTTCAGTTTTAAATTAAGGAGTGAGTTAGAACCAATGTGATATTCAAGCCAATGTTCAAGGAAGATGGATTACAGAGGATGGGAATAGAGGACACTGGGTTTCAGCCTCCCAAACTGTCTGGAGCAAGGATAGCTGTGTGCCCACAGAAGAACAAGGAAGCTGGAGAATGAGGCATGATTTATTTCTTTTATATTTACCAACATTTAGTATTGCCTCTAAGCTGAAGAAACTGCTCTGAAGGAATTTTGTTTCTTAACAATTACTTAACTATTAAATACATCTAGGATAACTAAAATCTTATAGCTAGAAAAAATTTAAATGTTCATATATTAAGATGCACATTAACTAGACCTCATTTGCTTAGGCCTATCTTATTCAAACAAGGAAGTAAGGCTTAGGAGTTCTTGGATGTCTTTGCCATGATACACCGATATCACTATACATGTTGACAGGTGATTGAGTAGCTTTCAGATGGTAATTTTGGGTTATTTTATTTTTCAGTAAATTTGAATGGTTGATTTCAGTGCATTTAGCGCTCAAAATATCACAGAAAATAAAATAATAATACAGAAAACTGTATAATAAGACAATCTGATTTATTATCATAAGGTAGTGAGTAAATTTATGTCACAGGTAAGTAGGCAAATAGAAATGCACCTTAAACTGGCTTTTTGGAGCTCATTCCCTTTGGTTGGATACCTTGCTCACCCTTGATACAGGGGGAGGGGCTTTGTCCTGCCTCAACTTGCTATGCCAGACTTTGGAGTTCCCAAGGAAAGCCTTACCCCCTATGAGGAATGGATGGTAGTGGGAAGGAGGGAAGCAGGGTGGCAGTAAGGAGGAACTGGGGTTCATATATAAAATGAAAAAAATTAAATAAAAAACAATAAAAAAGAAAGAAAGAAAAAAAATGTACCTTAGTTGTGATGCAGAATAGTAATTCTTTCTTTCCATGTGCACCTTGTCAGTGAGGTTTAATTGTTATAATGATAAACATGAGGTAGGCTCATTTAAAGTAAACATTTTACTGGGCTCACAGTCTTGAAGGCCAAAATGGTATAGATGAGGTAGCCCATCACCTTGAGCTTCTGTGAGTGTCCTGTGTCAGGTGGCATGATGCCCAAGAGGGACAGAGCCTGTAACCAGCCAGGCAGGGAGAGTACCATCCAGGCTTTAGGCCTGTTCTGTTCTTAGAACAGTTGCTCTCAAGAACAGTCTTGTCAAGGGAGCAGCATTCTCATCTAAGGGCAGCAGCCCTGTTTCATATCAGAACATTGCACAAGCCCTATCTCTTAAACTTTCTACCAATTCTCATACATTCATGTTGGGGACTAAGTCACCAACATGTGAAACAGTAAGCAATAAACTACATCTGACCCACAATGCCCCATGCATTTGGCCTGTAGTCCAACGAAGGAGGCTTTGCTGTGATTTCTTAGCTATGCTGATAGGAACACAAAGAGTAGTAAGATGGGTAGGAGTGTTCTTTCTCTAAAACTTGTAATCTATAGGAGACTGCTGTTCTAAATTAATAGAAAACAGGCAAAACCACAAAAATCACAAGAGTCTGACACAAACAAGATTTCACAAGGAGAGGGTCTTCCATAAGAAGATGGCTGAGGTACTTTTGTGGAAAAATTTTGAGTGACTTCTTGCCAGTCAAGTATCTATCTCACATAAAGCATTTCATGTTTACCTCCATCTCTGTTGTAAAAATACTTCAGTCATTTGGAAGCAAAGGGGTTTATTTGGCTTGCATATTCAGATGTGTCATGACATTGATGGTTGCTACCTTATGTAGACCCTGTGAGTGTACTGTAAGGTGAAAGGGCTCACCTGATGACCACCAAGAAGTAAAGAAGAGGAGGGAAGTTGCCAAAGTCTCAGTGTTCAATTTAAGGGCAGGATCTTTGTCCGTGTTGGGGACTAATATTCACAAAACTGATTATGTCACCATTTCTCCAAAAGTGGACAGGGTTTGGCATACCCGGAAGTTCCTGTAGCATTATTTTTAAAACATTTGATAGACTTTTCAAAGAGCCTAAATATCTCATCACTCTATGAATATATATATATATATATATATATATATATTATATATATATATATATAACCTCAAACTAAAACAAGGAAAACCTTGTTTATATGGAGGGAGAACAATAGTTTAAGTAGTAATCAACAATAGGATTACTAAACAGTGTCAGTGAAATGATGTATGTTATCTTAAATGAAGAGTTGGTGGGTTGTTTTACAAGAAGTGAGGTTAAACTTCTATTCATCATCTTGCTACATTAAGACATTAGTGTACATTAGTGTCTTAATATAGCAAGATGATGAAAAGTCAATGACAATATTTACTGTATTTCAGTACTGTGGTGGTTTGAGTGAAAATGCCCCCCATGGACTCATATGTAATGGCATTTAGCAAGTGTGGCCTTGTGGGAGGAAGTGTGTCACTGGTGGTGGACTTGGAAGTTTCAGATGCTCAAGCCAGGCCAAGTGTGTCTTTTTCTTCCTGCTGCCCACCAATTCTAGATGCAGAATTCTCAGCTACCTCTCCAGCACCATACCTGCCTGCATGCCACTATGCTTTCCACTATGATGATAATGGACTAAATCTCTGACCCATGAGCCAGCCCCAGATAAATGTTTTCCTTTATAAGAGTTTCTGTGATCACAGTCTCTCTTCACTAACATCAAGTATTTAAACTTCTGACAAGAGTGTTGTTGAACATTTTGGCAGTTGTTTTGCTCTGTGTATTTTTTTTTAACTTGACCTACTCCAAAACTTGAAAAGAAGATCTAGGGCTAGGGAGACAGATGACAATGAGCAGAATGCTTACTATGCACGTAGGTGATGGAGATGTCCTTCTGTATGCTGCAAATATATATTTCTATTATTGGTTGATGAATAAAGCTGTTTCAGCCAATGGACAGTCAGGATCCATGCAGGCAAAAAATCAAAACAGGGATAGAGAAAGGTAGGGGGCAGAGTCATGGAGACGCCATGTAGCTACTGGGAAGGCCGAGTGTCTAGGTATTCTCCAGTAAGCCAAGACCACATGAAGACACATAGATTAGCAGAAATTGGTTAATAATTAAGAGAGCTAGCCAATAAGAAACCTGAGACATTGGCCACACAGTTTATAATTAATATTAGCCTCTGGGTGTTTATTTGGGACTAAAGGGCTGCAGGTCCAGGCAGGGCAGAAATTTTTGTCTACATGTAGGAGCATCTATAATTACAGCCCAGGAGTCACAGGCAGGAAGATCCTAGGGCAGCCAGAATAGCTGAAATGTCAAAGTGAAGAGGTGATTGAAGAAGACATTTCTGTTTCTAACTTTGGCTTCCATTCTTGCCACATAGGTTATCACAGCATTTACACAGGCACAGACACAGACAGACACACACACACACACACACACACACACACAGACACACACAGACAAACAAACACACACACACACACACACACACACACACACACACACACACACACACACGAAAAGTATTTAAAAAACTTTTATAAGTCACAGAGAATGCCCTACTGTTGTGGTAAATATATCATGTCATACATATATCAAAGATTCAGATTCAGCTGGAAAGTTGTATGTTATTTTGAGATGAAGAGAAATACTTAAGGATCAGAGAATTTTAAGCAAGATAAAAATAATTTAATGACTCAATAATAGTGGTTAATTACTATTACGTGGATGAAAAGGCAATCACTACTTAAACATGTAAAAATTAAGACATAAGTAAAACAAATTATCATCATTTGAAATTGGAAAAATTTAGGTGGAATAGCAGGTGAAGACACACTGATAACTTAATTGGATTGAACTTATCATCCATAACAAATGATTTTTGAAGGCAAGTGCATTCCAATCCTTTCTAAAAGTGAATAAAATTAAATTATTTTTTCTGAAAGAAACTAGGAGACAAGTCCTAAAAGGTTTTCTGTGAATTTACTCTAGTCATGGAATGAAAATATGTGCTAGGACCCAAAGGCACTAATGAATACAGACAAGATAGCATCAATAAGGGAATTTAATTTCTTGGTTCCACTTGGCAAATGCATTCTCTCATTTCTTTCATTCCACATTTGTCTGTATAGAAAGTTAGACATTCCAATTGCCAATCCAAATACCAATCCAAACCAAATTCACAGAATACTAATACCTTTCTCATTGTACTTTCTCTCTTCAAATTTTGAGAAATGATCATATTATAAATGGCCTTAGCTAGTCATGATTCCTCTACCTTGGATTCTAGAGCATTGGGTTTAGAGAAGTGCACCATAGCTGGCCATTCTTGCTTCTTGCTTTCCCATATCCTTCCTTGCACATTTAAAAAAATAAACAAACTTCTGCCCATCCTTCTTCCCTTTAACTTCTCATTACATCTTTATGTGTGTGTATTTTAATACTAAAAACAATGATTCCTGTTATGATAACACAGTTTCTGTGACAAAATGAATAAAAAATTAAAGAAGGTGAGATTTACTTTAGCTTACAGTTTTTATTTCTGACTTCATCAGGAGATGTTGCTTTTGAGCTTGTGGCAAGTTAGGCATGCCCACTAGAGGAAATCTGTTAAGTAGTAGTCAGAATGTAAGGAGGAACAGAGTGGGGCTAGGGTCATAGCATCACCTTTGAGGGTACCCCTGCCAAATGACCTAACTTGTAAATAACCTTGACTCAAGGCTTGTGTCACTCCCCCAACAGCACTACATTTTTGGCAGTCAAGTCTTTAACATATGAACTTTGGAGACGTCTAAGACCCAACATCTAATATTCCATCCTTGGTCCTCAAAGGCTTCTGCCTATGTATCTTGGTCATTATTCTATCACTATGAAGAGACACCATGACCTAGGGACCTCTTTTTTTGTTTTTTTTTTTTTTGTTTTGTTAGTTTGTTTTTGTTGTTGTTTTGTTTTTTCAAGACAGGGTTTCTCTGTGGCTTTGGAGGCTGTCCTGGAACTAGCTCTTTGTAGATCAGACTAGTCTCAAACTCACAGAGATCCACATGCTTCTGCCTCCCAAGTGCTGAGATTAAAGGCATGCACCACCACCACCTGACCCTAGGGACCTCTTACAGAAGAAAAAATTTAATTGGGGCTGTCTTACTGCTTCAGAGGCTTACTTCATTATCATATCCATAGGGAGCATGGCAGCACACAAGGTGCTAGAATGGTAGCAGAAAGCTACCATTGATCCATGGTGGAGGTGGTGGTACCCAAGCAAGCATCTGGGGCTGTTGTGATGTTTTGAAACCTCAGAGCCCATCCCCAGTAATACACTTCTTCTAGACTTAACAATGGCAGTACATTTTAAGAGGCCAAACCCAAATACTGCTCAAGGTCTCAAAATCAGTTGTTTGCTATGCACCCATTTTTTGAAATTAAAGAAACACAAATTTCATGCTTCACAAATACAATGGCAAAGGTAAATTTTCCCATTGGAATCACGAAGAATAAGGGAAAAGGAGACACTGCAGTGAACACTAAATCCTGCTGTTCTATCCTTGGCATCTGGGTCACATGGTAGTGGGATGTGGGATAACACTCTCCCTTATTGGATGCACTCCACACAGCATCAGTCTTGAGCCAAATATGCTTCCTGCCCGTAGTTCCCGTTTTAACTATTCTCCATTTCCAATAACTTGGTAACCTGCTTTTGTTAATTTGTACAGATTACTTTACTACTATTTCATGCCTGACTTCAAGGCCACTCACTGCTTATCCTCCAAAGACTTTCTTTGAAATTTTAGTGGAAACTTTCATGACACCATAACTCTTGCATTCTACATGCCTGTGTTGCTCATCTTTCTTTTGCTGTGATAAAAAATTAAGTATGATATTTTATTTTTGTAGATTTATTTTTCTTTAAAAAATTTATTCATTTTACATATCAACCATATTTCCCCTCCCTTCCCTCCTATCACTCCCCCACCCCACCTGCCACCATCTACTCCCTATCCAGTCCTCAGGAAGGGTAGGGTCTCTCATGGGAAGTCAACAAAATCACATATCAAGTTGAGGCAGGACCAAATCCCTCCCTGCTGCATCAAGGCTGAGCAAGGAATCTCACCATAGAGAATGAGCTAGAAAAGCCATCTCATGCACCAGGTGTAGATCCTGGTCCCACTGCCAGGGTCCCCACAAACAGAACATGTCACACAACTTCCATCCACAGTCAGAAGGGCTAGTTCGGTCTCAGTCAGGCTCCTAAGCTGCAAGACCAGACTCCATGAGCTCCTACTAGCTCTGGTTACTATAGCTGTGGATTTCCCCATCATTATCTTTACCCCTCTTGCTCATATAATTTCTCCTCCCCCTCTTCGATTGGAATCCAGGAGCTCTGCCCAGTGCTTGGCTGTGGATCTCTGCATCTGCTTCTATCAGTTACTGGATGAGGGTTCTATGATGACTGAAGTGCTATATTGTTTATACTCTGACAAATAAAGCCTGTCTGAAGTTCAGAGGGCAGAGCTAGCCACTAGTTAACCATATAAGTGTGAAGGTCTTTATGGACAGATAGGAAGTGATATGGCAGGGCAGAAAGGGGAAGTGATAAGGAGGGTGGAGAGAGGCACTTAGTATCTTTTCAGTTGGGAAGTTAAGAAGGAAACATGTGGTGATAGTTTGCACCTTTACATCTCCAATATTTCAGCATTTAGCCTTATATCTGACTCTGGGCTTTAATTATTTTTAAATTAATATTTATTTAAATTAAAAACAATCCTATTTTACATATCAATCCAAGTTCCCTCTCCCTCCTTCCTCCCATTCCCTTCACCAACCCCTTGTCCCATCTCCCATCCATTCCTCAGGGAGGGTGAGGCCTTCCATGGGGATCATCAAAGTCTGTTACATCATTTTGGGCACATCTTAGGCCTCCCCCATGTGTCTAGGCTGAGAGAGCATCCCTCCATAGGTAATTGATTCCTAAAGCCCATTCGTGTACTAGGAATAAATACTAGTTTTATTGTCAGAGGCACCATAGAATGCCCAAGCACCACAACTGACACCCATGTTCAGGATCCCTGGTTTGGTTCTATGCTGGTTTCCCAGCTGTTAGTCTGGGGTCTGTGGGCTCGCACCTGCTCAGATCAGCTGCTTCCGTGGGTTTCCCCAGCATGGTCTTGACCCCTTTGTTCATCACTCCTCCATCTCTATAACTGGATTTCAGAAGTGTGGCTCAGTGCTCAGTTGTGAATCTCTGCTTCTGCTTCCATCAACTGCTGGATGAAGGCTCTAGGATGGCATTTAAGGTCATCTTCAATCTCAGTATAGGGGAAGGGCATTTAAGGTAGCCTCTCCACTATTGCTTCGATTCTTTTTTTTTTTTTAGCTCTCAAAAAGAAATACTTTTTAATTTTTTTATTTTAGAAACAATATTATTTTACATATCAATCCCCCACTCCCTAACCCTCCCATCCTCTTATACACCCCACTGACCCCTCACCCACTCCCCAAGGATAGTGAAGCCTCTCAGGAAGAAATATTTAAAACTATTTTTGTTTATATATCTGTCTTGCATAGGTGCATAGAGTAAAATATTGTTACTATGCCATTTAATTGTTATACATTAAAAAGTAAAATGCAAATTTTAGTAATGAACCTAAGAAAGACATACAGAAGCTGGATGTGTCTAAATAAGAAAAGCAATAAAGGAAAACATAAAATTAAAAGAAATACATTCTCCAAGCCCTAACAATTAGAGATCATTTAAAAATACATGCCCTTAGTTTGCCACGCACACATGTATGTTACTTCTTTTATCCTAAGTGAGTACATACCATGTTTGTCTTTTTTGTGACTGGGTTACTTCACTCAGGATGGTTTCTTATAGTTCCATCCATTTGCCTGCGAATTTCAAGATTCTGATGCTTTTTTCCACTGAGTAGTACTCCATTGTGTAAATGTACCACATTTTCTCTATCCATTCTTCAGTTGAGGGGAATCTAGGATGCTTCCAGTTTCTGGCTATTAAAAATGATGCTGCTATGAACATAGTTGAACATATGTCCTTGTATGAATTTGCATTCTTTGGGTATATGCCCAAGAGAGGAATTGTTGGATCTCGAGTTATATTGATTCCCATTTTCCTGAGAAACCACCATACTGATTTCAAAAGGGGGTGTAAAAGTTTGCACTCCCACCAGCAATGGAGGAGTGTCCCTCATTCTCCAGATCCTCTCCAGCATAGTCTGTCATTGGTACTTTTGATTTTAGCCATTCTGGCTGGTATAAGATGGTATCTCAGAGTTGTTTAGAGTTGCATTTCCTAATTGGGAGCATGGTAGGGGAGAGGGAGCTGGGAGAAAGAGAAGGGGAGAAGAGGAGGGAAGATGGGGAAATGGGGGAGCAGGAAGGTTGAGCCCAGGGAAGGACAGAGGAGAACAGGATGAGAGATACCATAACAGAGGGAGCCATTATAGGTTTAAGGAGAGATCTGGCACTAGGGAGATTTCCAGAGATCTACAAAGATGACACCAACTGGCAATCTAAGAACTAGTGGAGAGTCTATCATAAATGCACTTCCCCTATAATGAGACTGATGACTGCCTTATATGCCATCCTAGAACCCTCATCCAGTGGCTGATTGAAGCAGAGGCAGACACCCACAGCTAAACACTAAACTGAACTCTGGAACCCAGTTGCAGAGTGGGAGGAGTGATGAACAAAGAGGTCAAGACCAGGCTGGTGAAACCCACAGATACAGCTGACCTGAACAAGGGGGAGTGCATGGACCCCAGACTGATGGTTGGGAGGCCAGCATGGGACTGATCTACACCCCTGAATGTGGATGTCAGTGAGGAGGCATTGGCACTCTATGGGACCTCTGATAGTAGATCAGTATTTATTCCTGGTGTAAAAATGGACTTTGGGAGTCCATCCCACATGGAGGGATGCTTTCTCAGCCTAGACACATAGGAGAGGGACAAGGCCCTGCTCCAGATGATATGACAGACTTTGAGGATCCCCCATGGAGGGCTTTACCCTTCCTGTGAAGAAGAGGGGGTGGGGTGGTAGGGGCTGGGGGAGGAAGGAAGGGAGAGGGAGCTGGGATTGATATGTGAAACAGGCTTGTTTCTAATTTGCCCTAATAAAAAATTATATAAAAAAGAAAAAAATGTGGTACATTTACACAATGGAGTATTATTCAGAAGAAAAAAGCCAATGGAATCTTGAAGTTTGAAGGCAAATGAATGGAACTAGAAGAAGCCATTCTGAGTGTGGTAACCCAGTCACAAAAAGACAAACATGGTATGTACTCACTCATATATGGATATTAGACATAGAGCAAAGAATTACCACCCTACAATAATACCTCCAGAGAAGCCAGGAAACAAAGAGGACCCTAAGAGAGACATACATGGTCCACTGGAAAAGGGGTAAGGGACAAGATCTCTTGAGCTAATTGGGAGAGGGAGTCAGGAGAAAGAGAAGGGGAGAAGAGGAGGGATGAGAAGGACATAAGGGAGCAGGAAGGTTGTGTAGGGGGAGGAATAGAGGAGAGCAAAATAAGAGATACCATAATAGAGGGAGCCATTATAGGTTTAAAGAGAAATCTGGCACTAGGCTTCTGTTTTAAGAACAATTAATTTTAACTCATAGTTTTAGAGGCTCAGTCCATAGTTGCCTGGCTTTAAGAATTTGAGCTTGTGGCAGGGAAGAATACAATGACAAAGAGTGATATTTACTTCATTTTGTCTGGGAGGAAAAAGAGAACAGGGCCAGGTTTCCCGTCATGACCCCCCCAAAAGTATAGTTCCTGCAAATAAGCCCTATTCACTCATTTCCATCACTTCCCAATAATGCCATCAGCAGGGGACCAAGCATGCAACATTGGACTCTGGAGAACATTTAAAATCCAAGACATTTCACTATTTACAAAACCAGCATCATTTGGATGATGTCATGGTTTATTGTCAGCCTAAGCTATATTGGGGCTGTCTTGGACCTTGGCTGTATATTCTCTTAGTGTCTGGGCTAACGAACATAGGGGGGTAGATTACAAAGAAGGCATTTCCTTTGTGATCCTGGCACCAGCAAGAGCTCCTTTACTTTTATCTCTAGGAGTGATATGATCTACTGATTCCCTATAATCCCTCAACTGTTTCTTATCTTCCTCATTAAAAGTACTTGTATTTTTTTAGTGTCTCAACTGATGTCTTTAACAATTTCAACTTCTTAAATGTAACTTTAAACTTTGTCTCCCTTTGTTTCACTGGAGAGATGGCTCAGCAGTTAAGAGCATTGGCAGCTCTTCCAGAGGTCCTGAGTTCAACTCTCAGCACCTACATGATGGCTCACAATCATCTATAAGGGGATCTGATACCCTCTTCTGGCATGCAGGTGTATATGCAGAGAGAGCACCTTGTACATAAAAGTTTTTTAAAAATGTAAAGAAATTATTAAAAAGGGGAAATTGTCCAAATCTTCTGTGCTTTTTGTTCCTGTTTCTCACTGTTAATGTTGCTTAAAGAATTCAGCACTGTCCATGCCATTATCTGATGCGCAGTCTGAAATTCTCTCCATCAGGTTAACTATTCAACCACCTTTACATAATTATTTTATCCCTCCAAACCTCTTTCTCCACCGTAGCACCTTTTCATGCACCACTCATGACGCCCCAAATCAGCATCCTCTCTCATATACCACTCCCATGCCCCATCCTAGCGCTTTTCCAAATTCATGGCCCCTTTACTTTAGTTGTTTAATTTCTAAATATTATTTGATCAGTTTGTATAATATTACTTGTCAGTATAAAATTTCAGAGTTGACCATTGGTACTGCATAGATAATTGGTGTGCTCTTCTCTGGGAAATATTATTTCTCCTCGTCTTAGCATATCTTAGTTGACTAAAGTTCTTAGCCTGGGGTTGTGTGGTGATATATTATTTATGGTTTAATAAAGTCACTGGAGATCAAAATGCAAAGGTATCCATAGCCACAGAGCCAGACAATGGTGATACACACCTTTAATTCTATGAGCCACACTAGTTAGCTATAGAACCTGGACAGTTGTGGCACATACCTTTAATCATAGGATTTAGGAAACAAAGGAAGATGAATCTGTGAGTTCAAGGTCACCCAGGTTTACATGCAAGTGAATCGGTCTAAAAGAGATACAACTCATACAAAGGAGATCTCAGCACTTGGGATCCCACATCTTTAATCCCAACTCCAGAGATGTATATAAGATAGGAGTGGGGCGTTCAGGAATTAATCTCAGAGATTTATTATAAGGCATGCTGAGGACAAGGCAGAACTTCAGCCTCAGGTAGACATAAGAGCTAGTGACTAGCTGCTTTGCCTCTCTGATCTTCATCTTGAACCCCAATACCTGTCTTTGGGTTTTTATTAATTCGTGCTACAGGGTTGAGAATTCATGAGCTTGCTCCTAGCCACCTTAGCATATTATTTGTTTGATCTTTTCTCAGGTCATTTTAAACATAGCTACATGTAAAGTCTTAGGGCACTGAAAAAAGATAATGCTATAGTGTAACACTAAAGCGCTCTAGTCCAATTCCCAATAGAGTTTCCAGTTCCATTTCCATCCCCATCAGCATCCTCCTTCCTGTCCACATTCCTGACAACATTCTGATTGGAGCCTTAACTAGAATTTCCTGTTAGGCATTCTGCCTACTTCTCCAAATGTTCAAAATTTGTTATTTCCACCTTCTCTGGTTTCAGTTGTACACTTTAGATAAATAAACTTTATCTTTCATTTTTGCATAGTTATACTTTCAAAATAGTGTTTTCCCATAGATACCCCAACTGGACAATGTGCAAAGAAAGAGAGACCTTGGAGCACTCAGAGCTAGATGGGATGTATTCCTTAAAGCTTTCTTCCCAAGGCTCAGGGATCTATGCAAAAGAGGAGGAATAAAGGTGCTAAGAGCAGAGGTGGTGGATGACTCCAAGAAAACAGCATTTCCCAGAAACGACAGGGTGCATGTATATTTGAACAACACACATGAAGCCTGCACAAGTTATAGCTAGACAAATCCCTAACATGAAAAAACAAAGAAGTGGGCACAATGCCCCAGCCATGCCAACAAGCTATTTGTAAGTGACAGATGCTGGGAAAAGGAAAACCAGTTACCTTGATCTGAGTAACACTGGGTGTGTTAATCACTCTCCAGGGCAAAACTCATGCTCAGAAGTAGCTGTCAGCACAAAATAAACTTCATTTTTGTTTGTTTTTGTTGTTGTTTGTCTTTGGTGCATTGATTTCCTTTTTTTTAAAGAGAGAGAGAGAACATGAAGTGATGGGGGAAGTACTTCTGTGTATGTTTATCTTATTGATTGTTTAATAAAGTTCTGTTTGGCCAATGAGGCAGCAAGTTAGGCAGGACTAGGAGTCAGAGGATTCTGGGAAATGTTGTAGAGAAATGGTGTTGCAGGCAGGAGGTGACATAGCAAGGAGTTACATATTTAAGAAAGGAGAAATAGCCGGGCGTTGGTGGCGCACGCCTTTAATCCCAGCACTCAGGAGGCAGGGGCAGGCGGATCTCTGTGAGTTCAAGGTCAGCCTGATCTCCAGAGCAAGTGCCAGGATAGGCTCCAAAGCTACACAGGAAACCCTGTCCCCTTTTCTCCTTTGCTGCTCCAGCGGTGCTATGTGAGCCACTGTCAAGAGAGGGTGCCCGCAAAAGGCATACACTATAAGCCATAAAATATGAAGATTTATGATAATTAAGACTGAGCTAGCAGATGAGAAATCCTAGTCATTGGCCAAGCAACATTTGTACCTAATATAAGTCTCTGTATTATTTTGTCCATCCACGTGGCGGCCAGAACTCAGGCGGCTGTGGGGCTCAGGCAGCTTTTTGGAAAGATTTATCATAACAATGAAGTTAAGTGGTTAAATGTAGGAAAGGAACTTGTAGGAGTAGGGGGAGATGAAAGAATATGATCAAAATATGTTTTTTTTTAAAAATAAAATAATAAAAGTAGCATTTTCTGTAGAGTTTGTAATGCGAGTTTTTACTAAATCTATTTTCTTTTTAAAAATTTGTACCATCTCTTTAATGGGTTTGGCTGTCTTAAGTGAAAAGTTTTTTTAAAAAAAACAATTCTGTTGATGCCAAGAGTTATTGCTTCACTGTAAACTACAACAGCAAAAATGATAAAACAATAAAATATTTTTAGGGAATATGTTAACTTTAAATGCATGGATGAATAAATATACACACAAAACAGTCAATTCTTACATAGACTACCCAAATTTATGTTTTACATTAAGGCTAAAAATCAGTGGAATTCCTTAAATAATTTTTTGTGTTTGAACAAAGTAGATTCTTAATATATAATGATACACGTGAGTAGTAAGTGTATGTAAGTATATATAAGTATATATAAATCACTTGCACAGAGCTAAGGGATTACAGGTTAAAGTGTTTATAAAATACCAAACTCAAGTCATCAGGCTTATTGGCAGACAACTTCACCACTGAGTCATCACAGAGGCCTAGTCCTAATGTTTTTTAAAAGATCAATTTATTCAGAGTTAAGATCCAACTTCCATCTCTTGAATCATTAGGCTCATAATGTCACACTCATATATTTATTTCTTCATGAGTTATTATTTTAAACTATGTTTATATTTGTACCTCTGTGTGGCTATGTGAACTTGAGGCATGGTGAATGTACCTGATACCCTGGAGACAGAGTTACAGGTAGCTATGAGTCATGCAATGTAGGGTACTCAGAACCAAACTTGGTTTCTCCAGAAGATGGTTGAGCCATCTCTCCATCCCCCTAGTCATACATTTGTACATATATTTACACACTCTGAGCTTTGTAAACTTTCTTTAAAAGTAACAAAATGTAACACAAAAAAATGACCCAGAGAAAGTTATTGGGTTTCAAACTTCAAGCTAAAGATCAGAAGATAAAAGCAGCTGGTCACTAGATCTTACTCTACTTCAGACTGAAAGGAGATGCTGGTGCCATCAAACCTCAGACTATAACATCTCCTCAGCATGGCTGGAGATTCCTGAGACTTCAAAGTCTTCCTGTCCTCAATGTGGCTGGAGAATGAATGACTTGCTCCTGTCTCATATACCTCCCTAAAGCTGGAATTAAAAGTGTGTGATCCCAGGTGCTGAGATAATCTTTGTGTGAGCTGTTTCTCTTTAGGACTGGATCAATCTTGTGTAGATCTGATTATTCTGGATCAATCTTGTGTAGGCTTTGGGCTCACAGAGATCAGTCTACTTCTTAATCCCAAGTCCTAGGATTAAAGGTGTGTACCACCACCTCCTAGCTTCTGGCTACTGGGATTAAAGGTATGTATCACCACAGCCTGGCCTCTATAGCTTGAGGCTAACTTTGCTTTCTACATCCTCAGGCAACCTTTAGTAAACCACAAATAATATGCCAGCAAAACAAAATATGGTTACTTACTTTACACAAATTTAATACTGTTTACACAAAGGCAAAGGTGTCTTTACTTCTTTTACTTTTGTTCTGATAAAAATGACCTGACAAGAAGCAATTTAGAGAGACAGGGCTTATTTTAGCTCACAGTTCAGAGTGTCATATATCATAGTGAGAAAACCAGGACAGCAGGGCCTTGAGCAGCTGGTCACATTGCATACTCAAGGAAAAAAAGAGAGCAGTGAAGTCATGCATAGAGGTGTTCAGCTCAATTCTCTCATCTGACACATTCCAGGATGGCCTGCCCAAACTCGTTCCCCACACAAGTAAGATGGGTCCACACCATCTAAGTTCATCTGGACAGCACCTCATAGGCATGCCCAGAGGAGTACCTCCTAGGTTATTGTGTGGGCAATATTAACCATCACACTTTAAAGTTTGCTTTGCTACATATATGTAGCATATGGGGGAGCCATTTGCCCCCACTATGAAAACAGAAAAAACTATACAAAGCAATGCAGATGTGTGAAGATGATAGAATTAAGCTCCAGTTTTTGGACAGATTAATTCTGATCCCACTTCATAGTCTTATAGTAGGGAGAATATGACTTGTCTTGTAACAAGTTTTAGCAAGTGTAAGAAAAAGAATCAGTCAGTGCTTACAACAGTGAGTCAATAACAAGTGACAATGCCCTGACAAATGATGAGAATGTCATATCTGCACCCCAAAGACTGCTTGCAGGAGTCTTTTTTTTTAAAACATATTCTTTGTGTTAGAATCTAAGAACTCCCTCCTCCCTTCTCCTCCCTTTTTTATGCAATGTGTATCTACATACTTACATAGTTTTGATCCAGAATGATCTTCCAGGAGTTTATGTGTTACAGTCTCAGTCTTGGGACATGGCAGGGTTGTAGGTGAAGTTGTAGTCACGCCTACTTAGGGGCTGGCTAAAGATGTGCCTGACCACACCTATGAGGGACTGGTCAGGGTGATGTTGAGAGATAGGTTCAGGTGGCTGGGTTTTCAGTTCAGTTTCACCTTTTGGCTTGCTGTACAGACTGCTGCCACGCTGGCTGGCTAGGTTGCTCTGTAAGTAAGGCTTTTCCCTATTAAATACCCTTGTATTTCTACCTGACTCCGAATTGGTAATTTCACTCTTTATCTTAACTTGTGGGGTTAGTGGGTTGTTCTAGGCACTAGGAGCATAGCTTGGAGCATAGTGTCCATTTTCTTCCTTCAGTCTTTCTGCCTTGGCTTCCCTCACTACTTTGTTCCACTCATTTTCTTTTTCTTTTATATAAGATGAATGATTTTTCTTTGCTAGGTACTCTTCATCCCAGGTCAAAGGCAACAGATTTCCTGGTCATACCTTGGCTATGATCCTCAAAACTAAGCAAAATAAATCTTGTCTTTTTATTAGTTTTTTTTGTTACAGTGGTAGAAAATGAGTAATACAATACATTAAAAGTTTCCTTGTAGAGTAAAAATAAAATATTGACATGCTAAAAATAAAGACTAATCTGGCAACATGTTCCCTAAAAGTACAACAGTGGTAGTTATATCTAGGAAGGAGCCAACAAGTGTCTAGTTGAATATAAGACCTGCTCAAATGGAGGAAAATCATGCCAGGTAATAGAAATCTAGCTAACTACTGGGACTAGTGAAGCCATGGATCTTAGAGGACAACATACTTCTGCCACTGAACTAGTCCAGAATATTTCCTAACTGCATTCTGAATACTTATCCTTATACCCACAGATGGCTGTAGCTCTCACCCCTTATCAATGAGTGCTTTTCAATAGATGTAGACCACTACAGAAAACCATACTGGTCAAAATGCAGAGATTAACTGTTTATGGGGAGCCCAACCCCAATGGATACATCTACAGAACAATTCCTGCATCTAAGGCTCAGGGAACATAATGGAAGAGGGAACACATAGAGTATAAGAGCCAGAGACACAGAAGTCTACTGTGAGCATGTGTCTCGACAGGGAAACTACACCTATAATAGTTCTACAACACAGACATCTAAACAAGACCTGAACATTGAATATACTAATAGACACACTGTTGCAGAAGAGGAAATATTGTGAGTGCCACCCCTAGACAAAGAACCACAGGCAACTAATAACTGCTAAGAGGGAGAATTATCCTCTCTCAGGGATGAGCCCCCTTAACTGATCCTAAACAAAGTTGTCAGCCCTGAAATCACTAAACACCAAAGAGACTCAGTAGGTTGAATTTATATAGTTATGCATGCATAAATTTAATTATATAAGAATAATAAAGGAAAAGAGGACATCAATTTGAGAATGAGTGAGAGGTTTGAGAGGGTTTGGAGGAAAGACAGGGAAGTTATGTAATTAGACTTAATTAAAAATTACAACCCTGATGGCTAATATCAGTGAACCACCTTAACAGATCACCTTCTAGGATCACCTAGAAGACAAGCTTCCCAGGAGACCTATGAGGGATATAGAAGTTAGGTTAACCTTTGGCCATGCTTTGAGGGATTAAAGACCTGTCTATGGTGGGTGGCACCATTTGGAGAATGACTAGAAAGCAGCCTGAACATTTGTGACTATGTCTGCAGCAGTATCAGTCACTTTGGACTCCGGGGACATGATTCCTCACTATGAGCAACTGTGCCTTGGATCAGGGAGCCAAAATAAATCTTCCTAAGCTGCTTCTGTCTGGGCATTTTACCATAGGAAAATGAAATCAATACCTCTTAAAACTCAAAATACAATATATTCACTACTCAAATTTAAAAATATTGAAATCACATTTTGAATTTAAAACACTGGAGTTATTTTCACTATAAAATAATTTTGTTTCTAAGGTGTTTCACTTGATAGCATAGAAAATCATATGAAATACATATAAGTATATATTTTACCTTTTATTTGGACTTTTCTAAATTTAAGCAAGAGTCTGACTTGCTTTTACTTTAGAGAAAACTAACCCAGCCCCTCTACATTAAAGTTAAAATGTACTTTGTATCAAAATATGAGTACCAAAATCAGTCATTGCACCTGGAATCTCATTCTTGAAGTTTTGTTTTGTATGAATTTAATTGGTATTTGCTTTTCAGTCATCATTATTTAAAATACATTTTTCTAGCTTTTCTCTTCAGAGAGAAAAACAATTTATTTCAGAATCAGTGGATTTGTTGCAGTCATTTATTCCAAAGAATTTCTATGCATTTCTTATTCAACACCACAGGGGGGAGTATTGCTTTAAATATGGACATTATTCTACCCTGCATTATTATGCAAGGGAATAGTCAAAGTCCTGGTGAATGGTTGGATAATTATTAAGATTTTAATCTCTGCAGGACTCAATGGAACTATTGCTTGTGATAATTAAGGATAGTAAACATGTTTTATTCAGTGCCCTGCAACAGAAGAAAAACAGATGAGTACAATCACAGCGGGGGGCGGGGGTTGCATGGCTTAGGCATGTGAAACAGCATTGAGCTTTCATGCCATTGTGTATGTTTTTTTTTTCTCCAAAGACAGGAGTCATGATATACCCATGATTTTAATTACATATATAATTGGTTTTTCGAGACAGGTTTTCTCTGTGTAGCTTTGGAGCCTATCCTGGCACTCACTCTGGAGACCAGGCTGGCCTCGAACTCACAGAGATCCGCCTGCCCCTGCCTCCCGAGTGCTGGGATTAAAGGTGTGTGCCACCAATGCCTGGCCTAATTGTTTATATTTTACACATATATATTAATTATGACAATGCACATCTACATATATATTAATTATGATCATGTACAATGTGTTGAAAAATCTGAATTCTGTATTTTGAGATTATGATTCTTCCTTTGAACTGCTTTAATATTTAGATTTGTTTATTTGTTATTATTATTTGTCATTTGTTATTATCATTTATTTGCTTTTAATTTTGTGTATGGCTGTTTGCCTGAATGTATTCTGTGTACCATGTGTTTGTTTGTGACCCAAGGAGACCAGAAGAAGGCATTGGATCCCCTGGAACTGGAGTTAAGATGATTGTGAGCTGCCATCTGGGGGCATGAATAAAACATAGGTCCTCTGGATGAGTAGCAAGTGTTCTTAACCACTGAGCCATCTTTCCAGGCCCTTGGGTTGCTTTAGAAGCATCTTGTTGACAATTAAACTTCTCCACTCATTGGTAGTCAAATAATATTTGTAATTCTGAGCTAAGCAAAGGGCAAAGGTAATATTCTCTTAATCATTCAATGTATAAGTTTATTTATTTATTTATTTATTTATTTATTTATTTATTTATTTATCTGCTTTTGAGATAGTGGTTTCCTATGTCTCCTAGACTGGCCTTACGTTTTCTGTCCTCCTGCCTCATCTTCTGAGTCCTACAGCCTTAGACCTTGGCTACTCTGCCAGCAGAAAGGCTCTTGCTTTGCTTAAGAGATGCCATCGTCTGAACCTAGGACCCTGAATATTCTAAACAAGCACATTCTAGTATTTGCTATTTTTGTTGTTGTGACAAAATATATGATGAAAACACCTTATAGAAAAGGAAGGAAAAGTTTATTTTTGGCTCACAATTTGAGGGTGCATGATGGCAGAAGCATGTTTCATCTGGCTTGCATCCATAGTTAGGAAGCAAAAAGAAAATGGTGTACATTGCTGCTCAGCGTATAATCAGATGCCAGGAACATGCAGGTGCTTCTTGGAATCTCTACTAATCTTGGAACTCCCTTACAGACATACCAAAGCTTTGTCTTTGCTGGTTCTATAGCTGGCCTAGCTGAAAAATCAAGTTATGGGCTCAATCAATAAACAGTAAAAGTAGCCTCCATTCTGTTTATAATTCAGAGCAGGCACAAGTTAGCTTCCCAGAACTCAGGGTTTGTGAGACACTCTTTAGGTTGATAGTCATAATACTACACACTCACACGATCTCCGCCTGACCATCCTTGTTGCTCAGAAGTACTGTGGCAAGATTATGATTTCACAACAGCATGCACATAACTCAAACACTCACAGTAATGTATGAGACTAAAGAATACAGATTTAACTAGTCTCCAGTGAATCTATCTTACATTTCTAGGACAGGACACTGAAACATGTGAAGTGCTATGTGATTGTGACTTAGACCCAAACCACATCAGATATTTCTAGATATATCTAACTGAGGGAAGCATGTCAAAAGAAAATGATACTTTTCCATAGCATCCTGTCTAGGTGTGGAGATTAATATCAAAGGTGGGAGACAAATTTAAATTTAAAAAAAGATGGCACAGAAAGCCATTATTTTATAATCAAAGAGTTTTGGGAGTTTTTGTTATTAAAATAATTTTAAAAAATTATTTATTTTTATTTCTGTGTATGTGCTGCCTGCATATATGGACAAGTACCATATTCATGCCTGTTGCCTAGGGAGACCTGAAGAGAGATGTAATTTGGGTGCTGGAAACCAAACTTGGGTCCTCTCTAAGAGCTGCAAGTCCTTTTTTAACAGTGGAGCTATCTCTCCATCACTTTATAATTACTAAGTAATAATAAACTAAACATTTAAATGTTTAGTACAAAATTTAAATTTTATTGAGATGACTTTACATCACATAAATATAATCATTTTAAAGTCTTTAATACAGTCACAATGCTGTGTAACCACTACTTCTCTGTGTTTAAAATTTTATCACCCTACAAGAACATTTGATAGTCATCAAATTATTACTCTCTGTTTCACTTCTCTTGTTTTTCCCTCTCTGTCCTTTAACCACATATTTTCCTTCTTAGAGATTTGTCTATACCAGATGCTTCCTTTGCGGAGACATTAAGAAATATGTCACCCTTCCTTTGTGTCTGGATTGTTCATTTAGTATGTTTCTGGGGCCTTTGCATGTTAGAGCATGCAACTAAATTTCATTCCTTCTTAAAGTTGAATAATATCCCATTCTATGTATTTTCCTCTGTTGCTTATTCATTTATCTGCCAGGGAATCTGGATTACTTCTACCTGTCATGGTTTGAATAAGAATGGCCCCCCATAGACTCATATTTGAATGCTTAGGGAGAGGCATTAGGAGGTTTAGCCTTGTTGGACTGTGTGTGGCTTTGTTGGAGAAAGTGTGTCACTGGGGTTTGGGCTTTATGGTTTCAGAAGCCCAAGCCAGGTCTAGTAGATCTCTATTTTCCTGCTTCCTGCAGATTCAGATGTAAAACTCTCAGCTACTTTGACAGCACCATGTCTGCCAGCTTGCCACCATGCTTCCTACCACGATGATAATGGACTAAACCTCTGAAACTGTAAGCCAGCCCCAATTAAATGTTTTCCTTTATAAAAGTTGGCTTGGTCATGGTGTCTCTTCACAAAAATAGAAACCTTAATTAAGACACACCTGAAATCAATACAGTGTGAAAGAATGCATGTGAGTCCACGTTTTCAATTCTTTTGCTGTGCATCTAAAGCTGAACTAAATGCCAATTCTGTTTGGATTTTTGAGAAACTGTTGGTCTTTTGTTCAGTGGATATACATTAAAAAATTCTCACTATCAATGAACAAAGACTACAAACTTTCTTCCCCTTTGCTAATGCGTTTGTCTTTGTTAGCAGAATCATGACATTATAATATGTGAAGTTTGTGATTCTCCAGTGACTGAGAATGATGGGATCCTCGTGTGAGTAGCTGCAAGCATCCCTTCCTGGAGAAACATGGGTTTCAAATCTTTCCCTACTTTTTATAACATTATTTGCCTTTTTGTTATAGATTGTTTCTCTTTATACCTGAATATTAAAGTCTTATCATGTATATATATATATATATATATATATATATGATATATGCTTGAGATTGCCTTTTGATTTTCTTGATAATACCTTTTGATACAAATAATAGTTTAATTAAAAACTCATTTTTTCTTTTACATAGGTTCTTTCAATGTAACTTGGTGGCCCGGAGCTCCCTATATTACAGAGATTCCCTGCCTTTGCCTCTGGAATGATGAGATTAAGGTATGTCAGACCATGTCAAGTGAAATAGTGGTTTAATTTTTATGAAGTCTAGTTTCCTTCATTTTTCATTTTTGCTATTGATATCAAGTTTAAGAAATTTCCTGACAAGTATAAGGTTGCTGAGAACTAGCATAAAAATGATGACTTCTTCTAATAGTTTTATAGTTTTGAGTCCTATAGTTAAGCTCTTGTTCCATTAAATTATTTTTATATAAAAACAAGGAAGAACATTCTCTTGATGTGTGTTTGAGTGTCGCTGAACCAATGGTAAAGAACTATGCCCATTAGATAGTGGTTCTTATCATGTGGGTTGCAATCCCTTTGGGTTTCATATTAGATATCCTGCATAGTTGCTATTAAAAGTAGCAAAAATCACAATTGTATAGTAATAATGGAATAATTTCATGATTGGGATCACCACAACATGAGGAATTACATTAAAGGATTATACCATTTGGAAAGTTGACAACACTGGACCTGATCATCTTTTGGTGTCTGTGGAAAACTCTACTTTTCATTTGAATCTTGCATTATTTCTGGACTTTGAATTCTGGTCTACTGGTCTGTAATTATATGTGAAAGTCAACTCAATAATATTTAAAATATATGTTATGTATATTGTATGTACATATTGTGCTTCTTAGTTTTTTTTTTTTGTCAACTTGACTCAAGCTGAGTCATCTGGGAAGAGGGAAACTCAGTTGAGGAATTGTGTCTATAAGATGGCCTGTAGGCAAATCTCTGGGTCATTTTCTTAATTGGCGATTGATGTGGGAGGACCAGACCACTTTGGGTGCTACCACACCTTAGCAGGTGATCCTGGTGTATGTAAAAAAGCAATCTGAGCAAGCACCTGGAGCAAGACAGTAATCAGCATTCTTCCATAGCTGCTTCTTCAGTTCCTGCCTCCAGGTTCCTGCAGTGAGTTAATGCCCTGACTTCCCTTAGTGACTTGAGAATTGTAAGATGAAATAAACTCTTTTCCAATGAGTTGCTCTTTAGGATGTGGAGGTGTGGTTGTGTGTGGCTATATGTGTGTTCTACTGAAAAGTATTTTTTCATGTGTGTTCCATCACATATGCATAATTTCTACTGTAACAAGAACTACAACAGTGCTTCTGTTAAAACTAAAGAATCAACAAGCATGTATTATTTTCCCCTAAGATCTATTGTTTGTTAGAAGAGTTTAATCTTAGTTTCAAGTATTCTACTGGTTTTGGCAGATAATGGCATGAATGTATCATTTTAGTGTCAGATATAATGTTTTCACTGTCCTAAATACCTTCTATGTTCTGCTTATTAGTGTTAATTACTTTATTATAGCTGTGACAACACACATGAAAGAGTAACAGAGTTTCACAGTTTCTGTCCAGCCAAGTGAGGAGGGCCTGACAGAGAAGAGCAGATACTTCATTGTAACCAGAAAGAGGAGGGGAGGGAAGTAAGAGGGAGAGAATGGCTACTGCAGTCCCTGGCTTTCTCCTTCCCAGCATTATATTCTGTGCTGATTCTGAACCTATGGGATGGTTTTTTTGAACATTCATGGTGGGCTTTTTCTCATTCCTTAACTCCCTTTGTACAAGCCCTCTCAGACAGGTCCAGAGATGTGCTATAATGAGCTCCTAGGCATTCTCAACATAGTTAAGTTGACATTCAAGAGTAACCATTATACTATTGATCTCTTCCTATTCAGTAATAAGGTTTATTTTAATGTTTCTATGTTTTTATTTTCCTTAATGATTAAATTTAGAATTATATGCTATGTATAATTTTAAACCATGTCTTCTTTCATGTCATAGTATGCATTTGTGTTTCTTCCATATCCTTTGTGGCTTGATTTTTTTATTGTTGAATTTTATACTGTTATTTGGATACATTACAATTTCTATCTACTAAAGGATATCCCTTGTTTATGACATTTTTAATCTGGTTGTTTTCTTATTGTTGATTTATACCATTTTCTATATGTTATAGAAAAGCATTATTTGTTAGATATTGTGACTTGGAAATAAAATGTTCCCACAGACTCATGCATTGAAGACTTTCTGGTGGCACTATTTTGTGGCAGAGACATAAAAAGGCAGAGACAACTGTGAGAAATAGAATGTCTTGTTCCTGGCCTTTCTCCCTCTAAACAATGTGGTAAGCTGCATTTCTCTATGACATGCTCCCTGCCATATGTTCACCACTACCACAGGCTTACAACAATGCAGTTAGGTGGTGATGGATTGAAAACTTTGAATCCATGAGCCAAAATCCAGCTTGCCTTCATTAACTTTTTGGAAGAATTTTTCAGTGATGTAAAGTCTGACTAACAGATATGGCCTTTGGAAACAGTTCATGAATAGGTTTCTTGCTGTTTTACATTACCTTTTATGGAGCATAAGCTGTTTTTAATGAAGTTCACCTTTGTAGGGAGTAATCCCACATACCTTAGTGCTGACCATGCCAGTTTGGGCATGGTCACAGGTATGCAGAAGGGATGGGAAAAAAGAAGTGGGAAGGAGGCTCTTGCCCTCTTTTAGGGTTCCTGTAGGGTCTCGAAAGGTTGCCAAGACTAACCTGGGTTTTCGGTGTAGGTAGTCTCCCAATCTTATTCCTTTCACGAATCCTGTTATATTTTTGTAAAACACCTTATCCATTATTTTTTCATTAATCATCCTTTTGTTACATCTAAAACACATCAATCATTTCTTGAAAGTTTTCTCCTATCTTTCCTTGTAAGAGCATCATATCTTTCATTGTAATATATATGTAGGTCAGTTTTGGGGCTTATGATTTGTCCAACATTTTGTTCTTTCTAGTATTTTACTAAGACTTCACTAATGACTCAGACAGACTCAGTCCTTTCCACGTTTGCTTTTCTGCATCATTATGGAATTGGATATCCTTGGTCTACTGCTTTCTATATAACTTTTAAAATTAGTTTATTTACATAAAACAACATGGTGGGATTTGATTGCATTGACCAATATATATCAAATGTGGAATAATTGCTTATTGATAATATTAACTTTTAATTTTTTTTCCATCCAACAAGAAGCCATAACTTTATTAGTGATAGAAACAGTACAAATTTCAAACCAAGCTGTAGTTCCACTTTTGAAACACCAAAAAGGGGGTGGGGTGGGAGAAGGGAAGTGTTCTTGCTGTCAAATAGTTACATTGTTAATTCCATAACAGCATTTGCAATATCATTACTGTTGTTTTTCAGGGCCCTGGCTGCCTTTGCTCTCGATACATTTGCTTGTGACATGACCGATTTTCGTCCTTAACTTCCACACCTGTTTCATCAACCTCTTCCTCCTCACTCTCCTCTTGTAAGGTGGGTGTCTGAGTGTTTTCCTGAATGTTTGAAACAGCTTCACCTTGAACTTCGAATTTCTCAGCAGCTGCTAACTGTGCTTGCTAAGACAAATCTTCAATCTTGGCCTCTCCAAAAACTATGTAGGTTTTGTGGACTCTTGTAAACATCTGGTTTTGTGATGACAAAGAGGATATTTTTGCGTTTCCAGATAGTGACTCTAGTAACCCCTGTAACCTGTCGAAGACCCAGTTTGGACATAGTCTTCCTTCTTTTCACTCTGACTCTCTTTTGCTTTATTGACTGGCTCTTCATCGATTTCAGGGCTGCTGCCAGGTGGGCTTGTTGTGTGCTTGTCTGTGTGGAGTCCTGTTCCTCGAGCTCTGGTACTGATTCATCACTGTCAGACTCTGTTCCCGATCCTGTCTCAGCCTGAGGTTGTGGCAACCCCTGCTCGGTAGCAGGGACGGTTTCATTGGCTTCTCCAGGCATTTTGTGCAGAGGACACAGAAACAAGATGGTGTCTGAAAGAGCTCAACATTTAATTTATGACCACATTTTATCTATCCCTTATTTAGATTTTTGATTTCTGCCATCAGCATTTTATAGAGTTCTTCTTATAAGTTGTATACATCTCATGATAGATTTCTATTTTTTAATTTGGGGTATCAGCTACCCTTATTAATAATATGTTTTCATTTTAAAATTTTCTTGTTTCTTGTTGGTATATGAGGAGGTGATTGGCTTTTTAAAATTAACTCTGTCTCCTGCAACTATGCTACAATCTCTTATTTGTTCCAAATGTGGTTGTTTCTAAATACCAAGTTATCCCACATTTGACATAATATGGTCAGTGCAGTCAAATCCCACCATGCTGTTTTATGTAAATAATCTAATTTTAAAACTAATATAGAGAAGCAGTAGGCCTAGAATATCCAACTCCATATGACAGTTTCATGTGTTTTTGACCCAGATGACTACGTCATAGAGAAATATTTTATTTAGTTTATCCAAGATTTATGCTTTGTCTCCCTTTTTCTTATTACATTAACTAGGATTTCCAGTACAATATTGAAAAGAAGTGGAGAGCTGGGATATTGTTGCCTTGTTTCCATGGGAATGATTCAAGTTTAATTTTATGGATGCTGTAGGTGTTCCTTACAAAGGGAGGATCTTTCCCTCTTTTGATAAGAGTCAACTGATAGCAAGTATGTGATGTGAAGAATGAATTTTTCATAGCTAGTGTTAAGATCATGAAATTTTTCTTTCTCAAATAGTCAATGTGCAGGGGTAAGTGGAGTTTGAAATGGTGAAGTTGCATTGCACACACGGGATAAATTGTGCCTGCTTGTCATGTTTGACATATTTCTCTTACAACATCATTGACTAGTTTTTGTGGCACAATGCTGTTGTCCTTGTAAAGCAGGTAGGAAGCAGGCCCTCTGTTTCTATCTTCTGAAAGAGGTTGTAATGAATTGGTGTGCTTTCTTTCTCGAATGTTTGGTTCCAGAGTTCACACTGGTGAACTCATTTTGCTCTCATACTGTGTGCTTGGAAGATGTGCTAATTATTATTTTTTTTTGCCAAATTGGCACAAATTAGAGTTATCTGAAAGGAGGGGAACCCATTGGATTGGTCCATAGTCAAGTATACAGGTCAGTTTTGAAACTGATGATTGATATAGAAAGTCCTAGGCTATGGTGGATAGTGCCATTTCTGAGCAGGTAGTCCTGGTATGTAAAAGAAAGCAGGCTGAGCAAGCCCTGAGGAGCAAGTCAGTAAGTAGTATTCCTCCCTGCCCTCTGCCTCAGTTCCTGCTTCTAATAGGTTCCTACTTTTAGTCCCTGTCATGAATTCCCCCAGTGATGGAGTCTGATTTGATGGAGTTGCAAGATAAAATAAACTCCTTATTTCCCAAATTACCTTTGGTCATGGTATTTTACCACAACCACAGAAACACTGTAGATAATGCTCTGAAAAATGCCTAGCTGTTACAAAGTATGCAGCAGGTGCACTTAAAAACACAATTCCTAGTTGGTATATACACAAAGAGGTGAAATTTTAAAGTAATTAACACAAAGAAATTTAGGGTAATTAACATAAATTGCTATGTATATACCTGAAAAAGGTAATTGGAAAAATGGAGAAGATTCATTATGTGAAGAGGTGATGGCTGTAAGCTCTCCATAATCATTGAAATGATTGAACCCCTTCAAATCTAGCTTTCATATATCAGGAGCTGAGTGACATTATTATTGTTTTCATATACTTTCCACATTATTTTCCCCTTTAAGAGTCTAAGTATTTTTACTTAACATATTTTACTTATAATATTTATATTATTGTCAACATGCTTTTATTCTTATGGTCATCATTTAAAGAAGTTATGTCATTTAAATGAAGTCAAAGTATGGATGTGCTTGGCCATATCTAAAACGCTATAAATATATCAGCTCACATACCCTTGTTTTAATTTTGCTTTCAAATTCTTCTTTTATTCAAGGCATCATTAAAGTATCACAGTAGTCACTGTGTTCAGGTCATAGACTCTTTCAATTAGGGCCAATTAGTGTGCCCTTTGTTCACTGTTATGTTTCTCTATGTGTAAAATAAAAGCTGAGGTGACTAGTAAGAAGAGGGGAAGGGACAGAAAAGAGAACAATCAGAAGGACCAATATCAACAAAATCACATGATATACATATTTGAAACTTTTAATAATGAAACTGTTTTAAACACTAATTAAAAAATAATAATAAGTAATATCTAGATAATAATTTGGGAATTAAAATTTGTAATACTAACTATGGTATTTATATAGAGAATAAAAATGTAAATGTATTGAATTTTTCTCCTCATTTCTCTTCTCATATATAGTAGAGTGTTTGATGTCTTTGTTCACTTCCTTCATTTGAGTTTCTATGTGATTTTCCCATTAAGAAGTGGCAAGCTTTATGTCATTGCTCTGACTGCAGGTGGCACTGACTAACTTAATTTGTGTGTTCTGTCTTAGTTATTCTTTCTTAACCCACAAGTGTACAGAGTACTGCACATCATGAATCATGCTGAAGGAAAAGCTGATAAATATTTCCTTTGAGGGAACAGTTCCATGTGGGAAGCCAGTTTCTCTTTTTATCTATTGTGGTACTAGGAGTTCAGCCAGAACCATGTCTGTTTAATTCATTTGGTAGATCTTTGTGTCTAGCCTAAGGGCAAGAATACATAGACCTGGCATAAATATTGTCATGGTAGTGGTGGCTGTCATGATGAAGGTGTTAATGGAGCCTTCTCAGAGGTTTGGATATCATGACTTCATGTTAAGACGTATTCTGTTGCTCTGAACTACTCCTTCCACAGTACCCTTCAATGCACTATACTTGCTTAAACATTCTCCAACACATAGGAAAGAAGCAGAAAAGAGCTGCTCTATGAAGTTACAATCAGGAAAGACCTGAAAATAGGTAGGCTTGACTTAATAGAAAGTGTGGACTTACTTCGAAATGGGGACTAAACGTTGGGATTCTGATGTAAGTTTTCTGTTATACTAAAACTAAAGGATGCTTTTGCTATTACAGAATGGTAATTTATAGCTGTTACTCAAAAATCACATTTTAGACTTGTGCTTTAGAATTTATAACAGGATGCCATGACTAAAGAAATGAAAATAACTTGATGTATTCCTCTCCAGTTCAGAGACTGTGACAGAATGGGTGGGCCACTCCATTTTCTTAGGCATTACTGAATAATGAAATCCAGAGCTAAGAGAGTAAAACCTGGTAAAGTCTAGCTTGGAAGCCTGTTTTCAGCTCAGTAGACAAAGGCAGCTGACTTAAGTGGAGAGCAATGTCAGGGAGTTTCTAAAGATTTAATATTTGAAGATTAAAAGCAAACTCAAGGGCTTCCTCAGCAGTGTTCAAAGAAAATCTCCCTTTTGACAATCCAGGTATCAATTTCCAGTTCAGGGATGAAATGATGATTTTCAGAATACAAAAGATCCATGTGCATAATAGTAATGATTTTTATGGTGGGGAACAAAGCAGGTAGGATGAGATGAGGCTCAAAATAATCCAATGTTGGTCTCATGCAAAACCAAGCTAACAAAAAGACCTCCAAATATTTGTTCATTTGATTAATTTTGTTGCCAAGTGTTTGATTTCATAATTCTGAAAGTCAACCAATTCCCTGTCCCCTAACTACATTTCAATGCTGAATAAATGCAATGCTGAACTTGACCCACTGAAAGCGACCTGCTATCATTCATGCAGGCAGATTCGTGGATTCAGAATTAATTTGGTATTCCTTTCTGGACTGTGGTAGGGAAAATAAATGCACATAATGACTTATGACTGTTTCTTCAGGTGACTTGTGTCTTAACGGACATGATTTGTACTGATGGGACCACAGAGAGACCTTGGTCTGTCTCCCAGCAACTGAAAGTCAAGCCATTTTCAAGAGTCTCATTTTATTTCCTGCTGGGATTGGCACTATTCTTTTAGGCTTTATATTATTGTCACACCTCCTTTAAAAAATCCATTTCACTCTGTTATTGTTGTCGATCCCTTTAAAATATAGTACAAGCCTCTTTCATTATTTTATAAATGAATTCTCATGTAAAGGCCTTTCTTTCCCAGACAAGCTGAACCACTCTCTATTCTGAGAAGCTATGAAGTTCCTCATCTCCTTTTGCTTTAGTCTAAGCTGCTACACTTTGCTGTTCTTTTCCTGTAGATTTCTCTTAATTACCACCAACTCTAGAAAACTTTCCCTAATTCATTTGATTTAGCAAGTGCCATGATGTTGTACTTCTGTCTTGCCTCAATGCAGTGTTATTGTCATTTGATTGTTCTCATGTATACCACCAAGCAATATACTAGCTTACTCAGAACAATCATCCCACTCTTCTCTTATCTATTATATGTGCCAAGGATATGGTCCAAGATTTTGAAGTTATCTAATTCAGGTTATGTGAATAAAAGCATGAAATCTTAGAATAATTAGTTAATTCTTAACAGTTAATTCAAGCATGTATTTTAGATGAAATAATTATGAGATGTTAATGGAAGAAAATTCTATCTAGAATCAGAAGATGTGAAAGGTATCACCCCAGACAAGAGGCTTAGCATGCTCTTCAGTTTCTTCCTGGCTGACATAAGCCTAAATTATTTCTAATGATGGAACAATTCTAAAAGACAGATTTCAGTCTTTTTAGTCTTAGAAACTGTAAAGTTGCCTGATAGTCTCTAGTCAATGCTCTAAAAATATTCAGAGATGAGTTAACACACCCACATTCCTATAAGTAAAATAAATGTTCATACTTTGACAAACCTTTTTTTTGTGGGGTGGGGGCTGGCAAAGTCCACATTGTAAGATATATAGAGAAAGAAAACAACAACTCAGTGTGGTCACAAAGAGGAGTGCTAAAGAAATGAGGTGCCATAGTATAAAGAATGAGAATCAACAATCCATTAATGATCAAGTTCTTTGATTCTGAGCTGGTAAAGTTGAAGTTCAATGTAACCCAATCCAAAAAAATTACATGGTCCTGCCTAGAATTCAGGACTTCCAATTTGGTCTCCCATGATAATGATAATATCTGACTCCTTTGACAATAAACCAGTCAGTAGCGACAAGATACTCTTAGTTCAAGAGACAGCTGAATGCGCTGAGCAGGGCGTGTCCCATGATCCTGAAAGATGCCTTTGGACTCAAAACTTCAGCCAGATATGTAGTACAAACTCTAATTGCCAGATATCAGGGTAAATGTTGAAAGATGGGAGAAGCAGAGCAGTAAGCCCACTAGATAGACTTGTTACCTCTACCAAATCCTCATACCAAAGTAGGAAAGATCCTGTCTCCACGAATCCTCAGACTGAATGCAATGCTTTCTTGTTTCTGAAGGGCACATGAGCCGGTTAAAGATGGTGCTGAGGGGAAGTCAGGAGGGCGAGTACTGAGATGTTTGCAAAAAAATGGTGATTGGCTGCCAAGATTGAATCAGATGAGGCCACTGCATGAACAGCTCATGTTTACTAGGTAGAACATAGGGCACCTAGGTGCATGATAGGCTGACCTTTAAAACCATTGGCTGGCTGTTTCCTGTTCTGTGGTGTTTTTGCTTTAAAAGATGCTTGCTGTGGGGCAATAAATGACTTCCTGCTTGCCTAGACTCGCTGCTGTGTCTGATTGTCTCTGGGATCCTGGAAGGCCGGGGAATGGGTGAGCAGTGCACTTACTCTTCCCGGACCCAGTTTAGACTTCTGTGGTTGGGCTAAGACCCTGCACCTGCTGTCCAATGTGGGGCACAAAGGACCAAGGAAAGATATGCCCCTTAGTGGTCAAAAGCCTTACTGCCAATTTGCTGGGATAGACATGCTAGGCCAAATGGATGCTGTTGAGACTACAGATCATAGGGCTTTTTATGAGGAAAAGAAAGAGACACAAAGGGTGGGAAAGGACCTAAAAGGGCGTCACAGAGAAGGAGTTTTTTCAACCTCCACAACTACAAGGGGGAGCCTGAGAGGCTTATCTGGGTGTACTCCCAATCATAAGGGCCACAGCCTCCAAGTACAGACTATTAGATGGGTACCAAAAAAGAAAAACCCATATGGAGCATTGGCCACTGACTAAACCTAAGTTGCTAGCACTCCACCAGCTAGTGGACTAACAATTAAGACTTGGACATATCTGTCCTTCTATGAGCTCATGGAACACCCTGGTGTTTGTAATTCAAAAGGAGTCTGGGGCTTTGCACATGCTCCAAGATGTGCGCAAGATAAATGAGAGCATGGAACTAGTGGGCACCCCTAAAGGAGCATGCCCTGGACCCTGCTATTCCCACAGAATATACTTTTATGTAATTGATATTAAGGGTTGCTTCTCTTCTATACTCTATATCCAGAGGATTGTGATAAATTTGCCTTCTCTGTCCCTTCACTTAATTATTCCAAACCTGTCCAACATTTTAAGTAGGTAGTGCTACCACAGGGAATGGTTAATAGCCTGGCCTTCTGTCAATAGGTCTCTTAAGGCCTATGCTAAAGTGAAAAGATTCAATAATATATGCTTATATGGGTGATTTAATTTTGGGACACCGGGATCCAGTATATCTGGAGGGCTTTGTGGCCCAGGTGCTCTAATTGCTTAAAAAGGGGGGGTTTAATATAGCCCCCTAAAACGTCCACATGTGCCGCCTTTCAAAGTACTTGGGTTGTGCCTCATGCTGACACAGGCTAGCCTGCTTAAGCCTGTTCTGGAGGTGCCTAAATCTATGACCCTGACCCAGCTCCAGCACTTACTGGGGAGATTAATTGGCTGAGACCCTGGGTGTCAATCCCCACATACGATCTGGTACACCTATACTCCCTGCTAAAGGACAAGGTGTCTCATGATAATATAACCATGACAAAGGAGCACCACGAGATGCTCCTTGTCTTTCAGAAGGCCTTGGACAAATGCTCTCTAAGGAGGTATTTGGTGACTAGACCCTTGTCTGTTTGGCTGTTTGCTGGAGCCTCCCTGATTACAGCAGTTCTAACCCAGGAAGGGGGGCCAGTGGAATGGACAGTCTCCTGCAGTTCCTCTGTAATGTTGGAGCATCCATCTTCAGCTCATAGATATATATGGCATTCTAAATGGTTTAGGGTTTTTCATGTCAATGAGACATAACTGCTCCTGGCACACCAATTATGTCTGAGAGGAAGATGGGCATCAAAGAAACTCATTATGGAGTTTGCTTTCAACATGGCAAGATTAGCCACTTGGGCAAGAAACTCCTCTTGCCTGGACTGTTTGTTGCTGTATAAACTGGACATGCAGGACCCACATAAATGTTACTGTTGAACTTACAAAACAAAATGGACAGTCCTGAAAGGTTCCTGCTTCATGGAAGAGTCTGCCAGACATTCTGCAGGACACAGAGGAAACTGACTGACAAACTGCCAATGCAGGCAGACAGCTTAAAATTTCCCGCTCCAACATTACAGAGGAACTTCAGGAGACTGTCCAGGCAGTGAGATGTCTCTGTCAGATCTAGAGTTTATATATTATCCTTCTGTGATCTTTGATGGAGTTGAAGACAGATAGTTATGGTTATAGTCTTCTTCAGTTATTATAAAAGATAAGCTACATATAAGACTTTACTCACAAAGATAGGATGGATGATAGAATATTTTCTTTAAAATCTTGCTAAATGTTAATGAACTAAATATTGCAACTATAGTTCTTACTTGATAACTGTTTTGTTATATATTTTACTATGTTAATGTTAAAAACTTTCTTTTTATTTAGACAGAAAAGAGGAGATGATGGGGGAAGTTCTTCTGTGTTTATGTTTGTCTTATTGGTTGATAAATAAAGCACTGTTTGCCAATAGGGAAGCAAATTAGGTAGGATTAGGAGAGAAGGAGGATTCTGGGAAATGTAGGAATGGAGAGAGTCGCCATGTGATCCCAGGAAGAGAGGATGCATAAGGCCGGCACCCTCAGTATGATGTCCTTATAAAAATATGTAGATTAGTAGTTATGGTTGATAATTAAGACTCAGCGAGCAAATAAGAAATTCTAGTCATTGGCCAACAGCATTGTAACTATTATAAGACTCTGTGTGTTATTTGGAGGCCCTAAAGTGGTGGCAGAACCCAGGCAGCTGGCACAGTTATTGTTACAAAACCTTCATTGTCCACAAAAGGTGACATGAATGGTGATCAATGCTGCCAATGGAGATGTCCTCAACAACACCACAAATGGGGCAGCCAATCCCCAGACCTGGTGGCCCACACTTTTTTTTCATCTTCTGTGACCTGGCCTGAGGATCTTGAGATGTCTGAAACTGGACTCCTTTTCATCAAGTACAGTCTAACTGTGAGGAGTTGTGGGGGTGCCACCTGCCCCACATATCAGATCCCCAATCTCCTGGCTACTCACATGTTCCCAATAGGGCAGTCTTATGGGACACTGACTTTTATATATGCCTGGGGGGCAGTCAAACAACAGTAGACATATCCAAATGTGGTGGGGTGGACACCTTCTACTGTGCACAATGGAGGTGTGAGAAAACAGAGACAGACTCCTAGATAAGACAGAGTGGTCCCATTAAGGTTGAGAGGGTAAACCATCCCAAGCTTGCCAGAAATCCTCTGTGTGGGAAATGTATGCCATATAGTAACCTTAATTTATGTTTTTGAGCCTTGCCTTTTCAATAGGCTGTTCAAACAAATCAGAAAGACTCAAGAGATCCAACTGATGATCCCTCATATACCTTGTGATAGTCTCAGCCCTAAGTATATCTCCCTTTTGAGTAAACCTTGAAAAAAGGTACTATAAGAAGTAAACTTCTGTGGTGGTGTCAAGGGGCCCGTACTTCAAAATGAGGTGGGCAATGGTCTAAAACAAAACGGGGGAATCTGAAGGGCACATGAACCAGTTAAAGATGGTGCTGAGGGGAAGTCAGGAGGGCAAGTCCTGAGATGTTTATAAAAATGGATGATTTGGTTGCCAGAATAGAACCAGATGAGATCACTGCATATACAGCTCATGTTCACTAGCTAAAGCATAGGACGCCTAGGCACATGGTAGGCTAGCTGCTTTCCCACTCTGCAGTTAAATGAGTTCCTGTTTGACTAGATTCCCTGCTGTGTCTGATTGTCTCCAGGATCCTGGGAGGCTGGGAATAGGCAAGCAGCACACTTATCCTTCCTTGGATCCAGCTCACCCTTCCATGGTTGGGCCAAGACCCTGCATTCTCCTCCTTCCTTATATTTCTCTCTCCATCCAGTCAGATCCCTTCCTGTCACCATCTCCTTAATGCTGAGATTAAAGATGCATGACTCCCAAGTACCGGGATTAAAGGTGTGAGCCACCACATCCTTGTTTTGTTTCTCCTTTAGACTGGATCAATGTCTTGTAGCCCACTGTGGCCTTGAAGTCACAGAGATCCACCTGGCACTGTCTCCAGAGTCATTGGAATTAAAGGTGTGTGCCACTACTGTTTGGCCTCTATGGCTAACTAGTGGCTAACTCTGCACTCTGATCTTCGGGTAAACTTTATTTATTAAAGCACAAACAAAATATCACCACACAAATGTTTTAGAAAAAACTAAAACACATTTCAGTTATTGTTTGAAATAATATTGTATGATTCAATCTTTGGATGATATGCACAAATGTCTGTGTAACCCAAATAGAGTCCTCATGGCAGAGCAAACCAATGATTCCACCCAAGCCTAGCTCAGTGCACAACTGAGCTTATTGGGGTTCTTACAAGTAGCATGAATGCTGGGTTACTTACAGAGGCATTGGATTCATTGATGCTGTATCACTGGAAGCTAACCCCAGCATGAGTGACAGTTCACAAAATGATTTTCTTGCAATTCTTGCATATAATAGCTGGTCTTCTCTCTCTGGGAATGCTTTGCTGGTTTTATTAGCTTGGAGAGGGCACCTGAAAGTCTTGATATTTGTTGACTTTCCTGAGCTTTATGAGATATGTATGCTTGTATGTATGTATGTATGTATGTATGTATGTATGTATGTATCTCCTCAAATATCTGGGAGAAACTATTTCATTTCAGAGAAAAAAAAAACAGCCATACATATGCTGCATTTGTTCCTCTGGCTCATAGATATTTTCTGCACTGTCTTCTACAATGTTCCCTGAGCCTCGGAGGGGTGATATGCTTGATAATTTTTTCTAGTTAGTCCTGAGAATAGGACCACTATGATACAAAAGAGTCATTTCTCTCCAAACCTTGATTTTTCATGAGTCTCCACAGTAACTAATACAAATGTTTAGAAGGTAATTTGACAGTCAAACTTTAATTGACTATCAAATATCAATAGTGCCCTCTCAAATGAATCGTTGTCCTGGAGCATAAACCTAATGTCAGTTCTCTCCTATTGAGTAAAACCTAAGTATAATTGGTATAGTTACACCATTATTGCACTAATGGGTTCATGTTGTCTGATACATAATATTCAGTACCCATAATCTAGCAGGGCTGTCACTGACAATTCTCTGTGAGCTCCCTTCATAACACCTTCTACTACAACAAACACCAGACAGTAGGAAAGGAGCTTTTGTATAAGTGTCAGTTATGTCTTGGAGTTAAAGAATGGAGAGTCTTCAGCCATAAGCACCCACTGTCTAGTTTTGGTATGTAACCAACAATAATAGCATTAGCCTATTTTTAGCAGGTAGGCTCTGGAGATGTAGTTAACATTTGCATGAATGTTGCTTTCCAATGGTACTGAGGTTTTCTCTAACAGCATTATGGATCATGGGAATGCTCTTTAACATTTATACTGGTGTCTTCATGCACTGAGGATTTTAATATCCTTCATCACTATTTCTGAAACCTGTAAGATACTCAAGGGGTAGTCTCCTGCTTAGTTCTTTGGTAAGTTGACACAAGCTAGAGTCCGTTGAGAAGAAGGCACATTCTTTGAGAAAATGCCCCTGCTGGATAGATCTATGGGCAAGCCTGTGGTGCATTTTCTTGGCTGATGATTGATGTGGGGGAGCCAATCCCATGGAGGCAGGGTCGTCCCAGGGAAGGTAATCCTGAATTATGTGAAAAAGTAGGCTGAACATGCCATGAATAGCAAGCCAGTAAGCAGAACTCCTCTATGGCCTCTGCATTAGTCCCTGTTTCCAGGTTTCTGTCTTGAGTTCCTGCTCTGACTTCCCTTCATTGCTGTGAGGAGACACCATAATCATGGCACTCTCCCTCCCCCCCCCCTTTTAGAAGAGAACAATGTGTTTTATTTTTTATTAGAAACAAGCTTCTATTACATGTCAATCTCAGTTCCCTCTGTCTCCCCCCTCCCCTGCCCCAAAACTCCCCATCCAAACCAATCTGTGCTCCCCAGGGAGAGTGAGGCCTTCTATGGGGATCTTAAAAGTCTGTCATATCATTTGGAGCAGGGTCTAGAACCTCCCCCGTGGGTCTAGTATCCCAAAGTCCATTTGTATACTAGGGATAAATACTGATCCACTACCAGAGGCCCCATAGATTTACCAGACCTCAAAACTGACATCCTCACTCAGGGGGTCTGGAATAGTCCTATGCTGGTTTCCCAGCTACAAGATTGGGATCCATGAGCAACCCTTTTTTAGGTCAGCTGATCCTGTGGGTTTCTCCAGTCTGGTTATGACACCTTTGCTCATCATTCCTCCTCTCTGCAACTGGATTCTAGAATTCATTCAGCTCAGTGTTTGGCTGTGGGTGTCTGACCCGGCTTCCATCAGCTACTGGATGAAGGCTCTAGGACGGCATATAAAGTAGTGGTCAATCTCATTATTGGAGAAGGACATTTAAGGTAGCCTCTCAATCACTGCTTAGATTGTTAGTTAGTGTCAACATTGTAGATCTCTGGACATTTCCAGTGCCAGAATTCTCTTTAAAACTATAATGGCTCCCTCTATTATGGTATCTCTTTTCTTGCTCTCCTTATTCCTCCCCTGACTAAATCTTCCTGCTCCCTCATGTCTTCCTCTCTGCTCCCCTTCTCCCCTCTCTTTCTTCTAACTCCCTCTCACCTCCCCATGATCCCAATTAACTCAGGAGATCTTCTTCCTTAACCCTTCTCTGAGGGACCATGTGTGTCTTTCTTAGGGTCCTCCTTCTTTCCTAGCTTCTCTGGCGGTGTAGATTGTAGGCTGCTACTTCTTTGCTCTAGATCTAATATCCATATACGAGTGAGTATATACCATTTTTGTCTTTTTTTGTGACTGGGTTACCTCACTCAGGATGGTTTCTCCTAGTTCCATCCATTTGCTGTGAATGTCAATATTCCATTTTTCTTTCTCATGAGTAGTACTCCATTCTGTAAATGTACAACTTTTTTTTTATCTATTCTTCAGTTGAGGGGCATCTAGGTTGCTTCCAGGTTCTGGATATTACAGATAATGCTACTGTGAACATGGTTTAATAGATGTCCTTGTTGTATAAATGTGCATATTTTGGGTATATGTCTAAGAGTGGAATTGCTGGATCTTGTGGTACACTGATTCCCATTTGGTGCTGGAATAACTGGATGTTGGTGTATAGAAGACTTCAGATAGATCCATAGCTATTACATTGCAAATATCTTAAGTCCAATTGGATCAAAGTCCTCAACATAAATCCATCCACACTGAACCTCCTAGAAGAGAAAGTAGATGGTACACTCAAATGAATTGGTACTGGAGACTTCTTCCTGAACCAGTAGCACAGACACTGAGTTTGACAATAAATAAATGGGACTTCCTGATACTGAGAAGCTTCTGTAAGGCAAAAGACACAGTGAACAAGAGAAAACTCCAGCACACAGAATGGGAAAAGATATTCACCAATCCCACATCTGGCAGAGGGCTGATCTCCAAAATTTACAAAAAACTCAAGAAGCTAGTCACCAAATAATCCATTAAAAAATGGGGTACAGAACTAAATAGAGAATTCTCAATAGAGGAATCTAAATTGGCTGAAAGACACATAAGAAAGTGCTCAACATCCTTAGCCATCAGGGAAATGCAAATCAAAACAACCCTGAGATACCATTTTACTCCTATCAAAATGGCTAAAATTAAAAACACCAATGACAGTTTATGCTGGAGAGGATATGATGAAAGGGGAACATGCCTTCACTTCTGGTGGGAGTAACAACTCATACAGCCACTTTGAAAATCAGTATGGTGGTTCCTCATGAAAATGGGGTTGGTAGGATTAATTTAGTAAAATGACAGTCCTTTAAAAAAAACAATCTATAGATTCAATGAAATCCCCATCAAAATTCCATCACAATTCTTCACAGATCTTGAAAGGACAATCTTCTGCTTCATATAGAAACACAAGAAAACCCAGGATAGCTTAAAGAAAGTCATAAGTAATAAAATAACTTTTGGAGTTATCACCATTCCTGACCATGAATTGTACTACAGAGCTATAATAATAAAAAATGTAATGTTAACTGGCACAAAAATAGACATGTTGGTTAATTTTTATTTAAAAATTATCTCTTAAATTTTATATCAATGACCACAGTTTCTCTCCCCTCTCTCATCTCCTTCAGATCTCCCCATCCATTCACTTCAGAAAAGGGCAGGACTTCCAGGGATATCAAACAAATATATAATAATAAAACTGGGTACATTCTCTCATATTAAGGCTGGATGAGGCAAGCCAGCAGGAAGAAAATTCATCCAAAAGCAGGAAAAAGAGTTAAAGTCAGCCCCTGCACCTACTGTTAGTAGTACCACAGAAGCCCCATGCTAATACAACTATAGCATATCTGTAGAGGATGCAGGTCAGACTCATAGAGGCTTCTTAATTATTGGTTCAGTCTCTGTGAACCCATATGAGCTCTGGTTAGTTGACTATGTGGTTATTTTCTTGTGGTGTCTTGACCCCTCCTACAATTCTTCCTCCTTTTCTTCTGCGGGATTCCCTGATCTCTGCTTAAGTATTTGCTCTGGGTCTCTGCATTTGCTAACATCAGTTGCTGGATAAAGTATTTCTGATGATGATTATGCTTGACACTGGTCTGGCTACATAAGATGACAGGTCAGTTCTAAGAAACACCCTCAGGGACAGATGGCTTATGTATGGCAACATATACAGCTGAAGGATCTTAAGAATATTAAAGAATCAGTTGTCTCATATGGTCCCCATAGCCCATATGTAAAACAGCTATTACATTCATGGGCAACCTTTAACAGGGTGACACACATGGACTGGGAAAGATTTGTGGCAGCTGTACTTGAGAATTCACGACAAATCCAGTGGAAGGTTTTGGTCAGGGAAGGAGCAAAGCTCCTTGAGTGTCAAGTCATAAAGGACGGTTATGAAGTCCCCTAGATAAGATTCTTGGTCCTCACCAAGAATTATGCTAACCCTCAGGATTAGGCTGAATATGATGACCATATACTGTCCCTATGCAGGAAAGCAGCATTAAACACCTGGGATAAGTTTCATGAGCCAGGAGAATGCCTAGAAGCTTATACCAGAATAGAACAGGGACCTACAGAACAATTCCAGGACTTCTTACAAAAGTTAACTAGGACAGTAGAATTAGAGGTAACAGATCCGGAAGAAAGACAATCAATTATATATACAATAGCTTATGAAAATGCAAACCCAATATGCAAAAAGATACTTTTGCCTTTAAAGATCACATTAGCTCTACTAGAAGAATGGGTTTTTCATGCAGCCAACATTGACTATAATGTGCAAGATTATAGTCAATAATCTTGGGTAGAAGAAGCCATCTCGAAAGGTTTAAAAAGGCAATAGGAGATTAAAAGTTCTAGAGTTGAGGTCATAAGAGCTTGGGAATGAGAAGAATCTTATAGAGGTGAACATAGGTAACAAGAGGCCAGAAGTTAACACTACTGCGAACCATAACCTCAGGTAGGAAGAGCCTTCCCCAGGAGAGCATGAAGGCACCAGGAAAACAGATGTTTCAGCTGTGGTAGAGTGGGACATGTTAAGAGAAATTGTAGACAAAGGAATTCTAACAATGCAGAAGGCCACTGCCTTCTGGATTGTGTAGAAGATGTGGTAAGGGCACACCAATGAATGTAGATCAACCAGGGACATGCAAGGAAACCCATTAAGGCTGGAAAACCTCAAGAAGGACTCAAAAAGTCCCCCCACATCGAGAAAGGTCCAGTCATTCCCAGTAGCAGTGGAAGACAATCGCTCACAGGACAAATAGATAGTTCTTTGCCTATTGTGAAAAATAACACTGTTCTGGATGGTAGTTTGGATAGTGATGAAGAATGAAATGTGAATGGACAAAATGAGAAATGCATATTTTGGCAAGCTTCTATTAATGATAAAAGGCCTCAGTTGAAAGTGAGAATTAGTAATAAAGTTATTACTGGCTTAGTAGACATTGGGGTGGATGTGACTATTATTACCCAAATGTCCTGGCCTCAGAAATGGCCTCTTAGAGAGGTGAATGTACAATTTTTAGGAATTGGAACTCTATCTAGAGTTCGACAGAGTGTTCACTCAGTGCTCTGCATTGGACCAGAAGACTGAATCCATATGTGGCAGATATAGCTATAAATTTCTAGAGTCATTGTCTTATACAACAATGGAATACTCAGATTAATATTCCTCCAGTGTTGGATATGAATTATGTACAATCTTTAGATAATAGAAAAGATCTGGTAAGATGCTATGGAAAATGGGTACCAACTATCGAGGATGTACAGAAACTAAATACAAATGACAGACCTTCAGAGAAGCCAAAGGCCCTACCATTGAAGTGGCTCACTTTGCAGAATTTGGAAATTTGAAATACATACATCATATTATAGACACATCCTTAGGGTTCCAATGGGCTACTGCTCTTAACTCTGAAAAAGCTGATTTTGTTATTACAACCCTGTTAGAGGTGATGGCAGTTATGGGTATACCTGCACAAATAAAAATTGACAATGCTCCAGCATATGTCTCCACAAAATTGGAACAGTTTTTCAAATATTATAACATAAAGCATGCCACCGGTATGCCACACAATCCTATAGGACAAACAGTGGTTGAGAGATCTAATAGAACACTTAAGGAGATGCTCCATAGACAGGCTGGGAAGACTAACCCCCCAAACATAAGTTGCATAATGCCTTATTAACACTAAACTTTCTTAATGCCAATGAAAAAAGGACAAACAGCTGCAGAAAGACACTAGAATATGGAAAAAACTGCTGAACTGAATTAGCCTGTATACTTCAAAGATATACTAACCTTTGTATGGAAACCAGGACATGTGTTACATTGGGGTAGGGGTTTTGCATTGGTTTCCACAGAAGAAAAACTTTGGATACCATCAACGTTGATCAAGATTTGAGTTGAAAAGGAAAAACCTCTCGACGAGGAGAAATGACAGGTATTCTACTAAGATATATCTCATAAATTAAATAGCTACCTCCCAAAGGAAAGGGAAGTGTTTTGCTTTTTATCCTCACCAGAAAACTCATCTCCAGAAGTCAAAGGACACTGCATGGGTAGATAGTTAAGAAGAGAAGGTAGCTATAACCATCAAACAAAAGGAATGTGCCATACGGTAAACTTTAAAACTGTCACTCAGAGAACTCTATTTCTCTTTATTTCCTAGTACCTATTCTGTGGGGGGGGGCACAGCCCTAAGATGGCGCCTGGCTGGATGCCAGGGAGACTGAGCTTATCTGTAAACAAGCCTTATTTGGAAGCGCTTAGTGGATCTGGTGTGCCTCCTCCAGCTGTGACCTATCCGGGATCGCCAGGTGGTGTGAGCTAATTGGGTGATGAGCTTGCTTTTAAGGGCTTGCCAGGGGGCTGGGAGAGATAGAAGAAGCAGAGATAGAAGAAGCTGAAAGAGAAGCTGATGTACAAGGTTCCTGAATAAACTGCTTGAAGAAGAGTCGTGGTCGTGTCCTTCTTGCTGGCGGAGATAGACGCAACGCTATTCAATTAAACCAATGGTGGATTTAGAGGTGGATTTGGCTTTCCTCCTCTAAAATCCAAGCACATTGTTTAACTAAACTTTGGAGTTTCTGTATAGTATCAAGAAGCTAGTTGATGTAATACAGAATAAGAGAAGAATTTGGGGACTGTCTTTTATTGGCTCTTTCCTTCAAGGTGTACACCCTGTCATGATTGTTATTCTCCCATGGTTGCCTTTCCAGGCATGCTTACATACACAAGCAAACATTTCTCTGCTAACATTTATATTTGAGTACCACACAGCCAATGACGACCCACCTGACAGAAATCCTTGGATGCTCTGGAAAGAAATTGGGCCATACCTCCTAGACTGCACTGGATCCAACTTGTTCCATTTCAACAGACAGAGCATAGGGTACTGACTTCAATCAAGTTGAGGATTTCAAGTGATATCTTCAATCAAGTGAATCCCATCTAACATGGATTGGATACAATACATTTGAGACTTTCACTATACTAACATTTTCTTACTACAGGACCCCATGAGGCTATCATTGTCCCATTTCAGCAGGAAGTAACTTGGAGGATGCTATGCCCTCTTTCCCTCATTATTGTCACTTAGGATAGTGTATATACCTAGTTAGGGATAGCTTCCTATTGTTTATGGTTGGGATTGGAAGGAGGTGTTCAGGCTTGGGTGTTTCAGATGCCTTTAGGGTTTAGTTAAAATAGACATAGTTAGGATGTAACATAAGCAGATTGTTGTATCTTCTTATAGTTCACTTTTATGATTGTTAATTTTGAATACTATACATTATTAAGTTTTAATCCTCTTTTATACTAAAAGGGGAATTGTAGGTGATGCTGTAGCCATGCCTGCTAGGGGCTGGCTACAGGTGTGCCTGACTACACCTGTGAGGGCATGGTCAGGGTGATGTAGGGAAGGTTTAAGTGTGAGGGACGCTCACATGATGTCCCCTTCTTCCGTTTCATCTTCGACTTGATGTACTTACTGCTGCCCTGCTGGCTGGCTAGGTCACTCTGTAAGTAAGGCTTTTCCCTATTAAATTCTCTTGTGTTTTTACCTGGCTCCGTGTTAGTAATTTCCCACAATACCATGGTCAAGGTGTCTCTTTACAGCAATAAAAACCCTAAGACAGGTCTTAAATTGTTTTATTCACTTCCTTCACCTGTTTGATTTTTCTTGGTTTTCTTTAAGGGTTTTCTATATTTCCTCCCATTGTTTGTTTGTGTTTCCTGGCTTTCTGGAACAGGCTTGTCCTGTATTCCAGCAGTGTGTTACCACTTGGGTTCTGGCAGCCTGTGTAACTTCTGTGGTTCTGGGTATCTATGTGGTCCCGGGTAAAACCAGTGTTATGGATGAACTATGGTGATTAGGAGGGTGGGGCTATTGAGCTAGGCTTTGTGAGCTCTGGGGAAGTGTTGGGGGTCTGAATACTGGGGCTTCCCTGAAGGTCTGGGTTCTGGTATGGCCACTGGTAGCTGAGGGGACTTCTGCTGAAGTTGTGGGCCAGGATAGAGTGAAAAGAAGTGGGGGGGCGGCAGTTGGGTGAAAGTTGGGCTGGCTCTTAGGGACTGTTTTGGTCTGTATGTAGGGAGTGTACCTGGAGTTCTGGATACAGGTGTGGCCTCTGGTAGAGTAGGGGGCTGCTGACAGAGTTGAGGGCTGGAATATAATTTGAGTATTGGTATTAGCTTTTCCTTGAAAGTCTGGGGGGATTTTTTTCTAACACCATCTGGCCCTGAGCTCTTTTTGGTTGGGAGACTTTTAATGACTGCTTGTATTTCCTTAGGAGTTATAGTTCTATATAAATTGCTTATCTGATCTTGATTTAACTTTGGTAAGTGGTTTCTATCAAGAAAACTATCTTTTTTTTCATTTTTCAGTTTTGTGGAGTACCAGTTTTTAAAATATAACCTAATGGTTTTGGGGATTTCCTTCATGTCTGTTGTCATATCCCCCCTTTTGTTTCTGATTTTGCTAATTTAAATATTCTCTCTGTGTATTTTAGTTTAAAAAAATCTTCTCATTTTATTTGAGAAGTGTTGTGATATTTTGTTTGTGTTTTGATAAATCAAGCTTGCCTGGAGCTTAGAGGGCTGAGCAAGTCACTAGTTAACCATAGAGGTTTGGAGGTCTGTACAGAGAGGAGATAGGAAGTAACAACAACACAGGCCAGAGACAGGAAGTGATAAATGGGACATAGACAGGATCTTGGCCCATTTCTGTCTGAAGATTTGGAGAGGTAAGAGGTGACTGTAGCTGGTTCTTTACTTCTCTGACCTTTCAGCTTTTACCCTGATATCTAACTCTGGGTTTTTATTAATAAGACTAAGTAGGGTCATGCTTCATCTGGTACCCAAAATGGGGCCAAAATTTCCACAGAAAACCTGACAAAGCTTAGAAAAATGATTCTAAACACAGAAAACTGAGTCAAACTCAGCTTCTTGGTAACTTTTTTTTTTCTTTATGGATAGGGCCTGCTTGCTAGCTTCAGAAGTGTGGCTTTGAAGGGACCAGCTATCCATTTTGGCAGCTGTAACAGCCTAACATGTGCTTGCCTGACCTTGCCTTGGTCACTAGGAGGTCAGATACCTGCCTGCCTCGTTGCAAGGAACCAATCAGAAGTTATCTAGCAGGGCTATGCGTTATGGCTCAGGGTGTGCTTTACGGACAAGTGCACAGCAGAGATGTACAGAACATAGCAACTGTCCTGGGGGTCCTATGGGCCATAACAACCAGTTGACCAATCAACAGAAGGCAGGTCCTCCAAGACTGGAGGCACACCAATCCTGAGCCTGTGTGTACCCCTAGACACTCCCCTTACACTGCTCTATAAGATCTCTGTCCTGTGGTTTCTCAGGTTCTTTTCCCAGCCATCTGCCACAGTGGATGGATGAAAGACCTGAGCTAACATGGGATTATCTCGTTAAACAACTGCAATAAAAGACTCATTGCTTTTGCATTGAAATTGGCCTCTTGGTGATTTGGGGATTCGGAATTTGGGCACAACAGCTCCTTTAAGAGATGACTTCCTGACTCAGCATTAGCTGCAAAACTGCATGGCCCTTAAGAGGCCCTGCTAACAAACACTTAAATCCTAATCATTAACAGCACAAACTCAGAAACTTCCTAGAGTTATAGTGGTAACCATAGCTCCAGCCAGTACCTTCACCATGAAGCCTGACTCTCAGGAAGCTGAGGAATTATGCGGAGCTAGACCCCAAAGCCAAGGCTTTTGTCCTGCCATACCTGCTTAGCAATTTAAAGATTCACGTGGTCATAAAAAGGCAGAGGTATATGGTAAAGACAGATTTAGATGAAATAACAAAAAACCCTAAATGGTTTACAGTATCTTAAAAAATATACACAGGTTTGGGGGATAAAAGGAAAGGGTAGAAAAAGTCCTTAAAAAGAAATAAAGTAATAAAAATATAATAAATCACAGGAAATAAGAGGCTGTGAATTCATTCTGGGTTAAGAAAAATTATGTTTTGTTGAGGAAGACCCCCTGACCCCTGAAAAATCTCTGATAGATATGATAGCCCAGATGATCCAAGGTCTGAGAGTACCTATGTTACAGTTTCCTCTGAGTTCTATATGCAGAAAACTTCAAGGAAACTGGTGATCCATCTTCAAATAATACTCTAGTCAGGACTTGGCCATAATCCCAAATTATCTCAGGGCCCTCCAAAATTATCAGTGTCCCCAATCAACAGGAAATAGTCTAGAAAAATGTGGCTACATTCCTGAAAAATTGGATTATTGATGTTTGTCATTGTTTGGGTAGTTTGGTTACAAATTGTTATTATTCATAGTTAACAAATAGGGCTAAACAAAAGCGTTAAATTGAGAGATCTCTTTCTAAAAGAATAAAGGTAGATGTGATATAAAAATGATAGGATAAAATGATAGATTATTGAATCTATTTTAATACAAAAAACAGCTATTAAACTTACACATTTTACATTAGAATGAATTTTGGTTTCAATAAACAAATTTAAAGTTAATTTTATTATAATGTATGTATATTTCTATTCTTGTTTAAGGTATTGTACCTATATAGTTCATCTAACAAATTTATAGTCCTTGATTGTTATTATTAAGAGTTATTATTATGCACTATTTGGGGTAATAAGGAAATTCAGGTTAGTAGTTAGTCATCTACTGCAATTAAACTTGTAATCATGTTAGGTATATTTTCAAGTTTAACAGATTAGGTGGTCTTCAAACACTTCAGGTTATTTGTTGGTCTGTTGTAGTTTAAGACAACACCTGCCCAATTCATTGAACATGAAGAAGTTCAGCTGGTACCTACCTAGAGACTTCAACCCTACTGACTAGTGTTTGTGATAATGGAAGGTGCTCTACGATCTACCAAAGGAGAAAGGTATACAATGACCCAGCTACAACGATGACCTGAATGCAAGATATGCCAGGGAAATAGTGGTACAAGACTTGTGGGAGTAATTTTTGAAAGCAATGTCTCATTGGAGTTAAAGCTTGTTCTGTGAGATGGAACCCATCCTCAACACTGTACTGGTGGCCAAAACCTGAGACCAAATAGGGATTGAAGGTAAACCCAAATGCTGCTGTTCAGCTGAAGGAATGCAGCAGCAAAACGGTGCCCAATGACATTCTGCTGTACTCAGAGATGGCTGGCCTTGCTCAGCCATCACCAGAGAAAGCTTCCTCCAGGAGAAGTGAAAACATATAGAGACCCACTGCCAGTCAATGTTCAGGGAATGAGATACCTTGGGACACTCAATCTTAAATGGAATGTTTTCATCAAATATTTTCCACAGGCTCAGAAAACCCTATGGAAGAGAAGGCAGGGATTTGTAAGAGCCAGAAGAAACAAAGAAACAAGGCCTGACACACACATGAATATGAACTCTTTCCTTCCTTCCTTCCTTCCTTCCTTCCTTCCTTCCTTCCTTCCTTCCTTCCTTCCTTCCTACCTTCCCTCCCTCCCTCCCTCCTTCCCTCTCCCCCTCCCTCCCTCTCTTCCTTCGTTTCTTCCTTTTTCTTTTTAACCTTATAGGACCTTTACTTATTATATCATAGCTTCATTTTTTTTGTTTTCATGGGAGACCTGAGTTTATATATGTGTATATCTCTGTCTAGCGTATTTCTTGTGTTTTTCATTTGGAACTTTTTATATTATTTATTTGTTTTATTTTATTACATTATTATTCTTCAGATGCTCATTTGTTTTCTAAGGAGAGACAGAAAGTATGGATTCAGATGGAAGGGGATATGAGGAAATTCTCAAATTAACTGGAGGAGGGGAAACTGTAATCAGAATATATAGTATGGAAAGAAGCAATTTTCAATTAATGAAAAAAATAATTAGCAACATAAAGTTAAAGTTATAAATATTCAGAGTATTACTGTATAAAATCCACATCCTGGATTCAGAGTGGAAAGAGGGAAAACTAAGCCACTAAGAATACTCCACAAGAAACTCCATATATGTCATCACAATGTGAACTACATGCATGTTGTATGTTTCATCCCTGGTAGAGATGGTGTCAATTGTTACCTTCAGAGTTACCGTGTTGGATATTAGTTCCTCAGCTTGTATAGGCAGATGTTGTGGAGCTGACCCTATTCTGTTTCTCTAATGACTTAAACACTAGTTTTGACCACTTGTAGCCACTTTGTTCTCTGAGTGCAGCAGAATGCAGTTTCAATTATGATAAAATTTATTATTGGATGATGAATTCAAGAAATGAGCTTTTAATTAACAAACAGGAACAAAAATCCAACTGACTATAGTGAAACAGTTCTGTTTTTAGTCCTTTTCTCATATTGGCTGGTAGTTGAGCATTCTAAGACAATCTTCACAGACACAATAATAAACTAGAGAAAACTAGATACAAAGTTTTTTAAAAAATTCTGTCTTTTAAAAAGAAATAAAAATGGCTTAAATGTATCTGAAAATAGCAATCAGTTTACAGTGCTATATTAGTTATTTTTCTCATTACTGTGAAAAATACTTGATAGGAACAACTTACAAGAATAAATTTATTGTGATTCTATTTTAAGGGACTACAGCTCATCATGGCAAGGGAGGCACTATAGTATGGCTCCATGGGAGCAAATGTGTAAGGCTTCTCCATATTACAACTCTATGGAAGGAAAGAGATTAGTATTGATCTGTAACCTCCAAGCCCCACACCATGAGACCCATTTCCTTTAGCTAGTCTCCACTTCCTAAAAGTTTCATAACTTTCTCAAAGAGCACCAACTGCAGACCAAGAATTCAAACTCATGAGCCCAGGAAAGACATTTTAAACACTAGGCATGTGTAACATTCTGCCCCTGGTCTCCTCCACATGTTGTTTGCATTATCATAATGCAAAAGCCATTTGGTCTGTCATAGCAGTTTCTTCTGAACTGAGCCATTCTCTCTAGTTGAAACACACTCTCCAGAGAGCAAGGAGAGCCTCATGAAACACAGCTGGCCACATGTCTGAGATAAAAGAAACTTGGAATATTTGAAGAGACTGCTCTCCTCCAACATAAAAAGGAGTAAACAACTGTGAGGGGAGAGGACTCTGATCCGCTAAACCATAGAGAGAAGAAAATTCCAGACAATTGAGCTGCCTACTCTGCTGCACAGAGAGCTTCAGCATTGTAGCTTTTCTGGCATCAACTTGAGATGTAGACTGTATCCCTTGGACCATAGCTGCATCAGCTGTGGAGATCCATCTTTTCAGATATTCTGCTTTCAAAAAATTTACACTTAGCTTTTGATTAGTGGACTCCTGGCTTCATGGCACCTTCCCAATTGTTCTGCTTCAAAGTCCTGAGTTTTCTTAAGTTTATTTTTTCTGTGCATTTATTTTGTGGAGGTGGGATACATACTACTGTGTAGATACAGAATTCAGAGGACAACATGTGGTTGTTGATTCTCTCCCTGTATCATATGGGTTTCCAAGGGAATTAAACTCTGGGCAACAGTTTTGGCAGCAGATATCTTTATCCACTTAGCCACCTCACTGGCCTCTGTTTTTTTTTCTAATGATGCTAACTTTCCAACAATCACAACCAATTTTTCAATTTATCTGTGTCCACCTTGTTGGGTTCACGCTTCTTTCCTCTCAACCCATATTTTTCTTTTCTACTCTGTTGCTTTGCTTTGAACTCTTACTCTAAACCTCCCTCAGTACAGTGCATAATAACTATGCCATAGTATAAATCTTATGTTATCTTGAAATTTCTTCTCCACCTCCCCCACCTAGTAATAGTGCCTAGCTTTTTACATTCATCTCAACTCAAGTTCACAGGATATGGTCAGAATGCAGTCAGACTCTTTGCTGGGCTGTAATGGAATGGTGTCTACTCCAATCTATGAACGTCCTTGTCTTCTTTGAAAGTCTGTTCTGTTAAGATTTCGCTGCTTCTATTTCTCTTGGAATTCTGTTCTTCCTCACTCCAGACAGAATGAACAATTGAACTCTGCTTACTACAGTCCACAACTTCTTCCAATAAGAGCAGCAAGCTCTTCCACATTCCTTTTGCAAATCATTTCCAAAGGCCTAAGAATCATATAATCTGGTGTTTCAGCAATAGGAGCTATCCCAGGAAGACCTTTTTGTACTATTAACTTTTGTACTTTCTGTGACAGAATACCTGACAGACAGCTTTGGGGAGCAATCATTGTTTGGGTTCCTGGTTCCAGGGGACATAGTCCATCATGGCAGGGAGGACAGAGCATGACATTTCCATTAGAATCCTAAGAGTGTGGTGATTGCTTCTTGTACCTTATCCAATTAGGAGGGAAGTTGGGCCCAAACCAAGGCTGGGCTACACCCTCAAACTCAACCTTTCCCCCAGTGGTCTATGTCCTTCAGGGAAATCCTACAATTTAAAGGTTCCACAACCTCCCCAAATAGCACTATGAACTAGGATTAAGTGTTTACACACAAAGGTCTACGGGAGATATTTTATATCCAAGCCATAACAGTTATTCAGTTGAACTCTTTCAAATTTTCAGTAGAATAGATCTCTAACTTCTCCTAGACACTTTCTTCAAAATCTTTGGACTTTTTTCTCTTCACTACATAAAAGATGCATCATGCCAACTGGGCATTATTTATCACCCACTCACCACTGGCATAAAGGGGAAAAGCTCATGTTGACAAAGCTAAAGACAAACAGAAAATTATAGGAACCCTCCAGGAAAAGGTTCACTCCAGGAGGCAAGCTGAATGCATTCAGAGCAACTATGCACTCCCAGATCCCTCTGTTATTTCTTCCTAGGTTGGCTGCCACAGTGTAGCTGAGAAAATGAAAAGTGTAAATAAGTAGGACCAGCTAAGTGGCATGGGGATTTGGTGAAATAACCTTTCATTTGTGGAAGTATGCTTGAAAAACAATGTCAAAACCAAAATCCACCAGTGTTGGGTGGAGTGCAAATTGTCTCTGGATATCTGACCCTATAAGTTCAAATGTCCCAAGCCCTTCAGCCAACTAACAGGGATGGAAACAGCAGACACTTGATCAGAGCTGAGGTGAATGAACAGACATGCTTATGTCCCTGGAGGACAAATGTGGAGAGAGGAGAAATGACATTTTTGGCACTCACTGCAGTTTCTGGATTCAGCATATCATAATGAATAAATGGTAATGAGCACTTGGCAGTAGAAATGAAAATCAATGACTCATTAATTGAGATAAATGTAATTCTTCTTGAAAGAAATTCTGTCTCAAGTTTCAGACATGGGGAGTTACATATGACAGAGTACTTCTTAATTACAATTCTGAGTGAAGATGAGTCTGAACAGCAATAGAGGGAAAAACAGAACAATTCATGATGAAAGTCTCAGCAGAACATCTTAATACTTAGGCAGCAGATGTGACTTGCTAATGTGTGAACACAGCTTTTACAAACAAGTCATCTATGATCCTGCTAGGCGGTTTTTGTTTTATGAGTTGTCTTTACCAATAAATCACATTTAGGCAATCACAAAATGCAAAGAAAAATACACATGTATAGACACTATTTCTGTTAAAACTCAGGCTTTAATCTTGATGTCCTAAACTGTGATAGTAAATAATGCAAATATTAGCAAGACTCAAGTTGGATAAGCAGCACGTGACTTGACATCCTAGGCACATTCTTTATTCTGCAATCCTGAGATCTGATGTTTATTTTATATTGCAACATTTTATATGTGCAAAAATGTCTTTAAGTGAGGAGGTCACAATGGAGAACCTTATGTTATAAACACTAGGCCTAAAAGGCATAGAGATAAGTTACAGAAAGGTCAAGAAAGAATTAGGAAAGGGCCAGTGAGAGGGCCTATCAGATAAAGGAACTTGCTGCCAAACCCAACAACATGAGTTTCATTTTTGGGACAGACATGGTGGATAGAACTGAAATCTTCATCTTTTCTCCACATCCATACTGTGACATGTGTTCACTTACCCGCACTTGCATGGCATGCGCACGCGCGCGTGCGCGAGCACACACACACACACACACAGACACACACACACACACACACACACACACACACACACACACTGAATAAGTAAATTAGAAAATAAAATGCACTAAAAATGAAGAGGTTATAAAAGCAGTATGGAGATAGGGAGACTAATATGAGAAAGCTGACTGATGTGACCAATGCATATTACTGGTCATAATATGTCAATGCTTATTCTTTTTGGAACTCATTATATGATGACTTAGATATTTACAATATAGAACAATGGAATGGTGATCTTACAGCCTCTTTAAGATTTATGCATTGTACAGATTTCAAACCGGAGGATAATTAGAGAAGTGTGTTTTGTGACTGACGTGTAAGGAAAGAATGACTGTCAGTATCCAACATGAGGTATAGCTAAAGTGCTCTCACAAAGATGACCAGTTCACATATAAAAGTAGGTAGAGCATATTATCTGTAGAGGAAAAGATGATGAACATGTTTAGCAAGTGTCATATAGCCTTTTATCAGAATTGTTAAAACATGTTTTGATTCTCACAATATCAGGAAAATGTTCAAGCACAGAGTGTTCCAGCTAGTTTACAGGGTTATGTAAAACTCTTGGAAGACTGGGTAATCAGAAAACTGGTAAAGAAAGCAGCTGGGAACAAGTGATATTAAAGAGATGATTGTATATTTAATTCTCTTTATCCCCCTAAGAGATAGTAAGTACTCTTTAAAGTACTTAACTTGTTTATCATTTCTTTTTCATCACATTTTAAAATAAAAACAATACACAGAACATTTTCTATTATGGCCATCTTAGTTGTACAGCTTGGTGGAATTAATTACACTCATAATTGTGTGTTCTGTGGTTTGGATCTGGAATATTCTGAATAGACTTGAGTTGAAAGTTTGGTCTCCCACACAACCTTTTTGAGGTAACACACACGCAAACACACATTCACATGCATACACATACAACAAAGAGTCTTTTTCTTGGAATAGATTAAGAGTGAGCCTAAATTTGAATTGTTTACTTCTCTTCTTTTGTCTTTCATACATCTTATTGTCTCTGCCTAGTGAAGGATATTGCTGCATATTTATTAAACAACATAGAAAATATGGTGTGTAAAAAGAATGATAACTTTTTTTGTCTTGATCAAATTTTACCAGACCTTTTATAGGGAAGAAGTTACTTTACTATCTCCAGCTGACCCAGAACAGTACTCAAAATCATAAATAGATCTTATCAACCTATATTAACAAGTTGCTTCCAAAATTTATCATAGATACTTGTTTACTTTAAGGTTGTTTTTAAGCTATTGCCCAATTTTATCAAATGATTACCATCATGTACTCAAACACACAGAGACATGGGCAAGCAGACATACACATACATACATGCACACACACACACACACACACACACACACACACACACACACACACACTGCTCTGGGTCAAGGATATGGACAAGTACATACTTTAAAATTAAAGGTGTGGTAAGGTTGGTTACATTATTTTCTTAATGGCATGTTGCACATTTGAACTTAGGCTGAATACACAGTAGGGAAACAGAGTGACTACCTAGCCTTAAATAGTGAGGTCATATTATGAATTTGTTTTTAAGCTCTGGCAAAAGTTCAGCTTATGAAGGCAAGAGGTGTTTTCTGGAAAAATTATTTCCATATAACCTTGCTAAAGGAACTGAGAAATGGGCCTTGGGGTTTTATAGCTTCACATACTTCCTTCCTGTTCATGTTTTGCTTCCTATTGCAAATTAGGCTAGAGGTCATTCAGGTCACATTCTAGCAAAGAACCTAGCTCTAATCTGTCCATATACTGAGAATCTGAGTGAGAATGAATTTAAAAGTAACAAGGAATGTATTTTGTGAAGGAAAATTCAAGTCAGCAGAGCATTCAGGCTGTGACATGGTTACTACTCACCATTCTTACCCAGGTCTATGGTGTTAAAAAAAAAAAAAAAAAGCAAGCACATAGGACTTCTTCAATTTCTCCCCTCAAGACTCTTAGGAATCATCCAACTCTGGCTCTTGCAAACATTTTTCCTTCTGTTCTGCATAAAGCCAGAGGTGTTGGATGACTCCTAAGAAAGTGTCTTTCAGACACAATGGGACTGATTATCTATCTATCTATCTATCTATCTATCTATCTATCTATCTAGAGACAAAAGCAACATGAAAAAGATCTACACATGTTTAAGCCAAATAGGGTCTCAGCACTGAGAAGGGACTATGAACACTGGTTCCCATCCCTACCTAAGAAGCTATCTTCAACTGATAGCTGCTGGCAAAGAAAATAATATCTCCAATAGGGTCAATGGAATGTTGTTAATATATCAACTTTTCTCCAAGGAGGCTCAATAACCAAAAGTATTTGGCCAACACTGTGGTGATATCTTTCTTGCACAAATAAAGCCTGTCTAGGGGAGGGTCAGAGAATGGAGCTTGCCACTAGATAATTATAGAGGTCTGGAGGTCTGTACAGATAGGCAGGAAGTGACATAGACAGTGTCAGTATATAAGTAAGGAGAAACAGGAAATTGCTTTCTTCTCTGTGAAGATGCTTAACTGGTAAGGTGTGCTGTGGCTTGCTCCTTTTCTCTGATCTCTCAGCATTTCCCTCTATATGTGACTCTGGCCTTTTGTTATTTAGGCCAATTAAGGACTCTATTTACACAACACAAAATGAATTCAGTGTTTATTGTTTGTGTATGTGTGTTTTCTTTTTTGGCATTTTTGTCTTATGGTCTTTAGCTTCTTTGTTTCAATTTGAGTATTTTTTATGGCTTTTGGTTTTTTTTTTGAGAGAGAGAGAGATGGGTAGAGGAGAAAGATAACATACAAATAGGTGGGTAGGGTGATGAGTAGAATTTCAGCATTTAAAAAATATATTATTTTTTCAAGAATGCAGCAACTGTTATATTTGTGCACAAAAATGTAAACTCCAAGTTATATAAAACAAGCATTAAACAGCATAAAATTTATACAGATCCTGATAAGTTATGGTGGGTGACTTCCACACATCTTTAGAGCTAAAACTTCTTCCAAGCTAAAACTCAACCACAGAACCTCATAACTAAACTATATAACATATCAATTTTATTTCATAGATATGTACAGGATATTCTGTTCATCAGGTGCAATATACTAATGCTTATCAGTAGCCCATAGAATCTTCTATAAGATTCATCACATAGCCACAAAGTAGGCATTGTTGTTGTTTTGCTTTTTTTTTTTTAAAGACAGGGTTTCTCTGTGTAGCCATGGTTGTCCTGAAGATCCATCTACCTCTGCCTCCTGAGTATTGAGATTAAAGTCATGCACCACCACCACCTGGACACACATACAAAGTCAGCATTAGCAAATATAAGACAATCAGAATAACTCATTGAATCTTTTTAGATCACAATAAAACAAACTGTCTATCAAAGAGGGGTGACATAAAATTAGGTGAATGAGGAAGTGGAGAGAAATCAACATTCTAAAAACCATTTAATTTACTAAACTGTTGGTAGTTAGGATGAAAATAATTGAATAGTATCACACAATCAGATCAGTGATGCCCTCAAAATGGACATTTAAGGCCAGAAGTTGACATATCCTATTAGATATATTGGCTTTTAGATTATATAGCTCATCTAGTCTCTCCTGTATGTCTATAACTATAGCTTAATAGATTTCATTCAGAAGATAATAATTTATGCCATAATGCTTTAGAATTCTCCAGTGGGGATGGCTCAGGAGATAAAGGTGCTTGCTGTGCAAACCTTAGGACACGAGTTTGATCCATATGTAACTCAATGTAAGGTGGCATTTAATTTGTAATTTCAGTATTCCTACTGAGAGGTGGGGGACAAAGACTCGTAATTCTCCCAGAAGCTAAGGGCAGGGTTCCCAGAATAAACAGTGCAGTGGCAGAAACAAGCAAGAGAGTGCCTATCTCAAAGCTAGGTGGGAGGAGAAATGAATGCATGAGAAATGATCTTCTGACCTCCACATGTACTGTGGCACCCTGCCCCCCCATGCACTTACAACACAATTTTGGAAATCTAACATCAACATTTAGTACTACAACTCCCATTTTCTCTAATGTATTAATTTGTTTTGTTTGTTGTTGTTGTTTTGGGTTTTTTTTGAACTGGAAATCAAGTCCAATATCATGGATGAAAAGCACACACACAGAGTTATGTCTTCAAACTCAAACCCTCTCTCTTTAAATGAATTTTTTTATTTTGAGACACTGTGGACCACATGTGGTTATAAGCCACACTGAAGTAAGGCACATTGTCAAGTTTCTGCAAATGTTGACAACCTGAAAACTGCAGTACAATAGCATACCTAGTAAACAAGCTCTGTCAGGGCCTTTTCATTCCCTACTTAAGTGTCACCCAGCAGCCTTGTCTCCACTTCTATTAAATTTGGGAATGGTACATGAATGGATTCATACAGTATATCACCTGATATGCTAAGTGGTGATTGTCAACTTGACAGAGTCTGGACACACTTGGAGATTGTGTCTCTGGGCTTGCCTGTGAGCATTACCTTGAGTGTGTTAATTGATGTGGGCTGGGCCATTATCAGGGCAGGAGATGAGAGAATTAAAATGGAGAAGGGAGCCAGGCACCAGTCAAGCACACATTTGGCTCTCTCTCTCTCTTTCTTCTTGAAAATGGATTTTATGCCTTCAAGTGCTGCAAGCTCTGGGTGGGTTGACTTCCCTGGACTGTACTTTCTGTGAGTTCAAATACACCTTTTATCCCTCACATTGCTTTTGTCAAGGACTTTTATGACATCAGCAAAAAAAGAAACTAAGACATAACCCTCACAGAATGATTTTCTGGACTATTATTCAGGTTACTGCAATTATTAATAATTTGTTCTTCTTTTGTCTTACTAGTAATTCATAGCGTTGATAACCACACTTTCGACTACTGACTCATTAAAAATGTTAAAATACTGTTCATCTTTAGTCTACTATGAATAAAACTCATATAAATATATACAGATTTTGTGTGATCTTATGTTGTAATTTTTCTAGGATAAAAATCAGTATTTGAATAGCTGGTTATATATTAGTTATATGCTGTTTTCTTGAGAATTATTTTATATCTCATAAGGAATGAATGAGGGATTTGTTTTCTCTACATTCTCCCCATTTTGATTGATGTTTACTTTTGTTTTAACCATCTCTCAAAGAACTCACTATGTTGAATGTCTTTTTTTGTGTTTAATAGCCATCAATTATTCCTACTCAGTGAACTGTCTTCTCATAGCCAAGCCTGTTCCTGTTTGGATGTTTGTGCACTATTGGATTTTATAACTTTGTATACTTCAGGCACTATTTGTTAGATATGTACTTTGCAAAGATTTTCTTCTTGGATGCAGCTTACCATCTTTATTCTTGGCAAGGGTTATTTTGCAGAAAAAGTTTTAAAATTTGAAGTTCAATTTATCCCTTTTTCTTTTAATGCACTGTGAGATTTTTTGTGCCAAAATTTGTTATATAATTTTGTACTTATTGTTTAGGGCACGCATGCTTAGGATTGCTATGCCTTCACTATTGATTGAAACATTTGTAATTGTCAGATGATCATCGTTGTCCTGGTCATTCTCTATGATGTGATGTCTATCAGACATTTATAAGGCCTTTCATGCTTTTCTTTGACATTTCCATGATATATCTTCATCCTATGTCAATAAATACAAAGTGACATTTGCTTTCATCCATTTAGTTGGCTGCCCTAAATTCAGACAATCAATCTCCAAGTGTTTTTTGTTGTATTTAGACTCTTCACATTCAATGTGATTATTAAGGAGTTGGACTATAGTCTGTCATTTCAGTTTTGTTTGTTTCCTTTATATTTCATTTTTCTGCTTCACCCTTCGAGTGACTAATACTTTCAGGTTTATTGTTTTTACAAACCAAAGAAAATCTTGAAACATCAAGAGAAGAAAAAACCCTACATAATTTACTTTTGTTTTTGCTTTTTATCTTTCAGTTTCTTCCTTATTTGGAAAGTTTTCAGTATGTCTTCGTGTATTTTTAAATGTCTCCTTTCTTTGCTACTCGTTCTGAGAATAAAAGATTCTATTTTTTGTTACAGTCCACATAGACCACGGATTCAGTTTGTTTAGTTTGCTTGTGCTGCTTAGATTAAGTAATTTAAATTATATTTTATTTTCTTTTGTCACTTAATTCTACTGTTGATCTTATTCATTTACCTCTTAAGTTTAATCCTTTCATTTTTTCAGCTCTAATACTGCCATTAGTTATTTTTATCTATTTCTTGCTTGAAAATTCTTAATATTTCATATGTTTCCAATGTGAGTTTAGTTGCTCAGTGAAGTGTGTGCACATACTGTGTGTGTGTGTGTACGTGCACGAACATAGATGTCAGAGTCATTATAGCTGTTCTCCACCTGATGATTTTTTTTAATTTTTATTTTTATAATTGTAATTAGACCAACTTTAAATTAGAAACAAGCTTCTTTTACATGTCAATCCCAGTTCCCTCTCCTTCCCCTCGTCCCCTCCCCCCACATCCCAACCTCTTTCTACTCCCCAGGGAGGGTGAGGCCAGGAAGCTTTTCTCACTGAATTTAGAGCTCACAGACCAGGACTGACTGGTATGGGAGCCCCAGAGATCCATCTAAGTCTTCCTTTCCAGCAGATGGGTTACAGACCTGCCCCACCACACCCAGGGTTTCAGATGTGCTCTGGGGATCTGAACTCAGATCCTCCTGCTTTCATGGAAAGCTCTTAATGATAATAAATCCTAGTCTTTTTTATCGAAGCCTTTTATGATAGCTCTTGTAGATTCTTATGTTCTTTGTTGGTATCTTTTGATTGTTTCTTTTCTCAATCCATCTGAGATAATCCTGGTTCTTGGTAAAATAAGTGATTTTCTATGGTGATGTGGATGTTTAAATATGCTCTGAGAGTAAGGATAGAATTTTGGTATTCTGTTTTAGCAAACTAAACTAATTGCTTCATTAACATTTTTCTGGAAGGAGATGAAAGATACAGTTATCAGCTGCTAGTAAATACCACTCTACCTTCTCATCTTCCCATGACAGAAGAAAGAGAACTAGCTCCTTAATATTTTGCTGTGAAGAAAAGTAATGTGAATGTTTGAACTCTCCACAGAACTCTTCAGAATCCCTGTCAATGGGCAAGAGAATATGACTTTGTTACTGCTGAGTAGGTGTGTGAACACTAAACTAAGTTCTTGGCCTGTTCCAATCCTTTCTTTGGATTACAGCTCCCCACTAAGCTTTTTCTGTGTACTCCAGTGAAGATATTGAGATACTTCATTGGATCTTGAGGAGGCTGAATTCTATGCTCATCCTTCAGCAATTACATTTAAGTGTAGGAGAGATGTCAGTCTTTTATGTGTATTGAAGCAGTCAATATTCTCAAATGGCTTTTTATTATGGGCCACAGAATTTTAATACTTAAAGGAGTGTTACAAAGCATATAGTCCAATCTTTAAATTCTGAATCTTTGAAAAAATTGTTTTTCTTCTAATCACACATCAACTGTGGTTCTAGATACTAAATTATAAAACCGGACCTTGCATTCTGACTTCAGTACTGTTCTGTTCTCTTTTATTCTGTGTGGCTTCAATAAAGGGATGAAAGACTATGATCTATGGTGTTTAAAACACTTTTATTTTTGGAGAATATGTATTTGTGATTTTAATGGTTCAAATATAATTTTTTGCTTTTTTTGTTTTTTAAGACAGGGTTTCTCTGTGTAGCTTTGGAGCCTATCCTAGCACTTGCTCTGGAGACCAGGCTGGCCTCAAACTCACAGAGATCCACCTGCCTCTGCCTCCCAAGTGCTGGAATTAAAGGCATGTGTCATCAATGCCAGGCTTTGCTTTGTTTTATAAATATAAATTTTATATTTCAGGAAACATTTCAAAGTCTCTACAAATGATAGAGTCTGTAGAAACTTGAGTTTTCATATAGTTTGTGTTTTAATATTTTTTCTCTTTTCTGTACAAATTTCTTCATCACTTCTCTGAAATTTACTCTTAATGCACTTTATAGTTTGAAAGTTATTAGGAAAAATGTCATTATTAGAAATATTGTCTTATTCATAGTTGTGTCTTAAAATTTCTCACCCCTCCTAGTTCCCACTGGCATATGTCATTTATAAGAATGTAAAGGTATATTTAGAATTTATAGAGTGTTCCTTGGAATGGGTCTTTGCCTCCAAAACACACATTTATTTAATCCTGGATAAGAACATGTTTGAAGTGTTATTTTTAATACTGAGATTAGAGACTTGGTAACTATCCAAAAATAAAGCAAAAGCTGCCTACTAACTCTCCAAACCTTCTTCACAAGCATTCTTCTTTAAAAGTATTCACAATTTTGCTTATTCTTCACAATTGGAAATTACAAGGAATATGAACTTACTCTTGAGTGCTGTGACAATGAATTTTAAGAATCAGAGAGTTTTCCTTAGGAGATAACCAGACAGCTTCTGGATGTGTCTCATTATGGTTATTCAAGACTGATATTTTAATTGGCAGAATGAGTGAAGATCATTTCGTTCAATGTGGAAGGGCCATAACCTGACCCTGTAAGGTCAAGAATGTCACAAAAGTTTGGAGAAAGAGTGACCTTGCTCTGCCTGAGCTGAAACACGCATCTGCTTCTAGGATCAGCTACTAATGCTTCTGGTTTTTAAGCCTTTAGAAAAAGACTTGTAGATATGACTGCTCAGAACCTCAGGGCCTGAGTTTGGATGAGACCTATGACCTTTGAGAGCTTTCATTTTGTAGAACACAGATCACCTATGCAATTGTCATATGCATACAAGCAAAACATAATATTCTCCCTTTCAATCTATCATAATGCTCCTGCATCTCTTGAGAGCACTTGCTAATATTAGTTGTGAGAATTTTGTCTGTGCTTTAAAGAGTGACTCAGTTTAACACAGATGAATTTAAAAATACACCTGACTGTACAATATATGGATATTGAGGAGCTGTAACAGTATAAGTACTTCAACATTTTACTCTGTAACATTCACATTTCATAAATAATATATTACTTACGTTAGAGACCCAGGCTGTGGGCATGAGAAGGATAGAAGCAAGGTACTACACTTAGTATGTGACAGAGCATGGAACATTGCATGTGTAATAGTGATAAAACACAAACAATGTTTTTAGGACACTGTAAGAAATTGGTATACTGTTTTATAGGTACTGATGATTAATTATAAAAAGTAGAAAGATACATCATTTGTATGAATAAAATTGTTACACAATATTTTGGTTTATGCATGATGATTTTGATAACCTGTTGTTTAAGGTTTTGTCTCTATTAACTGAGTTACAACTTACATATTAATACAAAATTACAATAACAAACAATTTGTATTGAATATACAACATGAATTATTATATTTACCAACATAATGATTTATTTAGCATCTCTATGAACAAGACACTGGACTAAGCACTAAATTAAAAAAAAATCTAATGCTAGCATCGTATATATACTTATATATATATATATGTATACATATATATATATGTGTGTGTGTGTGTGTGTGTGTATGTATTTTTTGACATGACACAGCTTTCTTTTTCAAAATATTTTTTTTTATTTCACATCCTGGTCCCAGGTCTCCCTCCCTCCTCTCCTCCAAGTTCCTTCCCCTCACCTTCCTTAGCTCCCATACTCCAATAGACTCCCCTTCTATTTGTGTTCAGGAAAGGTTCTCATTCATATCAACAAAATATGGATATCAAGTTGTAGTAAGACTAACCACCTCCACATGTATTAAGGCTGGGCAAAGTGATCCAGCATGAGGAGTAGAGTCCCAAAAGCCAGTAATAGAGTAAGAGATAGCCCCTTGTTCTCACTGTTAATGAGCCCCACAAGAGGACCAAATTACACAACTGTAACATATATGCAAAGTGCCTAGGTCAGTTTCTTACAGGCTCTCTGGTTGTTGGTTCATTCTCTGTGAGCCCCTATGAGGCCAAGCTGATTGATTCTGTGTGTTTTCTTGTGGTGTCCTTGACCCATTTAACTCCTACAATCCTTTCTTCCCCTTTCTTCAGGATCCCCTGAATTTCACCTAATGTTTGGCTGTGGGTCTGTATCTGTTTCCATCAGTTGCTGGATGACACCTCTGTGACACCAATTGGGCTAGGTACCAATCTAGTCTCAGAAGATGGTCAGTTCAGCCTGCATATATGATATTGCTAGGAATCTTAGCTGACGTCATCCTTGTAGATTCCTGGGAGACTGCATGGTGCCAGGATTTGCCTGACTCAGAAATGCCCATCCCCAATAGTTTCCTTCACTACTCTCCCCCTACATGCCTGTGGGAGCTAACAGAATTGAATCCATTCCATTTTGGCTTAAGATCAGAGAATTTTTACCTGCCTTTGTTCTTCTAAGTTGAAACAACAAAGACGTCTGGTCTGAGGTGTGGATACAAAAGAATGTTTGGCCTAAGGTGTGGTCACTGCATATCCTGCCTAAACAATAGAATACTTAGGCCAGGATTCGGGTACTTGATATCTCAATATTCGGGTACTTGATATCTCAGGTATTTAAGGAGTAATTACTCTGTTTCTTGTATCATTGGGAGGGAAGTCTTTTGCCTTCTCTCCCTCTTTTCATGGGGGTATAAAAAAAATCTTTGAGCAATAAACTTGGGTGATTCAGTATTCTCTGGATGCCCTCCTGACTGTCTTTTGATTCTTTTCTATTTCTTTCTTCAATTCCCACTCCCTTTCTCACGTACAAACCAGAATTAGCTGTTGGGTCCAGACAGATGGCCCCTCAATGTAAGGCCGCAACAGATGTCACCCAATGTTAGGACACACAATGAAAAATGGCATGCAATGTGGGCATATAAAAGATGGCACTCTGGATGTTGGGGCTTGGACATAAAGGGTGAAGTGATGGACACTGAAGTTGTAAAGTGAAAAATGAGCGCATGGATAAAAGCAAAGTGAAATGTGGTAAGAAAACTTAGATATACAGATTGCATATAATTTTTGTTTCTGTTTTGCTGCAACTATAGCAGGCGATGAAACACAAACCACAAGACTCAACAAACCCACATGAAGTTTATTGGGAAAGGGAGCGGAGGGAGGGGTAGATGTTGGCCAACCAGGAACAGAGATGGAAGGGGGAGGGAAGAGAAAAGCAGAAAAGAGACAGACACAGAGACAGAGAGAGGACAGGAGAGAAGAGAGAGACAGGAAAAGTCCTGTCTGCCCAGGGGAACAGCAGGAAAGAGAGAGTGGAGAGGAGTGGGAAAGAAAAGAGAGCAGAAAGAGATGAGCAGGCAGAAAGACCATTAAGTGGGCAGGGTCATTCTCGTAAAGGGGTCCTTTGCACCTCCATGGAACCCTAGCTGACCAGGGTGCAGTCTGCCAGGTGACAGGGGCAGGCCGGCATAATGCCTGAATCCTTATAATTGTAGATTTAGGAAAAATAGTAGTCAGCTGGTTGTACATTTATATAGAGATATTTTAAGGGCCATCTAAGCTCAGACAAAGCATAAGCAACTACAGAAAATTTTACAATTTTTAGATTTTGTGAATCTCCCTTCCCTGTGCTGGAGGCACCTCAGCTGCTCTCTCTGGGCTGCAGTGGGATTCTGGGAAGCTACAGTGCAGCCCTGCCCACACTCCCTTTCAGCCCCACCCGTGGGTGCCAGGGTCTCAGAGCTGCTGGGAGGAAAGAGAGAGCAAGTGAGGAAATGAGCAAGGGAGCAAATAGAGCGAAGCTGCCACCCTGCCTCTCTTCTTCCTGACTGGGGTAATGAAAGTCTGTGAGTGCCACGGTCTGCAGCTGCTGCAATAGGAGCCACATGCATGTCTGCGCTGCAGCTGACTTTGCAAACAGCCACAACCACTGCTGAGCAGCAGTCTGGCCAGTGGACCGCCCCCACCAGGCCCAGAAGACAAAGGTGAACTGAGGCCTTTGGTCCCCAGTCTCCTGCCGGACGGCCAAACCATGGATAGTGCAGCACTGTTTGCCCTGCCCAGTCAAGTGACTATAAAAATGCTTATGCATCCTGAGCCAGGCACCTATGAAAATACAAATTCTGTCAGCTAATGGGAGCGTTGCAGCCTGAATTAGATAAATTGAGATTTAAGGGAAAGATAGCTTATGAACTTCAAATGGGTTTCAAAAATTATTAGAAGATAGTCAATGGCTATGGTCCTATTTAAAATTGTCTATGGGGAATCTTGAGCCCATTAGTGAGCTCACTGAACTTTGAAAATACAACTTCAAAAAATAAATAAGGGCGAATTGTACCTGCAGTCTATGATGGAAAGACCCAATCCTGTTGTAATATGGGGTTGAGGGCATGCTTTTGTTTCTTCATAGGAAGAAAATGAGGCTTGATAGCTGCCTGAATGTCTGGTGAGGTGTGTGAAGCAGAGGAATGCCAGATCTGATAGCTGCTGAAGCTCCCCCACCCCAGATAAGCTGGAGTGAAATTTGCTGAACCTGTGTTCCTGATACTCTGATGTCATCATTCTGCAGTCTAAGATGGGACAGAAATTATGACAACAGTTGGTGATTCCCAGTTTCTTAATTATCTACTGCAACAACTTCTCAGACCTCTGTGAGATTTAACTATTCTGGATCTGGCCAACAACTGGACGTTTGATAGTTTATTCACACTATGTCATGGGACACGGAACTCAATTTTGTCATCTGAAACTCATTTCTGCTGTTTAAATAGAAAGCCTGAAAAACAGGTACCTCAGAGACTTTCCTTCTGTGGGAAAGAGACCAATTGGAATAATCAAATACTTGTGGAGGCAATGTGTAGTTAAAGCCTCTCTTCAGTATAATATCACTGAAATACAGAATTAGGTGCTAGACTAGTTGAGAAATCAAAGTTGATGTACTGAAGAGACCCTACAAACTGATGGAGAGAAATGGGACATAAGCTTTGCTGCTGGTATTCAGTCTCAATGATTGTAGCAACTCAAACTTATCTTTGAAAGTTAGAAGTATCAGTGCATTTCGACTTTAGGAGAGGAAAAAGACTCAGAACTTTCCCACCATAAAAACATTTTAATGTCCTTTGATTGAATTGAAATTATGAGAATTGTAATCTAATGAATCGTGTTTATTGATAATATGCATACTAGAATTATGGTGTTGACATGTTAATGTTTGCATCCATTGCTGTACTATGTAAGTGTTTATGGATGAAAAAAAGTCAGAGCTCATTCTGAGAAAAGTTTGCAAATGAATTTTTAGATTAAATGTGATTTAAAAAAAACAGATTTGAATCTTGATACAGCTAAAATTGCTGGAGACCACCCTAGACCTTTTGAAGGCCATTTCATCTTAGTAGAAGGAATTGTAGCCATAGGAGTATAGGTATTTCTTGGCATTGTCGAGCTATTTGTGAATTCTCTAAGGAAAGTTGGCTCAGAGGAGCATGGCGTCAAGCTACCCACTCTCCCTTAACTCTCTGTAAATAGAGGATGGTAGTCAAAGATGGGTAAGATTTTTTTGCCTCTGGTCCACCTAAGACAGGGCACTCATGATGGAATGTGTGTTCCATCAGATGGGTAAATCTGAAAGGTCAATAAAGGTAACCTAAGACAGACATAGTCATCTGTCCTGTGGCAGAAGTGCAGGCATTATAAAATTATCTAAAAAAGGAGAAACTGTTGGAGCCCACAGAATTGAGTCTAGTAGTGAGATATCCACCCCACCCATACTTGTAGTGCTGACCACACCCTTTGGGCATGGTCACAGGTGAGGATGTGATGGGAGTATTCCATTATTTCCATCATGCTAAATTTACTCATTTTATATCATTTCCTTAAGTAAGTCTCAGCCATTTGAGATTCTTCTGTTGAGAATTCTCTTTAGATCTATACCCCATTTTCAATTGGATTATGTGGTTTGTTGTTGTCTAGTTTCTCAAGTTCTTTATATATTATGGAAATCAGCTCTCTGTCAGATGTGGGTTGGTGAAAATCTTTTCCAATTCTGTGGACTGCCATTTATGACACAACTTTTTAATTGTGCAAAATTATAACAAAGTTTGTTTGATGTTTAAGAAAAGCTATATAGCATTCTAGTACATAAGAAAAAAGAAAATAAAAGTTATTCATTTCCTTTGTCCTTCTAAATGAATAAATGAGGAAGCATACGCAAACCCTACAGCTAGAAAAGCCAGGAACCTATTTCTAGATTTGAAGTATATCATAGGACAAAGTATGCTGTTTTTATAGTTATGCATAAGAAGGAAACAAAGGCCCATGCCTCTGAAACAATTACTTAAAAGATGTTAGGCTGTTTTGATATTTATATTCCTCTATGAAGCCAGACAGCAAAGATTACAAATTTTGATATAAAATGAGTAGATTTGGCATGATGGAAAGAATGGAATACAAAGAGAACTTTGATCTTCTGAGGTGCTGGAAGCAATTAAATACATGAAAGCAGCAAGCGTCCCCAGTCCCTAATGGTATCCCTGTGAATTTGCTGAAGTGTTCCAAGACTCTGACAACCTCTGCAGCAGACATGTTAAATCTTGGGTTGGTGACCAAATGCTATCTGGATACTGAAAGGCTACTTGGGGACTCACAGCGGGAAGGGCATCCCTGAAAGGCTGCTTGGAGAGTCACAGGGACTCAAAATGATATGCTGAATGCTGCTGTAGCGTACACTTTAGATACAGCCATAATTCAATATGGAAAACGTGATTTCTGTTTATTCCGTTTGTACTGGAAATTTGAAAACAAGGGGTGCTATTATGGAATACATTTTGAATATCAATCAATGTTCATTCACAACAATAATTTTTCTTTCTTTCCCATCTTCTATGTCATATGTCAATCGTGTTTGGGTGAACACAGATGTGCTACCAAAAGGATGACATGTGAAACTGAAATGGAAAACTTTAAAACTGCCTAAAATACCTTACTATATTATAGATGGTCAGAAAGTAACCTGGAATAAAAAACAAGACCATTTGTTGAGAATTTCTGCTTCTCTGTGTATCTCTCCTATGCGCTATTGTTTCTTTTTGGATCTCTCTTTTTATTGCAGACACTTCCACTTAGAGTTCTGGAGAAATAAATATTTCAGAGAGAAATTCCATGCTTTCTTTGGAAGGAAAATTCCCCAAGAGTTCAATAACGGTCTATAGAAACAGTTAGTAGTGGGAGGCCTACCTACTTCATTTAAAACAATATTATCAGGCATGTCAATTAAAATCCTTGTGGGATTGGGTGTGGTGATAGAAGCAATTCCAGGTTTCTACAGAACACAGATAAAATGTTCAAAGCAAACTTCTCTATTAAGATGGGTTTCTTTTCCTCATATTTTAGAGAGGGATGGCTCATTTTTGTATTCAGTCTATTATTGACATAACCTTAGTATTCTGGCAACTTGTCTCAGGAAAATGGACCATATCCCCACTTTCATTCTATGAAAGATAGGGCAGTGCTGATTTGGAATCATTCCTGAAGGGACATAGAGAAGGTTCATGAACCCTAATGTTGTTATAGTGTGTAAAGCAGGGCTGTTCCAAGAACAAGTTTGCATAGTAGAGAGCACATTATTTTCCATTTTGGTACCCTATTTTCTAACATTTTGTATGACTGACCACCCAGAATATTAAAGTATTGTTATAGCTTAAGTGGGTGGTATTAACATATTTATGAATCATTATGATTTAAAGGCATGTCTAGTAAAAATTAGTTTGTAAAGTAAAAGCCATCATATTTCTATGATTGTAACTCTCTATATTTTTATGTTTTAATATTTATAAAACTGATGTTCTTATAATTAATGTATTTTTGCAGCAAGATTTAAAAAACTATACATCAATTCATTATGTATTTTCAGGATATTTGAGTTCTTAAAAGTACCTTGGGGGGACATAACAACAGACACAGAGAAAATCCAGCAAATCATCAGGTCATACTTTGAAAACCTATATTCCTCAAAAATTGAAAATCTAAAGGAAACAGACAATTTTCTGGACAGATTTCACTTACCAAAATTAAATCAAGAACAGATAAGCAACTTCAATAGACCTATAACCTCTAATGAAATTGAAGCAGTCATTAGAAGTCTCCCAACCAAAAAAAGCCTAGGGCCAGATGGCTTTAGTCCAGAATTCTACCAGAAATTCAAAGTACAGCCAATACCAATACTTCTCAAAGTATTCCACACAATAGAAGCAGAAGGGTCATTACCAAACTTTTTATGAGGCCACAATAATCTCGATACCAAAGCCACACAAAGACGCAACTAAGAAAGAGAACTACAGATCAATATCCCTCATGAACATTGATGCAAAAATTCTCAATAAAATATTGGCAAATCAAATCCAAGAACACATGAGAGAAATCATCCATCCTGATCATGTAGGCTTCATTCCAGGGATGCAAGGATGGCTTAACATACAAAAATCCATCAATGTAATCCACCATATAAACAGACTGAGGAAAAATAATCACTTGATCATCTCACTAGATGCCAAAAAAGCCTTTGACGAAATCCAACACCCCTTCATGATAAAGGTCCTGGAAGTCAGGAATAACAGGAACATACCTCAACATAATAAAAGCAATATACAGCAAGCCCACAGCCAATATCAAATTAAATGGAGAGAAACTCAATTCAATTCCTCTAAAATCAGGAACAAGACAAGGCTATCCATTCTCTCCATACCTCTTCAATATTGTCCTTGATGTTCTAGCTAGAGCAATAAGAAAGACAACAAAAGGAGATCAAGGGAATACAAATCGGAAAGGAAGAAGTCAAACTTTCACTATTTGAAGATGATATGATAGTCTACATAAGTGACCTGAAAAACTCAACCAGGGAACTCCTACAGCTGATAAACACCTTCAGCAAAGTGGCAGAATACAAGATTAACTCAAAAAATCTGTAGCCCTACTATATACAGATAACACATTAGTGGAGAAAGAAATCAGAGAAGCATCACCCTTTACAATTGCCACAAACTACATACAATACCTTGGAGTAACACTAACCAAAATAGTGAAAGTCTTGTACCATAAGAATTTTGAGTCTCTAAAGACAGAAATTAAAGAAGATACCAGAAAATGGAAAGATCTCCCATGTTCTTGGATAGGCAGGATCAACATAGTATAAATGGCAATCTTGCCAAAAGCAATCTATAGATTCAATGCAATCCCCATCAAAATCCCAACAATTTTCTTCACTGTCCTTGAAAGAACAATTCTCAACTTTATATGCAGAAACAAAAGACCCAGGATAGCCAAAACAACCCTGTACAATAGAGGAACTTCTGGAGGCATCACCATCCCTAACTTTAAGCTCTGTTACAAAGCTATAGTCCTGCAAACAGCTTGGTATTGGCACAAAAATAGACAGGTAGACCAATGGAATCCAGGTGAAAACACTGATATTAACCCACACACCTACTAATACCTGATTTTTGACAAACAATCCAAATATATACGCTGGAACAAAGAGAACATCTTCAACAAATGGTGCTGGCATAACTGGATGCAAACATGTAGAAGACTACAGATAGACCCAAGCCTTTTGCCCTGCACAAAACTTAAGTCAAAATGGATCGAAGACCTCAACATAAACCCAGACACACTGAACCTACTAGAAGATAAAGTGGAAAATACCCTTGAATTAATCGGTACAGGAGACTGCTTCCTGAACATAACACCAGTAGCACAGACACTGAGATCAACAATTAATAAATGGGACCTCCTGAAACTGAGAAGCTTCTGAAAGGCAAAGGAAATAGACAGCAAGACAAAACGACACCCCACAGAGTGGGAAAAGATATTCACCAACCCCACATCTGGCAGAGGGCTGATCTCCAAAATATACAAAGAACTCAAGATGCTAGTCTCCAAAACACCAAACAATCCAATTAAAAAATGAGGTACAGAACTAAATAGACTATTCTCAATAGAGGAATCTAAAATGGCTGAAGACACATAAGAAAGTGTTCAACATCCTTAGCCATCAGGGAAATGCAAATCAAAACAACTCTGAGATACCATCTTACTCCTGTCAGAATGGCTAAAATCAAAAACACCAATGATAGTTTATGCTGGAGAGAATGCGGAGAAAGAGGAACACTCCTCCACTGCCTGTGGGAGTGCCAACTTGTACAGCCACTGTGGAAATCATTGTGGTGACTCCTCAAGAAAATGGGAATCACTCTACCACAAGATCCAGCAATTCCACTCCTAGGCATATACCCAAAAGAAGCACATTCATACAACAAAGACATCTGTTTAACCATGTTCATAGCAGCATTATTTGTAATAACCAGAAACTGGAAGCAGCCTAGATGCCCCTCAACTGAAGAATGGATAGAGAAAATGTGGTACATTTACACAATGGAGTACTACTCAGCAGAAAAAAACAATGGAATCTTGAAATTTGCAGGAAAATGGATGGAACTTGAAGAAACCATTCTGAGCGAGGTAACCCAATCACAAAAGACAAACATGGCATGCACTCACTCATATGTGGACTTGCTTTATTATCCATAGTAGTGATGGTGCTTTATCAGAGCTGTTTTCAATGATGTTGCTCAGAATGGTTTCCTTCCAGATAATGATTGAGAAGCTAATTTAAAAAAAATGGTGCCAGGTACACAAGAGTAACAGAACTGTGCTGTTTTCTGGGATTTTGTTTTTTACTTTTTTTAAAAAATGGAGTGTCTCTATAATTTTGTTCAAATGAGTGCAGAACCTGGAAAAGCTGCTATTGCTGCATAACATACTGCCATTATTGATATATATAGATGTGCTGTCAACTTTGGAAAAAAGTATCCCAGTTTACCGTGTTGAGTTTGCATTGTACAAAAATTAACAGCCATATTGGTCTAGAAATGTTGAACTTAATTTTTTTTCCATTTGTGCAGGGGTAACACACTGTATTAAATATGTAATATCTTAAAAAAAGAAGGGATTTTTGAGAGCCCATCCTATGTGAAGGGATGCTCTCTTGGCCTGGACACATGGGAAAGGGCCTAGGACTGGTCCAGGATGATGTGGTAGACTTTGGAGAGCCCTTTTGAGGGCCTTACCCTGCCTGGGGTGTGGAGGGGGATGGCTAGGGGCAGGTGGGATGTTGGGGGGGGGAGATGAGGGAGAGGGAGAAGGGATTGACATGTGAAACAAGTTTCTTCCTAATTCGAACTAATAAAAGAATTAAAAAAAAAGTACCTTGTTAAAGCTTTCTTCCATGCTCACATGAAAGTGCACCTGGGGATTTTAGACACAGATTAAAGGATTACCAGCCTACAATCCACATTGCCAGAGAAACTAGAAAACAAAGAGGACCCTAAGAAAGACAGACTTTGTCCCTTGGAGAAGGGGAAAGGGTCACTATCCCCTGAGCAAATTGAGAACATGGGAAGAGGGGGGAGGGAGCTATGAGAATGAGAAGGGAAGAAAAGGAAGGAATGAATATGACCAGAGGTCATGAGGGAGCAGAAAGGTTGACTCAGGTGTAGATTAGAAGAAAGGATACGTGATGCGTAGGGTTTTAGTTGTAGGGGTGGTAAGGGGAGGAACGGAGGGAGAAGGGAACTGGGGTTGCCATGTAATTCAATGCTGTTTGTATTTCAAATAAAAAAATAAAGAAAGAAAGTGCACATGGTGGGTGCATAGGTACATATATGTGTGTGAGTGCCCACTGATGTGTGAACATATGTAAAGGCCTGAAGTTAATATCATGTGTTTTGCTTAATAACCCTACATCTTAGTGATTTGGGGTCTTTCAGTTGAACCCAAGGGCTCACTGTTGTGTCTAATCTAACTAGCCAGTTTGCTGTGTGAAATCCTGCCTTCACATTTTGAGGTACAGAACTACAGGCAGGCTAGCTAACACCCAGCATACAAGTGTGACTGGGGAGTCCTCATGTTTTCAGCACTCTATCCCTTGACCTATATCCTCATTTTAATGGACTTTTTAATCTGTATCTCATTTTTATAGCAGATTATATGAAAACAAATGGATGATATTATATAATAGGTTTTAGTTTTTTTTGCATACATGCGCATGATACCTGTACACTATTCTGCAGGAATTGTGACACTTCTTCAAATATCAGTGGCATAAGAAATTCTCATCATTTTCAGTTATGATAATTGGTGAATGGAAAAACCAGATTTGCAATTTGGACTATACACAGCTTAGGTGTAAGGAGGTGGATCTCTTGAATGGGTGCTATGTTGTTTCATACTAAGTATCTCCATTCCACCTTGATATAATCACAACTATTTTAAAGTAAATGTTTAAGGCCAGAAGCAATGGTTACATTTCTTTCAGTTTATCTGCCATACAATTTTTTTAAATGGAAATACAATTAAAACCAAAGATGATTAAGAGGGGCCAACGATACAACTCAGGGAGCTAAGGTACTTGCCACCAAGCCTGAGGAGATATTATTTATATCTCACAGGTACTGAAGGTCATCATCATGCAAGGGATCATTCAGAATGGATTATTTCTTCTTAGAGTTCATATATATTAATTTTTTAGGTACAGCAATAATATTTGAAATTGTAGCTGTCATTCTCTGTAGGATTTTCCTATATGTAATTCTTACTGTGTTAGTGGAGTAAACAACTCTGTACTTACCAGATTCATTCCTTTCTGCTTAACTTAAATTTTGTCAACTTGCTGGTATAACTGCCACAGTAGATTTCAATATAGATGAGGGAAAATAGGTTATTATATCTTTAAAAGACTGAGAATATTGGATGGACTTCAATGAGATGATCATTAGTCAGAATGAGAAAGAAAACAGTTAAATCCTTGGGAACTTTGGAAAAGTATTCACCAAGCCACTCTACATCCTGAAATAGCTAACCAATCTAATTTGCTGCTCAAAGGTGGTACTTCTAAACCCTAAATTTAGGAAGTTAACCTCCAGAAAGATGCTAGTTACTTCTATATTTCGAATCATTTTTTCCTATGATTAGTCTATGTTGCTCAGAGCAATTTCTAAATATATTAATATATTTAGAAAATATTGTTAAGACATTGGCTAAGATTTCCAATATTTTAACCACCTACCTTTCAATAGTGTTAGTGTAGGAGGGGAAGGCCATTGCTCAATCTAGCCTCTACTTTAATGAAACTATAGATATATAAGTATAGTACTTGTTGCAACACAAAATGAAAGCTTCAAATAAAAGACTTGAGGAGTAAATTTCCAGGACTTGGAATCTTAGATGTATCAGACAACCCAATACCCACCTCCTTTCTACATTCTCATAGTGCAGGCTCCATACACTGGATCTCTAAGTTTTTCAGTGGGGATGCAAATCAACCAACGTTGTAGTACTTGACAATGGATCATTCTTGACTAATGTCTCTCAGTGTTGCAACCATCTAAACCACAGATATTTAGCTAGTTACTGACCAGTTTCCAGACATAGCCATGGCCTATAACCATCTAAAAAACAAAAAACTTTGAAAACGCACATTTCTTTTGAAGTGGATGCAGCCTTGAGTGGGAAAAGTGTACCAGGTTCTAAGGACATCTAAGGTGTCACAGAAGAGACATGTTAGCTCAGTCACTTTTGAACTTCTTTGTCAGCGTCTTACTGAGACATTTGAAATCTTTTAACAGTGAAATTTATCTCTTTGCAACAGGCCTGATAAAATTCTGTTCATGTGCCCTCTGTGCCCTGGTTTCTATCACAGTTTTTAGTGTGCTCATGGATAGTAACATTTGTGTTTGTCTTTCCACACTTTCTGCCATGAACCCGATTTCATAAATTTACAAAATTTCTTTCTCTTCCCCCTGATAGCTAACCACAGGGCCTGTTGGAGGCAGTTTTGACATTTCTATTTCAAATACACTTACTATGATATCTCAAAATGACCTCAAAAGAATGATTAATACCTTGTGGGGGTTGATGGCATAAATCTGCTTCAGTATGCCTAATGCAAGTTCTTGCCAAAGGAATGTTAAAGCTCTATTGCTGTGGAAACCTAGTGACACTAGGCAGGCTTCATCTGATATAAAAATCTTCAAAAGACATAACTGCTTAATGTGGACACAAATTTATGTTTTCTTGACTAGTTATAAAAAACACAGTGAAGTATTTTCTTTAGAAATTACATAATACATTACAATCCTACCATAAGAGTTTTACATATGCTAACACTAGAACAATGAATGGGCTTCAGAATATTTTAATTACTTGGATTACTTAAATATGCTTTCTGTGTTAGGGAAAGCAGGTGCAGATGATGGGGGTGGTCAAAGTTGAAATACAAGGTATGTGTGTTTCAATACCATGGTGAAACAAAATAACATTCATTGGTGAGATAAATCTTTAATGTAAAAAATGGTTTCATGGGAACGCTGTATCTACAAATTAACTGGTAAAACAAATCCAGTCTCTAAATTGGTAAGAACAGTAGCTACTTTTAGGTTTATAATGAAAATCAAATGACTTAATCTTTGAAGACTTAGAAGAATATTTAGAATATGCTCAATATGCATTAATATATTACATTTAGATAAAATGATTTTATCAATATAGAATATTAACTGAATAGAAACACAGACAGATAATAAGTATTGCATTTACACAGCTGACTTCATTGCTGATTGTTGAAATTAGAGTCACTAAAATAGCATGGTATGTGAGTCAACAAACAGTTGGTTCTTTGAGAAAATCAACAAGATAGACAAACCTTTATCCAAACTAAAAAGAAAAAAAGCAATAGAGAAAACATGCAAATTAACAAAATCAGAAATGAAAAGGGGAAATAACAATGGACACTGAGGAAATCCAGAGAATATTCAAGTCATACTTTAAAAACCCATACTCCACAAAATTTGAAAATTAAAAAAATGGGCAATTTTCTGGATAGATATCACTTACCAAAATTAAATCAAGAACAGATAAGCAATTTAAATGGACCTATAAACCTTAATGAAATAGAAGCAGTCATCAAAAGTCTCCCAACCAAAAAAGACCCAGTGCAGAATTCTACCAGAAACTCAAAGAAGAGCAAATACCAATAATCCTCGAAGGGTTCCACACAATAGAAGCAGAAGGATCATTGCCAAACTCTTTTTACCAGGCTACAATTACCTTGATACCCAAGCCAAATAAACACACAGATTTCTGAGGCCTCCTCACTGATACCCACATTCATGGGGTCTGGATCAGTCCCATGCTGGTTTCCCAGCTATCAGTCTGAGGAAAAAGAGCCCCCCTCCTTGTTCAGGTCAGCTGTTTTTGTGGGATTCACCAGCCTGGTCTGGACCCCTTTGCTCATCACTCCTCCTTCTCTGCAACTGGATTCCAGTTTAGTTCAGTGTTTAGCTGTGGCTGTCTGCTTCTACTTCCATCAGATGCTACATGAAGGCTATAGGATGGCATACAGGTTAGTCATCAATCTCATTATCAGGGAAGGGCATTTAAGGTAGCCTCTCCTCTGTTGCTTAGATTTCATTAATGATTCACCCATAATGTTCTGGGAAAACCCAGAGGGTGGCAACAAATGAGTAGGCTCTGTTTCTGGCAGCTTCTCCCTCATTCCCTCACCCAAGATGTAATTTATCATTTTTAAAGAAACCTCATTTTTCTCTATTAAGGTTTCTTAAGGATTTATGTGTATGAATATTTCCGTGTGTGTGTGTGTGTGTGTGTGTGTGTGTGTGTGTGTGTGTGTGTGTGTGTGTGTGTGTGTGTGTGTGAAACATTAATGGTCTCATCCTTGTAGCTCTCCAGACATTTGCTTAGTGCCTGATTTCTCTTTAAACCTATAATAGCTCTCTCTATTATGGTATCTCTTATCTTGATCTCCTCTATTCTTCCCCCAACTCCTCCTTGCTCCCTTATGTACTCTCACCCCTCCTCTTTTCTCCTTCACGTTCTCCTAGCTCCCTCTCCCCACCCCCATGCTCCCATTTTGATCAGGAGGTCTTGTCCCTTTCCTCTTCTATGTGGGACTATGTATGTCTCTCTTAGGCTCCTCCTTGTTTCCTAGCTTTGCTGTTGGTGTAGATTATAGAATGGCAATCCCTTGCTCCATGTCTAAAATCCATATAGGAGTGAGTACATTCCATTTTTGTCTTTTTGTGACTGGGTTACCTCACTCAGGTTGGTTCCATCCATTTTCCTGTGAATTTTAAGATTCCATTGTTTTGTTTTGTTTTGTTTTTCTGCTGAGTAGTACTCCATTGTGTAAATGTACCACATTTTCTCCATCCATTTCTTAGTTGAGGGGCATCTAGTTTGCTTCCAGTTTCTGACTATTACAAACAATGCTGCTATGAACATCAATGAATAGATGATCTTGCTATATGAATGTGTTTATTTGGGTATATCCCGAAGAGTGGAATTGCTGGATCTTGTGGTAGACTGATTCCTAGTTTCCTGAGGAAATGCCATACTTATTTCCAAAGTGGCTGTATCAGTTGGCACTCCCACCAGCAATGGAGGAGTCACTTTAGATTTCTGTATTGAGAATTGTCTATTTAATTCTGTACCCCAATTTTTAATTGGATTATTTGGTGTTTTGGAAGCTAGCTTCTTGAGTTCTTTGTAAATTTTGGAGATCAGCCCTCTGTCAGATGTAGGGTTGGTGAATATATTTCCCTATTCTGTGGGCTGGCATTTTGTATTGCTGACTGTGTCCTTTGCCTTACAGAAGCTTCTCAGTTTCAGGAGGCCCCGTTTATTTATTGTCTATCTCAGTGTCTGTGCTCCTGGTGTAATGTTCAGGGAGCGGTATCCTGTACTAATTCCTTCAAAGATATGTCCCACTTTCCCTTCTGATAGGTTCAGTGTGGCTGGATTTATGTTGAGGTGTTTGATCCATTTGGACTTAAGTTTTGTGCATGGTGATAGATAAGGATCTAACTGCAGTTATCTACATTCCAGCATCCAGTTATGCCAGCACAATTTGTCGAAGATGCTGTCTTTATTCCATTGTATAACTTTAGCTTTTTTGTCAAAAATCAGGTGCTCGTAGGTATGTGGCTTAATATAAGGATTTTCAATTGTATTCCATTAGTCTACCTGTCTGTCTTTGTGCCAGTACCAAGATGTTTCCAGGACTATAGATCTATAATAGAGCTTGAAGTGAGGGATGGTGATTCCTCTGGTAGTTCCTTTATTGTACAGGGTTGTTTTGGTTATCCTGTGTCTTTTGTTTCTCCATATAAAGTTGAGAATTGTTCTTTCAAGGTCTGTGAAGAACTGTGTTGGGATTTTGATGGGGATTGCATTGAATCTGTAGATTGCCTTTGGCAAGATTGCCATTTTTACTATGTTGATCCTACCTATCCAAGAACATGGGAGATCCTTCCATTTTTTATCTTCTTAATTTCTTTTTTAAAGACTCAAAATTCTTACGATACAGGTCTTTGACTTTTTTGCTTAACATTACCCTAAGGTATTTTATGTTGTTTATGGCAACTGTAAAGGGTGATGTTTTTCTGATTTCTTTCTCAGGCCATTTATCATCTGTATATAATAGGGCTACTGATTTTATGAGTTAATCTTATATCCTGCCACTTTGCTGAAGGTGTTTATCAGCTGTAGGAGTTCTCTGGTAGAGTTTTTTGGATCACTTATGTAGATTATCAATCATATCATCTGCAAATAGTGAAAGCTTGACTTCTTCCTTTCCAACTTGTATGCCCTTGATCTCCTTTTGTTGTCTTATTGCTCTAGCTAGAACTTCAAAGACAATATTGAAGAGATATGGAGAGTGTGGACTGCCTTGTGTTATTCCTGATTTTAGGGAAATCACATTGAGTTTCTCTCCCTTTAGCTTGGTGTTGGTTGTTTGTTTGCTGTATATTGCTTTTATTATTGTTAGGTATGTTCTTGTTATTCCTGATCTCTCTGGGACTTTATCATGAAGGGGTGTTGGATTTTGTCAAAGGCTTTTTCAGCATCTAGTGAGATGATCATGCGGTTTTTCTTTCTCATTCTGTTTATATGGTGCATTACATTGATGGATTTTCATGTTTCATCATCCTTTCATCCCTGGGTTGAAGCCTACTTGATCATGATGGATGATTTCTCTGATGTGTTTTTTGGATTCTATTTGCCAGTATTTTATTGAGTATTTTTGCATCAATGTTCATGAGGGATATTAGTCTGTAGTTCTCTTGCTTAGTTGTGTCTTTGTTTGGCCTGTGTACCAAGGTTATTGAAGCCTTGTAAAAAGAGTTTGACAATGACCCTTCTGCTTATATTGTTTGGAATACTTTGAGGAGAATTGGTATTAGCTGTTTTTTTGAATTTCTGATAGAATTCTGCTGTGAATCCATCTGTCCCTGGGCTTATTTTTGGTTGGGAGTCTTTTGATGACTGCTTCTGTTTCATTAGGGTTTATAGTCTATTTAAATTGCTTGTCTGTTCTAGATTCAATTTTGGTAAGTGAAATCTATCCAGAAAATTGTCCATTTCCTTTGGATTTTTGAATTTTGAGAAATAGAGGTTTTCAAAGTATGACATGATGATTCTCTGGATCTCTTTTTTTATTAGAAAGAAAATTATTTTACATATCAATCCCTGGTCACTTTCCCTCCCATCCTCCCCTGGCCCCCCAACTAACAACCTACCTATCCCTTACCCTTTCTGCTCCCAAGGGATGGTGAGGCCTTCCATAGGGTGTCTTAACCGTCTGTCTTATTCTTTGGGATAGGGCCTAGGACAACCCCCTTTTGTCTGGGCTCAGGGAGTATCCCTCCATGTTCCATGGGCTCCCAAATTCCATTTTTATGTTAGGGATAAGTACTGCTACACTACAAGAGGTCCTATAGATTTCCAAGGTCTCCTCACTGACACCCACATTCAGGGGGTCTGGATCATTCCCATGCTGGTTTCCCAGCTATCAGTCTAGCTGAAAGACACATATGAAAGTGTTCAGCATCCTTAGCCATCATGGAAATGAAAATCAAACAACTCTGAGATGCCATCTTACTCCTGTCAGAATGGCTAAAATAATAAAAAAAAAAACACCAATGACAGTTTATGCTGGAAAGGATGTGGAGAAAGGAGAACACTCCTCCATGGCTGGTGGGGGTGCCAACTCGTACAATTACTTTGGAAATCTGTATGGTGATTTCTCAGGAAAATGGGAATCAGTCTACCATAAGATCAAGCAATTCTACTCTTAGGCATATACCCAAAAAGAAGCACATTCATACAACAAGGACATGTGTTCATCAATGTTCATCACAGCATTATTTGTATTAGCCAGAATCTGGAAACAACCTAGATGCCCCTCAACTGAAGATTGGATAGAAAAAAATATGGTGCATTTACACAATGGAGTACTACTCATGGGAAAAAACAATACAGTCCTAAAATTTGCAGGAAAATGGATGGAACTAGAAAAAACCATTCTGAGTGAGGTAACCCAGTCACAAAAAGACAAACATGGTATGTACTCACTCATATGCGGATTTTAGACATGGAGTGAGGGATTACCAGCCTACAATCCACATTGCCAGAGAAGCTAGTAAACAAGGAGGACTCTAAGACAGACATACATGGTCCCCTGGAGAAGGGGAAAGGGACAAATCTCCTGTGCAAATTGGGAGCAAAAGGCATAGGGGAGAGGAAACTAGGCAAATGAGAAGGGGAGAAGAGGAAGGGTGAGTAAGACATGATGGGCCAGGGAGGTTGAGTTGAGGGAAGAACAGAAGAGAGCAACATAAGAGATAATATAATAGAGGGAGCTATTATAGGTTTAAAGAGAAATCAGGCACTAGGGAAATGTCTGGAGAGCTACAAAGATGAGACCAACTAACAATCTAAGCAACAGAGGAAAGGGTACCTTAATTGCCCTCTCCTGATGATGGGATTGATGACTAATTCATATGACATTAAATAGCCTTCATCCAACAGCTGGTAGAAGTAGAAGCAGACACCCATAGCTAAGCCTTGAACTGAACTAGAATCCAGATGCAGAGAAGGAGGACTGATGAGCAAAGTGGTCCACAGCAGGCTGATGAAACCCACAGGAACAGGTGACCTGAACAATGGAGAGCTCTCTGGATTTCATTAGTGTCTGTTGCTTTTTCCCCTTTTTATTTCTGATTTTATTAATTTGCATGTTAATATTCTGCAGTTTGGTAAGTTTTGATAAAGTTTTGTCTCTCTTGTTGATTTTTTCAAAGAACCATCATTACTAAAACTCAAACTACACATAAAACCTCACACACTCATAATGGGGGACTCCAACACCCCACTCTCACCACTAGACATGAACCCCAGACAGAAACTTAACAAAGAAACAAAGGAACTAATAGAAGTTATGGCCCATTTGGTTTTAACAGACATCTATAAAACATTCCATCCAACCACAAAAGAATATGCCTTCTTCTCAGCCACACATGGAACCTTCTCTAAAATCAACCACATACTTGGAAACATAGCAAACCTCAACAGGTTCAAAAAATTAAAATAACCCCCTGTATCTTATCCGACCACCATGCTTTAAAGTTAGAATTCAACAAGAACACAAATTGCAGAAAACCTACAAACTCATGGAAATTGAATAACAACCAATTGTACCATCCCTGGGTCCAGGAAGAAATAAAAAGAAATCAAAGATTTCCCAGGATTCAGTGAGAATGAGGACACAACATACCCAAACTTATAGGACACTTTGAAAGCAGTGCTAAGAGGAAAGTTCATAGGACTAAGTGCTCACATGAAGAAACTGGAGACTAGTCACACTAGAGAATTAACAGTAGACACCAGAAAATAATCAAATTGAGAGCTGAAACCAATGAAGTCGAAAACAATTCATAGAATCAATGTAACAATGAGCTGGTTCCTTGAAAAAAATCAGGTTTATATTTTAAATCATGTGACAAATAAGTTCAGGAGACTGAGCTATAAACTGTACTCCTTGCTCTCCACAGTTTTAAACTGTTAATCTGTCAGTTGCTGCTCACTCATTATTATGGTAATAACTAGGCTTTTGTGCTAGGACACATATTTCCAATTATTACTTAGGCTGATTTTTCCATTATTATCTTCACATATAGTGTCATGATTTTGTAAATATTTCATTGAGTTTCCCATATTATACCTACACCACAATGTTCTTCAGCTTGCATCAGTGGTTGTTAGAGTTACACACCAAGATTTTAAAGGCCATATTCCTACTTTCATTTATGTTTCTCTGTAAAATACCCTGTCGAAAGTATTTTAGGGAAAAAAGGGTTTGTTTGATTTACAGCATTATTGTGAAGATGTGAAGGTAGGAACTTAAACATCACATCAAAAGTCGAATGTAAAGAGGAGTAACACATCCTTGCTTGCTTTATGCTCTCAGCTAGCTTCCTCCTCTCTTATACTGTTCTGGAATGGTTCCACCTACAATGGGTTTTCTTCCTACATCAACTGATGTCAAGACAACACCATCACAATACATATACATATACATATACATATACATATACATATACATATCCACAGGCCAAGATGATCTAAGTAATTCCTCATTAAGAAGGTCTTTCCAGATGATTCTACATTTCATCAAATATACAGTTAAAACTAATCACAACATTTTCAGGACTTTAACTCTATAATAGAGCTTGTAGTCGGGGATGGTGATGCCTCCTGAAGTTCCTTTATTGTTGTACAGCTTTATTGTACAGTTTCAGCTATCCTGTTTTTTTTTTTCCATATAAAGTTTAACATGGGGGGCATGGGAACGCCAGGGAATTGGGGTATTGATATGCAAAATAAGATTGTTTCTAAAATAAATAAATAAAAACAAAACAAAACAAACAAAAAAACCTAACCACAAGTTACAAACAGCAAGATTAAATCTGCTAAATTTATTATATTCGAAACTAATGTGTTAACTACAAAGAAGCTTCAAAATGTTTGTTTGTCAAAGAAAAACTTGTTTATAGTTCATACAGATGACCAATGAAGACTAAAATATGAGTGTAGAAATCTTATTATACCTACAGCACTTAATGTCTTCCAGCTTGGATGAACATTTAGATACAGAAATCCTAAGCTATGGATGCTTCTAGAACTAGATGACACAAGACATAAAATTAGCTTGGATGAATTTATAGTATCAAAAAGAAAGCCTGGCTCTTCCTTCCCTTTCTGCCGACCAGATCCATCATGAGGTGAGTGATCCTCTGCTCTTACTCAAATCCCAACCAAAGTCCCATTCACCCTGATTTCCCAGAGTCTGAGCCTGATTGGGGTAGACATGCCCAGGCAGGGAAGAGCTCCCTGAATCTGCAAACACCCCACTCTTCCTTCCTGTCCTGCTGATCTGACCCCTATGGAGGCATAATTCCTTCAGAGTGAGGAGACTACCAGAGGAGGCAAGACCATCCAGACCTGTGGACATTGAATTTCTGGCCCGCTCACACCACTGGGACACAAGAGGAGATAGAGAGACCCCACCTGTACCCACTGAAAGAAGATATGGGAAGAAGACAGAATAAGAACTCACTCAACAACAGAAAGACCAATATGACACCACTAGAATCTAGGGACTCCACTCCAGCAAGATCTGAAAAGCCCAACATAGAGCATGAAGAAGAGATGGACCTCAAAAATTATCTCGGCAAGATGATAGAGACCTTTAAAGAGTAAACAAGAAAATCCCTTAAAGAAATAGAAGAAAAAGCAAGCAAAAAGTTACATGAAATGGAGGAAAAGACAAACCAAAACATTCAAGAAATAAACCTCTTAAAGAACCTAAAGAAACCCAAGAAAAAACAACCAAACAAGTGAAGGAAGCTCTTGAAACAGTTCAAAGCATGAAAGCTGAAATAGACACAATAAAGAAAACAGAGAATGAAGCGATGCTGCAAATGGAAAGGCTGGATAAACAATCAGGAACTAAAGATGTGAGTATACCCAATAGAATTCAAGAGATGGAAGAGAGAATCTCAGCTATTGAAGACTCACTAGAGGATATACATTCATCAACCAAAGAGAACCTCAAGTCCAACAAATCCCTAACACAAAATATCCAGGAAATATGGGACACCCTGAAAAGACCAAACCTAAGAATAATAGGTATAAAGAAAGTGAAGAAACACTGCTCAAAGGTACAGAAAACAAATTCAACAAAATCATAGAAGGAAACTTCCCCAACCTACAGAAGGATATGCCTATAAAAGTACAAGAAGCTTACAGAACATCAAACAGACTGGACCACAAAAAGAAGTCCCCCTGATACATAATATCAAAACACCAAATCTACAGAATAAAGAGAAAATACTAAGAGCATCAAAGGAAAAAGGCCAAGTAACATATAAAGGCAAACCAATCAGAATGGCACCTACTTCTCAATGGAAACTCTGAAAGCCAGAAGGTCTTGGATATATACCCTACAAGCACTAAGGGAGCATGGATGTCAACCCAGAGTACTGTACCCAGCAAAACTTTCAATCACTATAGATGGAGAAAACAAGATATTCTATGACAAAACAGATTTAAACAATATATATCCACAAATTCAGCACTACAGAAGGTTCTGGAAGGAAAACTCCGACCCAAAAACATAACTACACTCACAAAAACACAGGCAATAGATAATCTAATTTTACTAAACAGAAAAAGAAACAGAAGGGTGAAACCCACACACAATGTCACCACAAACAGTAAATCTAAAACAAACAAGAGCCAACAAGCAATGGATATTAATATCCCTAAATGTCAGTGGTCTTAACTTACCCATAAAAAGATATTAGGCTAACAGATTGGATATGAGCACAGAATCCATCCTTCTGCTGTTTACAAGAAACACACCTCAACTTCAAAGACAGGCATTACCTCAGATTAAAAGGATGGGAAAAGGTTTTCCAATCAAATGAGCCCAAGAAAAATGCTGGTGTAGCAATCCTAATATCTAACAAATTAGACTTTAAACTAAAATCAGTCAAAAGAGATGAAGAAGGGCATTTCATACTCATCACTGGAAAAGTCCATCAAGATGAAGTCTCAGTGCTGACATCTATGCCCCAAATACGAAGGCATCCACATTTGTAAAAGAAACATTACTAAAGCTCAAACCACACACAAAACTACACACACTTATAGTGGGAGACTTCAACCCCCCCCTTACACCACTACACAGGACCACCAGACAGAAACTTAACAAAGAAACAAAGGATCTGACAGAAGTTATGACCCAAATGGGTTTAACAGATATCTGTAGAACATTCCATCCAAACACAAAGGAATATACCTTCTTCTCAGCTCCACATGGAACCTTCTCTAAAATTGACCACATAGTTGGCAGCAAAGCAAACCTCCACAGTTACAAAAGAATTGAAATAACACCCTGTATCTTATCAGATCACCATGCATTAAAGCTAGAGTTCAACAGCAATATGAATTTCAGAAAACCTACATATTCATGGAAAATGAATAACACCCAATTGCACAATTTCTGGGTTGAGAAAGAAATAAAAAAAGAAATTAAAGACTTCCTAGAATATAATGAGAATGTAGACACAACATACCCAAACTTAAGGGACACTCTGAAAGCAGTGCTAAGAGGAAAGTTCATAGCACTAAGAAACTGGAGAAAAGTCACATTAGACAATTGACGTAACAACTGAAAGCTTTAGAGCAAAAAGAAGCAAACTCACCAAGGAGGAGTAGATGCCAGGAAATAATCAACCTGAGGGCCTAAATCAATAAAGTAGAAACTAGGAAAACAGTACAAAGAATCAATGAAAAAAGAGTTGGTTCTTTGATCAGACCAACAAGATAGACAAACCTCTAGCCAAACAAACCAAAAGGCAGAGAGAGAGCATGATAATTAACAAAATCAAAAATCAAAAGGGGGATATAACAACGGACACTGAGGAAATCCAGAGAATATTCAGGTCATACTTTGAAAACCTGTACTCTACAAAATTCAAAAATTTAAAGGAAATGGACAGTTTTCTGGATAGATATCACTTACCAAAATTAAACCAAGATCAGATAAACAGTTTAAACCGGCCTATAACCCCTAATGAAATAGAAGCATTCATCAAAAGCCTCCCAACCAAAAAAGCCCAGGGACAGATGGCTTCACTGTAGAATTCTACCAGAAATTCAAACAAGAGCTAATTCCAGTACTCCTCAAACTGTTCCACACAATAGAAGCAGATGGGATATTGCCAAACTCTTTATATGAGGCTACAATCACTTTGATACCCAAGCCACACAAAGATAAGACTAAGAAAGAGAACTACAGACCAATATCCCTCATGAACATGATGCTAAAATACTCAATAAAATATTGGCGAGTCGAATCCAAGAACATATCAGAAAAACCATCCACCATGATCAAGTAGGCCTCATCCCAGGGATGCAAGGATGGTTCAACATACCAAAATCCATCTATGTAATCCACCATATAAACAAACTGAAAAAGAAAAACCACGTGATCATCTCACTAGACACTGAAAAAGCCTTTGACAAAATCCAGCATCCCTTCATGATAAACAGCTTGGAGAGAACAGGAATAACAGGAACATATCTAAACATGACAAATGCAATACACACCAAACCAATAGCCAACATCAAACTAAATGGAGAGAAACTCAAAGTGTTTCCTCTAAAATCAGGAACAAGACAAGGCTGTCCACTCTCTCCATATTTCTTCAATATTGTACTTGAAGTTCTAGCTAGAGTGATACGACAAGGAAAGGGGATCAAAGGGATACAAATTGGAAAGGAAGAAGTCAAACTTTAACTATTTGCAGATGACATGATAGTCTATATTAGTGACCCAAAAAACTCTACCAGGGAAATCCTACAGCTGATAAATACCTTCAGCAAGGTAGCAGGATGCAAAATTAACTCAAAAAATCAGTAGCCCCACTATATACATATGATAAATGCAATGAGAAAGAAATCATGGAAACATCACCTTTCACAATATCCACAAGCAACATAAAATATCTTGGGGTAACACTAACAAAAAAAAAGTGAAAGACCTGAACAATAAGAAATTTGAGACTTTAAAGAAAGAAATTAAAGAAGATACCAGAAAATGGAAAGATCTCCCATGCTCTTGGATAGGTAGAATTAACATAGTAAAAATGGCAATCCTGCCAAAAGCAATCTACAGATTCAATGCAATCCCCATCAGAATCCCAACACAGTTTTTCACAGACATTGAAAGAAGAATACTCAATTTTATATGGAAAAATAAAAAACCCAGGATAGCCAAAACAACTCTTTACAATAAAGGATCTTCTGGAGGCATCACCATCCCTGATTTCAAGCTCTACTATAGAGCCATAATTCTGAAAAGAGCTTGGTAGTGGCACAAAGATAGACAGATAGACCAATGGAATCGAATTGAAAACCCTGATATTAACCCACACACCTACGAACACCTTATTTTTGACAAAAGTGCTAAATGTATACAATGGAAAAAAGATAGCATCTTCAACAGAAAAATGCAACTCAAAACAACTCTGAGATACCACCTTAAACCTGTCAGAATGGCTAAAATCAAAAAATACCAATGACAATCTATGCTGGAGAGGATGTGGAGAAAAAGGAACACTCTTCCATTGCTGGTGGGAGTGCGAACTTGTAAGACCACTCTGGAAATCAGTATGGTCGTTGCTCAGAAAAATGGGAATCAGTTTACCTCAAGATCCAGCCATTCCTCTCTTGGGTATATACCCAAATAGTGCATGTTCATACAACAAGGACATATGTTCAACCATGTTCATAGCAGCATTTTTTGTAATAGCCAAAACCTGGAAGCAAACTAGATAGCCCTCACCTGAAGAATGGAAAGAGAAAATGTAGTACATTTATACAATGGAGTACTACTCAGCAGAAAAAAGCAATGGAATCTTGAAATTCTCAGGCAAATGGAGGGAACTAGAAGAAACCATCCTGAGTGAGGTAATCCAGTCACAAAAAGACAAACATGGTATGTACTCACTCATATATGAATTTTAGACATAGAGCAAAGGATTACCAGCCTATAATCCTCTTCACCAAAGAAATTAGGAAACATGAAGGAGTCTAAGGAATAAATGGATACCAGGAATGGGAAGTGGCATGAACTCCTGTGCTAAAGGGAGCATGAGGTTAGGGGAGAGGGAGCTGCCACAATAAGAGCAGGAGAAGAGGAGTAGAGGAGAGGAAGTAGAGGAAGAGAAATATTGAGTTGGGGGAAGAATAGAGGAGAGGGAGCAGGATGAGAGATACCATATTAGAGGCAGCCACTAGAGGTCTGAGAAGAGATCTAGAACTAGGGAGTTCTCCAGAGACCTACAAGGATGACACGACCAATGGTGAAGAGGATAACCTAAAAGCCCTTCCCCTAAAATGAGATTGATGACTACTCTTTATGCCATCCTAGAGCCCTCACCCAGTGGCTGATGGAAGCAGAGACAGGAATCCATAGATATACACTGAGATGAAATCTGGAATTTAGTTGAAGAGAGAGAGGAATGAAGATCGAAGGCGTCTGTACCAGGTTGGAGAACCAACAGAAACAGTTGGCCTGAACAAGGGAGACCACATCGACCCCAGATGCTGTCTGGGAGGCCAGTACAAGACTGATACAGACCCCTGAACAATAAGGAGGTCTCTGCAATCCAGGGAGCCTCTGGTAGTGGATTAGTGGATTAGTATTTTTCCCTGGTGTAAGAAGGGACTTTGAGAGCCCACACTCACTCTGGCTCTGGACACATAGGGAAGGACCCAGGCCCATCACAGGAAGATTTGGTGGACTTTGCAGAGTCCCGTTGAGGGCCCTATCCTGCCTGGGGAGTGGTGGGTGGATGAGGTGGGGGTAGTTTGGGGGTGGGGGAGGAGGAATGGGGATGAGGAGAGGGAGAGGGAGAAGGGACTTACATGTGAAACAAGCTTGTTCTACAACTTGAACTAATAAAAAAAAGAAAGCCTGGAAATAGAACAAAATTTTGTGTATGTGTAATGTGGTGTAGGGAGGGGAGGGGTTGCTAAAGAGACCAAGAAAGCAGCCCCTGGCTTCTGTGTCCATCTCGGAAACAGTCCTAGATAAAAGATAGATAATATTTACATCAGATTATAACATAAATATTCATGAATATATGATCATAAGATTATGCTTAGAAATTGGAAGAATTAATATGGATAAAACTACCATGTGAAAAATTCTATATAATTGGAAAAATTCTGTTAATTCAGATAAACTTTTCTCAAGGAGATGAAACATAACCCCACACTGCCTGTCTTCACGTGGCTCCAGCCATTTAGAATCCCCCTTCAGAGGGGGACAAGAACCCCTGAACAAAGTGGGAACACGCGGCATGGGTGGAAAGGAAGGTGGTGGGAAGGGAAGAAGGGGAAGGGGAGGAGAATAAGAGGACTGAGACAAGGGAGGAATAGAGGAGGGCAAGAAAGGAGATGCTTTGATAGATGGAGACAGTACAGGTGTGGAAAGAGGTCTGACACGGGAAATGTTAGGGGATCCACAGGGATGACCCCAAATAAGAATCCAAGCAGTGCTGGAGAAAATGCCATTGATTCCCTTCCCCTATAATGAGATTGGTGTCTACCTCGGTTACCATTCCTAGAGCCTTCATTCAGTAGATGTTCGAAGCAGAAACAGGCACCCACAGATAAGCATTGAACCATACTCCTGGAATCCAATTGTGGAGTGGGAGGAGGGATGAGCAAAGAAGCCAAGACAGTGCTGTAGAAACCCACAGAAACAGTTGACCTGAACTATTGAGAGCATGGAGACCCTAGTCATAAAGCTGCAGAAACAGCATTGGACTGAACCAAGCCCTCTGAATGTGGGTGCCAGCTAGGAGGCCTGGGCAGTCTATGGGATCTCTAACAGTGGAGCCAGTCTTTAACCCTAGAACACAAGTGGACTTTGGGAGCCCATTCCCTATGGAGGGATACTGTTGCAGCCCAGATACAGCAAGGAGGGCCTAGGCCCTCCCCCAAACGATATGACAGACTTTGAAGGTCCCCCATGGAGAGCCTCAGTATCCTTGGGGAGGAGTTGTGGGATGGGTTGGGAGGGTTGCTGGGAAACATGGAAAGTCGAGGGAATGGGGGATGGATATGTAAATATGAGTACTAATTAAAGAATGTAAATAAAAAAAGAAAAAAAAAGAGAATCCCCCTTCCATTTCAGCATGGGACAGGATAAAGAACCTCTTAAGAATGGAGAAAGAAGTTCAGCACACACAATCTCCTTAGCTAGTGTGTGTCAATGTAGGCATCCTCATCCAAATTCATAACCCTGCCTGTCATAAGTACATCAGATGACCCCACAACATGGAATTTTCCATAAAACAACTTACTAGTGCTATGCAAAACTGTCAAGGTCATCAAAATCAAGGGTAGTATGAGAAGCTGTCAGAGTGAAGAGGAACCAAGCAACAGGAAAACTGTATGGAACATTGTCTCCTGGATGGTAACCTCAAACAGAAAAAGCATACTAGACAAATTCTGAGAAAAATCTGACTAATTCATTCAAGACTCACACATGAACTTCAGATGATAGTCATGCTCCACACTGCCTTATTATGTGTGACAAATGTGTCATACTCATATGGATGTTAATAGCAGAGAGCGACTGTAGGCTATATGGTCTTTGCAATCCAAAAGTATTTTAAAAGAAAAGTGTCATATTTAATTTGACTCTTTCCTAAATAGGATGCTAATATTCATAGCACACCATCAAATATAATACATTTTGAAAGAGGATGCCACACTCTTTAGCTGCATCAGTCTTAAACCACAGGCCAATGAGGAGGAGGCAGATAGTCCCAAGAGGCTGTTAACACTACAAAACATTTCCTCAAGCACTCTGCAGTCTGATTTTTCACAGCTCAGTAGCTACTTCAGGTTTTATGAGAATTCAGGGTGGCTATTAATTTAAGTAATAAAAGCAAATCTCCTGAAATCTTAATGTTGGGCTGTCTTCCATTGTCTTTAGACAAACACAGAGCCTTCCCAGAAAGTGGACCATTTAGTGACCTGCCCATTCCCTTGTGCCTTCCACATAGTTAAACACAAAGCCAGTCCCTAATTCTATGAGCATGACAGAATCAGAATCAATGTTTCAAAATTTATTTGTATGATCAAAGCCTTAAATTGGAAGAACTGCGGGTTCCATATGAAACTAATATCCCCTTGAAGGAGCTGCTGGAAAGATCTGATCCAATTACAACAGAAGTTAAATTCCCAGGCTTTTCACAGTGGCTAGATTGGCACTCATGCGGAGGAGCCAAATACAACCCTCTTGCTTTGGTAACAGCATCCCTTGGACCGTCTGTATTTTGCTTTGAGTCAGGCTGGACTGTTAAGCTGGTTTAACATTTTGGGATTGCACTTTATAACACAAGTTGGGACTGTGAAAATGGTTTAAAACTAAAAAGCAATTTCAGTTAACCCCATATAACTCACACTGCAGCAGATTTTTGCAACATTCAATAAGTTGTGGAAACAAAAGAACATTCCACGTATTCATGGTTATTATGTCCAGGGCAAGGTAAAATGTACTGTTTTCATATATCAGGAACTTCAAATTTGGTAATGCTTTCTCAGATGATGCAACTACATGTGGAATGAAAAGGACTCAGTGCCTGGAAAACAAGGGCAAGTTGTGTTGATAGATGTAGACACTGAGTCAATATGAAGGCATTTTAGTTTCTGGTCTAATTTCTTCAGTTCTTTTTGGGACTCACTAATTGTAAAAATGACCTTTCCTTCTGGATAGGCCAATAAACAGTGTGACCTATCCAACTTCAATTATAGATTGAGTGTATGCTTTCTCTCATTTAAGGTACATGCACTAAATTATAGCAATAAAAGTTCTTGTATTTCTAGGAGCAGGAAGAGTGAACCTTGTGAATGGAGGTTGTACTTACAGCAATGGAGATCAGGAGTCACAGAAAGTTCTGAGAGACCCTAAGATCCCCAGACAGGAATTGACTAGCGTTTTAGGGAAACCTGATGGAGATGTCCTTCTGTATGGTGTGAATATATCTTTCTCTTATTGGTTTAATAAAATGCTGATTGGTCAGTAGCCAGCCAGTATAGGTGGGGCTTCCAGACTAGGAGACTTCTGGGGAGAAGATGCAGAAAGGAGCCACCAAGGCAGACACCATTTAACTACCCAGAAGATAGGATGCCGGGGCATTATCTGGTAAACCAAGACTATGTGAAAATACTTAGATTAATATAAATGGGTTAATAATTAAGAAAGAGGGAGCTAGCCAATAAGAAGCCTGAGCCATGAGCCAATCAGTTTATAAGTAAAATAAGCCTCTGTGTATTTATTTGGGACTAAGGGTTGTGGGACCAGGTGGGTCAGAAAACTGTCTACAGAAACCATTTAATGCTTTGAAAATGCCAGTTTCCTTTGTTACCTATCCTGTGCTGAGCAAAAGGAAGCTAATACCCTGAGTAACAGAGGGTGTGCCTGTGAATGTGGTGTTTATTTATTTTACAGATTATTGACACAATGATCTGGAGTGACATTTGAAGTTATACTATAATGTGTAAGAATGTAAACTAGGCATCAACATTATTTCATGCTTAATTTTGATAAAGGAACCTTTTCTTTCCTCCCTACTACTTACTAAACTTGCGGTTTCAACCGATGTTTGAGTTGGGGGGAGTTGGGGCTAAGTTCTTAGATTTTAATGTACTGCACATATTCTGCCACCTGCTTCCCCACCTTATTTGCCCAAATTAAATCATGAAAGATAAGAATAAATAGGAAGAATCAGTGTAAGAGAACATCACTATGAAAATGGGGCACCTATTGCCAAGTGTGGTTCAGTCCTGGCTCTCAGAAGAGCTTAAAGTACTATGGACATGAATCATCCCTTTTGAAGATCTGCCCAAGAAGTGTGAGATGTAGGATTTGCAGGATTCCTTTTAGCTGGTAAGTTCAAATACCTCATTATTCAACCTTCTATTTCATGACTGTCATTTTTCATTTTTTATATTGACGATCTGAAAAATGGTAAGCAGAAGTTTTTTTTATTCCTATTGTCTCAAGTCACTAACAACATGTTAAATTAGAAACAATTAAAGGGAGCTAGAGGGATAGCTCAGTGGGGAAAGTGCTTGTTGTACAAGCATGGGGTCTGGAGTTTGGGTCTCAAAAACCCAAATGATGAATTGGTGTGATAGTGTGAGCTTAAAATCCCAGTGCTGGGGAGTCAGAGATGGGTGGATCCTTGGAGCTTTCTGGGAAATCAATCAAGATCAATCTATAACCTTCAGGTTCAGCAAGAAACCCTGCCTCAAATATTAAGGTGACCTCTGAACTCTACATGCACACACATTAGTATACACCAGGGATACCTGTACAGAAATAAAAGAAATAATACAGAAATGAGTTTTCCCCATCTATATGACATTCACTTCATAATACATTTCTTACTAAGCAAAAACAGCATGAACTAATTTTTCTATGTAGGACACAAAAGTGGAGTAAAATCTAGACTCCCTGCTGGAGTGCTTGAGAGTCTATTTGTGGAACTAGAGAAAACAAACAAAACTAAGAAAATAAAAACAACTGTGACTGTTTTCAATTCCTATTTTACACTTTTTGTCAAGTTCTATGGTGTAAATACTCCCACTGAAGCAAATATCAAGCTAATTTGTGATGTCACTGAATGTGGAGTTGGGAAGTTGTCTTCAAGCTGGCTCTTTCCAGAGCTGTCTGGAAATAACAAAATCAGAAAACAGGTGAGGTAAGCCCTAACACTATCAGTGAGCAATCTCGGTGATTAGAAGAGGCAGTTGAGTCTAGGCATGAGCTCAGGAACAGCCTAAAGGAGAAAGGCTATTGAGCCCAAGGGTCAAGTAGGCATTAGACACATAAGCACAACACAGGGAAAGTATTTCAGCCAGAGAAGATGGCAGGCATGGACACAGCTGAGGGATTTCTAGAACAGAACAGCTAAGTCTTGCTTAAGAAGCAAGGTTTCCTATACAGGAAGATTTGAAGAAAGACTGTAGCTATTATGTGGGAACTTATAGCTACAAAATATGACCATTTGAAAATATAGCAAACATAAGCCGGGCGTTGGTGGTGTACGCTTTTAATCCCAGTACTCGGGAGGCAGAGGCAGGCAGGGCTCTGTGAGTTCGAGGCCAGCCTGGTCTCCAGTGCAAATGCCAGGATAGGCTCCAATGCTACACAGAGAAACCCTGTCTCAAAAAACCAAAAAAGAGAAAATATAGTAAACACTCTGTGGGCTATAAAAGGAAAACAGTCAACTGACTAGATTTGACCCGTGGGTTGTAGTTTGCTGACCTATCTTAGAAGGTGCAGGCTGTAGGCTAATTAGACTCAAGCCTCTCCTCTGCAGAATGGCTGTGTTTTTCTAATTCTCTTAAAATGTATGAGTGTGCCAAGAAGTCCACTGCACAGACTCCTGGAAATAGCATTTTATTTGGCTTGACCTCACATTTCCTGATCCAGGGGAACTAAGAAGTGTTAGTGAGCAGCAGAAAGCTCTTCATTCCATTTATACACTGAAGTACATATTATTTCATATCGAAAGTTGTGTGCATTCATCTCACTGAGTCAAGGAGGAAAATGGAACTCAGAGCATGCCATGGTCCACTCTTAGAGAACCACAAGTCTCGTATCAGCTACAGTACTAGAAGCATTGTGTTTTGTCAACACAGCCAGCTTATTTTGACTACAGGCAGCTTCTTGGTGCATCCCAGGAGTAAAGACAGCCGTTGACCCAACTTCATTGGATAGATAGTCTCCGAGCATCATCCTTTTCTGACCTGTCACTTACATAATACAAAAATGTGATGTGTGCTATATTCTGAAAAAGTCTGAGTTCCTTTGTTTGTTACTAAACTTTCTTTGGTACCAACCTTTGTACAATACCAGGAGCATTCATCAAAGATGGGTCATATCAAAGAGGCACAAAGTGAGTCAGAAAGATTCCTAATATCTAAAGCTCAAACAATTCAAGCAAAATAAATAAAGATATATCACCATTGGATCCTAACCTCAGTATGGGAATGGGGTGAGCATAGGAGGGGGCTAGTTGTGAATTATAAGGGGGTTGGGGGAATGGGAGCATAAGTGGAGAGAAAGCAATGGAGGGAAATGTAACCACAGCAGATTGTTTACAAATATGATATTGTCAAAAATTAAAGCAACCTACTCCATAGCACAGAGCATTCACCATAAATATCAAATCAGTGAAAGGGTGAACTTCAATCAAGTTAAGCAAGAGCTGGGCAATGACTTTTACCCATCAAAGCTGTTCTCAAAGGTCTGTATCTCCTGCATACAGAAGTCAATATAGGTCCCGAGACTTTAAAAGAGGAAATGGTGGTAGTTCCTTTTTCAGGACCAGTGCTCATGTCCATCAGTCAATTCATAAATGATAAGAGAACTAGGACACAAAAGGAGATTTAGTCTGCCTGCAGCAAACATTTTATTATCCATTTGCTTGGTAACCACTTACAAATTAAAAGAGATACACCTAGAAATTTTTTAGCAAACCAGTGTTTCACATTAGAATAAATTTTAAAGGTACATTCTGAGAAATGACATAAAATATACCACAGTGGTATGGCTTCCATTTTAAACAGTAAGAGGGCAGTACTGATGGTTTTGGTTAAATGTGATTCACCTTCCATGGAATAGTTTTGAGTAATTTCCCTCAAGTATTTGGCTGAGTTTATTTGAATTTGTCTCAAAGGATAAGCTTGAATAATATTTTCATTTCTTTACCACAGAACGTGACAATTAATTTAAATCACATCTCATATTTTAGCATTGTAGTAGCTTTGGGGTTAGATATTTTATTTCTGCATTACTACATTAAAGATTCTGCTGCAAACAGAAGGGTTGGTTATGCAGTTGGCAGAGGTCTGGTCTGAGAGTGGAGTGAGCTCCGGGGCCAGCTCCCCCTCTTGCCAGTTTTGTGACTCCAGTGATTTCACACCACCCAAGACTCAGTTTCTCCACCCTGAGAAAAGACACAATAAGTTCTTGAGTATTTTCAACAAAGCTGTATTCACAACGAAACTATAAAATGTACATAATTATATTTTGCAAATTCTAAAGCATTACATCCAAGGACATTTTAAGTTAGAACCCAGAATAGCATGTTTATAAAATAGAAAGTAATTTCAAATCCTTTTGTAAATGGCCTTGTATGTTTGTAACCTGTGAGTGACTTTTTGATATAAGGCTCCCAATTTTTCTAAAATTTGCTATTTCTGTTTGTTTGGGTTTTTTGTTGTTGTTTGTTTGTTTTTCGAGGTAGAGTTTTTCTGTGGCTTTGGAGGCTGTCCTGGAACTAGCCCTTGTAGACCAGGCTAGCCTTGAAGTCACAGAGAACCACCTGCCTCTCTAAAATTTGTTATTTCTGAAGTAAGTTTTTTATCACCAGTAGTCCTAATAAACATGAAAAATTTTATGAAATCCCTTTCTCCATAATAATTCTAAATAGTTGTAACTTAGCAGTTACTGGGTCACTATCTTCATTTACTTATTATGTATATATTAATTTATTTTAAGGATTTATTTTTATTTATGTGTGTGTGTGTGTGTGTGTATCTGAGTATGTCATATCTTTGTGGTGTCTTCGGAAGCCATTAGAAGGTATCAGATTTCCGGGGCTGGAAGGACAGATGGTTGTGATCTACCTGGGTGTTGGGAACTGAACTCTGGTCCTTGGAAGAGCAGGAAGTGCTCTTCATTACTCTGCTGTCTGTCCTGCCCACCTCCCACAACTGGTGTTAAGGTATCTAATCAACTTTTGCTTTTCTTTTAAGAACAGTGTTTGATAGTGTATAGAATGCTGTGAATAAAGACATAAAAATAAAAATACTTAGGTGACCTCAAGGTTATCCTCAGGCCACCAGAATTCCCTCTAATTTGTTAAATATTATGAAAACATGGTGATAAACTATATTCATTAGCTTTAAAAATAGGAAACAGAAATTGAAAAGAGAATAAAACAAAAGCATAATTAATGTTACCCATATCGGTCCTTCATCTGTGCCATTAATTAATTTAAACTTTACAAAGCACCCATTGTTCAAGCTCCAGAAGTTACTCACTTTTCACAAATGCCAACTTAGAACCCCTTGACCCATATCCCACTGTTACTCTGATCCCCAAGCCGGTAATTGTTACCCTATTCCATGCAGTATCATACACTTGAATTTTTCTAAGCGGGGAACCTGCACTGTGTATATCCACTTGAAAAGTAGCCATATGGGGCTTGGTTGTGATGAACTTTTCACAAGGTTCATCAAAAGTCATGTTTTATTTCTAAGATTACATTACAGTCTAGTTAAGCTGTGTGTGTAGGGGGTACCTAATGGTAAGTACCATAACTCTAAGAATAAATAAGATACTTGAATTCAAATGTCCTAGGGAGTTAGGCGACACGATCAAGAAGAAAAGGTAGAAAGGGAGCCTGCACAGAAGCCATGGAAATCCAGTGACCTGAACTGGGCAATATATGTCCTATGAAACACAGCCATTAAAGGTGACTTGTTCTTCAGATGGAGTTGTGAACTGCATTTTCAGTTCATTGTTAAATCTAAAAATAATTTAAGTCAAAGTTTTATAAAACAACATAGTCAAATAAAATCATTTTCAGGATTACTGGTTTGGAAACTACTGTTATTTTTTCCCAATACATTGATGCATTTATTTGAGCTATATTACTTTAGTTAGAAGTCTGAGTGCTATTCTTTTGTTTAAGCTGCACTGCTAATATAAAGAAAGGTACAACGGATAAACAACCCACGTGGAGTTTATTTAACAGAAAAGGGGAAAGAGGGGGATGGATAGTCAGCCAACCCAAGAGGAGCCGAAAGAAAGAGAGCGAGGGATGGGTGACAGGACCTTTTAAAGGAAAGGTTGCATATGCACACTGGGGTTTTGTACCTCACAGGTTACAATGCATGGCGGGTGAGTGAGTGCCCCGTTGTTAGGGGGCAGGGTCAGGGTCATCCAGGTGTTTTGTTCTTACACTGAGTGTGATAAATTCTGAGATAAAAAGCCATAATTTTGGAATCCAAAGCCATTTTCCTTTAAAGAGTCATTATAAAAAGGGCTTATTATAAGGGAATAAACATGGAGCTATGCTTAAAATAAAATTGAACCTAAATAAATCACCACTAATTCAAAGTCTTCTGCAGTTTATGTCTCCAATCTCAGAGGTTGTTAGAATTAGCTAAATTCAAACCAATAAGTTTTATGTTGGCAAATTCATGTAACTCAATACCTGTCAACAAATTCCCTAAATTCTCAATTGGTAGAAATAATTTTCAAAGATAATTAAGCAGATATATTTTGTCATTTGAGCCCAGACTGAGCATGCCTTCAGTAGAGGGTGTGTCCATTGAAGAGGTTTAATGCACATAGCTTCAAACCAGTGATACTTTAACTCCCCCACCTCCTTTAGAAATTGAGATATCTCACAAGAAATCCATGTCAGGTCCAAAATTTCCCCAAATTCTGGCAACTAGACAACAACCAGCATCACAGGAACTTGTGAAGCCAGATCTCCTCCATCAAAGGAGTCAATTCCCTTATCACTGCAGAAGGTACAAAGGGACACCTGTGGTGCCTATCAGCATACCAAAGCCCATGCTGGCCTCCAGACTCCCTCTTACTCTGTCAGAGTTCATCTGGGTCTTCTGGATCTTCTTGCCTTACTCCCCCTACCTTAAATTTCCCCCAGTCTGAGAGCTCCTCCCACAGCTACTCATTCTCCTCTATAACCCTGCTCTTTCAGCCATGCTCTTTCTCTCTCTTGCCTATACTCTCTTTTGTTTTCATCTCTTGCTCTCCCCTGCTCTCTCTTTACATGGCCAGGTCTAAAGTATCAGGGCCATGCTCTGTCCACTTTCTCTGCTCTGGATTTTTCAGATGCCTTTTGCATCTCTTCCATCTTCCATCTACTCAACTCAGGCCACACTAACAACCATTCTCATACCCAGCGTGACATTCCAGCTCTGAGAAATGAAAATCAAAATGCACTTAACAAAACAGCTGCGAAATCCCGTCTTACTACTTTTCTGGTTGTATTTTAATTTTCTCAAGAAGTCCCTTTATTTAAGTGATAGTCAATAATATAGTATTCCAATAGGGATATGGAAAAACAGGCCCCCCATGATGCTGTGAAGACTACACACTGGATGTTTACAGTCCATCCCCCATCCTCCCTATAGAATTTTTTTGTATGTATTAAATATGGAGTATGGAGGGACACCGCCATTTCTCATGTGGGAATGCTATTTCAGTCTGTCTCCCTTTTATAGCTCTGCAGACAGAAAGTAGAAGTTTACTGGCACATCTGGTTCCCTCCATCCTTGGACAATAAACTCAAAAATAAAGCCATCAAATAATTGCTTCAGCCTTGTAGATAGATGGCATTATCCTCATTTTAAAAAAAAGAAATAGCAAGATCAAGTATGGATAACTTACTTGACAATGATCTCATAATCTTATGTTCAAAATCTAATCTGACATTATAATCATGGAACTCTGTTTCAGAGCCCCTGACTTTCACTGTTTCTTTGCTATTCTTAAATTCATAATTAATTATGAAATTCTCAATTGTGAGAAAGTGTTTCTGCATTGAATTTAAAACAAATCACCTGTGCTAGATAATCTATTTTATATATGCATCCATGAACATGCATGTACACACACTATATTTAAGCTGAGAGCCTTAAATTTTCATCATACAATAGTGATCAGAATCATACAATTATATTTTCATGCCCTCACAGGTAAATGCTTACAAGAAAATCTCCCATTTAAAAAAAAATCCTTTGATTCTACATAACTTGAGAGGAGAAAATTCATTCAAAAGTAATAGAACAATTAAAGAAGAATGATCACTGAGGGAAAGAGGATCTTTGGTCACCTACTCTGACCCATATTCCAGTCTTCCCATCTTTATTGTGCCAGTCTCCTTCCTTCTCATGTGTCTGGAGCTGCAATGAATCAGCCAGCCACAAACTGATACCCCTGGAACTGTGACCACAATAAACATTTCCTCTGCTTTTTTTTTTTCCTCAGGCATTTGTTTCAGTGGCAGTAAGCTTAAGACACTGTGACTTCAATACTCTACCAAGGAACCTGATGAATTCATACACTGTGTGGGTCTTTTGTCAGGCATCAGACACAAACTTCCTGAATCCTTCCTATGTCCTCAAAGCCCATCTTCCTGCTCTAACCTCAGTAAGACCCAATGTTTGGAACTGAGCAGTATCAGAACCTATAGGCTAGAGTGGCCTGTGCCATGACTAAGAATAATCTATTTGAGGGAGAAGCTCGCTTCCTACTCATCCTGTTAATAGCCCCATCTCATATCCCAGTTCAGCCTTAATGTGTCCATAACACACTAAATTGCCTGCTGTGAAACATCAAGTTGTTTTCTAACTTTTCTTTTGTGGCTGCTTTTCTCAACCTTATAGGAATCAGGAAACCCAGAATTTCATTCAAAACCAGGAATCTCTGAGAGGGATATCATTCTTAAGCAGGAGAAGATGAGCAAGAGGCTGTTGAGAGCAGTTATCAGAGGACAATGCCTGAGAACAGAAAAAAAGATGTTACAGTGTCTCATCATACTGGGTCCTGCCACACCAGGAGTACCAGATCTTCAGAAGAATACAAAGTTCTAGATAAACCTGTCCACACATTTCACTGACTACCAGCAGAAAATAAACACACACACACACACACACACACACACACACACACACACACACACACCCTGATGAGCCTGCTATCAGTTACTCTCTTCTCATGGGAAGTGCCAATTCCTTTGGTTCTCTGTATTATTTTGGTCTAAATGTGCCCAGCCAAGTGACCTTGGTGAGTTTGTTTCTGGACTCATTTAGAATAGACAAGGCTCTTGGAACAAAATGAGATCAAAGGCCCATTTAGAGCAGCATCAGTGGTAGACTCTCCCAGCTCTTCAGAGTGCCTCATTCACTGTTCCTTTTCAAGTGCCATGAACTTCCCACTCTCAGAAACAAACTCGGGGCCAATTTATATTCCCTCTGAGATGTTGCAATGCTTAGTCATACCTTCCTGCCCACGCCAGCGGTATTCACCACATACCCCAGAGGCCCAGGGATTATTCTCGGAACTCTCTATGCCACTAGATTCTACCTCCAGCAGCTAGGATAGCCAACCTCCTAGGATTCTTTTCTAGATGTAAATTCCCCGTAGAATCATTCCTAAATCCATGTGAAAGACACAGGACTATCTAGTTTCCTATCCTTATGACTTCTACATTTCTGCACCTTTCTTGATATTATGAAACTATGAGCAGGGCTTATTGTGGTGTGGGAGAGAGCAAGAGTTTTTCTTTTGTGCCTTGAGCTATTGCTGGAGTATATAAACACAAAAGGAACATAGGGGCTGTGAACTGGTAGAAACATGATGAAAACTTTCAATGTAATTTAATAGCTCTATGATACTTGCAGAAAAAGTTTCTGTTGCTTTCATTACTTAAAGATTTCAATTATAACATCATGGTTAGGACTGGTTGAGTTTTGCATGTTAATATTGGCTGTTAAGAGCAATGACATGCAAGAGAACTTAAAAGCACTCAAACACAAGAAACTTGGTACATCCTCTGTGGTCACATGAACGCCCTCCATGAATGTCTTTGCCCAGTGAGTTACCTCACAAACTCATTCTTTATAAATCACTCTAAGCTAAATCCAAGGTAAGTTCCTGTTCTAAGCTAAATCCAAGGTAAGTTCCTGTCGAAAACATCACCAACTCTCAGTCTCTCCAAGTTTACTATGTTCCTGAACCTGATTTCTATCCCTTATGGCCTCTTATGCAAGTGAACAGTTTGATGGTTGCTTTGATACTAACCTGTGACATTTTCAGAAAAAAACACTCATTTCATTTTTACTGCCTTAAGGAAAGACAATCAAAGTTTCCCTTTTGCCTCCCTCATACTGCACAAAGGAATCTTAAAGGTCCTATAGAGAAAATGTTTACTGTTCATTTTCAATTCAAATGGAAAGTGCTCTCACTTTTGATCTTGCAGGGAAACCTAGGCGACTGTTGAAGTACAATGCACTCTTTGTGTTGGCCTAGGCTGCATGACAGGAGCTTACAGACCAAAGAGATATTCCAGCCACATGTTTAAAAGAACAGGCAGCAAAAAATGACTTAAGTCAATTATAACCCTCCTTCCAAAACCAGCTTGTGGGATGGATACTATTATCCAGATACTTCTACCTAGCAGTCAGCCAAGGCTCCTCTTAGCTGGCTGTGTGTCTGAAACCAACTTACTCTTGAGACCAACCATAAAATCAACACACCGGCAAAGCAACAGTTTTACATTCCAAACATGCACAAAAACCAGGACCACAATTACCTCAACTGTAACCCAGTGGGAAAATAAGGCGCACTGCCTTCTATCTTTACTCTGGGCCAGGGACCCTGTCAGAACTTCCCAGATGCCAATTAAACCCTCAAAGCTCTCATCTTCAGTTGTGAGGACATTTGCTCACCAAGACAGAATTCAAGAGCACTCTGTTTGTGGGAAGGAAGGACATATACTAGATTTAATGTTCATCTTCCCTTGGTTTGGTCACTTATTTTCTGGGAGCCATGCACAAAAGAAGTAAAGTGCTATTCCACATGGGTATGTTTTGGCTAAAAACAACTGGTCATGGAAGCTGTCGTAGCATGTTTCTAAACACAACTGGCTAGTTTCCATTGGTAAATATGGAAGGCCTATAGACTTACATCTGTTTCTACAGGATAGGGATTGATAAGCTTCAGGTGCAGAGAGAGCAAGAGAGCGAGAGAGAGAGAGAGAGAGAGAGAGAGAGAGAGAGAGAGAGAGAGAGAGAAAGAGAGAGAGAGAGAGACCCTGTATCAGAAATAAATTGGAGTGACTGAGGAGGACTTTCCACATAAGCCCCTTGCCACCACATACACTCACACCTACCTTTAAACATACATACATACATACATACATACATACATACATACATACACACACATACAAGCTCAAGGCCAACCTGATCTGATAGAAAGACTCTGCCATAAACAGATAGATAGATAATAGACAGACAGACAGGAAACAGCATCCATTTCTAGGAAGAAGATTAAAGGCAGACCAATTTTTATTTCCCAGAAATTTCAGAAAGCAGAAATTCCTTAGTGCTACATCAAACTATTAAATTAACTATTTATAATGGAGATTTCATTTTAGAAATTAAGACATGAAGCAAAGGATATAGGCTCATGTTGTGATCCCAGAACCTGGGAGGCTCAGGCCAGAGGCTCTTTGGTGTTTGAAACCAACCTGGGCTACAGAGTGAGTTCTAGACAATCTGAGCTACAGTTATATCTTGTCTCAAAACAAAACAAACATCCCCCCCAAATTAAAGAATTATAGTGCAAGTTGGAGCAATTATAAGAATAAAAGTACTATCAAATCCATCTGGAGTAATCAAAAAGGACAGTTTGTAACTCAGTAATGCCAATTGGGCAATTAGTCTCACAAATGTATTAAGAAGTTTTTTTTTAAATACACCAAGAAATAATCTTACTGTTTCAGATTAAATTAAGATGTGTACCATGTATACATATATGCACATATGAAATATCTCAGTTCAAATATATGTATATCTGTCATTTATTGTTATGAATAAAGATTTTTGGAATAATAGTTTAATTTTAAGCCTGCAATACATTTCGAAGACTCTATGGTCTCTGGGTTATCTTTTTTTTATTCTATGTGTTTTACACATCATTTGTCTTGATCCCATTCTTTCCTCATTTAAACATGTCAGCAAACTAACTGTGCTGATGGCAATGTGTACCCTTTGGCAAAGACACAGAGAAAATAGATCTTTATCCTTTTAGAGCATCCAATGTAGTGAGGACATCAATACTAATTATCATTAACAAATGATTCTCTGGTGTCTTAAGAGGATTACATTGAAAAGTTACTTTTCAAACTAATAATTTTTGTTAGGTATATCTCAGTTTATTAGGATAACAAGGAAGAATTTCTATAATGTGTGGACTTACTCTGACATGAGGAAGCTGCCCACTCCATATATCTGAAAAACCTAGGGATGTGGTCCTGGATACAGTAGGACAGTCTCTCATTTCCTAAATGATACTCAGCACTGGATATGAATACTTGTATAAGACGCTAGGGCGCAAAACACATGTGAAGTATTCTGTGGTCTTGGCCACAAGAAGAACACACATTCTGCCTCTGGGGAAGGCTTTGACTCAAGCATGAGACTGGCTCTTAGTTTTAGGAGGTCTTTACATGTTCAGAGATCACAGGGGCAGAAAGCAGATAGTATCCGTTTTCTCAAAGTTTGCCCAGAAATTGTGTTAACACCTAAGCAACACGTGTACAACAAAGAGCAACTTGTGGATGTCAGTTTTCATGCAATAGCATTGCTACAGGTAAGATCTCAACTGACAGAAAGGTGTGTTCTTTTCAGCACCTGAGATAGGAAGAAGTCATTCATCATGATTTTACTTCTAAAGTGCCTTAAATGAAAGGTACCTTTTCTTCACTACTTGCAACACTATGGACCATAGAAATCACAACTGTAATGTTTTTCTTGAGTCCCCTTCCGAAGGGTTGGAATAAAGGAAGACTTTTGTTCAAAAGCATCAAGCCCTATTCTGAATGTAACACTGAAATGCTGATGATATTTGCAACTACACTTGTAAATACTACTCTCAGTGCACCCTGGTGTGTTGCTATGCTTCTATCTGGCTATCTCTGTGTGCACAAAAATGGATTTAAAGTTACTATATAACAGAAAAACCAAGTACCTAATAGATAATACAATTGATATGAAAATTAAATAACAGGAATAAGTGTGTGCTATATAATAAACTCAGTGTTTCCAGTTCCTACAACCAGTCAAAAGGTTTTGATTTGTTGCAGATTCTGAATTGCTGGAAAAATGGCAGTTACTCACATCTAACACCTATGTAAGAACACCTGGTGGGAGAAAGAGAAGGAACATGAAATCAGCACTCTGTGGCAGACTTATACACATTATTTTAGCTTAATAGAGTTGACTACTATAAGTCAAACTCAGGATATACAGAACTGATTTCTTTTGTAGGCCAAAATTGTTTTTCTTGATATAGCAATCCCTTAACTGAAACTGACTTTTATTGATTTTCTTCCTGAACAAAGCCCACTGCCAAGAGCAGAGCTGTGTGTCTTTCCAGCAGAGCTTCATGAATATAGCAGAATATGCCAATTTTTTTACTACATTGTAAAATGACTTTTTCATTGTATTTTACCCAGTTGTTATAACAGTATGCTTATTTTTATCTCTTGTCTCCTGAGGGTCCAACTCAATTTTTAAGAGAGACAGAGAGGGAGAGAAGCTAGTATTTCATGATATTTAGTAGAAAGATAAAAGTTTGATTGAAAAACTTGACTTGTGCATTAATTTTATATAACCAAAAGTTCTTGAATGAGTAACAAGGTATGAATTAGTAACCCTTCTACATTCTCAGAAGATTCTACCATGAACTGGCAGTATTACTTTGATTCATTAATTATCTATTTATTTATTGATGAGATATTTATGGAGTAGATACTATGTGTGAAATACTAGGTGTGTTCTGGGGCTAGAGAGTCACACTGAGACAGACAGAAATAATGTATAAAATTACACTTCCCTTGAGAGAAAGTATAGATCTCTATAATTACCTGAGTGCTAGATAAGGCTAACATTGGAGAATAAAGCACACAGACTCTTCCCAAAATATTGGAAGGCAGAGAAAATGTCCAGAATTTGTTTTGTTCATCATCTATGGGTAGAAAAATGACAGATCATAGAAGTTGAAGCTCAGTAGCTTTACTAGAAAAGTCACTGAAACAGCATTTTACTGAAAGCCATTCTTGAGTATTTACATGTGTTGCACTTGTTCACCTAAGTATATGAATTTCTTAGCTTTTAGAAAGTTAGCCAAGCTATATGACCATTACTTGATCTTGTTGACTGTTGCCACAGCTCCCATAATATTTCTGCCATTCACAGTTAATTCCTGGTCCCTACTCTTACCCAGAGCAGCCATTAATCTCTTTTTTGCCTCTCTAAATTTGCCTTTCCTAGACATGTTATAGAATGAGATTTGTGCATGGTGATAGATACGGATTTATCTGTAATCTTCTATCTGTCAGCATTCAGTTGTGCCAACACCATTTGTGGAAGATTCTTTCTTTTTTCCAGTGTATAAGTTTACATTATTTGTCAAAAATCGGTTGCTCATAGATGTGTTGGTTAATGTCAGGGTCTTCAATTCGATTCCATTGGTCTACCTGTCTATTTTTGTTACAATATCAAGCTATTTTAGGATTATAGCTCTGTAGTAAAGCTTGAAGTCAGGGATGGTGATGCCTCTGGAAGTTCCTTTATTGTACAGGGTTGTTCTGGCTATCCTAGGTCTTTTGTTTTTCCATATAAACTTGAGTATTGTCCTTTCAAGTTCTGTGAAGACTTGTGCTGGAATTTTGATGGGGATTGCATTGAATCTGTAGATTGCTTTTGGCAAGATTGCCATTTTTACTTTGTTGATCATACTTGTCCAAGAGCATGGGAAATCTTTCCATTTTCTGGTATCTTCTTTGATTTCTTTCTTTAAAGACTCAAAGTTCTTGTCATACAGGTCTTTCACTTTTTTGGTTTTAGAGTTACCCAAGATATTTTATGTTGTTTATGACTATTGTAAAGGGTGATGTTTCTCTTATTTCTTTTCTCAGCCCATTTATCACCTGAGTATAGTAGGGCTACTGATTTTTTAAAAGTTAATCTTGTATCCTGCCACTTTGCTGAAGGTGTTTATCAGCTATAGAAGTTTCCTGGTAGAATTCTTTGGGTCACTTGTGTAAACTATCATATCCTCTGCAAATAGGGAAAGTTTGGTTTCTTCCTTTCCAATTTGTATCCCCTTGATTTCCTTTGGTTGTCTTCAAGTACAATATTGAAATGAATGGATCAAAGACCTCAATATAAATCCAGCCACACATAACCTCTTAGAAGAGAATGTGGGTAGTGCCCGTGAATGAACTGGTCAGGAGATCACTTCATGAACATAACTCCATTAGCACAGACACTAAGATTGGCAATCAATAAATGGGATCTTCTGAACCTGAGAAGCTCCTGTAAGGCAAAAAATATGGTTAACAAGACAAAAGAGCAGCCCACAGAATGGGAAAAGATCATCACCAATCCCACCTCTGACAGAGGGCTGATTTCCAAAATATACAAAGAACTCAAGCAGCTAGCCACCAAAACACCAAATAATCCAATTAAAAAGTGGGGTATAGAACTAAATAGAGAATTCAAAATAGAAGAATCTAAAATGGCTGAAAAACACTTAAGAAATTGTCCAACATCCTTAGCCATCAAGGAAATGCAATTCAAAACAAGTCTAAGGTACCATCTTATATTTAGTCAGAATGGCTAAAATCACAAGAAAACCCCAATGACAGTCTATGCTGGAGAGGATTGGACAAAGGGGAACACTTCTCTATAGCTGGTGAGAGTGCAAAATTGTGCAGCCACTTTGGAAATCAGTATGACAGTTTCTCAGAAAAATGTGAATAAATCTACCTCAAAATCCAGCAATTCCACTCTTGGGCATATACCCAAAGGATGCACATTCATACAACAAGGACATCTGTTCAACTATGTTCATAGAAGTGTTGTTTGTAATAGCCAGAACATGGAAGCAACTTAGAAGAATGAATGGAGAAAATGTGGCATATTTACAAAATGGAGTATTACTACCAGGGGAAACAAACAATGAAATCTTGAAATTCAAAGGCAAATAGATCAAACTTGAAAAAAGCATCCTGAGTGAGGTAACCTTGTCACCGAAAGACAAGCATGGTATGTACTCACTCATACATGGATATTATACATAGAGCAAAGGTTAAGTAAACTACAATCCACACCTCCAGAGAAGCTAGGAGACAAAGAAGAACCTAAGAGAGACATATATTGTCCCCTGGAGAAGGGAAAAAGTGACAAAATCTCCTGAGAAAATTGGGAGCATGGGGGGAGGGGAGAGGGAGCTAGGAGAAAGAGAAGGGGAGAAGAGGAGGGGAGAAGAGGACATGAGGGAGCAGGAAAGTTGAGTCAGGAGAAGAATAGAGGAGAGCAAGAAAAGAGATATCATAATAGAGAGAGCCATTATAGGTTTAAGGACAAATCGGGCACTAGGGAATTGTCCAGAAATTCACAAAAATGACACCAACTAAGAATCTAAGCAATAGTGGAAAGGCTACCTTAAATGCCCTTCCCTGATAATGAGATTAATTACTAACTTATATGCCATCCTAGATCCTTCATTCAATAGCTGATGGGAGCAGAAGCAGACACCCACAGCTAAGCCCTGAGCTGCACTACTGGAATTCAGTTGTAGGTAGGGAGGATTGAAGAGCAAAGGGGTCAAGACCAGGCTGGTGAAACCCACAGAAACAGCTGACCTGAATAAGGGGGAGCTCCTGGGCCCAGGAATGATATCTGGGAAACCAGCATAGGACTCATCCAGACCCCCTGAATATGGCAGTCAGTTAGGAGGGCTAGGCAATCTATGGGACCTCTGGTAGTGAATCAGTATTTATTCCTAGTATAGGAATGGACTTTGGGAGCCCATTCCACATAGACACATACTCTCTCAGCCTAGACACATGGGGGAGGGCCTAGGCCCTGCTCCAAATGATATATATGATAGACTTTGAAGATACCCCATGGAAGGCCTCACTCCCTGGGAAGCAGAAAGAAGATGGGATAGGGGATTAGTAGGGGCAGGGGAGGAGAGAGGGAGAGAGAACTGGGATTGACATGTAAAACATGCTTGTTTCTTATTTAAATAAAAAATAGAAAAAAAAACCCAACTCAGGAGGTACCCCATACCTTGTAAAATAGGCTAATGTACTAAGAACTTAAAAGTTTTTCTTTAAAAGAATGGCTTGATTAGACACAGAAAGGCCACCTATTTTACTCTCATTCTATTTTTATATTTAGTGTAGAAACATTCATATTTTAGATATCAATTCCAGTTCCTTCTCCCATCCTCCCATGCTCCCCCCCCACTGGCCCCCAATCCCACCACCCATGCAATCCCCAAGGAGTGTGAGGCCTTTCCTGGGGGATCATAAAAGTCTGTCTCATTATTTGGGGGCTTTCTCCTAGCTCCCTGTGCCCTCTCCCATGCTCCCAATTTGCTCATGGGATCTTGTCCCTTTCCCCTTCTCTAGGGGACATGTATGTCTCTCTTAGGGTCCTCCTTGTTTCCTAACTTCTCTGGTGGTGTGGACTGTGGGCTGGTAATCCTTTATGCTCTATAACTAAAATCCATATATGAGAGAGTACATACCATGTTTATCTTTTTGTGACTGGATTGCTTCACTCGGGATGGTTCCTTCTAGTTTCATCCATTTGCCTTTGAATTTCAAGACTCCATTTTTTTTATTTCTCTGAGTTGCACTTCATTGTGTAAATTTACCATATTTTCTTTATCCATTCTTCAGTTGGGGGGCATCTAGGTTGCTTCCAGTTTCTAGCTATTACAAACAATGTTGCTATGATCATGGTTGAACAGATGTCCTTGTTGTATGAATGTGCATCTTTTGGCTATATGCCTAAGAGTGGAATTGCTGGATCTTGTGGTAGACTCATTCCCATTTTCCTGAGGAACTGCCATACTGATTTCCAAAGTGGTTGTAGGAATTGGCACTCCCACCAGCAGTGGAGTAATCTTCCCTTTCTCGATTTCCTCTTCAGGATAAACTGTTGTTGGTGTTTTGATTTCCGCCATTCTGACAGTAGTAAGATGGTATCTCAGAGTTGTTTTGATTTGCATTTCTCGGATGGCTAAGGATGCTGAGCACTTTCTTAAGTGTCTTTCAGCCATTTTAGACTCCTCTATTGAGAATTATCTATTTAGTTCTGTTCCCCTCTTTTTAATTGGATTATTTGGTGTTTTGGAGGCTAGCTTCTTGAGTTCTTTGTAAATTTTGGAGATCAGCTATTGGATGACTCAGAATTCGAGGTTTACAGAGTGAGAGACAAAGTAGTACAGATTTTGTTTGGATGACCAATTCATGGAAACTAGAGAAAAAATGTTGCTGTGTCTATTTATAAAATAATTTATTGTCTCAAAATTTTTTTTGTGATGTTGAGTGAACTTGTATATTTCATAATCGAACTCATTGTTGGCTACTGCTCCAGAATCTCATGTCACATTTTATAGTATAATTTATAAAGGAAAACATGGAAATTTAAACTTACTGTCATGAAGCTTACTTAGTTTTGTATTTCAGTAATACAATACTAAATTGTTGCATTTAAATGCACTGCAGTTATGGAGGATCTGCCATGTGCTAAGCCCAAGAGTATGCTTAAGATGCAGCCTAAACTGCCCAGTGGAGGCCAAAACCTTGAAAAGAACAAAGAAGATGCATTTCGATCATGATTCAGGTTGTTCATTTATGAAGTTCTAGTTGAATGTGTGATACAAACTCCCAGCCAAATGTTGATTCCCAAAAGAATGTGAAGCTTAATACTTTATCACCCCCCTTCTCCCCGGAAGGGCCTAAATTCTCCAAGTTGTCCTCCAAACCAATGACGGATGTGGCTGGGGATGCAGAGAGCAAAGCCCAGGCTTCCTCCTCTAAGTGTCGGCATCACTAACCTTATATTTAAAAACAGCATTGCATCACAACTAATCAGCAATGAAAAGACTCATCAAGACAGCAGACCTTAAAAGTTACATTTCCCAGGCTGAACCCAAAGGGCAAATGCTTATTTAGAAGTTTTGAGAAATTTCTTTGAAAAAACAATCTCAGCTGCAGTCTTCCTCAGCGTGCATCTCTGCTGATTTGCGCCTTATTGCAAACGCCAGGGTTTTCAGAGCTTCAACCCACAGCCTCCCAGAACTGTGTCATTACCCAGCTGAGAAGCTTGTGAAGTCGCTTGCAGGAACTCACAGTTCTCACTGTCCATCTACCTTTCTGAACATTATAGGTCACCTTCGACTCTTTCTGCTCCCATTCTTCGCTCCCTCTGCACATCATCACAGAAGGTTAGGCATTAAAGTATACATACCGAATATTAATGGACTGAAGCCATTCTCTTTATTTTTCAATAGCATATTCAAGCTTTGCTTATAACTCACAAATATTGGGTTAAAATTACCAGATTTGGCTGGGCATTGGTGGCGCATGCCTTTAATCCCAGCAATGGGGAGGCAGAGGCAGGCAGATCTCTGCGAGTTCGAGGCCAGCTTGGTCTCCATAGCGAGTGCCAGGATAGGCTCCAAAGCTACACAGAGAAACCCTGTCTCGAAAAACCAAAAAATGTTTACCAGGTTTGCATTTAAAAATATTCTAAAAACAATAATAATGTAATCATATCACAAAACATTGGTAAAAAGAAAAAGGAAAGTATTCATAAATTACAACTACAAAGCATAGCTGCCATTACAGTGTTAGCCCTTGTTTTTCCCAATGTATATTTTTTCACATATATTTTATTAGTTCAAATTAGAAACAAGCCTGCTTCACATGCCTATCCATGATCCCTCTCCCTCCCTCTTACCCTCCCCCCGACCAACCCTCTACACCATCCCTCCTTTGCTCTAGAGGGAGTAGTACTCCTTCTATCTGGAGTCTTCTAAATGTTTGCATCCAGTTATGCCAGCACCATTTGTTGAAGATGTTCTCTTTGTTCCAGCATATATATTTGGATTGTTTGTCAAAAATCAGGTATTAGTAGGTGTGTGGGTTAATATCAGGGTTTTCACCTGGATTCCATTGGTCTACCTGTCTATTTTTGTGCCAATACCAAGCTGTTTGCAGGACTATAGCTCTGTAACAGAGCTTAAAGTTAGGGATGGTGATGCCTCCAGAAGTTCCTCTATTGTATAGGGTTGTTTTGGCTATCCTGGGTCTTTTGTTTCTGCATATAAAGTTGAGAATTGTTCTTTCAAGGACAGTGAAGAAAATTGTTGGGATTTTGATGGGGATTGCATTGAATCTATAGATTGCTTTTGGCAAGATTGCCATTTATGCTATGTTGATCCTGCCTATCCAAGAGCATGGGAGATCTTTCCATTTTCTGGTATCTTCTTTAATTTCTTTCTTTAGAGACTCAAAATTCTTATGGTACAGGACTTTCGCTATTTTGGTTAGTGTTACTCCAAGGTGTTGTATGTTGTTTGTGACAATTGTAAAGGGTGATGCTTCTCTGATTTCTTTCTCCACTAATGTGTCATCCGTATATAGTAGGGCTACAGATTTTTTTGAGTTAATCTTGTATCCTGCCACTTTGCTGAAGGTGTTTATCAGCTGTAGGAGTTCCCTGGTTGAGTTTTTCAGGTCACTTATGTAGACTATCATATCATCTTCAAATAGTGAAAGTTTGACTTCTTCCTTTCCGATTTGTATTCCTTTGATCTCCATTTGTTGTCTTATTGCTCTAGCTAGAACTTCAAGGACAATATTGAAGAGGTATGGATCGAATGGACAGCCTTGTCTTGTTCCTGATTTTAGAGGAATTGTATTGAGTTTCTCTCCATTTAATTTGATGTTGGCTGTCGGCTTGCTGTATATTGCTTTTATTATGTTGAAGTATGTTCCTGATATCCCTGATTTTTCCAGGACCTTTATCATGAAAGGGTGTTGGAGTTTGTCAAAGGCTTTTTCAGCATCTAGTGAGATGATCATGTAATTTTTTTCCCTCATCTGTTTATATGGTGGATTAAATTGATGGATTTTCATATGTTGAACCATCCTTGCATCCCAGGGATGAAGCCTACTTGATCTGGATGGATGATGTCTCTGATGTGATTCGATTTGCCAATATTTTATTGAGAATTTTTGCATCAATGTTCATGAGGGATATTGATCTGTAGTTAGTTCTCTTTCTCAGATGTGTCTTTGTGTGGCTTGGGTATCAAGGTTATTGATGCCTCATAAAAAGAGTTTGTAATGACCCTACTGCTTCTGTTGTTTGGAATACTTTGAGGAGTACTAGTATTAGCTGTACTTTGAATTTCAGGTAGAATTATGCACTGAAACCATCTCGTCCTGAACTTTTTTTGGTTGGGAGACTTCTAATGACTGCTTCTACTTCATTAGAGGTTATAGGTCTATTTAAGTTGCTTATCTGTTCTTGATTTAAATTTGAAAAGTGAAATCTGTCCAAAAATTGTCCATTTCCTTTGTGTTTTCAAATTCTGAGGAATATAGGTTTTCAAAGTATGACCTGATGATTTTCTGGATTTCCTCTGTGTCTGTTGTTATGTCCCCCTTTTCATCCCTGATTTTATTAATTTGCATGTTCACTCTTTGTTGTTTGGTAAGTTTGGATAAAGGTTTTGTCTACCTTGTTGATTTTCTCCAAGAACCACCTTTTTTAATATTGATTCTTTATATTGTTCTCCCAGTTTCCATTTTATTGATTTCAGCCCTCAATTTGATTATTTCTCCTCCAGGGTGTATTGGCTTCTTTGTTTTCTAAAACTTTCAGTTGTGCTGTTAATTCTCTAGTGTGATTATTCTCTTGTTTCTTAAGTGGTCATTTAGTGCTATAAACTTTCCTCTTAGCACTGCTTTCAAAGTATCCCACAGATTTGGATATGTTGTGTCTGAATTCTCATTGAATTCTAGGAAGTCTTTAATTCCTTTTTTTTATTTCTTCCTGGAGCCATGAATTGTGCAATTGGGTGTTACTTAATTTCCATGAGTTTGTAGGTTTTCTGTAGTTCTTGTTGTTGTTAAATTCTAATTTTAAAGCATTGTGGTCTGATAAGACACAGGGGGTTATTTCAATTTTTTTTTAACCTGTTGAGGTTTGCTATGTTGCCAAGTGTGTGGTCAATTTTAGCAAATGTTCTATGTGGTGCTTGGAAGAAGGTAAATTGTTTTGTATTTGGATGGGATGTCCTATACATATCTGTTAAGTCCAATTGCACCATAACTTTTATTAGTTCTTTTGTTTCTCTGTTATGTTTCTGTCTGATGTTGCTGTCCAGTGGTGAGAGTGGGGTGTTGAAATCTCTCACTATAAGTGTGTGCGGTTTTATGTGTGATTTGAGTTTTAGTAATATTTCTTTTACAAATGTGGATGCCTTTGCATTTGGGGCCTAAATGTTCAGAATTGAGAATTCATCCTGATGGATTTCTTCTGTGATGCAGAGGAAATGACCTTCTTCATTTTTTTGACTGATTTTAGTTTAAAGTCCAACTTTGTGGATATTAGGATTGCTACCCCTGCTTGTTTCTTGTCATCATTTGATTGGAAGATCTTTTCCCAAGCTTTAATTCTTAGGTACTGTCTGTTTTTGAGGTTGAGGTGAGTTTCTTGTAAGCAGCAGAAGGAAGGATTCTGTCTTCTTATCCATTCTGCTAATCTGTGTCTTTTTATAGGGGAGTTAAGATCATTAGTGTTGATGGATATTAATGACCATTGATTATTGTTCATTCTTGCTTGTTTTTGATTTGGTGATGTTGGCGAGATTATGTGTGGGATTCTGTCCCTTTTTCCATTTGGCTGTTGGTAAGTTGTGATTATCTATTGCCAATGTTTTTCTGGTAATAGTTAACTTCCTTGGGTTCCTGTTTTCCTTCCAGCAGTTTCTGTAGGGCTGGATTGGTGGATATGTGTTGTTTGAATCTGATTTTGTCATGGAATATGTTGTTTCCTCCATCTATAATGATTGAAAGCTTTGCTGGGTATAGCAGTCTGGGCTGGCATCCATGGTCTCTTTGTATAGGTAGAATATCTATCCAACCTTCTGGCTTTCAGAGTTTCCAAGGAAAAGTCAGGTGTGATTCTGATAGGTTTGCCTTTATAGGTTATTTGACCTTTTTCCTTTGCTGCTCTTAATATTTTCTCTTTGTTGTGTATGTTTGGTGTTTTGATTATTATGTGGTGAGGTGACCTATTTTTTTGGTCCAGTCTATTTGGTGTTCTGTAGGCTTCTTGTATTTTCATTGGTATGTCTTTCTTTAGGTTGGAAAAGTTTTCTTCTATGATTTTGTTGAATATGGTTTCTGAGCCTTTGAGTTGGATTTCTTCACCTTCTTCTATACTTATTATTCTTATGTTTGGTCTTTTCATGGTATCCCATATTTCCTGGATATTTTGTGATAGGGATTTGTTGGACTAAGATTTTCTTTTGTTGATGAATTTCTACCAGTGTGTCTTCAAAACCTGAGATTCTCTCTTCCATCTCTTGTATTCTGTTAGTTATGCTTACATCTGTAGTTCCTGATGGTTTACCCAGCTTTTCTATTTCCAGCATTCCCTTAGATTGTGCTTTCTTTATTGTCTCTATTTCACTTTTTAGGTCTTGAACTGTTTCCTTGAGAGATTTGTTGATATCTTGTATTTTTTGGTTAGTTTTTTCTTCCAATTGTTTAAGGGATTTTCTCATGTCCTCTTTGAGGACCTCTATCATTTTCATGAAGATGCTTTTAATGTCATTCTCTTCTGGTTCATCTGCATTGTGATGTTCAGGTCTTACTGGTGTATGGTTCCTAGTCTCCGGTGGTATCATATTGGGTTTTCTTTTGTTGGATGTGCTTTTACCTTGTCCTCTTCCCATCCTTTCTTCTGGTGGTTGTAGCAAGATTTTCTTGTTCTCCTGGTGGTTATGGGACAAAAGTTCTCTTCTGGTAGATGCAAACAGATCCAATACTCTAATGTTGGTCCTCTTCTCGTGGGTGGAGTTGTCACTGTTACCGGGTGTTGGCATTGTTTGGGTGGGCAGGGTCCCGCCGGGCCGACAGTTGGAGGCAGAGCTGTCACTGGGCCTCGGTGTGTCAGATCCCGCTGCTGAACTCTGGCACACAGGTTGCTTCTGTCAGATGACTCTGAGCATCAACCACGAATAGTAGCCGGAAACAGCTCCTGGCCTACCTGGACCGGTGGAGGGAGGCCGGGCTCCCTTTGGGTGTTAGGTGTTTGGAACCTGCCACCGCTGAACTATATCCGGCACGAAGGTTGCCTGTGTCAGATGACTAAATTGCTGGATCTTGAGGTAGACTGATTCCCATTTTCCTGAGAAACCTCCATAATAATTTCCAACATGGCCCTAGAGGTTTGCACTTCCAGCAGCTTGGTATTGGCACAAAATTAGACAGATAGACCAATGGAATCGAATTGAAAACCCTGATATTAACCCACAGACCTACTACCACCTGATATTTGACAAAGAAGTTAAATTTATACAGTGGAAAAAAGTAAGCATCTTGAACAAATCTTGCTGGCATAACTGGATTTGGACATGTAGAAGATTTCAGATACATCCATATTTATCACAATGCACAAAACTTATGGATCAAATGGATCAAAGACCTGAGCAAAAATCCCTCCACACTGAACCTCTTAGAACAGAAAGTTGGAGGTACCCTTGAAGGAGTTGGTACAGGAGATGTATTCCTGATCATAACACCAGTAGCACAGTCATTGAGATTGACAATTAAGAAATAGGACCTCCTGAAACTGAGAAGCTTCTGTAAGGCAAAGGACATAGTCAGCAAGACAAAATGACAGCCCACAGAAAAGGAAAATATCTTCACCAACCCCACATCTGACAGAGGGCTGATTTCCAAAATATACAATGAACTCAAAAAGATAGCCACCAATCAATGAAATTAATACATGGGGTGCAGAACTAAATAGAGAATTCTCAACAGAGGAATCTAAAATAACTGAAAGACATTTAAGAAAGTGCTCAAAATCCTTAGCCATCAGAGAAATGCAACTCAAAATAACTCTGAGATATCATCTTACACCGGCCAGAATGGCTAAAATCAAAAACACTAGTGACAATCTATGCTTGCGAGGATGTGGAGAAAGAGGAACACTCCTTCATTGCTGGTGGGAGTGCAACCTTGCATGACCCAATGCATATTTTCTATATATATGGTTATAGTTGCACACTTTTCATTCCCTAAGTGAAGTCTTTTCCATGCTTTAGTATGGTAACCATACCCACTGCTTTGGTGACTGGGTCTGCATTCTAATTTAGTCAACACTCTGCCTATCAACAGGCCTCTGCTTTTCTTTTTAGCTGAAACGACCTTTTCTAAATGTTTGTTATTTCCTTGTGATAGATAACAATATAATGGATTACTGAGTTTCATGTTGGTTTTTATAAATACATTTAAAAATAGGTTGCCCAAATCTATGCTCTTGTTAGTACATAAACATCATTAAAAACATAAGTTTACTTTCTTTGCTTTATTATTATTTTATATACAATGATTAAGTTAATATAAACTATTATCCAAGGATGATATTATAAATGATCTGTCAATAATTAATGGGATAGATGTTTCTTGGGTTTTTATTCAATGTTTTTCCTCCTGAAATTTTATTTGAACCCCCTCACTGTCTTATTTTTCAAATTTTTATTTGAATTAGAAACAGGATTGATTTACATGATAATCCCAGTTCCCTTCTCCCACTCATCCTCCCCTACTACCACCACCCCAACTAAAACCCTATCTATCACATATCCTTTCTGCTTCCCCTGGATGGTGAGGCCTTCCATAGGGTGTCATCAGAGGCTATTGTATCCTTTGGGATAGGGTCTAGGCCCACCCCCATGTGTCTTGGCTCAGGGAGTATTCCTCTATGTGGAATGGGCTCCCAAAGTCCACACCTATGCTAGGGATAAGCACTGAACTTCTACAGGAGGTCCCATAGATTTCTGAGGTTTCCTCACAGAAACCCATGTTCCTGGGGTCTGAATGAGTCCCATGCTGGTATTCCATATATCAGTCTGGGGAGCAAGATTTCCCTGATGTTCAGGTCAGCTGTTTCTGTGGGTTTCACCAGCCTTGTCTGGACCCTTGTGCCTTTCACTTGTCCTTCTCTGAATCTGGGTTCCAGTTCAGTTCAGTAACTAGTGGGTGAGTGTTTCTACTTCCACCAGCTGCTGGATGAAGGCTATAAGATGGCATGTAAGTTAGTCATCAATCTCATTATCAGGGGAGGGAATTCAAGGTAGCCTTTTCTCTGTTACTTAGATTGTTAGCTGGTGTCATCTTTGTAGGTCTCCAGACATTTCCCTAGTGTCTAATTTCTCTGTAAACCAAAAATGCCTCTTTCTATTATGATAGTTCCATTCTTGCTATCATCTATTCATCCCCTGACTCAACTTTCTGCTCCCTCATGTCCTCTGCATTCCTCCTCTTCTCCCCTTCTCATTCTCCTAGCTCCCAACCCCACCTCCCTTGCTCCCAATTTGCTCAGCAGATCTTGACCCTTTCCCCTTCTCCAGGGGACCATGTATGTCTCTCCTAGGGTCCTCCTTGTTTATTAGCTTCTTTGCAGTGTGGATCATAGACTGGTAATCTTTTACTCTATGTCTAAAATCTGCATATGAGTGAGTACATACCATGTGTGTCTTTTTGTGATTGAGTTACCTCGCTCAGAATGGTTTCTTCTACTTCCATCCATTTTCCCCCAAATTTCAAGATTCCATTTTTTTTCCCGCTGAGTAGTTTACACTCCATTGTGTAAATATACCACATTTTCTCTATCCATTCTTCACTAGAGGGGCATCTAGGCTTCATCCAATTTCTGGCTATTACAAATAGTGCTGCTATGAACATCGTTGAACAGATGTCCTTGTTGTATGAATGTGCTTCTTTTGGGTATATGCCTAAGAGTAGAATTGCTGGATCTTTTGGTAGACTCATTCCCATTTTCTTGAGGAGTCGAGATACTGATTTCCAAAGTGGCTGTACACAATGGCACTCCCACCAGCAGTGGAAATTTGTTCCCCTTTCTCCACATCCTCTCCAGCATGAACTGTCATTGGTGTTTTTGATTTTGGCCATTCTGACAGGAGTAAGATGGTATCTCAGAGTTGTTATGATTTGAACCTCCTCATTGTTAATTCATGGAAAAATTGAAAATCTTTTTATTTTATTTTAGTTATGTTTCTAGAAGCTGTATATTATGTGACAATAATTAAAATTCTTTTGTTTATGTTTTAAAGTAATTAGTTCTTATTACCTTACATAAGGATAAAGATCTTCCTTAATCTGAGTTCCATAATACGTATCAGCTAGGTCATATTATCATGATTTAGCATGGTATATGCATTCTACCAATGAGTTTGACTATGGGCAAAAGAAGTAAAAAAAAAAAAAAAATCACTCAGCTACTGTAGCAGAACCAGTAGAATGAGCATACATTAAACTGACCCCTAATCACTGATCATAATATCCATAAATTAGTGGGCCATCTCTCAAATCTCATGAGACAGGCTTTTTCTGCAGGGGCTGGCAATTAACATAGAAACCCAAAGTAGTGGTCAGGGTTTGAAGAACAAGAGACATGCCAGTGCTCACCTCTAAGTGGGACAACTGTATCACATCTCTTCCTCCCAAGGTTCAGAAATCTCAGAGGAGATGAGGAAAAGCCTGTAAGAGCCAGGGACAGTGGAAGACTACAACAAAACAGTAGTTTTGGATCTGGCTAGACAGTAGCACATATGAACTCACTATGGTTGTAACAGCATGCATAAGAACCAAACAAGCACAAGCCAAATACAATTCCATTGTGGGAGGTTGGATGTCATAAAGAACCATCTTCTGGTTGAAGAGATGGCAGTAGCTTAAGGCTGCCAGGAGATGGAGAGCTAGCTTTTCTTAAGGATGGGGCTCCTGGCAGACTAAGATCTAGTCGGTGGCCACACACCCAAGAGTATATAGGTAGCACTAATTGAACTTTGTGGGTTAATAAAAACAAACTAATAAACAAAAAACAACCAAGGAAACTAAGCTGGATGTTTTAAAAAGGATATATTAGGCTGACTTCTAGATCCAGCTGAAGAAGTCCAACAGTGCTGTCTTACTCCAGAGAGGGAGAATGTGTGAGACTGGGTGCTTTGGCAGAAGAATTTCTGGACAGCTTCTGGGTCTCTCTTCATATAGAAGGCTGAGAAATCTGGTTCCAGTATCAAAGAAGCTATCAGCAGTGGCAGCAACAGGCTAGATGGACTCACCAGCTATAGTGAAGGCCAAACCCACAAAGAAGCAGAAAGTGGTCCTTTTCCTTGTCTTTTCTCTTGGCTGCAACCAGAAGGGCACAATTTAATATTTCCAAATCAATCAAGGCAGTCAAGGTAATCTCCCACAAACCAGCCTAATGTAGACAACCCCCAAATAAGACTGTTTTCCCTGGTAACTCTAGATTATGTCAAGTTAACAGTGCTTACCATTACAGCTAAGATCACCATAATAATCCGATAGCTGGGAGATGGGAACAGGCTCAAATGGATTATTTTTTTCACTCAAACTCTAGCAAAGAGTTTTATTCCAATATGTGTTCAGTTGTATATAAGATTCATTTTGAAATCAAGAAATAAAACTTTGCTTCCTCTGAATATATATAGTCATCTACATATTTATATATATTCATATACATGTGAATATGTATATCTCACCAGGCCTTTGGACAAATGCCATCATCAGCACTACAGAATGAACTAAAAATGTCACAAAGGAAGTCCTGATAAGAAAAGAATTGGAGCACCCTAAACAATATTGTAAGATTTCTGGTCAAGTATAAAAGCATAGTTCACATACTTCATATATTTTAAGTGGTTCATTATTCTCTTTGAAAAATACACATAATTTATAAGAAACAAAGTAACCAGGTTAGTAGATTTTGGCCTGAAAAACTAAGCCAAAATATAATCCTGTGCACTCAGAAGACCCTCTTTTCAAAATGTGAAATGCTAAACAAGTCTAAAAAAACTCCAGTCTAAATGAGCAGTTGGTAAAACAATCAGCCCTTCGCATTGGAACAAGCAACAAACACATGCACCAAGCTTCAAGTTTCTCCTTTGATTTACAGCCACCTTGGAAGGTCATATAACAAGGTGGCACTGAGCATCAAGAGCACTTGCAGTAAGTTTATTATCTAAGTTGTTAAAGATGTTAATTAGATTAGGAATGTGTGGAGCCCCTTTTATTTCTTTGTAGAATGCAGAGTGTTTCTCTTTGAAATTCAGCTTTGTGGCATAAAAACACAGGAAAGAAGAAATCTTACACTCAAGGAAATTGTAGGGTCCCATTGAATTCCAAAAAAAATTGTAAAAATTCCAATAATAACAGTTACCAAGGAGCCAAGAAAATACCAGACCTGTTTTTAAAAATAATATAACTTAATGACTTCTGCATTGTTTGATGTATATTACACAAGAAGTGGGGAGATCATGGACAGTATATCTAGGAAGCCTGGGCTGAGTGGGTGAAAACCACATTGGATGGTAAATCCAAGACCAAACAACGGTTTCTGGAAAAACAAAGGGCAGGTCCTTCTTTCTGGTGTAATAAACATCACTCCATATGTCATTTTAATACCCTGGACAAATGGTTCAGTAGTGAGCTGTTACAGAGGCATTGAAAAGGTTCTGTGTACCTTGCTTTATAACACAACTCATTTGCAATAGTCTACTCTAGAAATATGTTTAGCTTTCAACAAAATAAATATAAAAGAGTCCATAAAAATCACTTATTCACCTAAAAAATCAACATGAATATAAAATGCTTTCAATAATCTGAGAATGCTAAAAAATAATAATGCTAAAAATAATGCTCTATTTGTTTAGTATGGTCGGTGTGACAAATAGAGTATTCGGATAATTATTTGTAATTACTAAGCTAAGAAATTGTGGTGCAATTTTCTTAAAATTTTCTCAAGTTTGAAGCAGAAATAGTGCATATGCATGTGAACACTGTTTCTTTACAATATGACTCAGGAAGGATATATATTGTAAAGTAATAGCAAAAAATATGTTTGAATGTTAAATTATTAAATAGATTGTCAAAAGGATATAAGAAAGTTGTTTACTCAAAAATAAGAGTTCTTCAAACAAATTGCTGTGTATTAATTAAAATAGTAGCTGACACTTTTGGAGAAAGAACATTATATTTTTGTGGACCAGCCTCTTAGTCTATAGAGTAGATGGTCTTTGGTCATTGTTGAGATCAGGTTAGGCCTTATTCTAAGTCAAAATAGTGTTGTTGTTGCTTTTTTTTTTTCCGGCTATCCATTTTCATAGGAGACTTTATTTTACAAGCAGCTTTGACTCCATTTTTGAGGAAGTATAACTGTGGTCCCTGGGTTGGGAGGTCAGGTAGGGCCAGAAACTGTACCATCTGCCAGGAGCCACCCATCCAACACAGAACTATAAGTGACTTACTCTAAAAAATAAAAGGGAGCTAACATGAGCTTTTTGGAGTGAACTGAGGTCATAGGGGCCATAGATTTACTAATGCATACTAGGAAAACCAGACATAAGAGCTTATTGGACATGTCAGATCAAGTAATAGGTACAACTCCATCTCCTAAGCTACCTGAAGGATGGTCACCTGGCATGGAGAAAACACAGCCCCACATCAATCCATCTATTTCATGGACAGATGGACTGGCCTACTCTTTCTTCCTGGAGCTCTGGCCTAGCTCAGCCCCTTGCTGTTGGTATGTGGCCTACTCTGCTGCCTGCTCATTCACCTGATATCCAGCTAGATCTGGGCTTGACCCACTCTTCCTTCCTCATTACCTGCTTCCTGCTCTGGGTCCTTAAACCCTTTATGTCTCAGCTGAATTTTGCTTTGTCAATCTCAGACCTGGCTGCAGCAGTGTCAGCCCCAGCTTCAACATCAGCTCCCTTTGAACACCGGCCTAGTCCATCACCTGATCAGTATAGACTCAAACTATTTCTGAACCTTCAACTCTGCTGCAACCTCTTTCTTTTCAATTTCCCTAACCCACATGTATACATATAGATCTTAGATATATTTACTATGTACTGTATGGTGTATGATATGGGAGTTCATATAAGGAATAAAGATAGCAATAAAAACTGGCTTTTACTTTGGCCAGACTACCAAGATAGTCAGGTTATCTGGAAGTTACTGCTATCAGAACCATTAAAACTTATGAATCTATGGTTATTCAGTAAATTTTGGCAGGATATTACCACATGGAAGCAAGGAGTTTTCAATATTTCCCATGAAGAGGATGGCACTTATTTGGAAAATTTCTTGCAAAAGAAATTGCCCTATGTTTAATTTGGGTTTTAATCTGGGGAATAATCTCATCTTGTTAATTTTCTTTTTGCATTTTTAGTTTTTTCCTGATCCTTTATTCTCCAAACTTTTGACCCCTTGATCACAGTAAGTCTCTTTAATATTACAATGGATAAATATTTTGGGGAGCCCCCGTTGAGGGACCTACCCTGCCTGGGGAGTGGAGGGTGGATGGGGTGGGGGGTAGGCTGGGGGTGGGGGAGGAGGGGTGAGGATGAGTAGGGGAGAGGGAGAAGGGATTGATATGTGAAACAAGTTTGTTCCTAACTTGAACTAATAAAAAATACACAATTTGACAAGACATTGAATAAATTTTCATTTTGTACTCACTGGAAATCTTTAAATATAACTAGAAAGCACTCATGTAATAAAAGCCAGAAATGGCTGTGTGAACCTATAACTCATACACTCTGGGGTTGGTAATAGGATTGCCCAGTCTTGTCAGTTTTAGCTAGTTCTGTGTCTCTTCTTTCCATGTTGGCCTTCTTTCGCTCTCAGAAAATACTTTTACTACACAAGAAAGAAAAAGCAGGGTATATCAAGCAAGAATTCCCCAAACCATCTTCTTCTAGTCTTCACTAAAAGGATCAAGCAAAGACAAACAAAAAACAAAACAAAAGGTATTTGGAAAATCCACACTATTTCAGAATAAGTTTCAAAAAAAGAAAAAAAAAACTCTTGAGAGAGTACCAAAATAAAAGCCCATCACGTAACAAAAAAGAAGCCCTGGAAATATAAAATCATAGAAGCTTATAAGTCTAAGCTATACAATACAGAATTTCTGAGAAACAACACAGATGGTTTAGAAATAGGGCTCTAATATGTAGAGGAAGAAAAGCTGTCCCAGATCACACACAAAACTGGCTTGGGAGTGCTAGGCATTGTGAAAAAAGCTTCAAATAAAATCAGTATCATATCATGCACAAAACATAGGAGTACACTGTTAAATTTTGAGATTAAGGAATTCTTCCAACATCCAGGAAGAAGAAAGGACATTTTCAAAGAAGTGAGATCTAGTAAGTGTCATATTTCTCCTCTGTAAAAATAAACATCCCATAATGCAATAAAAAATGACTTCAAAGTTTTGACAGAGGGAGAATTATGACCCAATGATTTTATTGTATTATACAGATATCCTCAGATGTACAGGGTTTTGGCAAGTTTACCAGCATCATACTTTTTCCCAATGTTTTTTCTGTGGCCAAATGATTCAATAAAGTACAAAATTCAAGTACTGGGGGAGTCAACAGTGGAAACAGAATAACTGTGTGGGTTAGGACAAGCTAAAGGACAGAAGCAAGTGGAAAGAAAACACCTTGTCTTAGGACAGAAACTAGCCCCATTTCACACTATTAAATGAGAGCTGAGGCTGTATGCATGTCCAGACCTGTTCATTTTCAGAAGATAATTAGTTCTGAGAGTTCGTTAAAATTTCTAAACAGTTTCCATTCTGCCATCAAATGTAGAAAAGAGAAAATATACATGTTCTAGAGTAGGTAGGTTAGTAGGCACAGATAGAGTTTGTAAAAATAAAAGGTTAAATGCAAAATGAAAGGTAAAAAAACAGACCAGAAAAGTGATATTTGCTTCTGAGTTTAATATTGATTCATTTGAGAATTCACAATTTCAACCAGCTGTTATGTACATTTGCATATAAAATAATAGTTTTCTTGAAAAAATCAATGCAAAAGACAAAGATCAATCATTCTATGGAGCAAAAGAAAATAAAGACATGAGACAAACAAACAAAACACCCAGGTAACCTATTAGTAACTGAAGTCATGGTACACTGACACCTCATGGAGAAGCTTGGGCATGGCCATCCCTTGTGCCGCTCTTTCCTAGCCTCCTTTGCTAACCTTGCTTTTTGTACCAAGCTACTAGGTGGTACATGTTCTAATGAAATACTGTAGAGATGATGGCTGATAAGCAACATTTACTCCTCAGCATTCTGGCATCAACTAGACTAATGCAGTTAGCTGTGTTGTGTGGGTCTACTTTCTGCTCATAAATGGTACAATTCACTGGGTGCTCACATGATGGCAGGGTTAACTAGCTTTCTGTGGTTTCCCCATACATGTGCTAATACCATTGCAAGACCCAATTACCTCCCAATACCTTCACTTTCCATTACCATCAGTTTGTGGGGGAAGATTTTTTTAAAAGATGAATTTGTGAGAGGCAAACATCCAGATCATGACTGGAGACTGTTAGGTCTTGGTTAAGAAGGTTTTTTTTAAAACATTTTATTATTGCATTTACAATATTTTTTATAAATAACCAGTCTGTGATACAAGCATGTTTGCACACCATATTTCTGGGAATTTCCCCAGGCCCTTCAAACTCATCTTGACAAAAAATGAGCAGTTTTTAACCTTACCTCTCCAAGTCAGAATTCTCTTCCAACAGTTCCCACCCCAACAGGGCCCTGAACATAATTTAGGATTGGTCTTAAGTTTTTCTTCTCACCATAGAATCTTCTTACCTCATCATTAGTCTTGCTGAATCTTCCCAGTCAATCAAAAGACCCCTATCAAGCCCTGGGACGACCCTTACTTTTCTACAAACTGTTCTCCATGAAATTGATTTTTCTCATTAAGGCAAATGTCAGCATGCTTTTCTTTTGTTGAAAGTGCTTCTCAAATAAACCCAGCCTGTGTTTCCACTTACACCATATCTAAACATGAGGAGTCATAGCAACCCCTCTTTGTTTTTACGAGTACCTAGCTTGTGTTAAATTATGAGGCCACTTTCCCTACAACACGCTTTCTGACCTGAATAGTCTCCGATCCCTTTGTTCAGACTCATCTTACACTACTTCTTGCCTTGTTACATTCTAGTCATGGTGATTCACTCTCAGGATCATGCCCAATATGTATACTCTTGTCCTGCTGCCCTTTCCCCTCCACCCTTTTCCCCTTTCTATTTCTCTCCTATTCATTTTCTTCCCTTTGTTTAGGCTCTGGGGCAGTTCTGATTGAACACTTTAAATACAAAAATTTGATTTCATTTTGTGACTCTTATTCTCAGTATTTCAGAAACAAGATCATCAGCTTTGGTTTTCCTCTGTCCATTAGGCTGAATCGGGACTTCTACTATGGTTTCAAAAACATATTGTCTCCCTCTCATAATACGTCAAATAGTTTACTATAATTTTGGCTTTATTTATATTTCTCATGGACAATAAAAGGCATCAGAACTGGGCCATCTCAATTGTCATTTTATCCCCAGTTCTCAAGCAGTTATTGGCAGTTAATAAATATTCCTAAAAGTCATAAAAATGTAAGTTCATTCATGAGCATCATAAAAGAATGAAAAAATACTAGTCATAACAGCTTTGATCATCTTTTAAAAGCCATTCTTATATAGATGTGTGTTGTTTTTTCCACTGGCTTAGACTGTTTTAGCTGAACATTTCTCCTCTTGGTTTCATTCCTCTAGTGAACTAAGGGAAATAAGCCTTTTAGGAACCTTTGCTTTCAGTGGGTTGGAGAGACCCTTTCACCTGCCCCTAGTGATGTAGCTGTCTGTCCTGTTTCACATTTCCATCTCCTTTGTGCTCACAGGAAACTGGAGGGGTTCTCTCTCTGGAATCCCTTCATCCCTTTCTGCTATGTATTTTCCTCCTTTCTGATTGCTGTCCCTGCTAACAGTCTCAGGGTGAAAACGTTGTGTGACAATCCTTGCTTCTGTGAACTGGGCAGGCTTCAGAAGCACACAAGGCCTCATCAAGGTAGCTATATTAGGGAGCTAATTATGGCCACTGAGTGGCCCTGAAGCCCTTTTCTCCTCTGCATCTTGATTTGATGTATTTTTGGTTCATATTTCAGTGAGAAACTTCACTCACCTGCCCCTTTGTGCTGGGGCTTGGGTGTTAAGTGTGGATGAGGTAATTCTTGGATGAAATCCAAAGAGTACTTTAAAAAATTAATGTATGTGGGTAACATATAATGAGCTCACACTGTGTGTGACCCAGACAACTTGAGTGTGTCATGTTACTGAATTACCCATAGTAAGCATGGTTGTGCGTGGGTGGTCACTGGTAGCATAGGAGGGTAAAGAGTGTCTGAGTCTGCATGGAGGGAGATGCGGGAAGAGGGGAGGCCTGCTATGGTACTTCCTCTCTACTCACGATTACAATCGGCTGGACACTTCTGTAACTATCCATGCAGAAACAGTACATTTTATATGCATGTCTTTCACTCACTGCCCCCAAACTGCTAAACTAAAAGTTTAATGCAGAGTCAGTAACTGCGGCTATTAGAACAAAATGGATTATTCAGTTTCCAACAGCTTAACCAATTATATGCAACATTCATTTGGAAAGGAATTAATAATTTTTTTCTTTTTTTACCTCTAGTGGAGCACATATGTAAGATGAACATTCTTTGGAGGACAATGGTACTGAAAAGCATAGTTAATGTGATTGAAAGATGCTGTAGCATAATTGAAGATTTCCCAACTCGATAAATGGTTCTGCAGGTCAAAGGGATTATAATTTGTCTGAAGAAAGAATATAAAACAAATGTTTAAATGGAATTCTCAAAATACAAATTCTCAAACTTTTTTTTTTGATATGGTGCTAGCAATTGCTGAGTCTAGTTCCATCTTTTCAGAAGCTTGTAATCCCACATAGAAAAATATAATAAGAAGTCTACCCTAGGAAATATGCATCCTTGGTGCATAGGTGGATCACAAGGCCAGGAACCTGGGTTAATTTAGTTCATCTATAAACTTGCATTAATTGTCTACAACGAAATGTAGGCACATATAATGATTAATAGAACACATTCCATTTCTAAAACAGTTCAGACTAAAACAGGGAGACAGACACACAAATAGGGCACATTATTTGAACATAAATGGATTACAGGCTGAGCCAACATTACTGTAGATTTGGCATATATATTAAAACTTACAGGTAGAGAAAGAGGTGCAGTAAAAGTGGTCTGGGCATTTAGGTAAGGCATCACACTGCTGGTAACAGGATTGAACAAATATTTACTGAGGTATAAACTCTTACCACAAACCACAGAAGATTGACATTTTGTTGCTTAGACTGTGTAAGGGCATTGAATACTTATTCTGAAGAAAATGGAAGCTAATAGAGGATGTTATATGCTATGACTCAGAGGTTGTTTTTTTTTTTTTTAATTCTATACCAACTGGAAGTTACTGATAGACTCTGAGCAGAGAGGAAGGCTTGGAGAATGTTAAGGTCATACTCAACGAATTGCTGTTAGACAAGTTTTTGTTAGCCATTATCTTTTTCTGAATTATCAGTTGGCTGCAGACCAATATATTGCTATACTATTTGTTAACAATGCTCATTTTGAACTACCCACCACTTAGTGTGAAAGATCAGTCATTTTCTAACTGTTCCAAAACTTTCTTTTCTTTCTTTCTTTCTTTCTTTCTTTCTTTCTTTTCTTTTCTTTTCTTTTTGTTTTTTTGAGACAGGGTTTCTCTGTGTAGCTTTGGTGCCTAACCACTCTGGAGACCATGCTGGCCTCTAACTCACAGAGATCCACCTGCCTCTGCCCTCTGAGTGCTGGGACTAAAAGTGTGCACCACCAATGCCCGGCTATGTGTAGACCAGGCTGGCCTCGAACTCATGATCCTCCTGCCTCTGCCTCTTTCAGCAATTCCTACCGGCATGCGTCACCTCAACTGGCCCAAAAACTTTTCAATAAGATAAAAGCAAACAGGTTTGGAATTCCTGATGCGAAAATGTACTCATAGCATGTAAACACTAATCCTAATTTTGTTACTGGCTCTTGAGTAACAATGAGTTAGATTATTGAATTAGATTATTGCAATGGTCCCAGTGAGAGGGACTATGCCAGTGGTAGTAAGGATGAAGATGAAAGAGAAGAAAGGGGAAGGGAAACCTGGGAGGGAAATTTGGAAGATCTGGAACTGCCTACGAGTATGGTAACAATGGAGAAATTCTGTCATTCAAGCTGCTAACTGAATGGATGGTAAGATTACCAATTGTTAAAGAACTTCAAGGTGGCAGTCATTACCAACAGTTGGGAAGTTCTGGCTTATTCATGTCAGATTTGAGGTGCCCGTGGAAATGTGAACAGAATTATGAAGTTAAAAATCTCCATCAGATAAAGTGAGAGAGACAAGAGTCTCGAGCATTTGAGAAGTTTTGAAAACTTAAAATAAAAGCTGTTTCTAGGAACAGATCCTGGAAAAATGCATAAGACACAGATGGAAGAAACGGAAGCTGAGACTCAACATGAAAGGAAAACCATATTGCCACTTTTCTACAATTACCTCTTACGTATATGGATAATCATGAAGTGAATTACCACACTTTAAACTTTATTTAAAGACTTTAATCAATGTGCTTCAGTTTTGAAATGTTATGTAATACAATTAGCAAGTTGCTGATGTCGGTGCTCTGTGGGAGGTCTGACCTAGGATACACTGATGGAAATGTTTCTGAGACTATGTAAGACACAGGTACTGTAGATGCTACAGACCTGATGCCTGCATAGAACACATTACAGGTCTGGATGCAGGCATAGAACCTGTTACAGGCCTGGATGGCTGCATAGAAAATGTTACAGGCATGCATGCATGAACATGTTACAGGCCTACGTGCATGCATAGAACACTCCTTAGCATTAGAAAATTTTCTCTGCCTATAAAAATTGTATCATTTCTCATTAAAAGATTCTCTTTTCATCTTCTTTGCAGAAAAGTTATGCTATTTTAAAAAAATTATCCTATTAAAATGGATGACTAATTTGACAACACTTTTGCAGATGCAGATGTAGAGATGACAAGAAGAGGTTACAAAGAGATAGGGATTCAGAATGTGTAGGAACAGAATTTGAAGTTGCAAGAAAACTTGTGGGGAATGGGAAATTTGAAATACAGTCTTAACAATACAAATATGCTGATGTTCTAGTAAGATAACCCTTCAGACAAGACAGAAGCAACACACTTCCTTCTTGAGTGTGTATTTACTTTTATGTAAGTATTCAGATCAATCATGTGTGGTGTGTCCATCTTATGAGGTATCATCAAGTAATTCTCAGTACAAAACTTCACATGAACACTAAGATCAGTGACTTACTAACTATAATACATATGTTACAACTGAGTTAGATATTTTAATAGATTTGAACACCTGCATAGAAGATGCCACTATCAGTTATTACTAGGGTTGGAGCAAAGATCCTGGTGGAAAACTTGTCTGTTTTGTTCTCTGATGAGTCCAAGCCATTAGGAAGATACATTGTGAGCACTCAACACATTTTTTGCTGACTCAGTTGTCAAATTAGGCCAACTCAAAGCCTCATCATTCAAGGTACCTCTGTACTATGGGGATTTACGTGATTTTAGAGACTCAAGTGGTAAGTATATCAATGAAGAACAATCAAGCAATTTGGAACACAAGAACATTGAACTCAAGCCTACAATATTAACACAGGGATCTTTGGGGTCAAGTTTATTTCTAAACCAAATCATACCAAGAATGACATTGTAAAATTTGCACTGAGAAATGTAATTTTCCCGGGAGCTACAATTTTGATGTGTGTTTCACTAAGCTCTCATCTTTCTGTAAAACTGATCCAGAAAAAATCAGCCATAGGATTTTTCTTAGTAAATGTGTAACTAGGTCAAAAGAGACACAGAATCATGACATTGTAGTAAAAGGGGATAACATATGATATATCCTTCTTATATCATAGCTATCTTGGATACCTTGGCTCACAGGTCATGGATTGGAACACATGTTGCTTTTGCCAGGTTGTAGAATACATAGAAGCCACCAATAAAGGCTCCCTTTCCCCCAAAACTTCTATCTTTAGCTGACCTTTGTTCATACAGCTACCCATTTTAATATCTAGCTGTAAAACTTCCAGACATTGTATTAAGCTATAACAAACATCTTCTTTATGTAAGTACAGAACAGAAAGAAGTGTGGCCTTAACTCACATAAAGAGTTACTTTCTCTTTGTGTGTATGTGCATGTGTGTGCATGCATTCCAGCATGTATGGGGGATGATTGTGGATGCCAGGGTCCATGCGTGGAAGTCAAAGGATGGCTTTGGATATCTGCCTTTGCCTTCTGTTACTCATAGTAGTGTACTGAGAATTTTATCTCAAGTTCATACGTGTACAGCAAGTACTCTAGCTACTGAGCCATCTTCCCTGCTAAAGAGTCATCTTACTTCAAGTGTACTTTTGAGTATTCTATTTGATCAATTATGTGACCTCCAAATTAAAACAAGTATTTCTAACATTTGAGTTGCTGTGATTGAAGGTGTCCTCTCGGGTTCATGCATTAGTGACTTGATCCCTAAATCCTTAAGCAGTTCCCAGTATGTCAGTGACCACAGTCACACAGTCAGGAACTTTTGAAGACTAGAAGAAATTGTTTTTTTTTTAAGTAGGTGCTCTTTAATAACAATAATATTATACCCCTTTCCTTACTTCTTCCTTCCTCCCTCTCTGTCTCTATCTTTCTCCTCCCTTCCCTTCTCCTTCCTTCACTCAAAAAACAAAACAAAATAGAACAACAACAAAAAAACCCCACAAATCTCAAGACATTAATTAGGTACTACACTGAGCCATTTTTCTATGCTACGATCCCAGAGACACAGAAACAAATGTTGATACAAAATGAGAGTTGATTAAAGAAGCTTCTGTGTCACCAAAGAAACAAACAACCAGCAGAATTGCAGGACCAAATCCAGAATGGAGAGAGTATGTGTATGATGGTTACAATGAGAATAGCCCCATGGCCCCCATATTTGCACACTTCCACTCTTGTTTGGGAAGGATTAGGAGGCATGTTGCTGGGAGTGGATCAGAATGTAAAGCTCTCAGTTGCTACTCCAGCACAATGCATGTCTACCTCCTGCCATGGTAATCTTTGACTAATATTCTATAACTGTAAGAAGGTCCACAGTTAAATACTTTTTTATGAATTGTCTTGGTCATGGTTTTTCTTTGCAGCAGTTGGACAGTAACTAAGACAAAGTGCAAATACCTTCTTTGACAAGGGAATGATCCCATAGCATAAAGGAGCTCACCAAGCTGAACTTCCCCAAACAACCGACATAATTGAAAGATGGCCTACAAAAATAGATACTTCTCAAAGGACCACAAACAACCAGCAAATTCACCAGAAATGCTGCTTCACTCGTAACCACTGAAATACAAATTTAATGCACTTTGAGATACTATTGCACTCCAAGTAGAGTATGCTTTATTAAAATGATAAAAATAAGACAGAAAGAATTCATTGATCAATTAACACATGCTTCTAAGGACACAGAGAAAAAGAAACCTATGCATTGACTGTGGCAGTATAAGCCAGCAGAGCCAGTACATAAATTGTATGTGTTTTCTTAAAATCCCAAATATAGATCTACTGTGTCATACAGCAACTAAAAGTCATGATTGATAGAGTTAATTCTATCTAGAACTTCTTTGTATTTGGACATGATGCTTGTAGATGGAAGTTTCTGTCCTGCAGCTGTTCACTCCCAAATAAAAAAACAGAGGCTTATGTTAATTACAAAGTATTTGGCCTATTGCTCAGGCTTCTTACTAAAAAAAAAACTCTCAAAACTTAAATTAACCCATAATTCCTATCTATGTTTAGTCATGTGGCTTGGTCCCTTTTCTCAGTAAGTCCAGTAGCCCCACTTATACTTCCTGCCTGCCTACTGGCCTATCATCATTTTGTTAAACCACTATGAGTGACAAATCTTTACAGTGTACAAGAGCATTATCCCACATCAAATGCTTTTAGCATTTGCAAATAGCATTCCCAATATAGGTATATATCTAAGAAGTATAAACCCTTATGACAAAGACTCTTTTCTGCCATGCTTTTTCAATACTATTAACAGTTGCCAAAGATTATGGAGTCAACACAAATGGAGAAAAGAAACATGATAGCTTAGAGAATGGAATACTAGTCTGTCATAAGAAAGAAGGGAACCCTTTCATTTGCCACAACACAGCATTGCAGGTCACTGAGCTAAGTAAATAAACACAGAAAGACAAGTACTACATGATTTCAATGATTCACGAAAACTCCTAAATTAATCTTGTGGAGAAACTGACTGGAATCTCAGCCAATAAGGTCAGAAAAGGACAGATATGGGGAAGGAGAACAGCAATTCTTTAAGAAACAGCAAAATCAAATGAAGAGATTTCCTCCTGTATTTATTCAGTACACTGGAGTCACTGAGTCTTAAAACAGTCTGCAATATATTACACTAAAAACAAAAGTAACAGAAGCCAAACTTATTATTCTTATATTCTTTCTAATCACTAATTCTGTTACTTTTATTTCTTTGTGTTACAGTTAACTGCCACTGCATGTCAATACTTTCCTCAGAGCCATTTTTAGCACTGATCTATATATAAGAGTTATCCATAACACCCTCCACCATCTTTATTTTGATGTAGCTACAAAACATTCTGTTGTATGAAGTCCACTCATTGGAATTTTCAGGAAATTCTCATGGAAGCAATTTTTGAATTCTTTCATGTTCACAAAAATTAGTCTATAGCCTTTGTGCTTGAGGGAGGCTTCTGTAGTTCAGCCATGCTCATGCTTCATTTTTCTTCCCTCAGAATAAGGCATTTCCTCCTGGAGTGTCACAAGTCTAATGATAATCTCATTTTTATGACATTGTGGTATGATCAGTTGAGTTTTTTTTCCTTTGTATTCACAACATTGATTGTTCACTAGAATGCTTTCATTGTTAACCATTCAAGTGGAGCCCTGCTGGATACACAATTCATTATGTGATGTGGACTTTCATATTCATTTAAAGGGGGGTCATTTGGAATTTTCGTTTTTGTCTGTTGCTTGCTTTCCTTCTTCAGGACCTTCTGTTGTGCACATCGTCTCTTCTACTACATGTCCCCATGCATATTTGTATATTTGATTTCTAAATGCCCCATTCTCAATTGTATTGCTCTTGATACAAGGTCTTGGTATGTAGTGTAGACTGGTTTTGAAGTTATGAGTCTCCTGCCTCGGTCTGCATGAGTCTACACATGTAGCCATTGTTTTCCTTAAGGAAAAAAATTATTTTTGAAGCAAGATTTCACTATGTAGCATGTGCTGGCCCCCAAATCATTATACATCCAATTTGGCCTTCACCTCATGATGCCCTGGCCTCAGCCTTCCTTCCCACTCTGGCTTACCTCTACTTTGGTCTTCACTTGAACACATGTAGAATCTGTCCTTTCCAATTACTTTGCAAAGTAATAATACAATGTTTGGCATTCTTCCCCAGCTCCCCTGCTTGCTCTATGTTTTGTCTAGATTTTTCTTTTCTTTATTCTAATTTCTTTGCTTTTCTTCAACAAAAGAGGTCGTTTGAAATTTTCAGTAGTTCACAGGGCTATATTACTTCAGTACTGTAAGCTCTTATTCCATTGATGTCTCTCTGGGTCTCAGTGGGCACTTCCTTGGTTTTACAGCTTTTAAGACACAGCACTTGCTACTTACTGACCAGAGTTCAAAGTACCATTGTTGGTTCAGTCCTTTCTTGGCATTTTGATTTGCTTAGTTGAGCTATTTTCTGGAGAGCCTTCAGAATATTTAATAGCCTCCAAGCATATACTCCAGTATATTACCATGTAGATGCCACCTCCACTACAATCCTGGAATTTTACTTCTATCAATATTTGGTTTGTTAGACTGACATTTCCCAAAACACTGTTGTGTAGCATACTAGATCCCGAGGCAGACAGCCATTAGGAAAATTACCCTTATATGTGGTGATATGAGTAACTGCCTAGGAATCGAATCTAAAGTAATATGCATGCCTCACCTCTAGAATGAGTTTATGTACCTATAAGTCATACCTTAAAAATACTATTCTTTTCATTCTCTGAGATCTCTGACTCTTTTAAAATACCCTATAAATTGTAAAAAAATGACAAAGTCTTTACAGCACATTCCTTGGGGCTTTATGAAGTGCCCAATACAGATTTGAAAGCAGACATAGCAAATACACGTTAGAATTATATACTGATAAGATGAAAAACTGGTCATTACTACCTCAGTAGTGGGTCAGTTCACCAGCAGAAAGGTCAGCAAGTGAAATTCAGTCAGGAGAAATTGAAGTGATGGAGATAGATGCCATTTATCCTTTAGTGAACAGAGAATTAGATCATAAAATTTTTAAATGTGCTCAAAACTATGACTTGCATATTACATTTACATAGTCTATAAAGTTTTAATTTACTTTTAGGCTATCACTAGCATAAGGGTGGTTTATTCTATGAGAGAAAACAAATGTTTGCTGATAGGAGCAAGGACTGACAGGGGCCTAGAGAGGAGAGGAGGGACAATGAAGCAAAGGCTATTAAGTAGGTCATTCTATTATGGAATTTATTTACAAAGGGCTCTGGGAGCAATGTTCTTGCCCAGAAATCATAGTTAATGGTTCAAGTCCCAGTTCACCCTTAACTTTGTCAAGGTACAACTAAGAAAGAAACACTGTGAACATTTAGAGCATACACTGTTGTGTTAGGATGAGTGTGCATTGCATAATTATCATCTCACAGAGATTCTGTCAACCCCTAAGGCTATTCGAGATTCAATCACCAAGGTCAAGGTAGATCCAGCTGGTAGTGTCAGTAGGCTAACATTTAATATTTATTCTCTTACATCCTGAATTTGTAGTGGATATATTTTATATGAAACTATTTATCTACCCTTTGGCCAATATATCCCATGCTCATTTCAAGCCGGCTTTTACTATCAATCATTCTACTCTCTGCTTCTGAGGTTGTGCCTCCTGGAATACACACATGAAACTAAAACACAAACTTTTAATTCTTTACTTCAGTTATTTAAAATTATATATGGAAATGAGGTCATGAAATATCTGCCTGGCTTATTTTATGAGGCATAATGTCCCCCAGTTTCATCTAAGCTGTTGAAAATGTCAAGATTTTTTTATTTAAGTTGACTAACAATGCATCATCCCAAAATAGCACATTTCCTTAATCCATTCCATCTGCTGAGGGATTTTTGGGTTGACTCCATATCTTGGCTCTCATGGATAATTCTGTAGTGAACAGGGATTAGGATGTAGATATCTTTTCAACATTCTGATTTCAATTTCCTTGAAGAGGTAGTAGTAAGCAAGATTTCTGGTCATAAGGTAGTTCTATTATCAGTTCCATGAGGAACACACATATGATCTTTCTTTTACAATGGATATTCTAATTTACATTTCTCTCAACACTCTACAGACTCCATTTTCCCGTTGCCTTTATCAATACTTACTTAATTTTTAAAGTCATAGCTAATTTACCAGACAGGTAAGCTCTCATAGTTTTTACCTGCAATCTCTCTGATGATTAATGATATGGCAATGCTTTTATTCACATTCAAATTTGTTTGTCCTCCTTGGAAAAAATGTCTATGAGAGTCTTTTGTCCCTTTTAAAACCAGGTCATTTATCGTGCTATTGAGTTGGGTGGATCTAAAACATTTTGTCTATGAATTCTTTGTCACATACATGGTATACAAATCATTTTTTTGGTCCATAGATTGTCCCTCTGAATTTTTAGCCTTATCATACAAATTCTTAAACTTAAACTTAAGCTCTGGGCACAATCAGCCAATTCATGTAGCAAAGTGGAGAACTTTTCATAAATTTGGATTACAGAGAGGATTTCTAGTGAGAAAAATTCACTGCGGCTTCCTGTGGATTTTTTTTTTTTTTTTGACAAAACAGATTGGTTCATAGAAGACTTAGATACATCTGTGTTGACCTTGGTAATTGAATTCCTGCTGTTGAGTAATACCGTGTGCCCCACGGTGTTGCGCTAGTTCAGGGTCTGGTCAATTAAAGGACCATTTCTAAAATCCCCTGAAAAAGCACCTGCAGAAGCATCAAGACGAGCAACCTAGAAAGTGATGGAACCGATGTGCAGCTGACCTCCCAAAGAATCTAAAACATTCGCATCGCCTCTTGTTTGCACTCTGGCCTCTTTCTGTCTGAGGAAGTACAATGTGTACTGAAGTTTGATTGACTTTTGCAAAGGACCCCAAGGCTGTCATGAGTAGAAAGGGGAATGAGGATATTAAAGACACAAAACCAAAGCAATGATTTCTTTCTGTTTAGAAACAGTGCTGAATTTGCCAGCAGCTCACCAGGGCAGCTCACAGGCAATCCTGGGGCTCTCTAAGAACAATCTTTGTTTCTAAACAGAAAGATTTTTGTCTTCTCAGGCAGGAAACCTAATGCAGGCCTTCTGCTGAGATATATTTTCCACCACATGGCCTGGACAATAAACACGAGTCTTTTGATCTGTGTGGCAATGGTAGTGGAGCAGGGTTCTGAGAGCAGATACAAATCTGCCAGAGGTGAGTCTGTGCCCTGGGGTTCTTTTGCATGTCTAAAGTTCACCAAGGAAAGCCAGAGAGATTTCAAATAAACATGTCTAAGGGAGTCATAAAAACCTCAACCAGCCTGATAGCTTAAATCCCTAATGTCAAAACACAGCAACGCATGGCCAGCATCACAAGAAACTTCTTTGGCCTCAGGTTTATAAATTAAACCTGCTTCAAACTCCCAGTTTTATAAGGATGCATGGACAAATGTCCCTACTCCTTGCCAGCATCTTCCTCCTACTCAGAATAATGGCAAATTTATCTTCCTGTTGGTGCAGGTGGAGTCATTTTGTAACAAAACTCGGGGTAAAAAGTATACTAACGATGAATCATTTCTAATTTTCATTAGGTCAAAACTGCATGCCGTTGTCATAATATACATGGCCTTTCAACTTGCTGCTTTAAAAATCTTATCCTGAAAATCGCCACAATTCATTATTGTATGTGCTGCCTTCATCTTCACATCAAAATGCCATGGCAAAGCAGGGTCGGCTTGAGCGCCATTGAAGCCAAGAGCTTTGTTAGGAAACGTGAGTGGGCTGAAGCGGGGCTCCCTGTGGAGCCGACTTGGCAAACTTTGCCTACTGGGCTCAACCTAATATTAAAAGAGAGTCATCAGTTTACCCACACAGCAGGGTCTTCACTTTGTACCTCTGTTCTGAGCAGCTCTGCTCCTGGCCAGAGAGTCCAGTTTAGGATCTATAATTGCTAGCTAAGTGAAAGGAATCCCTCATTTATTTTGAGAACCGTTTTATTATTCATAAATTCCACAGTTACTGTTCGATAAATAATAAAACGCAAATAAATTCTACCCTATAGAAAGGTAGTTTGTGTGCTCACTGTGATTTATCTCTAGGAGAGGCCAAAGGCATCTGAGAAGAAAGCAGGCTTTGCCTTTTACATCCAGTGAGAAAAAAATGTGACGGCAGGAAGTTTCATGGGCCACTGCCCCTGTGCTAGAAGATTGTTTCAAAGATAAAATTCAGCAACTATTGCATATCCATATAGCATGCTTTTGAGTCATGACCTTTTTAATGGTGCAGATTTTAGTAAACGCCAGAGTCAAAATTCTTGCTTTAATCACCGATAGACAGTGCAATTTGTTTTGATTTTAGTTAACATACTAAATCTAAGGAATACAAGTATCATTCTTAAACTCAAAACCAGTGAATATGATTTTCAATACAGATTCAGAATCTCTTGGGGGAAACAACATCAAAAGTGTGTACCCCACTGGAGCACTCTTTTCAAGAAGGAAAAGAGTGTTTAACATACAAAGAGGAGGCAGCTCAGGAGTTAAGAGCAGGCTCTGCTTTCTCTGAACTCTGTCCCAGAAACATGACACAGACAGCCCACAAACACCTATAACTGTAGCTCCAGGAGATCCAGGACCCTGGTCCCTGTCACCCTGCTTCCAGGTACACACATCTTCACACAGACACTTGAACGCTCTACTCTATTTATTTATTTATTTATTTATTTATTTATTTTTAAACAGTAGTTTAGCTTTTCTAAACAACTAACCATAAATGGTTTTCAGCTACAATTTCATCTTTCTGGTGGACAGTTAGCATTCTTTTCTGTGTGTCACATTGTGTTGGATTGTTAGCAGTTTTGTCAGTTTGTCCCACTGGGGTGGATTATTCCCTCCTTTTGATTTTTCTAGAAAGACTGAGAGTTAGAACTGTAAGTTCTTGCTTTTGGTGACAAGCTTTGCAATGAATTTTATTCCTCTACCACAGCATGGACTTAACTCCTCTGGAGTCCCATATATTCTTGAACTCATTTATTTTCCATACAAACTGCAGGAGAGTGAGTTCTAAAAACTTTTGAAATCATTGAGAGTGCCCTGTTTTCCATAGTCTCATATTATAATCAGACAAAATGTGTCTTAAAATATAATATTCCTAGAATTTTGTAATTCAAGTTTTCAGGCTTCTTCATGTAGGTTTCAAGCATTCCTTACTCAAATTATACTAAGTTGTTTAACTTTCTTATTTGATTATCACTTTTAATTGCATCTTCTTTGTAGTGAATGTTTGGTCAGGTTTGAATGTTGACATTTCAATGCTTAATACATGTTTGGATGTATTGGTTATGATACCAAATATAATAAAAAGATTCTCCATGAGTAAAAACAAATAAACACAATAATATAGAGAATATGTAGAAAACAGAGAATACATGCATTTATTTATACATATAGCATTTAATTTATGCTACATTTAATAGATAACACCTAATGTTTTAGATAACTTACAATTTACCCACCACAATACTCATGGTTTCTTATGAAAAACAAGGGCCCTAGATTTAAACATTCTCATATTGGATGTCCATATCCTTTTGTACATAAGCTCCTGTTAAAACTTGGGTGGCCTGAAAACTAAATAGATTAAGCTCTTCATATATGTATCTGGCACATAAGAAGTTGCTAAGTACTACTGAGGTAGATCGCACTATTGTTTCTTGCACAACTGACCTTTCAACGTTCCAAATACAAGAGTTTGAACTCTTCTGAGTTGACATCAGTTGTATACTTACTGACCCATCCAAGTGTATTTATTCTGAAGTTTTAAAAGACGTAAATTTCAAAACTCAAATAAAATTGTACAATTCAGTTTTAAAAATATTTTCAATTAAACATTTCATTCTCATATTGAAAACAGGTTAAAGGTAGAAATGACTTAAAACTATTAAATATTAACAAACTATTATGTTTATTAAGAGATTATATTGCAAATAGTTTCAAGCAGAACATTCAATGGACACCATTCAGAATTTTCAGTGACTTTAATTATTTGTTTTGGGAAATAAAAGGAAATATGAAACAGACTTTTACAGCTATTTAGTTTTAGTTTTTTAAAATATGGATTGTCCACCAGCATCAAAATGTCAGTGTTTTTCTTGTTACAAATTCTCTAGTTTAACTCATACTGGAACTTACAGGTTAGAGTTCAGCTTCTCGCTGGATTTGTGACCCCATGTGGCAGTTCTTTGAGCAAACAACACAGGGTTTTGTGGCATGTCTGTAGAGCCGGTGCTCAAGGTCAGGAAAGCTAAGTGCTCCAGCAGCGAGCCTGACTTTCAGCAGCCTTCAAAGGGTTCCATCAGGATTTGCCCATTACCTTTCATGCAGAGAATATCAAAAGTGTTGCTAGAAAATGTTTGTGTTCTTAATTTTGACCCTCTTCACATGTCACAGGCATTCATGTACACTTAGCTCTGTGTTATTTTTCCTTTGTCCAGGATAAAATATAAACTAGTTGCTGACAAATTATAATTCACAAACTTTCTCTCTCTTTTCATCCATCCTTACCTTGGGAGGTCAGGGAAGGACAAGAATTTTAATTCAATCATTTTCATTTTCTCAGATTTTTCAAATACTTTTAACTGGAAATGTACTGAACTATAGCAGACTTATAAATAAATGTACTTATCTCAAGTATACAATTTAATATATTTTAATAAACTACATACACTCAACAAAACCCAGAATTCAGATAAGTGTTTTCAGGACACTGAATCTCTTTTGTGTGCAATTCTAGTCATGACAGCATCCATGCAGCATTGATTGATTAGCCTGCTTTATATTTTAAACCTTTGTATGAACAGGGTCATACTGTATGCATTCTTTGTATCCCCTCATGCTTTCACACAGTTTTGGATGGCAGGTGCTTAGACTTTCTTTGGTACTCTGTGAATATTGTCATTGTTCCACATTCTGATAGCATTTAATATGGTAAATTTTAAGACAATCAGTGATTATCTTTATTAGTTTTTAGTGATAATGCACTATGGTCCTTAAATATTTAAAGTCTTAATGGCTTTATCTTCTTTTTATACCAAGTTATAATTTTTTTGCACAACATGGAGTTACAACCAATTTTAGTATCATATTTTCTTGACCTTGAAAATTTTTGCATATTAGTTCTAGTTGGAATATTTGAGGAAGATTGTATGTTCAAAGAAAATGGTGTGTGTGTGTGTGTGTGTGTGTATATAATATATATATATATATATATATATATATATATATATGAGCAAGAACAATGATAATCACATCAACAAATTCACTAATACCAATCTATATTCCCATAGCTTACATTTTTATAACTTTTGACTAGACATCTCTTTTTTTCCTATATATTACCAACATTTGACAACATAATAGCCTTTCTGTTATAATAAAGCATGAGAGGAACCTTGACAGATTCCATGGCAGGTTAAGGTGACTGAGGCATAGGGACAAACTTGCCAGGCAGACAGACCTTAAGTGAGACGTTTTATTAGAAAGGAGATGGGAGGGGGACAGAAAGAGAAAAGAGATAAAGAGACAGAGACACAGAGACACACAGAGAGAGGACAGAAGAGGGCGATAGGAAAGGGCCTGTATACCCCAGGGGAACAGCAGGGAAGAGAGCTAAATGAGAGGAGCAGGAAAGAGACCAGTGGGGGAAGGGAGGACCAGGGTAAGAGAGTATAAGTGGTCAGGCGTCTTTCTTTTAAAGGGGTCCTTTGCACCTGTGTGCAGAATAGGCTACCACGGAACCCTGGGCTGACCAGGGTACTCTCTGAGTGCATTCTGCCAGGTGACAGGGCAGGCCAGCATAATGCCTGAATCCTTAGATTCCTACATTTATTTATTATTACAAAGGTGAGGAGTTAGGCATGGTAGGTTAAAGAATAAGGGCATCAAGTTATCAAGACTACTTCCTGCTGACCTCAGAGGCCTTGACCATCTTTGGGGGACCCAAGAAAGCTGGGGTGCAGCCACGTCCTGGGATAGCTGGTTGTTTCATCACAGTCCAGGCTGTATGAAATTCTCTGGTGCCTCTTAGACATGACAAGATGTTGGCAGAGCAGAGAACAACGTTAGGTTTAGGGAGAAATTGTTTCTTCGGTCCCGGTGCTTGAGGGGAAGAGGATTGTAAGATGAGGGAAGAATTGCCAGCGGGTCCCAAGATGAGGAAAGGGAGTCGCAAGACCAGGGAAAGGTTGAATAATGTTTATCAGGAGTGAATCTGATCTGTTTGGGTCCAATTTGTCCTTTTATAACTTATAAGAATCCTTTGAGTTTGTAGAAATGTAAGTTTTAGACACATTAGTATTTCCATTGTTCATGATTTGCACTGTAGAAATGGCAGTGCACTGGTGTCAGAAATGATTTGGTTGAAAGCATAAACATTCTTCCTTTCATCTGGAAAACTGTGACACATGTTTTCAGCACAATGAAAAGCACCTTAGTCTTGAGCTTGCAGTACTAATTTTATAGTGGTATAGTATGGTGTTTAGTACCCTGGCAGAGTTGGATTAGTAGTTTATTAGAACTTTATTGATTAATGTTAAGACTATGAAAAATAGCATAATGAGAGAGAGAGAGAGAGAGAGAGAGAGAGAGAGAGAGAGAGAGAGAGCTGGAACATGTTTCATTCTTTTGAATGTCTCAAATCACTTTTTTTGTCATCACTTAACTTTTACCCAGTCCTGTTTGATATATCTTTGTGTCTCTGTACATGTGATTTAAATTTAGCCTTATATATGTGAATATAAGCTAATTCCCTATATGCAACTTACATTCAACTTTGATAAGTCTCAAATATTTCTAAATTGTTATATATCTTTAAATGATGATAAAATTTAAGGTAGTAAAGACCTATTTCAAATTAACAAAATATTTACACTGCCTACTCCTTCCTGTAAGCTGTTTACAAAGGTTAAGCTTTTATTACAAAAGGGGATTTTTTCTTCTTTGTCAGTTACAGGTGTAAATGTAACCTATCAACCTATTAACCCTCCACAGTCTCTCAGCTTGAATCCATTTCTCCAGAAAGATCCTGCTCTAATGTCATTATGGCCATACTAAGTACAGATTAATTAGTTATAGAGATAAAGCCTCACCTAGCCACCTATGGGCTTAAGGCAAGTAACTAAAGACAAATTTTGTCTACTGAGATATATTAAACAGACACACAGCCCTCAAATTCTCAGAGATCTGTAGAATATGGAATTTAGAATGTTTTACTCAAAAGCTTTTCATAACAGAGAAAGGCCCGCTGCTGGCACTACCCATACCTACCAAATCTCTGAATTGTGCATTGTAGCAAACTGACAGGACATTTAAATTGATAGTAGAATTAAAACTTCCAGTGACAAGATTTGTTATAGGTGAAGAGAACAGATTTTTACTTTTCCCATGAAATAGGTGCCCTGCAGGATGATGGAAAGGCATGTACAACAGAGCCAGTGAAAAGAGAAATTAGAGACAAAGAAATTAAAGGCAAAAAGGAAATGAATAATGTGTAGCAGCAGGGTTTGTTGGCAGAAGCTGGCTAGACTGTTTCTCTGCCTAGTCTGAGCATGGTTACCATGATAGTAACCATGGGGTGGGTGGAGCTATGGCTAGGCTGTATGGTCACTCTCAGTCAAGATTTTGGCTGTCATAAACAGGTTCTCATATGCAGGCAGAAGTAAGAAGGGTCCTGTAAAGTTTGAGATATAATTTTGTTGGCTTGTTTCCCATGAATGAGGCAGAAAGATACATGAAGCCTATAGGACACTGGAGTCCAAGAGACACAACCAAAAAGATCCCTCTGGGGTCTGAGAAGCAAATGCAGTCAGTATGGATGGTACTAGGGTATGAAACCCCAAAACCTTGTTCATGGGGTAAAAACAAAAATAAAACTCTCAGAGCATCCTGAGCACATGCTGTCTCAGGCCAGCCCACTGTGAGCTGCTGGCATCTGCACAGAGAAGAAAGAGAGTAATGGCATAGTTGGGTAAAAAGGAGGAACCCACAATCCCAGGCTGAATGGCTTGGCAGAGATGAGACAAACAGGAGAGAGACATTTTGAACAGGAGCATAAAATGTCTAGCAAAACAGGACATTCCCAGGTGGAGGGAGGATTCCTCCCTGAGACAGTCTTGGTCATAATGGGAGGTGGCAGGAGGTTGCTGTGGCAGGCAGGAGAGCGTTTTAACATGCCAGGAACAGGAGGAAAACACAAGTGAAAAACAGCAGAGGCCACAATTCCAAATATGGATCACTGGTAGAATGTAGGGTGCCAATAAGCAGGCACATTGTTTGATATGAGGGACTCAGTTTCCATGAGTTTGGTAGAGAAAATCCAAAGCCTATAAACTCCAGCATCCCAGAGACTAAGGGAGATTAAGATATGAGAGGCACAGGCTGATTTTGTGGTCTGTCGAGCACAAATCAGGAGCCATGTCTCTCAGAGCCTGAGAGATGTGTCGTCACCCTGTACTGGGTTTTTTTCTTTTTTTTTTTTTTTTGCCATGCCAAAAAGGCAAGACCAGTCTCAATACAAGTCCTAACTCATTGAAGCATGGGCAGAGGCAGATAAGAAGGGGTGGGCTTACCAGACACAGTGGTGGTGGATGGAGGAATCCAGAGATCCTTAGTTGGAAGAGTGACCGAGTTGAACATTACAGGGTCCCAGCCTATCTTAGACTGCTATGGGCAGGAGAAAATGGCAGGAAAACCTGCCAAGCCATGGGCACCAATGTTCTGATAAAGCTAGAGGGGACATTTAGTTACATAAGGAGGTACCTCCACACAGGGAATGTCATGTGTGATGAACCTATAGCTCACATCATACCCAATAATGAAAAGCTAAAAGCTATTTCTCTGAGACCAAGAAGAGGGCAAACATGCCTACCACTGTCACAAAAACACAACACTAAAAGTCCTCATCAAAGAATTAAACAAGAAAATGAAATAGGAGAATTGGAGACTCTATTGTGAAGATACTACATGTTTGAATAGAAGTTATAAAGAACTGAAGCTGTAACTGAGCTGGAAATAATGAAACCCAATTGTGCCCTCTACAAGAGGGACAAGACAGGTTAATAGTTGATGAGTATGAACACAACTCATTGTATACATGCATGGAACTGGATAAATAAAAACATTAAGAAAACATACAAATAAGAAAATACAATAAAAATCCTTAAATCTGTTCCAAAACCTGGTTAGAACTGGCACATTGCAGTTAAGTTATAGGAATGAAAACAACACACAAAAATAATTTGTTCCCAAGCTCTGATGAAATATTCCAAGAAACATAAATTCAGAAATGATCCCACTTCCAATAGCACTAGCTAGAATAGTTAGATTCTAATCTAATATGAAAATACTTTACTTTACCCACTTTAATATTTGTAACTTCAAGATAGAAAATCACTTCCTCTTTTTGTGGTTGCATTTATATATTCTGCTCAAGTCTAGAATACAAGAGAATTTTAAAACTGCTGTGCCTTTCCACATTATAATCTTGCCGACTAATTAGTATGTTCAACTTTATTCATATTTTTTTAAATTTAATTTCTTATATTGAAATAAACTGTGTGCAATTTGATATTTGAGAACACTCTAAACCTAGTGATCTACTAGAACTATCTCATTCTATAACTCTTGTAAGCCAACTTACAAGAGTTCATTTCTACCTTTTAGTGATTTTTAGAGCTGATTAATACATGTATGTGGTGGTTTGAATGAGAATGGCTTCCATAGGCTCATATATTTGAATGTTGTTTCATAGTTAGTGGAACTGCTTGAGAAGGATTAGGAGTTGTGGCCTTGTTGGAGGAGGTGTGGCCCTTTGAAGTGATGTGTCACTGGTGGGGGGGGGCTTCGAGGTTTCAAAAGCCTACACCAGGCCCAGTCTTGTTCTCCCTCTCTCTGCCTCTATCTTGTGGTTAAGATGCAAGGTCTCAGGTACTGATCCAGCACCATGCTTTCCTATTTGCCACTGTATTTCCTACCATGGCGATTAAGACCTGCCCCTCTGAAACTGTAGGCAAACCCCAAGTTAAATTATTTCTTTCATTGTTTCCTTCACCATGGTGTCTCATCACAGCAGAACAGTAAGACAACCCAGTTATTCTCAAATCATTGATTAAATTGGATATATATATGGTTATACATATACTGTTCACAAAACAATACATAGTGGATGTCTCTTCCAATAATTTTTATTACATATAACAATTGTATATTTTAGAGATCATGTCTGTCATATATATTATGGATATATCTCCATGTGATAGGATACTGCCCATGCATCTTTCCCAGCTGTGTTCAGTGACATTCTGTGGATAGCTTGAAGTTCATATTCTACTGTCCACACGGTTCCTACTCTCAGATTAAACACCATTCAGTTATGATTTTCCTGATGAGATTTCACTACATGCAGAATACTTATGAGTAATTTTACTCTCTCTTACATATTATCTTTGACATTACTGGTCTAAAAAAAGAAAAAAGGTGTAGTGAAAAAATGGCTCCTAATGATATTCTGCTAAACTCATAGATTAGTGCCTTGTTCAGACATTATTAGAGAAGCTTCCTCCCACAGCCCAACATTATACAGAGAGTGAGAGACTTGGAACTCTCTGGTCTAAATGGGATGTCTCAATAAAATCCATCCCTCAGGAAAGCCTGTGGAAGAGGAAGCAGAGAGTGTAAAAGCCAGAGGAGCTAGAGGACACCAAGAAAACAAGACTCTCTAAGTCGACATGAGCAAAGTACATGTGAACTTACAGAGATGGGGGTAGAATGCACAGGGCCCCATTACACTGGTCTGCAGCAGGCCCTTGTCTATATACCATGGCTTCCAGTTGGTTGTTTTCATGGGATTCCTTGAGTGTGCAAATTGACTTTTGTGCCTTCTCTAGGACTGTCTTCCTTCTATTGATTTGGCTGGTCCAAAAGCAATAGCTTTTATTTTACTTTATTATAATTATTTTTATTAATATAGTAATTTTTATTATTATTAACCTTCTTTTATTTTAAAAAGTAATGAAAATGGATGAACAAATGAACGAAAATCTAGCCACTAGGGTAAAGGTTAAAACTGAACTGTCACTTATACCTACTGGAGGGAAATCAGTTTCTTCAACAGAGTGAAATAGAGGGCAGGCCTCATGTTCAGGAATAGTAGATCAACATATAATGGACTTCACATTTTTTTTGTGTGCTTTTATTTGGTTACAGTTTGATGGGTTTTTTTTGTTTTTCTTTTCTTTTTTTTTTTTTTTTTTTTTGAGACAGGGTTTCTTTGTGTAGCTTTGGAGCCTATGCCGGCACTCACTCTGTAGACCAGGCTGGCCTCAAACTCTGCCTCCCGAGTGCTGGTATTAAAGGCGTACGCCACCAACGCCTGGAAAAGATTTTATTTATTTGTTACGTATACAGTCTATACAAACTTCTGCCTGCATGCCAGCAGAGGGCACCAGATCTCATTAAAGGTGGTTGTGAGCCACCATGTGGTTGCTGGGAATTGAAATCAGGACCTTTGGAAGAACAGTCAGTGTTCTTAACTGCTGAGTCATCTCTCCAGCCCCAAGTTTGGTGGGTTTTAGGGGTGGTGGCTTTATTTTGTTTTGGTGGCCCTGTTGCTGTACTGAGTTTACCTTGTTTACCAAGGAAATTTAAAGTTGGGTGGATATGGAGGAGGAGAGGCCCTAGAAGTACTTGAATGGGGAAGAAGATGATCAAAATATATTTAAATTAAAAAATTTTAAATAATAAAAATAAATTACAATAAAAGGGACATTGTATATTGAGTATACTTAATCAGCCTGTAACATAACTTTTGTTTATCATTATCAATGGCACATGTATCCTATGATTCATTTATTTTTTATACCATGTCCACCATGGTTTAGTCCTCCTTAGTCCTATTCTTGGAAGATCACCTAGCAGAAGTAGCAAAGACTCACCCATCACCGAGTTGTAAAGGGATTTTTTTAAAGCCTATCAGACTATCCTGTTTAATTCATTTTGAAATAAAATAGACATTTTTATGTAAATGCTTCAATTTTATTTTAACATGAGTGGGGCAATGGTACATTTTAATTGTCATTTTGACACAATCTAAAATCACCTGAGCAGAGTCTCAGTGAGAGACTGTAAGATTAAGTTGGCACATGGGCACATTGTGGTGGATTGTTTCAGTTAGAAGGAAGACTCACCCACTGTGGGTAGCACTACTCCTGGCTCAGGGGATCCTGGATTGTTTAAGAGTGGAAAAATCCAGCTGTGCACTAGCATTACTGTGTTAATTCCTTGCTGTTTACTCTTGGCCTGGGACTTAATAGATTATAACCTGGCGGTGGGAGCCAAATAAACCCTTTCCCACATAACTTGCTTATGTTAGGGTGTTTTCTCATGCCACAGGCAAAAAGAAGCAAAAACAAAAACCTGTAAAATAGTAGTACATGTCAATTCTAGATAAAAGTGGTCTAAATATATATTTTAGTGTATGTGTTTCTGTGTGTGCGTGCGCATGTGTTCATAGGACAACTTTCATGCATCTATGCTCTCTTTCCACTGTATGTATCCAAGGAGGAGAACTATGGTCATAAGGCTAACCCAGTATCCCCCCCCTTTTTTTTTTCTTTTTTTAGGCCAGTATTTTTAACTTTGCCTTTTTGGATGAAATAAAACAATTCTTCATAAATAGAGGAGAGCAAGAAAAGAGATACCATAATAGAGGGAGCCATTATAGGTTTGAAGAGAAACCTGGCTCTAGGGAAATGTCCAGAGATTCACAAGGATGACCCCAACTAACAATCTAAGCAACAGCGGAGAGGCTACCTTAAATGCCCCTCCATGATAATGAGATTGATGACTACCTTAAATGCCATTTTAGACCCTTTATCAAGTAGCTAAAGGAAGCAGAAGCAGACACCCACAGCTAAACACTGAGCTGAACTCCTGGAATCCATTTGCAGAAAGGGAAGAGTTATGAGCAAATGGGTCAAGACCAGGCTGGAGAAACCACAGAAACTGCTGACATGAACAAGAGGGAGCTCATGGACCCCAGACTGATAGCTGGGAAACCAGCATAGGACTGTTCCAGACCTTCTGAATGTGGCTGTCAGTTAGAAGGCCTGGGCAATCTTTGGGGCCTATGGTAGTGGATCAGTATTTATCCCTAGTATACAAATGGACTTTGGGAGCCCATTCCATATAGAGGGATACTCTCTCAGCCTAGACACATGGGGGGAGGGCCTAGGCACTGCTCCAAATGATACGATAGACTTTGAAGATACCCCATGGAAGACCTCACCCTCCTTAGGGCACAGAAAGGGGATGGGATGGGGGTCAGTGGGGGGCAGGAAAGTAGAAGAGGGAGAGAGAACTGGGATTGACATGTAAAACAAGCTTGTTTCTAGTTTAAATAAAAAAAATATTTCTTCGCCTTTGACAGTAAGAATTATGCTTTATGTGAATTAAGCGTGAAATGTAATTTTGGATCTTGATTATCCCAATACTGTTAAAGACTATAAAGTAGGGTTTCCCCCCAAGTCATTGGACATGTCTCTAATTTATTGCTTTTAACAATGATTCCCACTAGCCCTTTTCATGGTTTCCCCTACATTTACCTAAAAATTATATTAAAAATCCTGTCAAATAATAGACATTCAACGACTCTGCATATGTCTTATTAGTAATATTCAAAATATTCTTCTGATGGGGGAGGTACTTCTGTGTATATGTTTGTCTTATTGGTTGATAAATAAAACACTGTTGGCCAATAGGGAAGCAAATTAGGTGGGCCTAGGAGAGAAGGAGGATTCTAGGAAATGTAGGAAAGAGAGAGAGTCGCCAGGTGATCCCAGGAGGAGAGGACACATAAGGCCGGTGTCCTTGGTAAGTAGTTATGGTTGATCATTAAGAGTGAGCTAGCAAATAAGAAATCCTAGTCATTGGCCAGCAACATTGTAACTAATATAAGACTCTGTGTGTTATTTGAGTGCCCTAAAGCAGGGAACTGGTGGAAAGAGTTATGTTTACATTCTTCCAACGTTGAATAAACATTTCCTTTCATTGCAGAAAGAGATTTTTTATTTTGGTTATCATGTTGTTCATTACCAAATATGACGGCTAGAGGGCACACTCCCACATTACATGCAGTTCTTTAAAAGACAATCTGTACTTTATAAAACCCTCATAAAACCTAAAATCAGCATTTTTGTCTTCCTCCTTCTCCTCCAAAATTGGGTGATATTATGAATGTGTTGGGGATGCACAGTTCTTGACTTAAAGGGTGAGTTCTGATTTTGCTTTTGTTCCTTTGCCTAAGTGGAACACACAAATACCAAACCAAGTTAAATTTAACATTTCCAAAGGAAAAGAGCCAAATGCAGATTCAGCTGGTACCTTTGCCTCACTTTAAACCCTGCAGGGCAGTTTCTAGGAGTTTAATGCTTTGCTCTTGGGAGGACATAGGCTTGCTTAGTAAAAATGGAAACTGGAAGGTGATCAGATCACTTAGAAAAACACAGGTCCTCATGTGACCAGAGGACCAATGAAGGGTTGCAGGACTCTGCCAGACATATGATGCCTTTGGTCACAGTGGCAGGACCTTGGTGACTCCACTTGCAATGCTTTCTCTACTGAGTACTGTGTGGGAAAGGAGAGGTGCATGTGAGGGAAACCCACATGAAAAGGGATGGGAAAGGAAAAGAGCTTAGCCCTGTACCAATTGGTTTGCTTACTTTTGCCTTTTCTGTTTCAGACCACCGGGTGTCTGGAATTAATAGACTTAGGGCCAAATCCACTTCAACCCAGCCACAGTTCTGGCAAACTGAGCTTTCACTGTGTGGTTTGGTGTGCCTTTGGCCCTCTCTGTCTGCTGGTCAGGTAGTTACTTCTCTCTCACCATGAAATCTGTGGGCAAGGTTCCCAAAGCACCTCCCAACTCTTTCCATAGCATGGAATTGAAGCATTAATATTTATTTAAAGCTTGAATCTTTGAGCACTGGAAAAATGTATGGAGATTACATGTCCCTACCCCAGTGCATGCTCCAAAGAATGACAACTTGGGACACTGGCCAGAGGTGGGCTTCAACTTAATCCCAAAGAGCCACTGGTGTCATGGATCCCATACCTGGTATGAACTTTTAACTGTGAGTCTAGAGGTCTTGACCACACACTGAGCCATCTGTAAACCTGAGGCGGCCTCAGAGGGTGTGGCTTTCCTCTTTGCAGACTTCAGCGTCCGGGTTAGAAAAACAAGGAGCAACTTTCTCAGAATGTACAGTTATTTTAAAATTTACCTCTGCCTGATGTTAAATTGCTATTATTATTATTATTATTTTAAGCTGTACATTTCCAACACCAGCCAGGACACTAACATGTAGTAAAGGTACATTTTATTTATAGCAAAAAGAAAGTAGATTTAAAAAAAAAAATCAACAACGGAGGGGAAAAAAACAGCAACAGCTTCTATGTTTATTTGAGAATTTCACAGAATTGCCACAAGTAACAAAATGAAGCAAGCCCACTGGCTTCCACAATGTGCCTTTTGGATGACAGGAACCCATGAATGTAGGCTCTCCAGTGGTCTTGGGGCAACCGTGCAAGGTGGACACACAGCCACATAGTTTCATTAATATATTTTACACTAAAGATTTGAAGCCTGCACTGGAAAGCAGCTAAACTAGCAGTTCTCAACCTGTGGATCACAACCCCTTTGGGGGCCAAAGGACACTTTCACAGAGGTCACCTAAGACCATTGGAAAACACAGGTATGGACATTATGATTCATAATAGTAACAAAATTACGGTAATGAAATAGCAATGAAAATAATTTAATGGTTGGGAGTCTCTACAACATGAGGAACTGTATTAAAGGGTAACAGCATCAGGAAGGTTGACAACCACTGACTTAAATGAAACCTTTAAGAAATGGAACCATGATAATGAATACAGAGTCCAGCAACACAAAATGGTCTTGCTGGTATTTTGGTATCAAAGAGAGGAGTATACCCGGGTAGGTGTCCCTCAGGGCTTCTGCCCTATCTAATTGCTCTGAGAAAGCATGCCAGACTTCACAGAGCATTGAAAGCAGCACTTTCCCCACATCTCTTACAGTCAAAAAGTTATCCCAGTGAAGGCAGTTGGCTTTGTGAAGTTTTTCCTTCTTAGCATAGAAAAACTCCTAATTAAAAACATAGAACCTCAGCCTGGGTGGTGTTCTAACATTCTGTTAGTCCAGGTTGTTCATCTGACCAAGGACCATCTAGGAAGAGGTCTCATCTTAAGCCATACTAGACAGCTGGGTGGAATAATTAGCTCTTTAATGAGATACTGTATTGTGACCTACCCGCCTTCAGAATCCCTTTCCTTGGTGCAGTAGCTTGAAGGGCCATGGGGCTACACGATTTCTCCTTTCTACCTCTATTATAAACATGCCTTCCCTAACAGTTTGAACTTTTCCCTCCACAATTTTGGTCTTCATTATTCTTTCTCTATAGCCTCCATTCCTGCTATGTGGCTGCTTGTCTGACTCCCATGCCAGCTTATAATGAATGGGTATTTCCTTCTCTCTTACATTGTTTTCTGAACTACACAGTACTTTTTTGAAATACACAGATTGTCTTGGGTTTTGTTTTTCTTTAAACTCTAAAAAAATTACATTTGAGTTTCTGTTTGGGTTTACTCTTCAATTCTTTTATTAATGAAGCTAAGAACCCCAAAAGGGGACTGCAATTTTCCCTAAATCAGCAATCATTGTGTTGTTTTGGATATGGAGGATGATTTTGTGTCCTCTCACTTTCCTATTCAGATATATATTGAGTTGGGAAGAGAAGGAAATAGCAGAGAAACATTTATTTGTGAGACATGTATATAATACTTAACATATGGATATGCATTACATAATAAATGTATGCTAAGAGCTTAATAGAAATTATCTCATGCAATTATCCCAGCAAATCTATAGACTATTGTTTTATCCAAAAGAATGCAAAACATCTCTTAGAGACTAAATAATTCATCTAAACTAAGACATCAAGAGAGGGACCAGCCAGATAGCTCAACATAAAGGCTCTTGCCCTGCAAATCTGGTGACCTGAAGACTTGATTGAGTTCAATCCCCACAATCCGCCTAAAGTGAAGAGAACTTACTCCACAGGTTATATCCCAACTGTTACATGTACACCATGGCACAGAAGCATACACACAACACACACACACACACACACACACACACACACACACACACACACACACACATGCATATGCACACATTCACTCACATAAAGGCACAATAACAATAAATATTTTTAAAAAAAAGGTAAAATTCAAACTTTAATACCTTGTAGTTCATGACTGTATTCTATTGTAGCCCTTTATCTGCTATCCTAACTTGTGACAAGTTTGATATAATTACTTTTGGTTAGTATCTCGTGTAATTGAAAGACATTGTAAGACCAGTTAGTCCATTTTGGGAACTTTCACCTTTTCTCCGTGTCTTAGGAACTTCAGAAAGAACACACCATGGAACTGAAATCTTGATCTAGAAGAGATCTGTGAAGGTGGGCGATAATGGCTGTCATATGTGAAGCTCAAAATCTGAATTGTTATATGGCATTATTGGAGACTTTGAGTCTGTTAGAGGACACAGAGGTGTCCCTTGCCTCTTCAGCTCTTGCTACTGTGCTAAGAATGTATGGTTCCCACTGTTCTTTATAGGAACCCCTCTTGATGTCTTCATGTACTTGGAATACTGAAAAATGAGCTCTTTATCTACTGCCCACTGAAACGTGTGCTTACTGCTTTCTGAAAAACTGGCAGCGTTTCCACATCTGGAGTTTCTCAACTGAGATACAAAATGGCTGGATGTGACCATCCATGTGGACCCTGTACTGTTGTTCTCACAGGGTCAGGAATCAGGAAGTACTGTGGTTGGAAAAATCCTAATTCTAAGTAGATCCCAGTCTCAATCCATGGAGTACCGATTATGAGGCCATGTTGTGAGCAAGGCATCTTATACAAAAGAAGCTTGAAATTGAAGGGTAACTAAGGGTGCTAAGGAAGTCACCTTAAAACACACATGGTTTTATCACCAATATGAAAATAATGTATTTAGGTTTTGTTATTTTTCCCTTTTTAGATTTAAAAATATTTTGAAGTTATGATATAATTACATTTCTTCTTCCCCCTTCATCCCTTCCAACCCTCCCATATACCTCCTCCAACCCTCCTTCAAATCCATGGCCTCTTATTTTTCACTAATTGTTGGTGAATATATATGTGTGTGTGTGTATGCATGCATGTATTATGTATGTATGTATGTATGTATGTATGTATGTATGTATGTATGTATGTATATTCTTAAATACAACCTGCTCAGTCTGCATATTATTACTTGTATGTATGTTTTCAGGGCTGACAATATGTAGTGCTCTTCCTGGGGAGGACCACCTCTTCCACTCGGTTACCTACAGTTGAGGCTTCCCTTGTGGTCATTTGCTCCATCTATTTTGACATGTTTATTGGTGTCATCATTGTTCAGCTCACATTTGGGGAGTCATTGGTGAGGCTTTATAAAGTGTAGCTTATGATGCTACTAGCAGACACAATCTCATTGCGAGGGGTATTTGCATAAGTATTTACAATAGTAAGAAGTCAGTAAGCTAAGGAAGAGGCAAAGATATCAGCAGTAAAGTGGATATTTGTCTTGCTTATGGTGCGTTTAGCAATGAAGGCTTCCACAAATCACTGAATATATCAAAAACTGAAAAAGATAATCTTCAAGAAATCAAGGATGGCAGTGCTAAAACTATACTGATTAGACTAATTCTACCAACAGTTCTCAGAATATGCATAGTAGCAGTTTTTCCCAGGCCCACCACACTAGGCTTATGTGGGAATATCATTTTCTAGTATTGGATAATAGTGATAAAGCCCCTTGCTTTTGATATAGCTAAATGGCATGCTGGGGAGTGAGATGGTTCAGAAGGCCTGGGTTTCATTTCTGCCTCAAAGAAAAAAAAGCTATAGAATCTTAGGATGCCTAATTGAACTGGCTGAGCTTTAATTTTTTAATTTATCTTTTTCTCTTTTATGGGTGGGGATCAAATCCAAGGTACTGGATACTCTAAGCAAGTGCTCTACCACTGAGCCAAATGCCTAGTCATTACTTAAAGCTGTCTGTTGCCCATTAGATTGATAACTTAGTAGCTAAGGCATAAACTTGAAAATTTTCTCAATCTATACAAAAGATGCCTTAAGTATATAATCCTTTAAATAATACAGTATGCAAATAAACAATTTTTGGAGAAAACTTAAAAGTTTCCTTCTCTTCTCTCCAATCTCTCTCTCTCTCTCTCTCTCTCTCTCTCTCTCTCTCTCACACACACACACACACACACACACATACACACACACACACATTGTTGGATTTTCTTTTACTCTAGCCCCACTTTGGAACACCAAAATGTTGTTGTTGTTTTTTTCTCTCTAGCTTTTCCTCTTTCCTCTTTAGATACTTTTCTCTTTTAGGAGGCCCCACTACTCATTCCCAAATAAATCACAAGTGGAGTCTTATTCTTTCTTATGAATGCCCAACTTTAGCTTGGTTTGTTTCTAGCCCGGGTTACTTAAATTATCCCGACTACCTTTTGCCTCTGGGCTTTTTCCTTTCTTTTCCTTCTGTAAATCTTACTTTCACTCTTATTCCATAGCTGTCTGGGTGGCCGGGTGGCCGGGTGGCTGGGTGGCTGGGTGGCTGGGTGGCTGGGTGGCTGGGTGGCTGGGTGGCTGGGTGGCTGGCCCTGATGTTCTCCTCTTCTCCTTTTTTTGCTTCTTGATCTTCTTCCAGATTTCTCCTCCTATTTATTCTTTTTGCCTTCCATCCATGCCTGTCCTTTCTCCTGCCTTGATATTGGCCATTCAGCTCTTTATTAGACCATCAGATGTTTTAGACAAAGAATCACAGCCTCACAGAGTTAAACAAATGCAGCATAAACAAAAGCAACACATCTTTACGTCATTAAACAAATTTTCCAGAGCATAAACAAATGTAACACACCTTAAAATAATATTCTACAACACACACACACACACACACACACACACACACCCATGCGCGTGCACGCAAGGGAAGAGAGAGAGAGAGAGAGAGAGAGAGAGAGAGAGAGAGAGAGAAACAGAGACAGAGAGACAAAGAGAGAGAGAGACAGAGACAGAGAAGAGGGTTTTAGATTTTTAGATTTGCACCAATTGCTAGTCTGACTGCCAACTGTATTGCTGGCTTCCAAGTGTTCCTGTCTTCCAACTTTCACCTCTCAGGTGCCTGTTCCCTGATTATTCTTATCTATAAAATACAGCATGAGACAGAAAGTGTTTCTTCCTGCTCTTTTGCAATCTGTTGGATTATCTCCAAATACCTACTCAAGGTTGCCCCTCAAACCTATAGTCACAATCTGGAAACTCTTTACTTTTTAGTTAGTCTTTACGGAGGAATTTGAAATCAGCATTTATCATCAGATATGGGCCAGAGAGTTGAAGGATCTGTGAGATTCTGAAAATGTAAAACTTCAGTCAACAAAGTTTTATAAGAAAGATCTTAAGCTGATGGCCTCTAATCTAGTGATGAGAACACCACATACTCTGAGATTGAAGGATACAGTTGTTTCTGGTCCACCTTGAGCTGTCCCTGGTTTTCTGACTTTGCAAGGTTCATAACTTCTATCCCCATCTATAAACATGGACAGAAATGCCTTTTCTTTATGACATGGTATAGAGACAGAGATGGAGAAATGTGAGACATTCCTGTCCTGCTTCCCCACTGCTCTTTTATTAACCTCCATTTTTTCCACCCGTCTAAGTAGTAGCTATAGAAAACACAAATGTATTCATAGTGATAGGCTCCCAGGGATTGCTGTCTCCACCACTGTTGTGGAATTACTGAGTCTTCAAGTGAGCAGGGAACAAAGAAGAAAGGTAAAATGAATTTGAACATGGAGTTCTGGGCAGGTTGCAGAATATTTCTAGAGGCCATTTTACTTTCATTTTCTCCAAACTGAGGAATACATTATTTTTCTATGATATGATGTTTCTCCATATGCTCCATCCCTAAGATAAAAAGAAAATCTTCATTATTCATCTTAAGAAGTCTTGTTTGAGAAGACAACTAAATAGCATAGATTGGAACTTGAATTATTTAATGGAACCAAATTAATGTGTCATGGAAGTAGTTAAAGATACATATTAAAATTTCTGTCAGTTATGGAGAACTATCCTGAATGTTAAAATAGCCCAGGATACAGGGCACATTCCTCACACCATTAAATTGCACAAAACATGCCATTGTCAACTACTTTTCAAACTAAATAGCCTGGACAATGCTAAAAAAGGTTTGGTTTGACCCATTCCAAGAAACAGTGGGTTCACCTCTGAGGTTGTGAATATAAATCTCGCTTGGTTTGGTAATCTGCAGTGACTGAAAACGTATCTGTGTGAAGGGAGGGCAGGTAGAAGAGGTAAAGAGAGCTGAAGCAAAGAGCTCCAAGCATGTAAAGGTGCCTGCCCAGGCATTTCTGCAGAAGCTTTATGGAAATGAAGGCCTTACCCTGTGTTCACACAGTCCTTTGTCTCCTACTAACACCAGCTCTACTGTTGCTTACTTCACTTTGATTTCTGAGCCACATGTACTTTCCTTGCATCCTCCCCAGAATAGCCACCGCCAGAATAGGAACATTTAAAGCAGGTTGCCTGGTGTTCCCCCGACCAGCAAATGTGTTTTCAAGTCCCTCCTTGACTGCTTTGAACATTACTGGAAAACAGCAATTCTCTGTCTTCTTTTGTAAAAGTTAAAACAGTTCACAGTAGTTCATATTTTTGGTAATTCAATTTCAAATCCACACATTTTCTTTATTTCACTAGTATCACTTCACAGTCTTTGAGAGATGTGTTTTTCTGTTTTCCTTGCTATGTTTTCTCCTATCTTCTTGGAATAGATACTTTAGGAGGCACATTCTCCAGATAGATTTTCATTAAAGTAAGTTTTTAAGATTTAAGTTTTCTCTAAATTTAGGTTTATCTGTATCCCACAAATTATTATATATTCTACTTTTACTATTTAATTCAGGCTGTATTCTACTTTCCAAAATGCTGAAATGTATTGCTAAGGCATGGTAATGTTTCTGGAAATTCTCATTTGATTTGCATGCTGGTTACACATGTATTCATTTTTAAGAAGCTCTTGTTTCATTATTTGTACAGACATATTTATATAGTTGATACTACAGGATAGTCCAGTGCATTCCACTTTAAATTAAAAAGTATATTCTTAAATTTCCAAATATTTTGGTAACTATTAAGGTATTTTTTGACTATCTTAGTTTGATTTCATTTAAATTGTTAAATTGTTAAGAATTGCTAGAAGTTTAGTAAATAATATCACTTGCTAAATTAAAAGCACAGTTTAAAATATTTTTGGAGGCAGTGTTTTCTATTTGCCATCCTGGCAAAAAACAGGTAGTCATGTTGTTCAGTATTTACTCAGATATAGTTTTCCCCTTCGTGTGCTGCTCTCTTCATTTCTGTTTTAGTTTTAGGTTTTTTGTTGTTGATGTTATGCAACAGAATTCTAAAAGTGTATACAATAGTTTAGATGTTATATTTAGAGGATCAATTATTGGTGTTGCAATAAGCCTAATTTATTATGTTTTTCCTCTTAGGGTGTAAGACTTTCTTATGTACATAAAAATGTAACTGCATTAATCAGAACTAAGATGTCAGAAGAAGGTCACATGCCTGTTACTTTTATTACCTATGACTTCTTAGGTGGAGGAGAGTAGAAGCACTAGATACAGTACCTTGACACAATCTGTATATTGATGGTTGGTGGCAGCCCTGGTGTGGCTCCTGAGAAAAACAGCTGCATGAAGAGTTAATGTCTCATTCCCATAATTGTCATGTTCAGAAGGCAGAATCAGGAGGATAATATTTCAGAGAAGTGTTAGTGATCCAGAGTCCTATTACAGATAAAATTAAACTTTTAAATTAAGAACTTTAGAGTCATGCTGTGGTGGTACATGCCTTTACTCACAGCACTTGGGAGGCAGACAGGTGGATCCCTGTGAGTTCAAGGCCAGCCTAGTCTACAGAGTGAGTTCCAGGACAGGCTCCAAATAGACAGAGAAAAAACTAATAAACAAAAAAACAAACACACACACACACACACACACACACAAAAAAAAAAAACTTTAGCAAAAAGTGATATTAGGAATATTAAATAAAACCCAAGAATCAATAAAAAATAACACCGTAAACATCGAAAGAGATCTGTAATAGACATAATTAGATGCCTAAGCAGAAGCTACCAAATTTAATTTCACTGGTAAACACAGGATCTTTTCAGACTTTGCTTTTTGTTCTTCATTTTAGTTTTCAGACTCCTCTGTAGGGGGAAATGCTGGCCACACCTTTGAGTCCCACATAGGCAACGAAGACCGGCCTGGTCTTCCAAACACCGAACACCCAGAGGCAGCCTGGCCTCCATCCGACGGCCCAGGTAGGTCAGGAACTGTTTCCGGTTCTAGTAGGTCATCATCGCCTCTCAGAGTCACCTGAGGCAAGCAACCTGCATGCCGGAAGTAGTTCAGCAGTAGTAGGATCCGGCACCACGAGGCCTGGTGACAGCTCTGCCTCCAACTGATGGCTGGCAGGACCTGGCAACCCCAACCCCAAACACTGCTGACACCCTGTAACACAGGGAAGTTAACTACAACCAGAAAAACATAGGCAATAGATAATCCCAACTTACCAACTGTCAAAAGGAAAGAGGGATAGAATCCCACACATAATCTTGCCACCATCACCAAATCAAAAACAAACAAGAATGAACAATAATCAACGGTAATTAATTATCATCAACATTAATGGTCTTAACACCCCTATAAAAATACAGATTAGCAGAATAGATAAGAAGACAGAATCCTTCCTTCTGCTGCATACAAGAAACTCACCTCAACCTCAATACAGATAGTACCTAAAAATTAAAGGTCGGGGAAATATCTTCCAATCAAATATCCAACAAATTGGACTTTAAACTAAAATCAGTCAAAAGAGATGAAGAAGGTCATTTTCTACACATCACAGGAGAAATCTATCAGGATGAAGTCTCAATTCTGATCATTTATGCCCCAAATACAAAGGCATCTACATTTGTAAAAGAAACATTACTAAATCACAAATCACACATAAAACCGAACACTCTTATAGTGGGAGACTTCAACACCCCACTCTCACCAATGGACAGGAATACCAGACAGAAACTTAACAAAGAAACAAAAGAACTAACAGAAGTTTTGGTGCAATTGGACTTAAAAGATATCTATAGAATATTCCACCCAAGTACAAAACAATTTACCTTCTTCTCAGCACCACATGGAACCTTCTCTAAAATCGACCACATACTTGGCAACATAGCAAACCTCAACAAGTGGAAAAAAGTTGAAATAAGCCCCTGTGTCTTATGAGACCACCATGCTTTAAAATTAGAATTCAACAACAACATGAACTACAGAAAACCTACAAATTCATGGAAAATAAGGAACACCAAATTGCACAATACATGGGTCCAAATAAAAATGAAATTAAAGATTTCCTAGAATTCAATGAGAATGCGGACCCAACATATCCAAACCTATGGGATACTGTGAAAGCAGTGCTAAGAGGAAAGTTCATAGATCTAAATGCCCACAGGAAGAAACAGGAGAATAATCACACTAGAGAATTAACAGCTTTAGAATTGAAAGCTTTAGAAAACAAAGAAGCCAATACACCCCATAGGAACAGATACCAGGAAATAATCAAATTGATGGCTGAAATCAATAAAATGCAAACTAGGAGAACAATACAAAGAATCAATATAACAAAAAGTTGGTTCTTTGAGAAAAATCAACAAGATAGAAAAACCTTTATCCAAACTTACCAAACAACAAAGAGTGAACATGCAAATTAATAAAATCAGGAATGAAAAGGGGGACATAACAACAGACACAGAGGAAATCCAGAGAATCATCAGGTCATACTTTGAAAACCTATATTCCTCAAAATTTGAAAAATCTAAAAGAAATGAACAATTTTCGGGACAGATTTCACTTTCCAAAATTAAAAATCAAGAACAGATAAGAAACTTAAATAGACCTATAACCTCTAATGAAATTGAAGCAGTCATTAGAAGTCTCCCAACAAAAAAAAAAAAAAAAAAAAAAAAAAAAAAAAAAAAAAAAAAAAAAAAAAGCCCAGGGCCAGATGGCTTCAGTGTACAATTCTACCAGAATTTCAAAGTATAGCTAATACCAATTCTCCTCAAAGTATTCCATACAATAGATGCAGAAGAGTCATTACCAAACTGTTTCTAAGAGACTTCAATAACCTTAATACCCAAGCCACACAAAGACACAACTAAGAAAGAGAACTACAGACCAATATCCCTCATGAATATTAATGCAAAAATTCTCAATTTAATACTGGCAAATGCAATCTAAGAACACATCAGAGAAATGATCCATCACGATCAAGTAGGCTTCATCCCAGGGTTGCAAGGATAGTTCAACATATGAAAATCCATCAATTTAATCCACCATACAACAGACTGAGAAAAAAATCACATGATCATCTCACTAGATGCCGAAAAATCCTTTGACAAAATCTAACACCCCTTTGTAATAAAGGTCCTGGAGAAATCAGGGATAACAGGAGTATACCTCAACATAATAAAAACAATATACAGCAAGCCAACAGCCAACATTCAAATTAAATGGAGAGAAACTCAATGCAATTCCTCTAAAATCAGGTACAAGACAAGGCTGACCACTCTCTCATTCCCCTTCAATATTGTCCTTGAAGTTCTAGCTAGAGCAATAAGAAAACAAAAGGAGATCAAGGGAATACAAATCGGAAAGGAAGAAGCCAAACTCTCACTATTTGCAGATGATATGATAGTCTACATAAGTAACCCAAAAAACTCAACCAGGGAACTCCTACAGCTGATAAACATCTTCAGCAAATTGGCAGGATACAAGATTAACTAAAAAAATCTGTAGCCCTACTGTATACCAAAGACTCATTGGTGGAGAAAGAAATCAGAGAAGCATCACCCTTTACAATTGCCACAGACAACATAAAATACCATGGAGTAACACTAACCAAAAAAGTGAAAGACCTGTACCATAAGAATTTTGAGTCTCTAAAGAAAGAAATTAAAGAAGATACCAGAAAATGGAAAGATCTCCCATGCTCTTGGATAGGCAGGATCAACATAATAAAAATGGCAATCTTGCCAAAAGCAATCTATAGATTCAATGCAGTCCCCATCAAAATCCCAACACATTTCTTCACTGACCTTGAAAGAATAATTCTCAACTTTATATGGAGAAACAAAAGACCCAGGATAGCCAAACAACCCTGTAAAATAGAGGAACTTCTGGAGGCATCACCATCCCTGACTTCAAGGTGTATTACAGAGCTATATTCCTGAAAACAGCTTGGTATTGGCACAAGAATAGAAAGGTAGACCAATGGAATAGAGTTGAAAACCCTGAAAATAAAACACACACCTACGAACACTTGATTTTTGACAAACAATCCACATATATATGCTGGAACAAAGAGAACATCTTCAACAAATGGTGCTGGCATAACTGGATGCAAACATGTAGAAGACTACATCTAGACCCAAACCGTTCACAAAACTTAAGTCAAAATGGATCAATAACCTCAACAAAAACCCAGACACACTGAACCTATTAGAATATAAAGTGGGAAATACCCTTGAATGAATTGGTACAGGAGAGCACTTCCTGAACATAATACTAGTGGCACAGTCACTGAGATCAACAATTAATAAATGGGACCTCCTGAAACTAAGAAGCTTCTGTAAGCAAAGGACATAGTCAGCAAGACAAAATGACAGCCCACAGAGTGGGAAAAGGTATTCACTAACCCCACATCTGACAGAGGGCTGATCTCCAAAATATACAGAGAACTCAAGAAGCTAGTCTCATAAACACCAAACAATCCAATAAAAAAAATTGGATACAGAACTAAATAGACAATTCTCAATAGAGGAATCTCAAATGACTGAAAGACACATAAGAAAGTGTTCAACATCATTAGCCATTTGGGAAATGCAAATCAATACAACTCTGAGATACCATCTTACTTCTGTCAGAATGGCTAAAATCATAAACACCAATGACAGTTTATGCTGGAGAGGATGCAGAGAAAGAGGAACACACCTCCACGGCTGGTGGGAGTGCCAACTTGTACAGCCACTTTTGAAATCATTATGGCGACTCCTCAAGAAAATGGGAATGAGTCTACCACAAGTTCTAGCAATTCCACTCCTAGGCATATTCCCAAAAGATGTGCATTCACATAACAAGGGCATCTGTTCAACCATGGTCATGGCAGCATTATTTGTAATAGCCAGAAACTGGAAGCAGCCTAGATGCCCCTCAACCGAAGATTGGATAGAGAAAATGTGGTATATTTACACAATGGAGTACTACTCAGCAGAAAAAAATGGAATCTTGAAATTTGCAGGAAAATGGATGGAACTCGAAGAAACCATTGTGAGCCAGGTAACCCAATCACAAAAAGACAAACATGATATGTACTCACTTCATATGTGGACCTGCTTTATGATACATAGTAGTGATGGTGCTTTATTAGAGCTGTTTTTAATGATGTTGCTCAGAATGGTTTCCTTCCAGATGATGATTGAGAAGCTAATTAAAAAAATGGTGCCAGGTACCACAAGAGTAACAGAACTGTGCTGTTTTTATGGGATTTTGTTTTTACCATTTTTTTTTAATGGAGAGTGCTGGATATCTGTACAATTTTGTTCAAATAACTGCAGAACCTGGAAAAACTGTTGCTACTATTGATGCATAACATACTGCCATTTTTGGGATATATATATATATATATATATATATATATATATATATATATTGAATTTTTGGAAACTTTAAATGTGCTGTCAACTTTGCAAAGAAGTATCCCAGTTTACCGTGTTGAGTTGGCATTGTACAAAAGTTAACAGCCATAATGGTCTAGAAATGTTGAACTTAACTTTTTCCATTTGTACAGGGGTAGCACACTGTATTAAATATGTTAGGTCTTTTAAAAATGAAGGGATTTTGAGAGCCCATCCTATGTGCAGGGATGCTCACTTGGCCTGGACACATGGGGAAGGGCCTAGACCTGGCCCAGGATGATGTGGTAGACTATGGGGAGCCCCTTTTGAAGGCTTTACCCTGCCTGGGGAGTGGAGGGAAGATGGCTAGGGGCAGGTGTGATGTTGGGGGGGGAGGGAAGGGAGAGGGAGAAAAGATTGTCATGTGAAGCAAGCTTGTTCCTAATTTGAATTAATAAAAACAATAAATCCGATGTTTGTAAAATACAATGTCAGAACATATGCACGAGACAAATGTGCCAGGGGCAAAGGATGTGCTATTTTCTCTAGATGGAACTGGTACTTTGCAGAAATTTTCTTTTCATATCTTTAATATTTAAAAAGTGATGTTAAAATCCAGCCACATGGTGCACTTAGTCCTTCATTCACTTTGTATCTAGATTATTAGAATATTACTTTTATTATTGAAGGTAGATTATTAATGTTACAAATGTACATAGTTCAGAGAATCCAAAAGTAGGGTGGAAACTACAAGCAAAATTTTCACCCTCTTGTCCCCCTTCATATTATCCCAATTGCTGCAATCAACTCTTGGTTCACATTTACTTCTTTTCAAATATATATTGTTTTGGATTTTTCACCTATATATCAGGCACTTAGTTCTCAATCTTAGTCCCACACCTCAATTTCGTCATGGCTGCTTCATTAGACTGAACATTCACACAGATTCAAGCTTGTCAGGAGAGGTCACCACATACATCCTCTCAGGGTGTTGTAGCCTGTCACTGCTCCATGCTGCCCTCCATGCTGATGCAGGTATCTCTAAGCCCTTTGGTTTGAGTGGATTATCATTGCCTGCTTGCATCGGGGATTTGTAAAATTTATCACCTAGTTTGCTTATAAGTGCATATGGGGTTATGTTGCATTTGTTTTATCTTTATATGGAGATTTAAGATGTAAAAAAACTCTGATGCAGACTCCATTGCTGGGTCATTTCTCTAGCACCCCTAGAATGACATATGAAACTGAGTTGATGATGTATGTTACTAATATAAGCATAGCATTAATTTAAAGAACACTAATAATAGATACTGCTATTTAGGGAAACATGGTAGCATAGACATGCAACAATTGGAGCCACAATGGGAAGGTACAGCCTAACACCTTTTCTGGCATTTGCCTCATACATGTATATCAGTGGAATCTTCTATATTCAAGTAGACCAGTTATCAAAGCTCTTCATTATTGAGTTAGTTTTGGCATAAGGCAAAAATCTTGCTTAGAATTATGAGTAAATTTGTAGAAATAAATTAAATTGAATAAAATTATGAATTGAATTTCTTTAATGCAAAGTAAATCTCATTTATCTGTAGCCAGGTTATGAGTACATGGTGGGGTAATTTGTTTGACACCACCAAAGTACTTCATTGAACTGGTTGTTGACACATATAGAGAAAATTATATAGGGTTTCCATAGGATTTTTTGTTGTTGTTTTTTGTTTTTTCTAGACAGGGTTTCTTTTTATTGCTTTGGATGTTGTCCCAGAACTCACTCTGTAGATCACGCTGGCCTCAAACTCACAGAGACCCGCCTGTCTCTGCCTCCGGAGTGCTGAGATTAAAGGTGTATGCCACCAACACCCAGCTGGTTTTGCGTAGTTTTATATTACTCATTGTTTGTGTGTGCATGTGTGAGAGTGGTACATGTGTGGAAATCAGAGGACAACTTTTGGGAATTTCTTTTCTCTTCTTGCACAGTACATTCTGAAGATAAAGATTGGACCATAATATTTATATGGCAAGTGATTTTACTTGCTGAGAGTCTCACCAGTGATGGGGGAAATGCTTCTGTGTATATGTTTGACTTACTGGATGATAAATAAAATGAGGCAGCAAGTTATACAGGACTAGGAGTCAAAGAGGATTCTGGGAAATGTAGTAGAGAAGTGGTGATCCAGGCAGGAAGTGACATAGCAAGGAGACTCATATGTAAGAAGGAGAAGCAGGAAGTGTCCCTTTTCCCCTCCACTCTTTCTCCAGCAGCACAAAATGATCCACCGGCAAGGAGGGACACCAATGGAAGGTTTCCAATAAGATAAGTCTTATAAAAATATAGATTTAAGATAATTGAGACTGAGCTAACAGATGAGAATCCTAGTCATTGGCCAAGCAGCATTTGAACCTAATACAAGTTTCTGTGCATTAATTGTGGCCCTAACTCGGATGGGCGGCTAGCGTAAAGCACACACATGGCAGTGAGACTCTGCGGCTTTTGGTGGTAAGATTTATCGTAACACACCAGCTCTACTTTTCCATCTTAATATGTTACTAAATTCAGTAACTCATGTTATGAAAACATGATATAAATGGACTTACAAAAAAATTTTTGCTTTTCTTAAAGTAATTAATTCATGTCAAATCTAGAATTCCTTTTTAAATAAAGCATTGCTATTACTTAATGATATTAGTTTCATAGAGAAATTAAAAGTAAAGTACAAAAATTTCAGACATCCCCCTTCTCTTATACATCTATAGCCTCTTCATCTACATCATCAAAGTGACACATTAATTAAAAAGTACTCAGTTTACATTAAAGTAACTTCTGTATATGATGTAGGTTATGACTAACAAATATTATGTGCCACTATGGTCCCAAAGGAGTCTTTTTACTGCTTGAAAAATCCTGTTCTACTTCTATACTGTCTCCATCTCTGGCAACTGTGGACTTTTTCCTTCCCTTCTTGTCACATAAGAAGTATGGTTTCAGAGTGACTTCTTACACACACACACACACACACACACACACACACACACACACACACACTTATACACATTTCTGCATCTTATATTGCTTTTGGTTTATTATAGCTCATTTTAAATACACTGAGTCATAACCTATAGTCTAAATGTGCTACAATTTATGTGTCCATTTCCCTGAAAGACATCTTTTCTTTAGCTTTTTCACAGATGGGAATAGATTTTTCCATAAATGCCAATACATATGATTTTTATATGGAAAAAAGTTTTCCTTGGTATTTCTTATGGGCAAATACCAAGGACCATAAAACCATGAATCTTATAGAATGCATATATTTAGCTTTGTAAAAGCCTGTAGACTCATGCAATTGGCTTACCAGTGTTGCTCCATTATTTTTCATTTTCCCAAGCCCCGTGTAGATAAGTGTTCCTATTCCTCCACACTCCCTCTTGCACTTGGTGTCATTGGTAATCCTGATTTTATACTAATAGGCATGCAGTGGTCCTCCTGTTTAGTTTTAATTTGTATTAATTGGTTAATGTCAATGAGGTTAAGCATCCTTTTAAATGAACACCTGCTGTGGTGATTTGAAAGAAAATGATCCCCAAAGGGAATGGCACTATTAGTTGGTGTGGCCTTGTTTGAGGATGTGTGTCTGTGGGGGTGGACTTTCAGGTTTCCTATGTTCATGCTATGCCCAGTGTCACAGTTCACTCCTTGTTGTCAGCAGATCAAGATATAGAACTCTTAACTCATTCTTCAGCACCGTGCCTTCCTGGATGCCCCCATGTCCCACCATGATGATAATGGACTAAACCTCTGAAACTGTGAGCCACCCAAATTAAATGTTTTCCTTTATCATGGTTGCTGACCTGCTAACTACCACTGTTTAGTGAGGTCTCAGAAAATGGTCCACAGTTTCATTTTATTTGCTCTGTCTTTTAGGTGAATTTTGTACTGCCTGTTAAATACTATTAATTGCTATTGAGGATTTTTGTGTGTGCTTTGAATAAAGATCCTTTTCCAGGTGAGTATTTTGCAAATATTGTACTCTGATCTGAGGCTTTCTTAGGCTAGTAAGCCAATTCACATAGAACCACTCATCATGACGACAGAAGATTATACTAATTAAAAAGATTTTTGGCGAACCAGCATGTGTATACTTCACTTTTACCGTGGGAGAATTTTACCAATTGCAAAAAACTCAGTCACCTCCTTAATGCCTATCTTTGGGGGTTTGGGATTAGTTTATAGATACTATTTAACCCCCAACAGCAGAAGAAAAACTGGGAAATAAGTTTTATGGTCAGGAACCAACTACTCTCATTTGATAGACTGCTCCCTTAAAAAACCTTGCATATGACAAATCTTACTATATTCATTCTGTAAGGATTCACTTTTGCATCACTCAACTGAAGAAATGATTCACTGTGTTGAATTGTGACATTAAAGGAAACCATACATTCTAATCATATAGATGTCCTCAGGTTGATCAACTTCCTTTAAAAAAAGAAAACTTGTAAAATGTAAATAAATGTACTCTAGAACATTGTTTTAAAAGATAGAAACATTCCAGAAATCCCCTGACAGAAATTGTATGATTAACTAATTGGTGCAACATATACAAGAGACATGGAATTATTTGTATATAACTTACAGCTTCAAAATTTATGGCAGTAATATAAACTCTTGAATGTCCTGGGCTGCCACAGGGAATTCTCAGCAGTAGCTAGATGACAGATGATGTGGCAGCATGTGATAACAAGTACAGCTGCCTCCATGAGGATGAAACTGTAACAGGCTAGAGAATAAATCCTCCAGAATGAATTTCATAATGTGACAATCTAGTTTCTTGTTTCCCTGCGATAGGATTTGATCATCTACTATTTTTACCCAATGTATAAATCAACTTTGTATTGTTTTTCTTCTCACTTCTTAAAATATAAATAAGATACTTGCAGGTAATATTTTAAAATAAATCTACAAAATAATACAAATCTCTGAAAAATAGTACACTCAAGAAAATAATTTCCAAGAACAATTGTACCATTAATAATGAATGGTCCACTTTTTGGCTTATTTTAAAGGTTAATGATTCCTTATGGGTGTTGAGTATTCCAAGATATTAAATGTATCAAAGCTTTGAAAGTTATTGGTAGAAATGTTTTAATAAAATAAAAAATTCATAAACAGAAGCTAGGATACTAAATAAACAGAAGAATTTTAACTTTTGCTGATACACTGAAAACCTCAGTTTGGCTGTGAAGAAACAATAAGGCAGTATGCATTACGTGTCTTAATTCTAGTATATTAACTTGCAAAATGAACAATATGAGCAATTCTGGTCTCTTCATGTATACTTTAAGAGTTACAGTTTAATAAAAACACATTTTCATGATTTCAAAATATGCTTTAGTATGAAAATTGAAATATTAATAATGAGTTTTATCTGATTTATGTATGAAGTACTATAATACTTTGACTCAGACAAAGCAAGTCAGTGTTACCTAAAACAGATGTAGAAATGATATGAATCCTATCAATAAACAGAGAATGGAGTGCTCAGTGGCAGTACCAACTTCCAAATGGAAGAGAGTCTATGATGCTTGCCTTAGGTACAGATGTTCTAATAGAGGCAATATGGGAATGGTCACATCTATTTACTCAGTCCTGAACAGTCACCATTATGGTAGTTGTTATAAAGGACCTTGAATTAATTATGCAAAACACATTCTTTAAAACATCCACATGTGGGTTGGGAAGATGGCTGAGTGGTTAAAGTGATTGTAGCTTAATCAAGGGGATTATTGTTTAGACACCCACAATACACATAAATACTAGGTAGGGTTAAGAACACAAGAATAATTCTAGTTTAGGAAGGTGGAAACAGGGGCTTCCTAAGGAATGAGCTGGGCAGTGAGACTAGCTACATCATGACCTCTGGTTTTGATTGAGTGCACCTGCCTCAAAGAATTAGGTGGAAGAGTGCAGATTAAGAATGCTTTCACATGTCCATATGTGCACATGAACTTGCACACATGTGTGCCCGCCCCACAAGTACATAACAAGCACATATACAACATGAAAAGTAGATTTCCATATGTTTTAATTACACATGTCATAATTAGTAGTAACTCCTAATTTTAGGAAATTTACCTACTTCCTCAATTTCAAAAGTTAGTCTAGTCATAGCAACTGTTTTTTTTTTTTTTTACTGTGCTGTGTATTAGTTTGACACTGAATGTATTTTAAAAAAATCTTAGCATATATGTATTAAGTAGGATAGCAGTATATTTCCTTTGTCCGGGTCCTATATTTTGATATTTTTCTGACATTCTTAAGCGAAGCTTCCTTTTTGTTCTTGAACATCTTTAGATGACAAATCTGTGGTTTCTCTAACATGAACATGTAGCTATGTATGTTATATTTTATCAAGACTGAGTTTCTCTGTAAACAGTCCTGACTGTCCTAGCATTCACTCTGTAGACCAAGCTGGCCATAAATTCACAGAGATCTGCCTACTTAGTGCTGGGATTAAAGTCCTTTTTGTGGTCCACCCAATTTTGTGTTCTATTATCTTCTATGACTTTGTTGAATAAGTTTTCTATACCTTTGAGGTGGGTTTCTTTATTGTTTTCTATACCTGTTATTCTTATGTTTGCTCTTTTCTCTGTGCTCCATATTTCCTTGATAATTTGTGTTAGCGATTTTTGGACTTAAGATTTTCTTTGGTTGATGAATCTATTTCTCCTAGTGTATCTTCAAAGTCTGACATTCTGTCTTCTATCTCTTGTATTCTGTTGGTTATGCTTGCATCTGTAGTTCATGATCATTTACTCAGCTTTTCTATTTTTAGTATCGCCTCTGACTGTGGTCTTTTTTATTGCCTCTATTTCATCTTTCAAACCTTGTATTGTTTGAATTCTTTCTTGCAAATTTTGGTTTGTCTTTTCCTCCATTTCTTGAATTTTTGTTTGTTTTTGTCTTTAGTTTCTTTAAGGGATTTTATCATTACCTTTTGAGAGTCTATATTATCTTCATAAATTTGATTTTAGGGTTGTTCTCTTCTGCTTCATCTGTGTTTTGGTGTTCAGGTCTTGCTGGTGTGGAGTCCCTAGACTCTGGTTTTGTCATATTGATCTTTCTGTTGTTGACTGTGTTCCTTTTTATGTTTGTTTGTATAAGGACATTGTTGACTGTGTTCTTATACTGTAGTATTCCCATCACTTCTTGCAGTGGTTACCAGTGGGGACTCTCCCTCTCCTGGTGAGCACCAGACCAAGGTTCCCTTCTGGTGTTTGCAAGCATTCCCAATACTCTGATGGCTCTCCTCTTCCAGTGGCTGGAAGTGGGACTAATACTTCGATGTTGGCAGACTCTGGAAGTGCTGTTCTGCTGGGCTGGGATCCCCTGAGTGCAGGCCCCAAGCCTCAGGAGGCTCTGAGCAGGGTACCAGAAGGCAGGCCAAAATCAAGCCCCTGCTCAACTCCTCCCATGGGCGGAGCCAGTACCAGCACTGTGATACTGGCAGACTCTGGATGGACTGGTCTGCTGGGACAGGTTTTCCCCCATGCATATTCCCCATTCCTCAGGAGGCTCTGAGGTAATCCAAGGTCTTTTAACAGCAAAAATTTGAAAGACAACAAAATGACATACATAATCCAGACTCTGTATATTTTCCATTTTTATGTGGCTTATTTTTTACTATTCTACTCCTTTTTAAGGACTTTTTCTTTTCTCTCCCAAGTCTACATATATTTTTAATACATTGTAAGCCATTTAGAGGATTTTTGTGTGTCTGAATATGTCTTTACTGTGTATCTTTATCTTTTTCTGAACACATGATCCTTTAAACTGATAAGCAGGTATGGTTAGGAACAAAGATTTGGCTTTGGTGCCTGGCTCCACCCCATCCCTCAGCTTCCTGAGTGTTTAGTTCATGTTGGAGGTACTGGCTGGTGCCATGTTTACCATTCCAGCTCTGGGAAGTTTCTGAGTCCACACTGCTAATGAGTATTGTGTCACTTGATGCTCATAAACCCCATTTAAGTGTTTCATAGCAGGGCCTCTTAGAAGAGCCAAATTTCATTTTGCTGATAGCACTGAGTTATGAGGCCATCTCTTAAAGAAGCCATGCCTCTGCTTGCTCCTAGCAAATAGAACTTACCAAAGAAAAATTTGTTACCAAGAAGCCAAGTTTGACTCTGTTTTGTGTGTTTAGAATCCCTTTTAAACCTTTTTCAGTCCTTATGTGGAAATTGTTGCCAAATGTTTGCACAGAATATGTAAACACATGTTTCTCAAATATCTGGCAGCTGCTACCCAGATTACCAGATAGAGGTTTGTATTAATTATAAATGCTCAGCCAATAGCTCAGGCTTATTTCTATATAACTCCTACACTAAAATTAACCCACGAATCTTATCAATGTTTATTGTGGCTTGGTACCTTTTCTCAGTACAACATTCTCATCTTGCATCTCTGCATTTGCCAGTGACTCTTACTCCACCCTTCCTGCTCCCAGAATTCTCTCACTTCACCCTTCCTACCTGGTCTCTTCCTGACAAGCTATTAACCAATAAGTTTTTATTTAACAGTGAACATAATCAACAACAACTTAAGATGTCATTCTTGGAGCTACCATGAAAGACAAAGGGAAACAAGATTTGTCCAGTAGGGGAGTTGAGCAATCTCAGGTATAAGGAAGGTCAGTGTCCTGATTATTCCTTCCTTTATCTCTCTGGTTTCTTTTCTACCCTGTTGTCCCCCTTCCATTCTACTCTATACAGAGTTATGGGAATAGAAATTACCCTTTCTCAAGCACTAATTCTATAAGGTCAATTTAGAATAATATATATTTCTAAGGAAGTATTTCATTATAATGAATTACTCAGAGTCAGGGTCTTTAGGACAATCAGACTTATAAATGACCTTTGCTTATATTTCTGATAGGAAAAGATAATTTAGATATTCTTTTATCCTCAGGCAACAGCCAAAACTAGTGAACAGAGTGTGATTAGGAAACATTGGCCAATTACCTACAGTGTCTGCTATATGGCAAAAAAAAATGTTGCTGAACCAGAACAATTTTACCCTCTATACCTATGTGAGCCTTATGATTTCTAACAAGAAAAAAGACGGACAGATTGCTTCCAGATATTTTTTATTTACTTAATGACTCAGATAAATGATATCCTTTGATATACACTGTTGGTTAAACCTGAGATGATTATATTTGACAGAATGCTTGAGAATGAGTTCTAGAATTTATAAGGAATGTAAACAAATATAATCAAATGCTTTATTTCCAAATTATCTTACCTACAAAAACAATGGTAAGGGGCTAGAGAGACTGCTCAATTGTTAAAAGCTCTTGCTTCTCTTGCAGAAGACCTTGGTTTGGTTCCCAGAGACACAGTGGGTTAGCAACTATTTGTAGCTCCAACTCCAGAGAATTCAATGTCCTCTTCTGACCTCCATGGACACTGTACACCTGTGGTACACAGATGGGCATACAGATAAAACATCCAAATACATAAAATAGAAAGAAATCTTTTTAAAAGAGTAGTTAAAGAAAATACATGTCCACTCTGGGAACTCCTGCCCTGGGGTCTGCAGGCAGGTCAACTAGGACCCTTAGGACCAAACAACTTTGAGTCTGCTTAGTTTGCTTGGTTACTCTCTCCTCCACTGAGGGCAGAGGTGAGGTTTGGCCCTGCCTTTGGCCCAACTTCTGCATGCCAACTCTGGGAACTCCTGTCCTGTTCTATACAGGCAGATGGACTTGCCCCCTGAGGACTAAGCAGCCACAAGTCTGCTGAGTCTGCTGACACTGCTGTGCTAGTCCCACCCCCACCCACCTGAAGAGGGAGTGCCTCAGACCCACCTGCACCCACCATGAGAACCATCAGAGTGTAGGACCCTTTTGCACCCACTGGAAGAGAATTTTGGACCCGTACACACCAGGAGAGGAAGAGACACCACCTTCTCCCACTGGAAGAAGAGAAGGAAAGACAATAATATAAAAACACATTCAACAACAGAAATTCCAATATGACGCCACCAGAGTCTAGGGACTCTACACCAGCAAGACCTTAACATCCCAATACAGATGAAGAAGAGAATGACCTTAAAAGCAACTTCATGAAGATGATAGAGACCCTAAGAGAGGAAATGAGAAAATCCTTTAAAGAAATGGAAGAAAAGACAAACCAAAATTGCAAGAAACAATTCAAACAGTGCAAGCTTTGAAAGCCAAGATAGACACAATAGACAAACAAACAAAAAACCCCACAGTCTGAGGGAATGCTGGAATTTTAAAAGATGGGAAAATGATTAGGAACTACAGGTGCAAGCATAACCAACAGAATACAAGAGATGGAAGAGAGAATCTCAGGCGTTGATACACTAGAGGAAATAGACTCATGAACCAAAGAAAATCTTAAGTCCAACAAATCCCTAACATTAAATATCCAGGAAATATGGGACAGCGTGAAAAGACCAAACCTAAGAATACTAGTTATAGAAGAAGGTGAAGAAACCCAACTCAATGGTCCAGAAAACATATTCAACATAATCATAGAAGAAAACTTTCCCAAACTAAAGAAAGACATGCCAATGAAAGGATAAGAAGCCTACAGTACAAATAGAGCAGACCCACAAAAATGTCCCCTTGTCACATAATAATTAAAACATCAAACATACAGAATAAAGAGAGAATATTAAGAGTAACAAAGGAAAAAGGCCAAGTAACATATAAAGGCAAACCTATCAGAATTGACCGGACTTTTCCATGGAAACTCTGAAAGCCAGAAGATCCTGGATAGATATTCAACAAACACTAAGAGACCATGGATGACAAGCCAGACTACTATACCTAGTAAAGCTATCAATCACTATAGATGGGGAAAACAAGATATTTCATGACAAAACCAGATTTAAGCAATGCATCACCACTAATCCAGCCCTAAAAAAGTAATGGAAGGAAACCTCCAACCTAAGGAAGTTAACTACACTCACAAAAACATATGCAATAGATAATCCCACTTTACCAAAAGCCAAAAGAAAAATCAGGGTAAATCCACACACAATACTACAACCACCAACAAATCAAACACAAACAAGAATTAACATTCAATGGTCCTTAATTTCCCTCAATATTAATGGTCTTAACTCACTTATAAAAAGACACAGTTTAGTATAATTTATACAAAGACAGAATTCATCCTTCTCCTGCATACAAAAAAAAAAAAAAAAAAAAAAAAAAACACACCTCAACTCAAATGGACCCAAGTAACAAGCTGGTGTAGCTATCCTGGTATCTAACAAATTAGACTTCAAACTAAAATCAATAAAAAGATTGGAAGAGGGACATTTCATATTCATCACAGGAAAAATCCATCAGGAAGAAGTCTCAATTCTGAACATCTATGCCCCAAATGAAAAGGCACCCATGTTTGCAAAAGAAGCATTATTAAAACTCAAATCGCACATAAGACCTCACCCACTTATAGTAGGAGACTTCAACACCCCACTCTCACCACTAGACAGGACCACCAGACAGAAACTTGACAAAGAGGCAAAGGAACTAACAGAAGTTATGACCCAATTGGGATTAACAGACATCAATAGAACATTCCATCCAAACACACAAAAAAATATACCTTATTTTTAGCACCTCATAGAATCTTCTTTAAAATTGACTACATACTTGGTAGCATAGCAAACCTCAACGGGTACAAAAAAAATTGAAATAAGCCCCTGTGTCTTATCAGACCACCACACTATAAAGTTAGAATTCAACAACTACACAAATTGCAGAAAACCTAAAAATTCATGGAAATTAAGCAATGCACAATTACACCATTCCTGGGTCAAGGAAGAAATTAAGAAAGAAATTAAAGACTTCCCAGACTTCAATGAAAATGAAGACACAACATACCCAAACTTATGGGACACTTTGAAAGTAGTACTAAGAGGAAAGTTCATAGCTCTAAGTGCTCACGTGAAGAAACTATAGAATAGTCACACCAGAGAATTGACAGCACAACTGAACTATCTAGAACAAATAGAAGCAAATTCACCCCAGACCAGTAGAAACCAGGAAATAATCGAACTGAGGGCAGAGATCAATAAAGTTGAAACAAAGAAAACAATGCAAAAAATCGTTGTAACAAAGAGTTGGTTCTTCGAGAAAATCAACAAAATAGACAAAACTTTATCCAAACTAACCAAAAGGCAGAGAGTGAACATGCAAATTAACAAAATCAGAAATGAAAAGACTGCCATAACAAAACAACAGACACTGAGGAAATCATCAGGTCATACTTTGAAAACCTGTACTGCACAAAATTTGAAAGTTTAAAGGTAATGGATGATTTTCTGGATGGACATCACTTACCAAAACTGAATCAAGAAGAGATAAGCAACTTAAATATATCTATAACCCCTAATGAAATAGAAACAGTCATCAAACATCTCCCAACCCAAAAATTCCCAGGGCCAGATGGCTTCAATGAGAATTTTACCAGAAATTCAAAAAAGAGCTAATACCAATGCTCCTCAAATTGTTCTATACAATAGATATAGAAAGTTCATTGCCAACCTCTTTTTACGAGGCTACAATTATCTTGGTACCCAAGACTCATAAGGACACAACTAAGAAAGAGAACTACAGACCAATATCCCTCATGAACATTGATGCAAAACTACTCAATGAAATACTGGCAAACTGAATCCCATAACATATGAGAAAAATTATCCACCATGATCAAGTAGGCTTCATCTCCAGGATGCAGGATTGGTTCAAAATAGTAAAATCTATCAATGTAATCCACCTTATAAACCAACTGCAAAAGAAAAACCACATGATCATCTCAATAGATGCTGAAAAAGCCTTTGACAAAATCCAACAGCCCATCATGATAAAGATCCTGGAGAGATCAAAGATAGCAGGAACATACCTGAATACAATAAAAACAATATATAGTAAACCAACTGCCAATGGAGAAAAACTCAATGCTATTCCTCTAAAGTCAGGAACAAGACAAGGCTGTCCACTCTCTCCATATCTCTTCAATATTGTACTTTAAATTCTAGCTTGAGCAATAAGACAACAAAAACAGATCAAAGGTATATAAATTGAAAAGGAAGAAGTCAACTTTCACTGTTTGCAGATGATATGATAGTTTACATAAGTGACCCAAAAACCTCTACCAGGGAACTCCTACAGCTGAGAAACACCTTCAGTAAAGTGGCAGGATACAAGATTAACTAAAAAAAATCAGTAGCCCTACTATATACAGATGATGAATGTGCTGAGAAAGAAGTCAGAGAAACATCACCCTTTACAATAGCCACAAACAAAATAAAAAATCTAGTAGTAACAATAACTTAACAAGTGAAAGACCTGTATAGCAAGAACTTAGAGAAAGGGAAACACTCCTTCACTGTTGGTGGGAGTGCCAATTCATAAACCATTTCAAAAATCAGTTTGGAGATTCCTCAGGAAAATGGAAATCAGGGTACCACAAGATTCAGCAATTCTGCTCTTAAGAATTTACCCAAAAGAAGCACATTAATACAACAAGGTCATCTGTTCAACTATGTTCATAGCAGAGTTATTTGTAATAGCCAGAATCTGGGAGCAACCTAGATGCCCCACAATTGAATAATGGATAGTGAAATGTGGTACATTTACACAATGGAGTACTACTCAGTCGACAAAAAGAATGGAATCTTGAATTTCACAGGCAAATGGATGGAAGAAGAAGAAACCATCCTGAGTGAGGTAACCCAGTCACAAAAGACAAACATGATATGTAATCACTCATATATGGATTTTAGACATAGAGCAAACAACTACCAACCTACATTCCACACTTCCCGAGAAGCCAGGAAATAAGGATGACCCTAAGAGAGACATACATGGTCCCCTGGAGAACAGGAAAGGGACAACATCTCCTGAGCAAATTGGGAGCATGGGGGGAGAGGGAAGGGAGCTAGGAAAATGAGGAGAGAATAGGAGGAATAAGGAGGACATGACGGATCAAGAAGTTGGAGTCGGAGGAAGAATAGATGAGAGCAAGATAAGAGATACCATAATAGAGAGAGCCATTATAGATTTAGAGAGAAATCAGACACTAGGGAAATGCCCAGAAATCTACAAGGTTGATACTAACTGATAATGTAAGCAACAGAGGAGAGTCTACCTTAATTGCCCTCCCCTAATAATGAGATTGATGACTAAATTATGTGCCATCTTAAAGCCTTCATCGAGCAGCTGATGAAAATAGAAGCAGACACCCACAGCCAAACACTTAACTGAACTGGAACCCAGTTTCAGAGAGGGAGGCGTGATGAGCAAAGGGGTCACACCAGGCTGGTGAAACCCACAGAAATAGCTGACCTGAACAAGTCGGTGTTCATAGTCCCCAGACTGATCACTGGGAAACTAGCATAGGACTGAACCAGAAGCTATGAATGTGCATGTCACTGAGGAGGCCTTGTAAATCTATGGGGCCTCTTGTAGTAAATCATTATTATCCCCAGCATAGGAATAGACTTTTGGAGCCCATTGCACATAGAGGGAAACTCCCTCAGCCTAGACACAAGGGGGAGGGCTTAGGCCAATTCCCAAAGTATATGACAGACTCAACCCCCACCCATGGAAGACATCACCCTCCCTGGGGACTGGATGGAGGGTCGGATTCGGGGGCCAGTGGGAGGCAGGGGATGAGGACATGGAGAAGGAACTGGGATTGACATGCAAAACAATCTTGTTTCTAATTTAAATAAAAAAGTGAAAAGAAATAAAATTACCAAGTGACAATAGACTTGTGATAGTTATAAAATATAATAATAATGAAAAAGAAAGAAAATACATGCATTAGACACTATTTTTGCTGATATATTATTTCATTTAAACCAATGTAGTAGTCTACATCTCAAAAATATGCAAAGAGTATCTTTTAGAGACAATTACAAAACTAATTGGTTTCAGAGGAGTTTCAATTAGCATTAGTGACTTGTTAATACACTCATATGTTTTGAGAATTATTAAGTGTAATTGGTAATTTTTACAAGAAAATCAAGACGGTAGCAGATTTTTCTCTATACTGGTAAATCACATAAATTACAATCATCCTAATATAAAATTAAGGTTATAGTATTTTTAGTATTCTATACAGTTAACATGGTGTCACCTCATCATCAAATTTTATAACTAGGCTAGCTTAAAATAGGGTGTGACTTCCGTGTGGTGTTTTGTGTTTGAGTAAGGAAACAAATAAAAAATACACAAATATAAAATATCTTGGGGTAACTCTAACCAAACAAGTAAAATACCTATATGAGAAGAACTTCAAGTCTTTAAAGAAAGAAATTAAAGAAGATATCAGGAAATGGAAAGATTTCATTTGTTCTTGGATAGGTAAGATCAACATAATAAAAATGGTAATCCTGCCAAAAACAGTCTACAGATTCCATGCAATCTCCATCAGTACCCCAACACAATTCTTCACAGACCTGGAAAGAACAACACTCAACTTCATATGGAAAAACAAACAAAAAATCCAGGATAGCTAGCTAAAACAATCCTGTACAATAAAGGAACTTTCTGAGGCATCACCATCCCTGACTTCAAACTCTACCATAAGTCTATAGTAATAAAAACAGTATGGTATTGGCATAAAAACCAACAGGTGGATCAATGGAATTAAATTGAAGACCCTGACATTAATCTAGACAACTAGAAACACATGATTTTTGACAAAGAAGCAAAAATGGTACAGTGGACAAAGCAAATCATCTCTAACCAATGGTGCTGGCATAACTGGATGGCAACATGTAGAAGAATGCAAATTGATTTATAACTGTTGCCGTGCACAAAACTCAAATCAAAGTGAATCAAAGACATCAACATAAATGCAGCTACATTGAACCTGATAGAAGAGAAAGTGGGAAATAGCCTTGAGCACATTGGCAAAGGAGACCACTTCCTAAATGTAACAACAGTAGCACAGACACTGAAAGCAACAATCAATAAATGGGACATGCTTAAATTGAAAATCTTCTGCAAGGCAAAGGGAACTGTCAATAAGACAAAATGACACATATGGAATGGGAAAATATCTTTGTCAACTCCACATCTCCAAAATATCTAAAGAACTCAAGAAAGTAAATGTCACAATACAATATAAACCAATAGAAAATGGGGTACAGAGATAAACAGAGTATTCTCCCTAGAAGAATTTCAGATGACCAAAAAGACATTTAAGGAAGTGCTCAACATCCTTAGTCATCAGGGAAATTAAAATCAAAGTGACTCAGATATACCATTTTACACCCACAAGGATGGCTAAGATCAAAACTACTGAGGACAGTTTATATTGGAGAGGATGTGGAGTTAGGGGAACACTCCTCCAATGCTGGTAGGATGCAAACCTGTACAACCCATATGGTGGTTTCTAAGACAATTTGGAGTTAATCTACCTCAAGATCCAGGAATATAACTCAAAAGACACTCAATCATATCACAAGGACACTTGTTCAACAATGTTCATAGCAGCATTATTCATATTAGCCAGAAGCTGGAAGCAAACTAGATGCCCCCCAACTAAAGAATGTATAAAGAAAATGTGGTACATTTATACAATGGAGTACCACTCAGCTGTAAAAATATGATGACCTCATGAAATTTTCAGGCAACTGGATGGAACTAGAAGAAACATCCTGAGTGAGGCAACCTGACTCAGAAAGACAAACATGGTATATGTTAACCATAAGTGGATATTAGATGTAAAGCAAAGGATAACTAGACTACAATCCATAGCTCCAGAGAAGCTAAGCAACAAGGACCCTAAGAAGGATACATGGATTGCTCTGGGGAGGGAAATTAGAGGCGATCCTCTGGGTAAGCTGGTGGTAGAGGTGGTAAAGGAGGGGGTGGAGATGAGAAGAGTAAGGACTGGGTGGTAGAAGGGGAGAGCAAGGCAGTGGAAGAGCAATGAAATGATATCTGAATGAGAGAGCCACTATGGGCTTAGGGAGAAATCTAGTACTAGGGTAACTCCCAAGAATCCACAAGGATGATCCCCCAGGTAACAATCCTAGTAATTGTGGAGAGGATGCCCAAACTAGCCTATCCCTGTAATCAGATTGGCAAAAACCCCAAATATCATCATAGAGGAGCCTTCATCCAGTAATAGATGGGACCAAACACAGAGATCCACAACCAAGCATCAAGCCCAGCTCTGCAAATCCAGTCAAAGAGAGGGAGGAGGGAATATATGAGCAAGGGAGGTCAGATCACAGTGGAGAAATCTACAGAAACAGCTGAACCAAGCTTGTGGAAATTCTTGACCTTTAGAGCTACAGCCATGAAGCTTCCATGGGACCAAACTAGACCTTTCACATGTGGGAGACAGTTGTGAATCTTGAACTATCTGAGGGACCCCTGGTAGTAGAAACACAACACAAACCTGATACATGAGCTAACTTACTGGAGCCATTCCCTGTGGTGGGATGCCATGCTCAGGCTCAATCCGTGGGAGAGGGGCTTGGCTCTGCCCCAACCTATTGTGCCAGACTTTGTTGACTCCTCATTGGAGCCATTATCCATGAGGAAGAGTGGACTGGAGGTGGGCTTGGGGAGAGGTGACTAGGGGTGGTGGTGGCTGGTGGATGGGTAGGAGTGACAACTGTAGTTGGAATGTAGAATGAAATTTAAAAGAGTAAATAAATTATATAAAAAAAACTATACCTGTTCACTGGTGTCTTTCCAATGAGTGTGATGGATTATGTGTTGTAGACAAGACTTGTGATGTTATATGTTTTAGATCAATAATATCTGATATAAATTAGGCTGTTCTTCCTAATAAATAGAATATTATTATGAGACAGAAGAAGTAGACACCTCCTTTATTTGTCAAGCCTGGTTTCAGATTTCTCTATTTTGCTTCAGTTGTTTACATGGTTGGGATTGTTGGTTTATTTTTATGCTTAATTTTCTTGATTATCTAGTGAAAGTTTTAGTTAGTAATGCAATATTTGCAAGCTGTATGTGTATTACCAAAGGTATTAGAAGTCTGCTGTGGGCTGTATGTCAAACAGTTGAAGACAAAATCAAACCTTTGGAGAGTTATTTGTTGGCACAGAAGTGGATGTAAGTGAAGAAATGATTTCATAATAAAATCAGTGCTCCATATTGACATAGCTCTTTTCCTTAGAATGCTACAGCAATTACTATTTTCTGACCTAATTTCCAGGTACTTTGTCTCAAGTGTAAAGTGGGATCCACAAAGCTAAGACAGGTGAAAAAATATATAAAAGTGGTTATCTATGCCATATTTATCACCATGCACAAAACTGAAGTCCAAATGGATCAAAGGCCTCAACATAAATCCAGCCACACTGAACCTATTAGAAGAAAAGGTAGGTGATACCCTCGAAAGAATTGGTACAGGAGACAGCTTCCTGAACATAACACCAGTAGCACAGAGATTGATGTTTAATACATGGAACCTCCTGAAACTGAGAAGCTTTTGTAAGGCAAAGGACACAGTCAACCGCACAAAACAGCAGTACACAGAATGGGAAATGGTATTCACAAACCCCACATCTGACAGAAGGATGATTTCTGAAATCTACAAAGAACACAAGAAGGTAGTCAACAAAATACCAACTAATCCAATTAAAAAGTGGGGTTCAGAACTAAATAGAGAATTCTCAATAGAGGAATCTAAAATGGATGAAGAAAGTACTCAACATCATTAGCCATCAGGGAAATGCAAATCTAAACTACTCTGAGATACCTTCTTACTTCTGTCTGAATGGCTAAAATCAAAAATACCAATGATAGCTTATGCAGGAGAGGTTGTGGAGAAAGCAGAACACTCCTCCACTGCTCGTGGGAGTGCCAACTCATACAGCCACTTTGGAAATCAGTATGGTGGTTTCCTTAGTAAAATGGGAATCAGTCTACCACAAGATCCAGCAATTCTACTCTTAAGCATATACCCAAAAAATGCACATTCATACAACAAGGACATCTGTTCAATGATGTTCAAAGCAGCATTATTTGTAATAGTCACAACCTGGAAGCAACCTAGATGACCCTCACCTGAAGAATGGATGGAGGAAATGTGGTACATTTACACAATGGCGTACTACTCAGCAGAAAAAAAAGGGGGGGGATATTGAAATTCACAGGCAAATGGATAGAACCAGTAGAAACTATCCTGAGTGAGGTAACACAGTCACAAAAAGACAAACATGGTATGTACTCACTCATATATGGATTTTAGACATAGCAAAGAAGTTGCAGCCTACAATCCATACCACCAGAGAAACTAGGAAACAAGGAGCACCCTAAGAGAGACATACATGGTCCCCTGGAGAAGGGGAAAGGGATAAGATCTCCTGAGCAAATTGGGAGCATGAGAGGAAGGGGCAGGGAGTTAGAAGAAAGATAAGGGGAGAAGAGAAGTGGAGAGGAATTCAAGACAGAGCAGGAAGATTTAGTCAGGGGAAGAATCGAGGAGAGCAAGAAAAGAGATACCATAATAGAGGGAGCCTCATAGGTTTTAAGAGAAATCTGGAACTACAAGTTTGACCCCAACTAACAATCTGAGCAACAGTGGAGAGGCTAGCTTAAAAGCCTTTGTCTCATAATGAGATTGATGACTACCTAGATCCTTCATCCAGTAGCTGATGGAAGCAGAAGCAGACACCCACAGCTAAACACTGAGCTGAACCCTTGAACCCAGTTGCAGAGAGGGAGAAGTGATGAGCAAAGGAGTCATGACCAGGGTGGAGAAACCCACAAAAACAGCTGACCTCAATAAGGCATTACTCATATACTCCAGAATGATAGCTAGGAAACCAGCATAGGACTGATCCAGAACCCCTGAATATGGGTTTCAGTTTGGAGCTCTGGTTAATCTATGGGGCCTCTGGTAGTGGATCAGTATTTATCCCTAGTACATGAGGACTCTGGGAACCCATTCCACATAGAGGGATAGTCTCTCAGCCTAGACACATGGGGGAGTATCTAGGCCCTGCTCCAAATGATATGATAGACTTTGAAGATTTCCTCATGGAAGGCTTCACCCTCCCTAGGAGCAGAAAGGGGATGGGATGAGGGTTGGGGGGAAGGTGAGGGAAATGGGATTGACATGTAAATGTAGCTTGTTTCTAATTTAATTTTAAAAAATAAAAGTAGTTATCTATGAAAAAAATCAAATAGAGCATCCTGGATCTTTTTTAGCTCTGGCATATGATGTAAATGTGCATTAGAAGTTTCCATTTACAGAGATAACTCTTAGAACTCTGTTTCAATTAGAAGGGATAATTTTGGAATGGCAGTGTTGAGTGAAGGTACAAAGTTGGTTTTAATTGCTCAGATACCTGAAGAACAGATAGAGGGCCAATGGATAGTCCAAGCATGACCAATGACTGCCCCAGGTTCCTCTTCTCATTTTCTTTTTTTTGTTGTTTTTAATACCAAATGGAGAAGACTAACATTTCATACATTTATGCATCAAGATCAAATAAATAATAAACAGTTCAAGAAAAGCACCTCAAATAAAAAATTTCAGAAAGCACGAAGTTATGAAAAACAAGTATTTTTAGCCAAAGGAAAATGCATTTATTTTTCAAGTTAACTATTATTGAGTTGTCCATTTGTTCCTCTTTGTGTCACAGAGTAAGCATTTAATAGAATAAAAGCTAGATACCCTCTTTAAAACCTTAAGAAAAAGTCATTTATATTAGTATATTTTAAAGATGTGCTTTGAAAAAATCACAAGCTATTTTTTTTTAAAACACAAATAGGGTCTCCATGGTTAAGAACACTTGTCCATCTTTCAGAGGACTTGAGCTCAGGTCCTGGAATGCACACCATGATGCACACATTTTCCTGTAACTCCAGCTCGTGGGGATCCAACACTTCTCATCTCCTAGGACATTTCATCAACATGCACATGTCTACTTGTAGATACACAGTTACACATAATTAAAACTAATAAAAATAAACATAAAAATTCTAAGTAAATTTTTCATCTTGAAGTCTCAGAATGAAAGATACTAGTCTTGCAACACCACTGGCATAAAATGAGAATGAATAAACTCATTCACAGGAATGCCCAGAGAAGTGATGGGAAGGTGTGGGAAGCAGCTTGGTTAGCCTGCCTGCAGGCCTGCACTCTGGTGGCCACACTTTCACCTTGGGTTACAGGAGAAAGCACCAGGTCATCACTTGCTGGTGTAGAGACTTTTATTACATTATTCAGTCTTTCTGTATTTGTAATTGAAATAAAAGGCATTTTTACCAAGCACAACTCTGCCTATAATTAACTCTAGGGACTTATATTTTTCAACACCTGGGATAAAGTCATTACATTGTTAAAATATTTTGCCAAGTGAACACAGAAACAGAAAAGCTGGAATAAATTCTCATCTGGCCAGACTGAATGCAAACTCAATGCTTGCCTTCTCTTGAGGCAAAGAGATGCATCATTGCATGATTCAAAGACTTCTCTTTTATTTGAATTTCTCTAGGCAATTCTGTACATGGTCCATATGCATACTACACAGAGCCTGGGATTCCAGGGCTGACATTTATTAACATAAAGTCTATAAAAGGCAAAATGTACACTGTGGGTTTTTTTTAAATATTGTAATGAGTTGGAAGTGACATTTTTATTTGATGTGATGCTATGTTTCTTTTTAAATTATTTTTTCTTATGCTTATTTGGTTACATAGATATCTGTCTTCAGACATCATTTAAACAGAACTGAAATTTAGAATCATATAATGAAATATAACTTCAAACTTAAAGAATGCATGAAAATACTGCTGGTAAAAGCTTAAGATTTTTAAAGACCTCAAAGGTTTGTAACACTGGATGAAGAATTATGTGCACTGATCTGTGGACAATAATATTGACATGCTGTGTTTTATGAGCAAATATAACTGACAAGTTTGCCTATTTTGGGGGGGAGCAAAATGTGATTAGAACACAATCATACATATTTATTTATATATTGTTTGTGACTACCTCTATATTTCCAAAAGGAAAGTTAAGAAATCATGGCCCACCACAGGAAGATTTGGTGGACTTGGTGGAGCCCCTGTTGGGGGACCTACCCTGCCTGGGGAGTGGAGGGTGGATGGGGTGGGGGTAGGTTGGAGGTGGGGGAGAAGGAATGGAGGTTAGGGGAGGGAGAGAGAAAGGAGACTTACATGTGAAACAATCCTGTTCCCTAACTTGAATTAATAATAATAATAATAATAATAATAATAATAATAATAATAAGAAGAAGAAGAAGAAGAAGAAGAAGAAGAAGAAGAAGAAGAAGAAAAGAAATAAAAAAATAAAGAAGTCATGACACACATCACATGGTAAACAAATGTTAATCACTCCCTCCCAGCATGCTTTGCTGCCTTCTGCTCTAGAGAAAATGTTCCCCTTTAGATCAACTCTCAGAACAACTTTTTGCCTGACTGCCTGCTGACCAATCAGGCTAGGAATGATTATTGCTCAGGTCAGAGAAGGCCCAAATGAAGAACAATCTATGTTGGAATGAAAATAACATCCCATTGGAGGATTCTTCCTACTGTCATTATGAAGTTCATGTTAACATGGGAGAAAGCACAGATGAGAGCAAACTATAAAAAGATATAAGTAGCATAACGTAAGGGCAGAAGACTGTATGTGTGCATATGTGTATGCACATGAGAGTATTGCAATTTTGAGGTGGTTAAAACCATGAGACATTTAAGGCACACTTCAATATAATTTTAATATTTATTTTTCTGTGAGCTACAGTACACATTAGAAAAGTATAGGTTTTTTATCATTTTTTATTTGAATTAGAAACAAGATTGATTTACATGACAATCCCAGTTCCCTTCTCTCTCCTGTCCTCCCCTACCACCCCCCAGCTAAAACCCTAACTATCACATATCCTTTCTTCTATTCTTCTTGTGACTCAAACTTTCTGCCCCCTCATGACCTCTGCATCCCTCCTCTTCTTCTTTTCTCATTCTCGTAGCTCCCTCTCCCCTCTTCCCATGCTCTCAATTTGCTCAGGGGATCTTGACCTTTTCCCCTTCTCCAGGGAACCATGTATGTCTCTCTTAGGGTTCTCCTTGTTTACTAGCATATCTGGCAGTGTGGATTGTAGGCTGGTAATCCTTTACTCTATGTCTAAAATCCACATATGAGTGAGTAGATATCATGTTTGTCTTTTTGCGATTGGGTTACCTCGCTTGGAATGGTTTCTTCTAGTTCCATAGATTTTCCTGCAAATTTCAAGATTCCATTGTTTTTTTTTTCTGCTGAGTAGTACTCCATTGTGTAAATGTACCACATTTTCTCTATCCATTCTTCGCTTGAGGGGCATCTAAACTGCTTCCAGTTTCTGGCTATTACAAATAGTGCTGTTATGAACATGGTTGAACAGATGTCCTTGTTGTAAATGTGCTTCCTTTGGGTATATGCCCAAGAGTGGAATTGCTGGATCTTGTGGTAGACTGATTCCCATTTTCTTGAGGAGTCTCCATACTGATTTCCAAAGTGGCTGTACAAGTTGGCACTCCCACCAGCAGTGGAGAAGTGTTCCCCTTTCTCCACATCTTATATGTATGAACATATCTGCATAACCACAATTTGTATATAAATACCTACAGACTATTAACATCACAGTTATCTCTAATATTCTTATCCTTCCACTGGTGAACATTCAGAGGCAGACATTACTTTGACTTGTGTCATGTAGATGACTCCCATCAATCCCTGACTTGAAAGGGCTCATAGTTGTCTCTAGTACTCTCCTGTATTGTATCAGGGTTGCTTGGTACAATTTATTACACCCAGCATAAATGATTATATATCAATTTTGATATTCAGAACACAGTTTTGTATGTGGAAGGCAGTTGACTCAGAAACTCAAAATCAATTAAAGTCTGTACTTTAACTGAGTATGTGTCTATGCAGTGCTCAGACACCAACGACATGTCTCAAGGACAATTGTGGAAGAGAGGTGGAAATATTCTAACAGCTGAAGGTCATGGAGGACTTCGGTGAGACAGTATCTTCTTGGTGTGACAAGATGGATGCTTTCATGAACACACAGAACCTGTAGTTGCCTGAACAAGGCCTATACCATATCAAGTCAGTTAACATTCTAGCATGGAGGATAAAGGAGCTCTTAATGCACCCCCACACCTAGCTAAGGAGGAATTGACAGTTGATGGCTTTGGGGGGTGGGAGATTCAGTTGTCTTTAAGGATGTGGCCCCTTGTATGCCAACCATATTCCAGTGGGTAAACTCATACTCACAAATTATGGGCAGCACAAACTAGGTTCTGTTGGTTATTTTTTTAATAAAAAATGTGTATACAATGTTGGATGGAGGGATGATAGCTCTGGAAGGACTTAGGGAAGTGGTGGGAAAAACACAATAAAAGTATATTGTATGCATTTATGCAATCCTTAAAGAAATCAGACAGAACATAAGGCCTGCTCCACTAGATGGAATGGATACTTGGTATTATTAATGAAGCCAATGACCCATGGCTAGATAAGTCATAAGACCTAACAAGAAAACTACAATTACTGTGCCAAATGGACATGGCATTAACAGGACTCCTAATGACTAATTGTTCTATTCATATATCAAAGAATCTTTCAGCCCTCATCAGAGAAGATGTCTTTTGTAGTAGATGGTGATTAACACAGTGGCCCACAACTGGTTAACATGCAGAGAATAAGAGACTTTATACTTTTGAGTTCTTAACCCAAAATAGAATGTCCTTACTCTCCATTCAAGGATTAGTGAGTGATCTTCCTGGAAGAGGGCAAAAAAAGATTTTAGGAGCCAGAGGTTGTGGAAGGCCTCAAGAAAACAGTGTTTTCTAGGTATAACAGAACAGAGGCACTTGTTAATACACAGTGGTTGTGATAGCATGCATAAGGCGTTTGAAAGATCTAGCAAAAATTCCTAGTATGGGGGTTGGGGTAATGTGAGCACATAGCCTCACCCCAGTTTGAGAAGCTATTGGCATTTAATAGCTGCTGGTAAAGATAGAATCAATTTTCCTTAATGGTGTGACCCCTGGATATCAATTGTATTCCTGGGAAGGGTCCACATTTAAGAGTAGTGGGCCAACACAAACTGGACTGGAGACTTAGAGACACAGAGACCTAGAAGTAGAGAGAAAACCAAGTTACACTGGTAGAGAGGTAGGAGTCCATCTGCAGGAGTTGGAGGAGGGGTAAATATGATCAAAGTACTTTGTGTTAAATTCTCAAAGGGTTAACAAAAATATTACAAAAGTAATTTTCTCATGGTAGATTATGTATATGTATAAAAATACATGGAATCCAGTATATAATCAATATATTATATAATCAATATATTATACTATATTTGTATAATTAATATAATCCAATAAAATTACAATGTGCCAAAGAGGAAAAGGGACACATTGCCTCTGAGATATATATATATATATATATATATATATATATATATATATATATATATCCAGCTCATTCAATGGATAGCCATGTCACAAGCATCTGTAAGAGTAAGGCAATTTAATGAGAAACACAGCACATACAGATGAGTGAATTGGAGAACCCTTTCTTCCATCAAGAAGGCTTCAGAAATAGCACCCCTGACTGATAGATTTGATTCACATTTGAAGACATACTGAACCAGAGTAATTTAGTCCCTTGCAGATTTTTCATCCATTATACTGCACACAACAGAAGAGTGCTGTTGGCAGTTAATGTGCATGTAGGAACATATACACAGGGAATATCACCATAGATCTGTTTTGCCTAATTTTAAAGCTCGATAAAGAACAATCTTAGATTCACAGTAAAGTTAATGGAGGTACAGAGGTCCAACATAGAGTCCCTGTACCAGAGTGTGAAGACACTGTCCCTCCAGGGAGAGTCATACTCTTTATGACTGATGAAGTTGCATTATAATCTCCAAGTCAAAAGTTCACATTGGGATTGAATCTTGCTACAATACATTCTATGTCCTTAAAAAATACATAGTGATATGTAACCTACGATGACATACCATACAGAGTCTTAGAAATCCTGATTCATTTATTCATTGCTATCCTCAATATCTTAATGGCTATTGTTCTAATTCTTCCAAATGCTCTACTCTCCAAAATTGTATACAGTTGGATTCAAACAGTATTTACAACTTTTCCTGAGTGAGCTGTTATGTAGTTAGGATTCCTTTGTGACTTTTTATTGCTTGATAGATCACACCATTTAAATACCAAATAATATTTTATTTGTTGCATATACCAGAGTTTATCTGCCCAATTACTAACTAGAATATATCATTATTGCTTATGAACCTTAGTGATTATGACTCAAACTATTGGAAACCTCTGTGTGCATATTTCAATATGAACTTAAAACTTTTCAATTCTTCTGGATAAATACCCTGAAATGAAATGACCAAGACTCATGGTTAGAATATGTTTATTTGTAGAGGGAATTGGACCCTAACTTATACTATAAACAAAAAAATTAATCCAAAGCTTGGAAGTGTTGAAATTGCAAAATTACTAGATGAAAACAAGTTGGATACTGGTCATGAGAATGATTTTTTCATTTTTAAAGTTATTTTTATTTAAATTAAAAACAATCTTATTTTGATACCAATCCCAGTTCTCTCTCCCTCCTTTCCTCCCACTTCCCCCACCACCTCCCCATGCCCCCCATCTACTCCTCAGAAAGTGTAAGACTTTCCATGGGGTATCATAAAAGTCTGTCACACATCATTGAGGCAAGACCGAGGCCCTCCCTACTGTATCTAGGCTGAGCACAATATCCCTCTATAGGGATATTGGCTCCTAGGAAACAAGGAGGACCCTAAGAGAGACATACATGGAACCCCATGAAAGGGAAACAGACAAGAGCCCCCGAGTAAATTGGGAGAGTGTGGAGAGCAGGGGAGAGGAAGGAGAGCAAGGAGGGGAGAAGAGGAGAGGGGAGAACTTGAGGGATCAGGAAGGTCCAGTTGGTGGAAGGACAGAGAAGGAGAACAAGGGAAAAGATACCTTGATAGAGGGGGCTGTTATGGGCTTTAAGAGAAAACTGACACTAGGAAAATTCCCAGGAATCCCTAAGGATGACCCCAACTAAGAATCTAAAAAATATTGGCTCCCTTAAATACCCCTTCCCTATAATGAGATTGATGACTTCCTTATATGCCATCCTGGAGCCTTCATCCAGTAGCTGATGGAAGCAGAAGCAGAGATTCACAGCTAAGCACTGACCCAAACTCCTGGAATTCAGTTGCAGAGAGGGAGGAGTGATAAGCAAAGGGGTCAAGACCATGCTGGGAAAACCCACAGAAACAGCTGGCCTGACAAGTGGGCATTCACAGACCCCAGACTGACAGCTGGGGACCCTGCATAGGACTGAACCAGGTCCCTTGAATGTGGGCATCAGTTGTGGGGCTTGGGCAATTTATGAGGCAGTGGAACCAGTATTTATCCCTAGTGCATGAATCGGATTTTGGAGCCCTTTCCCAATGGAGCAAACTTTTAAATATGACACAAAATGTCACATATAAAGATATAAAGTGCTCATATAAGTGAGCAAAATACAACTTTATTTTAAGGATGTGAAAGGTGCTGTATAGACCTTTCTCAAAAGAAAGCATTAAGTATATAAAGAAATGCTTAGTGTTCAGCATGTACATCAGGGACGTTTAATTCCAAACCACAATGAAACAGTGCCCGGCACCTTCTAGAAGGGCTATTAATTTAAAAATGAGATAAAAATACTTGAGAGGATTGAAATTAATGTATTCTTAGCGATAACATGATGCTGTAACACTGTAGAAAATATTGCAAACCTTTCCTCAAAATATTGGAAGTGCAATTATGTCAGGCAACAGTACCTAGCTAGGCAGAAACAAACAAGCAACACCCCCAACCCCACCCAGATCTTAGAGAAATGCTTCCTTTCCTACATTTATTTTGGTGCTATTCATAATATCCAAGTTACCAAAAGAACCTAGCTTCCTGTGAAGACATGAATACTTAACAAAATGTGGCATATATGCACAGTAGGGCTTTACTCAGCACTAAAAATTATGGAAATCATTCTATTTATAGCAACATGGTTGGATCTGGAGGCATAATGTTAGGTGAGAAACTTGGAAATGCACCCACACTGCCAATACTGTATGGCTTCATTTGTACATGGAATCTAAAACACTGGATCAATTAAGCAGAGAGTAAACTGTTGATTGCCCTGAGATTTTGAAGAAATAAGGAGGCATGGGTTATAGGACACAAAGTGTCAGTTATACAAAATAAGTTGTTCTGGGGATCTAAACAGAACAGAACAGGAAGTAATGTGAAGGCTCTGTACAATCTATCTCTTCCTGTTTGTGTATTCAATGCAGCTTTCTTGAAAACATCTATTGTTATTCTTTATAAAATATGTCTGTTTGTGTTGGAGAAAGGTTTTTTTTTTTTTTTTTTTTTTTTTTTTTTTTTTTTTTTTGGTTTGTGACAGGGTTTCTCTGTGTAGCTTTGGAACCTATCCTGGCACTCACTCTGGAGATCAGGCTGGCCTCAGATCCGCCTGCCTCTGCCTCTGCTGGGATTAAAGACATGCGTCATCAACGCCCAGCTGGAGAAAGATTCTTGTTCTGTAGCCCAAGCTCACCTGGACCTCATGCCAATCCTCCTGACTCCTGTATTATAGGCAAAAAATTGTAATGATTCAAAATGTTTGTTTTAACTGAAATTTTATCACATTTATATATAATGTATTCAGTGATATAAGCATAAACCTACATAACTTTTCTATTTGACTTTTTATTTATATTTGTTTGTATCTTCCTGCTTTCTTTTAGAATAATTCTTTTACTTGTCAGATTCTCATTAGATTTTTAATAATATTTTTATTCTAGGTATTTCAACAGAGAACTTAGAATTGTTGCCATCATTCTCACTTTTTTTCTTTAGATACTGCTAGAATGAGAATCAGATCCAAATTTCAGTAGTTCCTTCATTGTGCTATCGTTATTCACTTTCACATATGCAAAAGCCCCAGAAAATAGTTTCAAAATTCATTAGAATCATATTTCTAGTACTCATATATTTAACATGTGCACAGGTTTTTCACTGCCTTCTATACTTCTAGACATCTGAAACAAGAGTATGCCACTGCTAAAACTGATCACTCATCATTATCACAATCATTTATCTACCTACCATGACCCAATATAAAGTATTCCAATGAATACCTATCTTTCTATTGAAAGTGACAGAATATAAGAGAAAACATCTTTAAAGGGGGGGAAGATAAATCTAGGCTCCTGCTTTCGAAGATTTCTATCTGGAGTTGATTTCCCCATTGCTATGGACCCACTCCAAGACAAAAGACTGTGGCATCAGTACAAAGCATTAGGTCAAAGCAAAGCAGTTTACCTGGTATCGGCTAGGGTGCAAGATGGTAGTGAAGGGTCCAGGACAATACATATTTTTATGTCCCTAGTAACCTAAATACTCCAACTTCTTCCCAAGGTGCACTGAGTTATGAATTCATAAATGAGTCAATCCACTGGTATCCTTAAGATGCAATTATTGTTAAATAGCACCACCAGTGACAGAACAAGCCTTCCACACATAAGTCAGTTATGGGTACATTTTGTATACAATTCATGACATTGTATATGATGAAGTCTAGATAATTTAGCCTTGCATTCCTATTCTTCCACCTGCGCCCACACCTTTCAACTTTCTGAAAGAACATTTTCCAGCTCACTAACAGGGTTCTGATTATAAAATGATAGGCACTGACACATACTCACCAAGAACACATACATAGGGTGGTGGTGGTGAGGTGGCTCAGCAGATAAAAAACTTGCTGTGCAACCTGATGACCTAAGTTTCACCCTTGGAACTTATATAAAAATAAAAGTATAGAACTGGTTAGTAAAAGTTTTCCTCTGATCTACACATTCACACTGTAGTGTGTTCAAATCTTCATACAAAGATATACAGAGAAAGCAATAAAAAATTTAAAATAACTAATGAGATATACTCATAAATAATCCTTTCTATTTCACCAGCATTGTTATTATTACATGGAGATCATATAGTTTAAAACCTAAGTAGAGGTTGTTGGTGAGGGAGGCTCCAGACTCCCAAACAGTACAGGCAATTCCCAATGCTCTTGGTTGTCCATCAGAACTAGATCAGATTCATAGTTCCTATTGCTGAAGACACCACACTTGTAAGACTTGGAAAAGCCAAACTTGATCAGAACTGTGAGCTTTCTTCTTGCTGCCTGCTTTTCATAGTTCCAAAAGGTACTATGAAACCTTCTGAGGGAGAAAAATCAAACAATGGTTCTAACCTGCTGGGTATCTCCATGAGCTACTATAGTGACCTACTGGGAAAGATATGCCCATTGGCACACTGTGGCCTGACTATTTCCCTGGTAATCAACTGATTCCTTAGTGGATTAAATCCTACTTCACAGGAGAGAACTCATGTGTGATACTGTAAACCCGGTCAAGATTCCATGACTAGGGAGGCAATAGGCCCTAGGGGAATACCCACTACTGTCTGTTTAATACACATGGCATCAGAATGCCATCTAATAATAATTTTTATACCCTTAAATTGGTTCTGCATTCAGTTCAGTCTTCAACAGAGAGGCTTTTTTTGGCAGTGGGTGGTGGTTAATACAGAGACTTGACAGGTCACATTTCATGGACAAGTGACTCTGAAATGGTTGGTCCTGAACAGAGTATCTATGTCACCTCCCCCAATGCTCAGGGAACACTGTAGAAGTAGTGGCAAAAAGAATGAGAGCTAGAGGTTAGGAAAGCACTATGAGACAGTGTCTTCTGGACATGGCACTGCCATTGTTCTTAAGAACTACTGCTTGTTGTGATTACCTGAACAAGACCTGAACAAAACTGGTCTCATTACATTTCAACATGTTGGGCTATGGTCATGAGGCCACACTTAGCACAGAGTTAAAAATGATATCAAAGTGGGAGGAATTGTTGGAAGAAGAGATTTGCAGGAGAGTGGAGAGATAATAGTACTTTAAATGCCTAAACCGCCACCATAAACAGATAAAATTGCTGAAGAAAGAAACTTGCAGATAGATCCTACAGTCTGAACAACTTTAACATGTATACAGTATAAATTCAATAGTATATGGTCTGGCATCCTGGAACATGTTTGTAAATCTTGCCACCCAAGAAGCTGGAAGGAAGGGTCTTATGTTTGAGGCTAGCCAGGCTGCATAGTGAGAACTCCATCTCAAAAAATCAAGTCAAAACAAAGCAAACAAACAAAACCCCAAACCAATCAGCACTGTGAATATTAGAAAATTATGTCAATTCAGTCATTCTCATCCAAACAGACATGGTCAGTTTCTAGATATTATATCCAGTAGGAGAAGAGGTAGATATGCAGATGTATGGAATAAAATATAATTATCTTTCTTTGTATATCTTTCCCCTCCTTCTACCTACTGCTTTGGTCTTTCTTCTGGGATGGGATTAGGAGTGGAATGAGAGGTTTAAAATAGATCTCCTCTTTCATGAGGCACGTCCATGGTTGCTACAATAACTCCTGTACCTGTAGGATTCTCTGCCTCTGTACTCCCCATAATCCAAGGCACCTCCATATTCCCACTCCAACAGTATCTTCCCCTCTAGGTGGCCCCATCAGACTATGATGGCTGATGAATCTGTACCACATCTGGTCCTGGGAGGCACTCATATATTGTATGCCTGCAGGAAGTGAAACTCCAGACAAGCCACAACACAGCATGCACAGCCCTCACACCACCATCCAGAAGCTTGCTGGCTTCCTCTGCCTTCGTCTCTTCTGGCTTCCATCACAGTATAATGCACCTAATTTGAAGAGAACAAGGAACTCTGTGATGGGTTCCACAAAATTCTGTCATTTTTCCTTTACTTGAAGAGGAGGCCATCTCTTCATGCCTACAGAACGCAGTGTGCAAAACACAGTCCTCTCTGAAGGACTGCTGCTCTTCACCCACCTCCCTCATATATGTGAGGTATGAAAGAGTACATAGACTGTTGAGTGTTTGGTAACTTGTCTAGAACTGTGTATTTCCTTGAAATCAGTCTTCATTATACTACTGTCTATTTGCCTTTGGGTCTTGTTTATTACCAAACTATCAAATGGCTTTTTCTGGAGCCCTGCTGATCAAGGTTTACTGTTTCCTCATACCTTTTCATTGTCATTAAAACTTTTGTTTGAATATAGCATTAATACTTAGGAAGGTTCATTTAAGAATGTAAAACCATTTACAGCTTACAAAATTTTAATTGCCAAGGAACTATTTTATTTTCTTTAAAAAGTACTGCAATATGAGGCTATTTTGATTCCAAAATGCAAAAGTTGTTATTAAGGTATATGAATAAACAAAGTTTATAATCTTCACAAGTAACCCAAATATACACAATACTTTATCATGAAATACCTTCTAATGAGTTGGAAGTCTGTTTACAAAATTTCTTCTGCAGACGTTAACTTTTCTAAAATGCAGATATTTAGGCTTTCAGTTAAAAAGTGTGTATTAGCTTCTGTAACTTTAGGTCTGTCTGAGACTTTACATGTAGTGTGGCAACTAGCACAATGTCTGGAATCAATGAGCTGGATTAGCATCTCAGTCCTCCTCACAACAGGTGCCCTCCACTAAGGAAAGTAAACCACCTTCCTCTGCTTTAGCTGCTGAATCTGTGTGCTGAACAACACCCCAGTCTCCCTGCCCCTTAGCACAGAATGTGCTAAATATAGTTAATTACCTTTCATACTGTGTGCTGTGTTTTTGTCTGTCTTCATTCAACACATAGCATTTCAGCCTTTTTGGGGGGGAAATAACATTACCTGCCCACCACCCCATTATTTCTGGCCAGAATCATTTTTTTGTGTACTGATTTTCCCTCATGGTTCCTTAACCACATGCTATTTGTTATGAAGTAATGGCCCTTCTTCCTCATCTCCTTGACTGAGTTCTAAACTTACATAGATCAGGGGTGTGACCATATGTTGACTTGTGTGCTCCCTGGCACTCCGTAAGATTCCTTCCTGAAGCAGAAATCATTTAAGATTTATTTGTCATCCTTTCTGGTGGAATTTAAGTATTTTCTTGGTTGGTGCTGAAGGTTTTAGAGGCCCTCAACATGAGCAAATATGTGGTGCCTATTCAGAGAGTTGTGTACTTCTTTAGAAATGTAAACAATACATTTGGTGAGCCTTGTTGCTCCAAGAAAACAAGAGGAGTCCACATGCACTCAGAAATAATTGCACAGCTAGTCTGTGTGCAAAATCAGTTATGTGTCTTCACAGATATCATTTGCATGACCTCTGTTATGCATAGGATAAAAGTATTGCTTTAGTCCATCAATCCATTGTTCTGATAATACAGAAAAAATATAAATTAATTTTCTTATTTGCAGTTCTGGAGGCTTGGAAGTCAAACATAAAACCCTGCTGGTTTCTATTTGGGGATAACTGCTTGTTTTCAATGACATCTTATTTCCTTCCTTGGGACCTGGGAACATTGAGCCTTCACAGGCAGGAGGCAGGAGAACAAACTAACTGCTTTTATAAGGATCAAAATTTCTTTCAAATGGGGAAGAGACTGAGGATCACCTAAGTCTCCCTTAACACTTAACAACCTGGCAAGCCTGGATTTTGGAGCGAAGACACTCACACTGTAAAAGTTATCAACACCAACACTGCAGGTTGTGGTTTTAGAATGCCTATGATGGCTACCAGCAACACTCAAAGCACTGACAGTGATGGATTCTTCATCTAAGAATATGCAATCTTTCCAAAATAGCATGCTCAGATCTGTGTGAATACTGATTAGTTGGTCATCAGAATAATGACCCCGAGATGGGAAAGGTCCTTAACAATTTTTGTTCTTTACTCTTAAGCTTTGCGTCCTTATGTATGATCAATGTCACCATGTACAGCTGTGCACCACATGCATGCAGTACCAATAGAGACCAGAAGAGGTCACTGGTTCCCCAGTATTGTAATTAAGGATTGTTGTGAGTCACCTTGTAAGTGCTGGGAAATGAATCTTGAGTCTTCTGATAATTACCCTTAGCAGTTGTGCCATCTTTATACCCCAGGTCTTTGTTTTAATATGGAGCGACTTCTACGAATGCGAACCGTTGTTGGGTACTGGAGTTCAAAGTGGGGGAAGGTATTTCTCACTCTTAGAAAGCTGGTACAAAAAATTTCTAGGATATTAGATGTACCTTATTCTTGGGAACAGTACAATGCCGTCATCTATATTTAAGCCCACGCACCCGCTTTGATGTCCTTAGAAAACAGCTTATTTCAAAGAGTTGGACAAAGTAGAGCCAAATCTGACCAAGAAAGTTTTTGTGAGAACACATTCCTCCAGCTCACTAGTGCATTGTCTACGGTTTATTTTTCTCTACAAGAGCAGTTGAGTAATTGAAAGAAAGACCATATAGTCAGCCCAATCTAAAATATTTACTAATTGTTTTTTCATGGAAAATGTTGACAGGCTTCTAGTCACACAGAGTCTAACATTGCAGTAATATGACATTAAGACTTAGTCTGGCTGTGCCATTGATAATGATCTATATTTTATTCTGTTTTTTAAAAAGCATGTTGTCTCCACATTGGAAAATCTGTTATCTTTGATTATTAATCATGCTTCATTTCCTGATTATATTATACAAATACTGTACAGAATGATTTTCCTTTAGCTACTTTTAATCTATTCCTTTTCATCATTATTATCACCATAAGGCAAAATGAAACCTTTGGACAACTTTTTCACATAAACCTCGATAAATGGGCTCAGTGAATATGGTTTAACATAATAATTAATGGTTACATGCCACCCTCCATGAAAATATGTTGTGGTATTCCACAAATGGTTTATATACTTTGCCATTCTTTTCAACATTTTTAATCAGAAATTTGAATAAAAACACAGACATGTTTATCCTATTTGTGTCTGACACAGAGTCATGGAGTGAAGAGTTACCATATTGGATGACAGTAATGGTACTCAAGATGATTACAAAAAGTTTGAAAAATGGGCCAAAACTAACAAAATGAAATGTAACAGAGATGAATATAAAGTTATGTGTTTGGGTTATAAAAATTGAACCATGAATATACAAATACAGCAGGGAAAATGCATGGTTGGATAGAATTAGGTGGTCACATTTTAGGGTTAACTGCAAGCTAAAATATGAACCAGCCTTTTGATGCACATTTGAGGAATGCTTATAGAAACTAGGAAAATGCTTTAATGTAGTTCTGCATCCTAGCCATTTGATGGTGGCTGGCTGTATTGCTTGCTGAACTGCTCATAACCCATACAGAATGATGCAGTTAGTTTAGGGAACCATGCTGTAATGTGGGCCTTGACAAAGCAGTGGGTATTTGTTATTTTGTTCCTACTGTACATGTCAGATACCTGGCCTCTCAGAGCCTTGGAGCTATGATGCAGCATAAAGAAAGGATTTAATTAGAAGTACCTGAAGTGGGAACCAGACACACAAAGCAGCAAGGTGTAGTTACAAGTCATTCTAGGGAACATTAAATCAGGGCTGCAAGTCCAGTGCTGTAAAGTGCAGCAATGAAGTCCTACATGGAAAAGACCTGGTCCCTGGGAAGAAGTCCCCAGGAACAGTTCTGTGTATGGTTTTGGGTATGATTTCTTACTGTGCTTAAGGTGTAATGAGGAACAGCAATGCAGAGCACCTCCAGGGTCCTCAACCCAATTCTCTATTTAGTTTTAGTTCCAGGATGACTGTTTTAAGCCTGTGTATATGTGTGTTAGGGGAGAAAATCTATAGAAAATTGTCAATCCACTGACAAAATAAAAATAAAGAAAATGTAATGGGGACAAGAAATGAATAGAATATACCTGTTACAAACTGGCTAATTCTGAATCCTTGTACACAAAACCCTTGATTTATTTTGATTGTCAATCAATTTGCTACGAATGCCCATATACTCACACATATGCACACACAGGCATGCATATAAAAACAAATGTCTCACATCCATAGAAAGTTTGCACAATTGGGCATAAAGACATATTTTGTAAAACAGTGCTGCTGGTACCAACAACAGTATATCCTTACTGATACAATTGCTGGATGGACTTTGGACATTTCTCATATTCAAGAATAGTATTTCTGGTCTTTGATCATTGCTCTGGTCTTGTCCCTGGAGTCCATCTCTGGTATTTTTTCTGTTCTTAAATTCCAGTTTCCAGAAAGCACGATGTATTTGGACACAGCCTGAGATTTGGAATCAGTCTGGGATGAATTTCAAGTCTCAGGATGTCTTAACTCAGTGTGGGAATGTGGTTTTGGGAAGTTAATCTAGCCTTTGGGTCTCTATATCTTTAAAGTAGCAAGTAATTGAGCTTACAGTATTATTCAACAGGCTTCTGCCTGGGGAAAGACAGGTGGTAAGACAGCACCCTGAAATCTTAGGTGTCATACACACTTTGGATTTCTCTTTTTACCCAAAGAAAGGGGGAAAATCAATAAACTTCAGACAAAATAAGTTTTTCTTTAAAAATAACTGTCCCCATTTACTTTTCCCACCTTCAAACCTCATTTCTACCACCAAGAAAATAACTTCTCTACTTTGAGTAATTCTATAATAGGATTCAAATGTGGAATCATTTTAAACTTGGGCTTTAAACAAGCCAGAAACTGATTTCTCTAATCTTAGTTTCATAAAGTCTGATATGTTTGGATGCAGATGAAGTCTGAGGAAGTAACAGGGCTATGGTGAGTCCTTGGTGCTTATGATAAAGCATTTTTTCTAAGACCTACAATTCCATGGCACAATCTGCTATGACAAGAAACAAAACATCCATTTAAATAATTAACATTTTTCTCAGATTATCTCAAGGCATATTTTAACACAACAAAATATTACTTAAAAGATCACGGAAAATGATTTTTCCAGAAGTAAAACTAGTATATGTCAAATGGAGAGAAGAAAACAGAATCAGGAGAGAAGCCAAGATATACTTAAGTACAAACAATATTTTAAAGACAAAGCTTGCATTCTAAATTTTTCTATAAATACAATATAATATAAATGATCATCAACTATTTAAAAAAATCACCTTGAAAATGAAAATCAACCCAACTGAAACATGTTAGCAATAGGAAAAACTGGGTCCTTAAATTAAGAAAAACATTCTTTATGTGTGTGTGTGTGTGTTTGGGGTGATGTATATGCTTGTGTCTGTGAACATGATTTGTGCTTGAGTGTGAGATTGGACATGACACACTACACTCCTTAAGATCAGAGGACAACGTGGGCTATTGGAATAGCCAGGCTTGCACAGCAGGGACCTTTACCAGTTGAACTATCTTGCTGGACCAATGAATTGATTTTTTTTTTGTTATTGTTTTTTTGTTTTATGTGACTGTTAGTGTCAAATTTATCTAAAAATATGCTAAAGGTATTGGGAAATGTCTAAATATAAGAAGAGATCTGAAATTGTTGCAAGAGAAAGTAGGAAATAAGCTTTAGGTTATAGGCACATAAAAAGGATTTTCCTCGTAAGCCACATATCGTGGGTATTATGACCACTTATGAATGAATGGGACAGACCTCATGAATCTTAAATGTTCTTTACAGCAAAAGACACCAAACCATCATTCAAGAGAAGGGACAACTTAATAGAATGTGAAAAATCTTTGCCAACTAACAGGGGGTTTCTAGAATATACAAAGAACCAAGAAAACAAATAAACCAATTAAAAATGTGGCAATGAACTAAACAGAATTCTCAAAGGAAGAAATACAAATGTGTGAGAAATAGTTTTAAAATGTGCAGGGCCAGGAGACATGGATAAGTGTTAAGAGGACTTGCTCTTCTTGAAGAAGACCTGAGTAATATTTTCAGTATCTACACTGGGCAGCTCACAACTGCCTGTAACTCCCATTTCAGTAAATCTGGTACTCTCTCTGCCCTCAGATACTGCATGTGGGAAACATACATAAATGCAGGCACACACAAATTCCCACTTAAAAAAAATCCTTCTTTTAGAATTTCAACATCCATAGCCATCAGGGAAATTAAAATTACTTTGAGATTTTATCTTACTCCAGTCAGAATGGCTAGCATAAAAAAGCAAAAACAAATGACACCAAATGCTGGTAGGGATGCAGGGAATGAGAACCACATTAATGTCAGTGGGATAGAAACTGGTATAGCATGTATGGAAACCAGTGCTGAGGTTTCCAAAAAAGGCTATAAATAGGTTTAAATGGGGTGGGGTATGGAAGGCAGGGTATTAGAGGGAATATGGAAAAGAATAATTAATACTAAAGTCCTTTGAAAACGACACATGGAAACCTACTTCTATAGAAACTTCTCCCCCCCCCCTTTGTGTTGTTGTATGTATGTGTGTGTGTGTAGTTTAAATGTAATTAGCCCAGTGCCGGGTATTGGTTACTTCTTTTTGAGTTGATGGAATCCTACAGACCATTCAAACATTACAGTCTATTTCTATTGCTCTTGGTTATACTGCAGCCCTTGATGGTTAGAGCACTTTGGTGAAGACACCATGTTCTTGAATCCTAAAACACTGAGAAATCAAGTTGGTGCCTACCTCGGAGCTTCATCGGCTAGCATTCATACTACTAAAGGTTTGTGATATTAGAGTGAGGAGAAAGTTTATCAACAGTCTTACCTAGGTGTAAACCATGTGTTTCACAATCACAACCAGTCTGGCAATATATTCACGCTGGTGCAATAGCAGACTGAATTTTTTAAAATTTATTTTTATTTAAATTAGAAGCAAGCCGGCTTCACATGTCAGTCCCAGCTCCCTCCCTCTTCTCTCCACCCCACCAACGCCCCACTCTGCCTCTCCTCTATTACCCAGGGAGGGTGAGGTCCTCCATGTGGGATTGCCAAAGTCTGTCATATCATCCTGGGCAGGGCCTAAGCCCTCCCCCATGTGTCCAGGCTGAGAGAACATCCCTCCACATGGACTGGGCTCCCAAAGTCCATTGATACGCCAGGGATAAATACTGGTCTACATTCAGGGGGATCTGGATCAGTCCCATTCTGGCCTCCCAGCCATTAGTCTGGGGTCCACGAATTCCCCTTGTTCAGGTCAGCTATTTCTGCGGGTTTCACCCCTTTGCTCTTCACTCCTCCCTCTTTGTGACTAGATTCCAAGAGTTCAGTTCAGTGTTTAGCTGTGGATGTCTGTCTCTAGCAGACTGAATTTTATGAAAGAAACTGATGATGTTATGACTGAATGTAAAGAATACTCCTTAAGAAAGAGCTCATTCCTTGTAAAATGGCTTGGTCATAGGCCCAAGGGAGAATCTATGGTATTATTCTGCCAAATGCATGTAGTAATAAATTGCCCCCTAAATTCTTATCTTTATATCCACATCGGAGAAGCTTCTTTTTTCTTGTAGATGGCAATTAGTAGTGAGACACATAATTGATCAAGTGCAGAGAATAAGAGGCAGTAGAGTGTTCAGCTCTAAATTCGACATCTGTATCATTCCTTCTTTACACAAGGCTCAGGGATCATAATAGAAGAAGTGGCAGAGAAGTATATGTCTACAGTGAGACAATGTTTTCTAGACATGATAGGGCTGCTTGCAAACCTGAACTCACAGTGACTTTGACTACATGTCAACATTTTAGTATCAGTGGGGAGGAACTCATAAAATCTCACCCCAAACTGAGAAGCTATTTGCAAAGAAAAGTAAGTTTTCAACAGAAAAGCAGCCCACGAAAGGCTACCTAAATCCATAAACACATAGTTGTGCTAAGGGGACACAGTTCATTAGAAAAATATAGGAAGCACATGAATGTGGAAAGGAAAAATGGTGGGGTGTTGAGAAGAAATTGGAGGGAAGGGAATGAAAAGGTGGGTTTGATCTATTTTGTGTTTATATTTAAAGTTCTCAAACATAAAAATAAAATTACCACCCAAAGGTTCTGAAGTATAATACAGTGGCTAACACAACTTTTAGAAGTTTGTAACTTAGATATAAAATGATTTTCAAACTATTACATTCAATGCTAGATATCAGAATTCTCGTGCACTTTCTAGGAACTCTTGCCATTTTACAGAATGATACATTGCTCTTGGTTACCATTCAGCCCTTGATGGTAATATATTTAGTAGGTACGGTGAGAGTGAACAACCTTGTCTTGTTCCTGATTTTGGTGGAATTTCTTTAAGTTTCTATTTGCTGATGTTGGCTAAGGGCTTGCTGTAAAATGCCTTTAATACATTTAGTTATGTCTCTTGTCTCCCTAATGTCTCCAGGACTTTTGTCATGAATGGGTATTCAAGTGTGTCAAAGGCCTTTTCTGCATCTAAATTTTTTTCATTCTATGTATATGGTTTATTAAATTTATCTATTTACATACATTGAATCATCCCTCCATCCCTGAGATGAAGTTTATTTGATCATAGATAATGATCTTTGTTATGTATTTCTGGATTCAGTTTGCAAGTATTTTATTGAATTTTTAGCATCTATGTTTACAAGGGAAATGTATTTGTAATTATGTTTCTTTGTTGGGTAATTATGTGGTTTGGGGATCAGAGTAATTATGGCCTCTTAAAACAAATTGGGCAATACTTCTTCTGTTTCTACTCTGTGCAACAGTTTGAGAAGTATTGGAATTAATTATTCTTCTAAAGTCTGATATAACTATGTTCTAAAACCACCAGGCCCTGGGCTTCTTTCATGGCTAGAGAATCAGTTATTATTTCTATTGTACTTGGGGTGATAGGTGCATTAAAATTGCTTATCTGATCTTGATTTGGCTTTGGTAGGTGACACATATCAAGAAATTATCTATTTCTTTTAGATTTTCTGATGTAATGGAGTATAGATTTTTAAAGTATATCCTTGTAATCCTCTGGATTTCCTAAGTGTCTATTGGTATGTCCTTCTTCTCATCTATGTCTATGCTTTGTTAATCTGTATCTTCTCTCTCCACCTTTTCATAAATATGGATAAGTATTTAGCAATCTTATTGAATTTTTTCAAAGAACCAACTCTTTGTTTTGTTGATTTTTTGTATTGTTCTTTTTGTTGTTGTTTGTTTGTTTTTGTTTTATTGACTTCAGCCCTGAGTTTGATTATTTCTTGCCATTTACTCCTTTCAGGTGTGGTTTCTTCTTTTATTCTAGAGCTTTCAAGTGTGCCATTAAATTGCTAGTGTGAGATATCTCCAGTTTTTTCTTTTATGAATAAACTTACTTCTTAGAATTATCTTCATTATGTCCTATAAGTTTGAATATGTTGTGTTGTGATTTTCATTCAATTCTGGAAAGTCCTTAGTTCCTTTCTTACTTCCTGTCTTGATGGCTCTGTTTTTCTGACCCAATCCTCAGGGTCATGGTTAGTGCTGCAACAGAACAGCTGCAGCCTCCCTTCTGGGTCCACACTTCTAGTGGTCCCACAGACCATTTTCCATACACTCACTTGTCACTGTGTCCTGTCACCCATCTTGGTCTGATATCCCTGCTCAATGGCAGGCCATGCTTGCCAGAAGACTAGGTAGGCTGCCAACAACCTTTTCCACTCTCTCTGTTCCCCCAAACAGAAAACTCAGATTTGCCTCTGGTGCTTCAGTAGAACACTGGCAGCAGCATACCCTCTCCCTTGTCTGTGTTTCTTATATACCCCACAGATCATTAGCCTAGCCTGCCCTCACTGACTTCTTACTGTGTCCCAGCTCTCAATCAGATAACACTCTCTGCTCAACCGCAAACCACAGCTACCTGAGGACAATGTAGGATGCCCACATATTTTCAACTAAATTATAGAAGAAACTTTTCCTAACCAAAATAAGGAAATGCATATATAGTTGCAAAAAGCATACAGAACACAAATAGATTGGGCCATGAAAGAAAGTCCCCTTACCACACAATAATCACAACATTAAACATAGAGAACAATGAAAAAGTTCAAGGAAAATATATATAAAGGCAGACCTATTAGAATCACACCTAAATTCTCAATGGAGACTCTAAAAGTCAGAAGGACTTGGACAACTGTGCTGCATACTCTAAGAGACTAAAGCTGCCAGTGTAGATTGCTACACCTAGAAAAAAATTTCAAGATATTCTATGATAAAGTCAAATCTAAACAATATCTATCTACAAATCCATCCTTATAGAAGGTGATAGAAAGAAAACTCCAACCCAAGGAAGTTAACTACTCATGAAAGCACAAGAAATAAATAATCTCATACCTGAAAAACCATGCAAAAATACTCATATACACTGCCACCATTACTACCACCACCAAAAACAACAGTAATAACAACAAGAACAAGAAATAACAGGAATCAACATTCATTGGACATTGGTATTTCTCAATATTAATGGTTTTAATTCCCCAATAAAAAGACACAGGCTTACAGAATGGATGGGAAAACAGGATCGATTCCTCTGTTGCATCCAGGAAACACAACTCAACATCAAGAATAGATATTATCTCAGGAGAAAGGGATGGAAAATGGCATTCCAAGCAAATGGACCTAAGAATCAAGCTGATATATCCATTTTACTATCTAGCAAAATTGACTTAAAACCCAAAATAATCAAAAGAGATGGTGAAGGACACTACACACTCATCAAATGCAAACGCCACCAAGATGACATTCCAGTTCTTAACATCTGCCCCAAACCAAGAGATTGTTTTAAAGAAACAGTAGTATAGCTTAAATCACATATTGACCCTCACACACTGATGGTTCCAGACTTCAATCCCCAAATCTCATGAATGGACAGGTCATCCAGACAAAAAGTGAACAGAGAAGTGCTTGTGCTAATATACATTATAAACTTAATTATAAACTCTATTAAGTATCTACTTAATAGATATTTACAGAACATTTCACCCAAACACTAAATAATATACCATCTTCTCAATATTTCACAGAACTTTCTCCAAAATTGACCATGTACTCACAAGCAAAGCAAACTCTCAATAGAAAAAAGAAATTTGAAATAACTTCTTGCATCCTATCAGACCACCATGGAATAAAACTAGATATCAACAACAACAGAAATAACAGAGAGTTTACAAATTCATAAACAGTGAACAACTCTATACTGAATGACTATTAGGTCAAAGCAGAAAGAAAGAAAGAAAGAAAGAAAGAAAGAAAGAAAGAAAGAAAGAGTCTAGAAATCAATGAAAGTGAATACACAACATACCCAAAGTTATGGGATAAAACAGAATTTCTGGGACACAATGAAACTGTGCTAAGAGGAAAGTTATTAGCACTAAGCACCTACATAAAAATTAGAGAGAAGCCAGGTGGTGGTGGTGCATGCCTTTAATCCCAGCACTCGGGAGGCAGAGGCAGGCAGATCTCTGTGAGTTTGAGACCAGCCTGGTCTATAAGAGCTAGTTTTGGGACAGCCTCCAAAGCCACAGGGAAACCCTGTCTCAAAAAACCAAAAAAAAAAAAAAGGAGAGATATCATACTTGCAAAATAACAGCACACCTGAAAACTTTAGAAGAAAAAGAAGCAAACACACCCAAAAGAAATAGACAGCAGGAAATAATCAAACTCATGGCTGAAATCAATGAAATTGAAACAAAGAGAACAGTACAAAGAACCAGTGAAACAAAGTGTTGGTTCCTTGAAGAAACTAACAACATAGAAAAACCCTTAACTAAACTAAGGAAAGAGTGGAGAAATAATATCCAAATTAACAAAACCAATAATGAAAAGGGGGGCATAACAACAGACACCCAGGAAATCCAGAGAACCACAAGGACACACTTTAAAAACATGTACTCCACACAATTGGAAATTCTAAAAGAAATGGATAATTTCTCAACAGATACCACTTATCAAAGTGAAGTCAAGATCAGACAGACAATTTAAATAGTTATATAAATCATAGTGAAAAAGAAGCAGTCATTAGTAGTCTCCTAACCAAAAAAATGTTCAGGGCCAAATAATTTTAGTGCAGAATTTTACAAGACTTTCAAAGAAGATTTAATGCCAATAACCCCCCAAGTAATTTTATTACTTCAAAGTAGACAAAGAAGCAACATTCCCCAATTCATTTATGAGACCACAGTTACTTGATACACAAGCCATATAAAAACCCATCAAAGAAAGAGAATTACAGATGAATCTTCATTATGAACATAGGCAAAAAAATACTCAATAAAAATAATTGCAAAAAAATATAGACCTCAAAAAGTTCATCTGCCATGATCAAGTAGGCTTCATAGGCAGGGATGGTTCAATATTAAAAAATAAATAAATGTAATCCATCATATAAACAAACTGAAATAAAAAAATATAAATCATCTCTTTAGATGAAAAAAAGGCCTTTGACAAACTCCAACACCACTTCATTATAAAAGGCCTGGAGAAATTAGTGAGACAAAAATATACTTAGACATAATAAGGGCAATTTCCAGAAAGCCTACAGACATCAAATTAAATAGAAATGCAAAGCAATTTCCCTAAAATCAGGAATACCACAAGGTAGTACACTCTTTCAATATCTTTCAATATAGTATTTGAAGTTCTACCTAGAGAAATAAAAAAAAAGCAAGGGAGATCAAGGGGAATACAAATTGGAAAAGAAGAATTCAAAGTATCACTATTCACAAATGATATGGGAGGGAGTATACATAATTGACTCCCAAAATTCTGCCTGGAAACTCCTACAGCTGATGAACACCCTCAGCAACGTGGCTGGATACAAAATTAACTCACAAAATTAGTATCCTTCCTATATACAAATGACAAACAGATAGAGAAAGAAATTAGGAAAACAACACCTTTCACAGTAGCTTAAATGATAAAATAACTGGGTTAATTTTAACCAACAAAGTGAAAGGCTTGTATGATAAAACTTCAAGTCTTTGAAGAAGATGTCAGAAGATGAAAAGATCTCCCTTGCTCATGGATCAGTAGGAATAAAAGTGAAAATGGCCATCCAAAAACAAAAACAAAAACAAAAACAAAAACAAAACAAACAAACAAAAAAAATCCACAGATACAAAGCAATCCCCATCTAAATTTCAATATAATTCTTTATAGATCTTGAGAGGATAATTCTTAAATTCTTATGAAAAATAAAAAATTCCAGGATAGCCCAAACAATTCTAGGCAATAAAAAAGATGCTGGAGGTATCACCAATCCATGATTTCAAGTTGTACTACAGAGCTATACTAATAAACCCCATCTATTATTGACAGCCAAACAGACGTGTTGATCAGTGGAACAGACTTGAAGAAACAGACATGAATCCACATACCTGAGGTCACCTGATTTTTTACAAAGAAGCCAGAAAGACCCAATGAAAAAAGGCATGTTCACCAACTGGTACTGATCAAACTAGATGTCCTCATGTTGAATAATGGAAATATGCAGATTCATATTGATCACCTGGCACAAAACTTAAGTACAAGGGGAGCAAAGACCTCAGCATAAAACCAGACATCCTGAACATTGCAGAAAAGAAAGAGGGGAAGAGCTTTGCACACATTGGTGCTGGAGACAACTACTTGACAAAAGTCCTGTAGCAAAGGCACTGAGAACAATAATCAATACATGAGACCTCTTGAAACTGAAAAGCTTCTGTAAGGCAAAACTCTCAACAGGACCATATGGCAGGCTACAGAATAGGAAAAGGTTTTCATCAGCAACACATTCAACAGAGGACTAATATCCAAAATATATAAAGAATCCAAGAAACTGAATACTGGAAAAACAAACAATGAAATTAAAAATGGGGTACAGATCTAAATGGAGAATTCTCAACAGGAATCTCAAATGGCCTAAGAACGCTTGAAAGTTCAACATCATTTGCAATTCTGTCTTATACCTGTTGGAATTGTTAAGATCAGTAACACAAGTGAGAGCTCATGGTAGGGAGGATGTGGAGCAAGGGGAGCACTCCTCCATTGCTGGTAGAAGTGCAAACTTGTACACCTACTATGATAATCAGTATGGTTTTTCCTCAGAAAGTTGGGAATCAACGTATCTCAAGATACAGCTGTACCACTTGGTCATGTACCCCAAGGATGATCCATCCTACCACAAGGACACTAGCTCAACCATGTTCACTATTGCTTTATTCATAATAACCAGAAACTGCAAACAGCCTAACTGTCCCTCAAAAGAAAATAGATAATGAAAATGTGGTATGCTTACACAACTGTGTATTACTCAGATGTTAAAAAAAAATGACATCATGAAATTTGTAGGCATATGGATGGAACTAGAAAAATCATCCTGACTGGCATAACCAGACCCAGAAAGGCAAATGTGATATGTATTCACTTATACATGGATAATAGCTGTTGAGTAAATGATAACTAAGCTACAATGTAAAGAACCAGAGAGGTTAAGAGGAGGTCCAAGGGGGCTTCTATTGTGTCTGTTGCCCTTGTCACTCCTGGGGCCCCACAAAGACCTGTGGCTTGGGCTGTTACCTGGGCCCACTTTGTGTCTGAAGGCCCATACTGCTATGGGGGCCATGCTAATCTGGATGGCCTGCTCAGCAACTTGGGGTCATGGTGATAACCTGGCCCAGGCTGCTGCCAAGGACCATGTCTGGGTCCATGGTCCTGTTGTGGCTGGAATCTGTGTTAATGTCCCTGGCCCATGATGGTTCTAGGGGTTGCATGATACCCAGGGGGTGTGTTCTTGGCCACAATCTGGGACTATGCTGGTGTCCAAGTGTTGTGCCATGGCCATGCTGGGGCCAGGTCAATTTGGGTGGCTGGAGCTGTCAACTGGGGAGTGATATTGACCATCCCAGGGCTGCACTGAGGGCCATTTCTGGGTTTGTGGCCCTTTCACATACAGGGTGTGTGTTGACATCTGTGGCTCCTGAGACCAATCAAAGATTGTGCCAATGCCTGGGGGAAGGGTTCTGGGCCACCATCTAGGGCCCTGTTGGTGTCCAAGGGCCATGCTGGTATGGGGGACATGCAGGTACAGGAGGCCTATGCTGCTGCCTAGGATCATGTGATATCTGGGTTCTGACTGCTGCAGAAGGTCATGTCTGGGTCTGTGGTCCTACCACAGGAAGGTCTCTATTGATGTCCATTGCCCATGTTGCCACCAAAGTTCAAATAGATGCCCAGGAGTCTGAGTCACAATCTGTGCCCAGGAGGATATCCAAAGGCTGTATTGCCACCGGGAACATACAGATCTGGGTAGCCTGTATTGTCACCCAGGGCCATGGTGTCATCTGGGCCAGTGATGCTGCTGAGGGCCATGTCTGGGTCATAGTGGGCTGGGATTCCCTCTTTGTGCCGAACTCTCCAGTGTGGGACTTTTAGTTAACCTGGTAACATCAGTGCTTTGGATAGTCTAAAAATTTTTTGGTTTTGTTTGTTTTTAGTGTTAAAGGATGGTAGTGACCTTTGTATACAGGATCAGAAACTGGGATTGATATACTGCTTTGTATTTCATTAAATGTTATAGGTATATCATATTTATGAGGGTAAAAGGGTTTGTGCCCATTCTTCTCTTGATGGCTTTTGCCTTTGAACATCGTGAATTTAATGAAGTTGCATGAAATGGAGGCAAACTAATGACCACTACACAAAAGTACCAAGATTACTAAAGTCAATGGATGAATCAGAATAATTCCAAACCAGGAAATTAAAGATGTATGACACCCATATACAACTCATTCTTAGCTGCTAACTCATGGATTGAAACAACAGTATCTGCAAAACTGATGAAAGCTGAGTGTGGCAAGGATGGACTGGTAGTGACAGATCAATACTAGTTTCCGTACTTTGATGCTTGTGTTGTGATTTTTTTCTTCTGGTTTTTCAAGACAGGGTTTCTCTGTGGCTTTGGAGGCTGTCCTGGAACTAGCTCTTGTAGACCAGGCTGCCTGTCTTTGCCTCCTGAGTGCTGGGATTAAAGGCACGCGCCACCACTGCCCAGCATTGTGTTGTGATTATATGAGCTACTGAACTTGTTTTTCCTAAACAAATTTTTCTTATGCAAAAATGCCCACAGAATTTATAAGTTAAATATCAGGTTGGCAAGTTTCTTTCATAAGATAGGCAAAATATTTGCAAGTATTTTGTGATTATTTCAAAATTAACAACAAAATGTAAAGTTATAAATGTAAAGCTTTTAGAGGATAAAAGACAAAAAATCTCTGGAGCACTCTGAATGTGTTTCTTCTTCCTTGCTGCTGTTTGAACTCCATGTCTCTGTCTGCCTTCCATGCTGAGCTTCCTGTACACACATTCTTCTTCATCCTCCTTGGAAACTTGGAATCTGATTAGATATCTGCAATTTGAAAGCATGAGAGGGAAACTGGAGGACATGTAAGTTTATCTTATATTCATGTCTTTTAATACTTGATTTCTGATTTATAGCTGGAAAAGAATTATACGTACTAGCTCTTTGTTCTAAATTATATTAGCAATACAAAGAAATCTAGAAATTATGAATGCTATTATCTCAAGGGAAAAGGTCTGTTTCAGTAACTCATTCTTGCTTCGCCCTTGGCTAAAAACCAGCATTTGTCACCAAAAATTTCTCAAATACAGTTTAGTCTACACATGCTCTGCAAGTGCTCTTATTTATTATGCCTTTCAAAATGCAACTGAAAGAACGGGGCAATTACCCAAATTGTTCTCAATATTTAAGAAGATAATTTAAAGCCTATTGCTTTTTAGTTGGTGTCTTGGTGTTCTAGTTTAGAGTGCGGGTGCTTTTGTACATTTGACTAATGTTTAATACAGATGAAATTGTAAGTACACTTTTTAAAAGGGAGCGTATTTTGTCTATCTGCTCTGCAAATTGCTTCTTGCCAGATTTTATCAAGCTATGTCTGGTCAGATATCCAGACATATTTATAGCATTTTATCTTGAATAAATAGAACTACAAAATTTATAGTTCTGAAAATAAAATACTTGTATTTTAATTATCAAATGCATTTCTACTTCCTTTCACTATAAAACAGACCTGGAAACTATTTTAAAGATGTGAAAATTGAAGTCCAGGATCACATGATGGCTGGTAGATGATGTTTGGGCAATTGGAAGATCAAACTAAAAGAACCAAAAATATCAGAATAGTTGTCATAGAAACAAATGTTATATATGTCCATACATACATATTCAATTTTCAGCTATTGCGTCAATGAACACTTTTTAAACACATAATTTAGACACTAAAATACAGCACAATATAGTTTGTCTTTCAGATTTTGAAACTTTGTCTTGACCCAATTTTGATAAGTCCATTCTCTAGCTACTTCCTTCAGAGGATTCCTCCACTTAAAGAATAAACTGTTACTGCAGCAATAAAGAATTGCTGCAGAGCCATATATCAACAACCAGAGGTAGCTCCCATACTGTGGAGACAGCGAAGTCACTCATATTAGTCAATAGCTAATGTGTCCTAGATACCTAGCTGAGCCAACCACTTGTTCTTAAAGTTTCCCCATGAAGCCACATGATGTTTTTATCCCACCTACCAAAATAGCTCCCTCTCCTTTGGACCAGGAAGAAATGAATCTTTACTATTTAATCTGAGTACCAATGTATTTTTCAATATCAGAAATAATCATCAAATCTTATAAAAACACACACACACACACACACACACACACACACACACACACACACACACACACATAGTCAGTGGGTGAGCAAAATATTGACCCTTATCTAATTGAGCTTCTATAATTCTCATGAAGGCAGAAAACAAAACCATGACTTAAAGTATTGTTGAAAAGTAGATGACATGTATGGGAGGCAGTAAGAAAGGATTATGAGAATAGTGTAAATATATCCAATGACTGACATGAGGAAAGGCTCAACAAGTTTACAGAGTACATGATATGTGATACAATGGGGCTGGAAGGGGAGCATGCAGAGGGACACCTGAGTGGGAGCAGACATCATGGTACATTTTACACCACAGTCAGAATGTCCATATCGCCATCCATCCTTGAGGCCAACAGGGAGCTAACTACTGCTGGGTATTAGTGAGAAAACTGGCATGTACAGTGTAACTTGAAAAATCATTTTTGACTTTAACATGAAAAAATTGAATTATTAGAGAGAGTCTACTTAGGAAATCAGGAGAATTTTACCCAAATAGCAGTAGGATAGAATAGAATCATCTGGTTGTAGAGGACTACACACACACACACACACACACACACACACACACACACACACACACAGACACACACACACAGACACACACACACAGACACACACACACACACACACACACACACACACACACACACACACACACACACACGGTATCTTGATTAAAATCTCCCAGGGAAATTGTTTTTCATCTTCTCTTGCTCTAATATATTCTGTTATCTCTCAGCAGTTATGGCTACAGTTTGGTTTTATAAAGAGGGTTTTCTCCAATGTAAAACAAACCTTAATCAAAAACACAGCTCTTGCTAGTGCTTTCAATGCTAATTTATACAGGAGTAAAAATGCTGCCCTAAATTAGCTTTAATCTTCATTTGTAGCATATCATTCACAATTGAATTAACTTATTAAATGTAATTGATTACAGATCATGCTTTCTAGGAATAAATATCTCCTCTAATGTAAAGTGAACAGATGGAAAATCTGACCATCTGATACAGGAAAACCTGAATATTCACTAGAACAAGAGGAGCAACTTTTTCTTATATTTTAATGTATGATTGGACCAGGTTGGTATATGAAAAAAAAAACATTTAAAACATGTATTTGGAAACATTCTTGGTATTCACCTAGCAACAATTGATAGCTAAACTCTTGAGCCTACAGTAAGCACAAACCATCCACCTTCAAAACTAAGACATCTCTAGGTTTGTATGTTTTCTTTAACTAAGTGATTGTTTAGGAAGTTATGGAAGGAGAAAGTATTATTATTGGAGTAGTGAACTTTATCAATCTTAGTTTATTTTCTTTGTAAATTTATCCTACATTCCAATTTCTTCATTTGTTTTTAACAAACCTCATCCACGAGCATAAATAAAGAGTCACCCTGTTCTTCACTGTCCCTTGTCATTTTTGAGATACTCAGATGGCTTTGGAGATCACACTAGTCAGCAGACACTGAATATTCCAAGAAATTGCCAGCTAAGCCATTAATCATATTGCAGAATCCATAAATAGAGAGCTCATTAATTTCTAGTACCCCTCGAGAAATCTAAGACATAAAGAAAGTCACAAATAATTTTATAAAATAATTCTACATTTCAGAGACGAGGGTGGAGGGTGAAGGTCTCAATATTGATAAAGCTTCATAGAAAAAATGATGAAAAACACCAAGTGAACCAGGCAAGTTTAACAGTAAAAGAGTACTTACTTTGTCATCCTGTTGTGTGTGTGTGTGCTCTCACACATGGTATCAAGAGCCTAGAACTACATTTCATAGTTAACCAATAAATCTGCTTTCAATTTAGCTGCCAAAATCCTCAAAGAAGAAAAAGGACAAGAACTTAGAAGAAAAATCATTTTTAAATCTAGCTGTAACATTTTATGCACGCAGCTAGAATAAGGTAAAAATGGAATTTATGCTTAATGAACTCTGCTGACCTGCATTTCTATACCTAATATGAGGCTTCTTTTCCTTTTAATGCGTTTTTAAATATGAAACAATTGCAGGCTTACACAGTTATAATAAATGTCCAGGCTAGATATGGTGACATGGCCATAGCCTCAGTAAGAAGCTGAATCAGAAGGATCAGTGGTGCTTGAGACTGGCCTTGGAAATGCAGTCTCTGCCTTAAAAGAAAATGCTAAAAACGGAAAATATTCAGAGAGATTCTGTGTCTCTTTTGCCCAATTTCACTGAGAAAATGGGTTTTGTAGAAGTAAAATATTCTAAGCAAGTTTCTCTTCTCCCTATGTTTTCCCCAGATTCAATCCCTTAGTCTCATTCTGAATACTACAACAGAACACCCATGGAAAGCTTCACTGCCCCCTTTCCCATATTCTGTGGATCCCATAGATCTTCCTCTTCGATCCTTCCTCCTCCAGCTTGTCGCTTTGTCACAGCCACCAACCACAGGGGCTGCTAACCCCAGGGATGCTTCTCCTAAGGAAAAAATGCACTGGAGGCAGATCCTTATGTCTTCATCTTCTCCTCTGGATCCCACATCACCTCCAGCTCTGTAGCAGAAAATCTGATGCAGTCCCCATTTCTTCCACAGCCTCATGCCCAATGTATTACAGAGATCATTTTTCCCAACCTTCCTTCCCACAACTCATCCTATCACCCCAGTCTCCAACACCAGCAGACATTCCCTGAGAACACACCAGATGAGCAGGATGGCAAAACTGGTAAGCCAACTAAAGACCTTCACTACTTCCTCCTCCTTTCCAAATCCAATCCCCCAGTCCCATCCCTAGCACTGCTAAGGACTGTAGCTGGAGACCTCCTTCCCCTGTGCACATCTCTTACAGATCCCACAGACCACTCCTCATAGCCTCCCTCCCCTCCCAGCTGCCAACTCCATCAGACCAATCCTATGAGGGAAGCAGGTCTACCATCTGTATATCTTCCTCTTTCCTTCTGTTCCTCTAGACCAGATTCCCCAGTTTCATCTCTAGTTCTATAGAAGACTTGCTGGGGTGACCATTATTCACTGCTTTCCCCCATTCCAAGGAGACAAAATAAGCATCCTGGATGAAGACTTTGCTTTCCTCTCTCCTGTGAACCCCTTAAGAAACCTAGCCTATCCTAATTTTAAGTGAAAGCTTCAAATACTCAGAAACACATTTTACCTGGAACTCTAAGTGGCTACAACTATTATGTCTAAAGAAAATTTCCTACCAGGCAAAACACAGCTGCCACACTCTCAAAAATCAGAGAGGAAACAAAACCCAAGAAACACTCACCCAACAAAGACAAATCCAGAAATCAGTACCTACACCCATAATCATCCCAACCACAGATGCCTAGACGCGAGCATAAAAACAAAATCAAAGCTGGGCGTTGGTGGCACACGCCTTTAATCACAGCACTTGAGAGGCAGAGGCAGGTGGATCTCTGTGATTTCCAGACCAGCCTGGTCTACAAGAGCTAGTTCCAGGGCAGCCTCCAAAGCCACAGAGAAACCAGGTCTCGAACCTCCCCCCCATAAAACAAAAACAAAACAAAACAAAACAAAAACCCCAAAATCAATAGCACCCACTTAGGGTACAAGGGCCAGCCAAAGGACCTCATCCTGGCCATGAAACCAGAGTCTGTGAAAGAAATCTACTGTGGCTCTGAAACCTGAGGCAATGAAATAAATACTTTATTTAGCCCTAAACCCAGAACCAAAGAAATGCACCTTGACTCTGAAACCAGAGCCAAAGAAACACACTTTAGCCCTGGAATCAGAGCCAGTGAAAGAAATACACCTTAGCCCTGAAAATAGAGCCAAAAAGCTAAAAAGCTCTGAAACCAGAACCAATTCTTCCCATGACCAAGTGAACATAAAACCAACCAATCCCTGAGCAGGAAACCAACCAGTCCCTAAGCATGAAATCTAGCACCCTGACCCTGAACCCTGAACCAGTGACAGAAACACACCCTGGATCTGAAACCCCAGCAAGTTGAAGAAAGACGTTAGCCCTGGAACCAGAACCAACGAAACACACCCTGAATCTGAAATCAGAGTCAAAGAAACACACTGTTGCCCTAGAAACAGAACCAGTGAAAGAAATATACCTTAACCCTGAAAATAGAGCCATCTCTGCACCTGACCAACTAAACCAACCAATCCTTGAGCAGGAAAACTAACCAATCCGGGAGTAGAAAATCTTCCTGGGAAAATTCCGCCCTAAGAAGCCCTATATACGCCCTTCTGCCTGTTCAATGGCTGGCCGTGCTTTCCCACGCTAGCAGAGCCAGTCACATTCCTGAACTCCTCCTTCCCAAATAAAATCTCTTTCTTAAAAGAGTTTCCGGTCAAGATCTTCTTAAGGGGGCTGAGCAGAAAAAAAAAAAAAAAAAAAAAGAAACAAACAAACAAAAAAAAAACAGAAGAAACAGTTACATCTACTGGAAAGTTCCCTTGGGAGTGGAGCAGAGAAAGCAACTTTTCTCTGAAGCTGAAGAAGATTGCTACATTTCTGCAGGTGTTTCTTCTTTAGCAGAGAGAAGCCTAAGTAACATCTTTGGCTCCAGTTGAGCAGAGCAAAAGAAAGGGTGTTTCCCTTAGGGGAACAGAGCCCAGCTAAGCTGTAACAACTCTCTCTCAGAGAGGAACAGGATTACTACTTCCTGAGGGGAGACCATTCACTGATGCACCCCAGCTTCAGATATTGCCAGACTTCCTGAAGAATCAGGATACCTTTCCCTCCAGAGCTATCCCTTTAGAGCTTTAAGTAATGTCTGACTTCCAGACAAGTCAGGACACCATTCCCTCCAGAACTGTCCTATTGCAGATCCAGCCTCCAGAGCTGTCTCTTTGCAGCTCCTGGTAGAGCTTGACTTGCTGACAAGTCAGGATACATTTCTCTCCAGAGATGTAAAACTCTTACCCAGGACAATGTGTCCTTACCAGAGTTCTGCTATCCTGCTATCCTACCAAACTGGGCCCTGAGTATTACAGCATAGCTGAAGCACAAGAAAACTTCAAAAACTGAATATATGGAGATGATAGTGGTCCTTAAAAAGAAAGTGATTAAATCCCTTAAAGAAATGCTGGAATTCACAAACAAACAATTGGAGGAAATTAATTAATCCCTTTAAGATAGCCAAGAAAACACAAAAAGTAGAAGGAAACAAAAGTGCTGAAGACCTAAAAATGGAAATAGAAGCAATAAAGAAAACACAAACTGGGAAAATTCTGGAGATGGAAAATCTGGGTAACCAGGATAGGTTTAAACAATTGGATCAATTGGAGAGTCAAATAGCCTCTTTGCCCTGTAGTTTGGATACTAATATGCAAGATACCAAGGGTAGGTTTAAACAATTCAGCTTTAAATCAATGGCTGAAAAATATGAGAGGTTAGATGATAGAGTTGAATCTAAGTTTCAAAGCTTGCAAGATGAATTACAGAACAGAGATAACAAACTAAAAAGGTCTATCAAGTCGATTGCAGAGGCAAATCATGATCTTGATTCTAAATTTCAATTCCTGGATGGCAGTCTTCATGCTACTCAGATGCTAACTAGGGACAAACATATTAAACACCTAGGAAACTGTATAGAACAGCAGTCACAGTAATTCCTGGATTCACTATCATGCCTTGAATCTTTCAAGATTAATGAGATTAAAACTTCCCATTAGGACACAGTCACTAGGCTCAAGGATTTCTCCAGTCTGAGGCACCTACTGCAAACAGGTATTTCAGTCATTCTAAAGTCATTACACGTACACCATTTGTCTACCCAGCAGCATGGGTAGAAAAGCCACCAACTAAAAAACACCCCCAGGAACAGATGGCTTATGTATGGCAGCCTATGCATTTGAAAGATTTTAAACATATTAAAGAATCAGTTGTCTTATATGGTCTCCATAGCTCATAGGTAAAACAGCTATTACATTCATGAACCACCTTTAACAGGGTGATGCCTGCAGATTTGGTAGGACTGGTGTCAGCTGTCCTTGAGTATTCTTGTCAAATCGAATGGAAGGCATTACTGAGGGAGGAAGGAAAGCTTCTAGAGCATCAAGCCATTAGAGACGGTCTTGATGCACCACTTGAAAAAATCCTAGGAGAAGGTATTTATGCCGACTCACAGATTCAGGTTGAATATGACAACCATATGCTGTCTCTATGCAGGAAAGTAGCACTAAACGCATGGGATAAGGTTCGTGAGCCAGGGGAACGCCTGGAAGCTTATACCAGAATAGAAGGGGGACAAACAGAACTATTTAAGTACTTCTTAGACTGGTTGACCAGAGCAGTAGACTTCCAAGTAACAGATCCATCAATAAAACATTCGATTGTGTATACATTAGCTTAAGACAATGCAAACCCAATATGCAAAAGAATATTTTTGCCTTTGAAGATCAGATCAGCTCCACTAGAAGAACGGGTTTTGCATACTGCCCACATTGACTATAATATGCAAGATGCTAGAATCTGGGCAGGAGAAGCTATCCCAAGAGGTTTCAAAAGGAAGCAGAAGATTAACAGTCCCAGAGATGATGACAGAAGGGCTTGGGAAGGAGAAACACCTTACAGGGATCGATATAGGTACCAAGAGTTCATTGCTAATATGAACCAGAGCCTGGAGTAGGAAGAGCCCACTCCAGGAGTCCATGGAAGCATCAGGAAAATAGATGTTTCAGCTGTACTGGATGGGACACATAAGGAGAAATTTTAGGCAAAGAAATTCTAACGATCCCTCAAATGAAAGGTCACTGCCTTCTGGGTTGTGTGGGAGATGTGGTAATGGCAGACACTGGACTAATGAGTGTAGATCGGCCAGAGACATGCAAGGGAACCTGTTAAGGCCGGGAAACTCAGAAGGCAGACTCCAGAAGGCCCCCACATTGAAAAAGGTTTGGTCTTTTACAGTAACTGTAGAAGACAATCTGTCTTCACAGGACAAACAGATAGTTTTTCATCTATTGGGAAAGATGACAATGCCATGGATGGTAGTTTGGCTAGTGATAAAGAATCAGGTAAGACTGGACAAGACTAAAAGAACATATTTTGGCAGACCTCAATCAAAGACAAGTGACCTCACTTACAGATACAAATTAATGATAGAATTATTAACGGGATAGTGGACACAGGCGCTGACATCACTATTATTACCCACAAGTCCTGGCTGAAGGGATAGCCACTCAAGGAAGCAAATGTACAATTTTTGGGTATTGGAACACTATCTAGAGTACAACAGAGTGTCTGTTCAGTGGTCTGCATTGGACCAGAAGGACAGAAAGGGAGACTGAAAACTTATGTGGCAAATATAGCTATAAACCTCTGGGGTCATGATCTCTTACAGCAATGGAAAACTCAGGTAACGAGAATGCTGACACACCTGATAGCCATAAATAAGGTAATTCAACCTATGGTTTCTCTATAGCCTGGAATGCCATTTCCTTCCTTAATACCTAAAGGATGGCCGATCATGGTTATTGACCTGAAAGACTGCTCTTTCACTATACCATTACAAGAAAGTGATAGAGAGAAATTTGCATTTACTGTACCAACTCTTAATATCTCAGAGCCAGTTTGGAGATATCAGCGGAAGGTTTTACCTCAGGGGATGCTAAATAGTCCTACTTTATGTCAACACTTTGTACAACAACCTTTGGAAATAATTCATAAAAAATTCCACAATTTCTTGTTTATCATTACATGAATGATATTCTTTTATCAGATTCCAATAAGGAAACTTTGGAACGTATATTTGATGTGGTGAAGGAAGTTCTGCCTAGATGGGGGTTACAGATTGCCCCAGAAAAGGTACAAAGAGGAGATTCTAAAAACTATTTAGGTTACAAGATAGACTTACAAAGAATCAGGCCACAGAAGGTGCAAATTAGAAGGGATCCTTATCAACCTCAATAGTCTTCAGAAGCTGCTAGGAGAAATTTATCAACTACAGATGATTATTGGGGTAGAAAGTCATGACTTAAAACATTTAAAAAATGGCTCTTAAAGGTGATAAGGACTTAAACAGACCACGAATATTATCCGCCAAGGTAGAAAAAGAACTACAATGGGTAGAAAACAGAATATTGGATGTGCATGTAGATCAGATAAACCTTGATTTAGACTATTATGTTCATCTTGCCATCCAGAGAATACTCTTCTGGGAGTCTGATGCAGAGGGAAGACACTATATTAGAGTAAATATTTCTGTCACATAAACAGAATAAAAAGTTAAAGACATATAGAGAAAAGATTTCTGATTTGATTTTAAGACTTCATCAACTAACTGGAAAAGATCCAGCAGCAATTATAGTACCTTTAACTAATAAGGAAATTTCCTCCTTATGGAAGGATAATGAATATTGGCAAACAGCTCTTACTGACTTTTGGGGAATAATTAGCAACAACTATCCCCAAACCAACAGAATTAAATTCACAAAAGATAGTCTGGATTCTTCCATGTATTGTAAGACAAACTCCCATTTCTGGAGTTCTTACCTTCTACCCTGATGCTAACAAACCAGGTAAGGCTGGTTATAAAGCAGGTGAGGTAAGTAAAGTAGTTCAAAGTCCATATACATCTGTACAGAAGACAGAATTATATGCAATTCTCATGTGCTTATGGATTTTACAGAACCTCTTAACATAGTTACTGATTCCCAATATGCAGAGAGAGAGTCGTCTTGCACATAGAGACTGCAGAATCCATTCCTGATAATATGGAATTAACCTCATTGTTTTTACAATTACAGGAAACAATCAGAAACAGAAGCAATCCTCTATACATTATGCATATCAGATCCCATTCGGGTCTGCCAGGCCCACTAGCACAAGGCAATGATGAGATTGATTGTTTATTAATAGGAAGTGTGCTAGAAGCCTCAGAATTTCATAAAAATCATCATGTAAATAGCAAAGGTTTAAAAAAGGACTTCTCCATCACTTGGCAACAAGCCAAGGAGATAGTGAGAAACTGTCCTACTTGTCCCTTTTATAACCAAACTCCACTGCCAGCAGGCTGTAATCCTAAAGGCATTTGGAAGAATGAGATCTGGTAGATGGATGTCTTTCACTTTACAGATTTGGAAATTTGAAATATGTACATCATACTATTGACACATTCTCAGGTTTCCAATGGGCTACTGCTCTCAACTCTGAAAAAGCTTATTCTGTTATTACACACCTGCTAGAGGTGATGGCAATTATGGGTATACTTGCACAGATAAAAACTGACAATGCTCCAGCATATGTTTCCACAAAAATGAAACAGTTCTTCAAATATTATAACATAAAGCATGTCACCGGTATACCACACAATCAACAGGACAAGCAGTCATTGAAAGATCTGATAGGATGCTTATGGAGATGCCCCATAGACAAGCTGGTAAGTCAAACCCCCCAAACATAGGTTGCATAATGCTTTATTGACACTGACCTTTCTTAATGACAATGACAAAGGACAAACAGCTGCAGAAAGACACTGGACTACAGAAAAAACTGCTGAACTCAATCAACCACTATACTTCAAAGATGTACTGCCCTCAGTATGGAAGCCTAGATATGTGTAACATCTAGGTAGGGGTTTTGCATTGGTTTCCACAGGAGAAGAAAAAGTTTGGATACCATCAAAGTTGATCAAGATTCGAGTTGAAAAGGAAAAATGACAGGTATTCTACTAAGGTATATCTCATGAACTAAATAGAAACCTCCCAAAGAAAAGAGAAGTGTTTTACTTTTATCTTTACAGGAAAACTCCTCTCCAGAAGGCAAAGGACACTGCATGGGTAGATACTTAAGAAGAGAAGGTAGCTATAATCATCAAACAAAAGGAACATACCATACGGTAATATTTACAGCTGTCTCTCAGAGAACTCTATTTCTCCTTGTTTCCTAGTCCCTATTCAAGTAAATCAATGATGGATATAGAGTTGGATTTGGCTTTCCTCCCCTAAAATCCAAGCATATTGTTTAAATAAACTTTAGAGTTTCTGTATTATATCAAGAAGCCAATTGATGTAATACATTATGAAACATGAATTTGGGGACTCTCTTTGTCTTTCTTGGCTCTTTCCTTCAAAGTGTACACGATCTCACAATCATTATTTTTCCTCAATTGCCTTTTCCAGCATACATACATATACAAGAAAACATTTATCTGCTAACACTTATGTTTGAGTCCCACGCAGCCAAGGAAGACCTTCCTGACAACAATCCCTGGATGCTCTGGAAAAGGAATTGAGCCATACCTCCTAGAGTGCAATGGATCCACCTTGATCCATTTCACCTAATACTGCAACCACAGCTTCAAGTACTGATTTTAATCAAGTTGAGGATTTCAACCTAGATCTTCAATCAAACAAATCCCATATAACATGGACTGGATATAACCCATTAGAGACTTTCACTATACTAACATTTTTTTTTTCTCACAGGACCCCACAAGGCTATCATTGTCCCATTTCAGTAGGAAGTAACTTGGAGGATGCTACGCCCCCGTTACACATTATTATCTATTAGGGTAGTATAAGCCTTGTTAGGAATAACTTTCCTATTGTTTAGGGTTGGGATTGGAAGGAGGTGTTCAAGTTGGACATCCCTTTCAGATGACTTTAGGGTTTAGCTGAAATAGACATAGTTAGGATGTGCAATAGTAGATTATTTTAACTTCTTGTATTTCACCTTCATTATTGTTAATTTTGGATATTTTACTCTATTAAGTTTTAATACTCTTTTAAACTAAAAGGGGAATTGTAGGGAGACACCATGACCTTGCCTCCTAAAGGCTTGCTAAAGGTGTACCTGACCATGCCTGTCAAGGCGTGGTCAAGGTGAGGTCAAAGTGACGCGGCATAGGGTCTTAAGCAAATGCGAGTGCATGGAACAGGCTATTCCCCTTCGACTGCCCCCTCTCTCTGGCCTCCCTGCCTTGCCATCCCTGGGCATCCTCTGGCTTGCATTTGGCTGGTATTTATCTGAATAAAGGTATCGTGAATCTGCAAGCTTTTTCCTTCAGATTTCCTCCATGATCATGGAGCAGAACAGGTACACAGAGCAATAATTAATAAATGGGACATCTTGAAACTGACAGGCTTCTATAAGGCAAAGGATAACATCAATTGGATAAGCAACAACCTACAAAATGGTAAAAAGTTTTTACCACCTCCACATCTCATAGAGGACTACTATCCAAAATATACAAAGAACTCAAGAAAGTGGATATCATGAAAACAAATAATCCAAATAAAAAGTGGGTACTGATTTAAACAGAAAATTCTCAAAAGAGGAAACCCAAATGGGTAAGAAACACTTAAAGAAATGTTCAACATTCTTACCTCTATTGGAAAATCAAAACTACCTTGAGATTCCATTTAACACGTGTCAGAAGGACTAAGGTCAATAACACAAGTGACAGCTCATGATGGCATGATGTGAAATAAGGGGACTATTCATCCATTGCTGGTGGGAGTGAAAACTTGTACAACTACTCTGTAAATCAGTATGGTGTTTCCTCAGAAAGTTGTGAATCAATCTACCTCGAGATCCAGCTTCGAAATATAATCAAAGGGTTTGCATAGCCATGACCACGGCTGCTCTACTCATGATAGCCAAAACCCAGCAACAACCTAGATATCCCTCTATGGAAGAATAGATAAAGAAAATTAACATTAACAGAATCGAGTATTACTCACTTGTTAAAAAGTGACATTGTGAAGTTTTCAGGAAAATGGATGAAATTAGAAAAAAACCCAGAGCAAAAAGATAAATATGGTATATTCTCACTTATATGTAGATGTTAGCCATTAAATAAATATAACCAAGCTATAATCTGTAGTCCCAGAGAGGTTAGTTATAGAGGAAGAGGCTAGCAGGGACAAATGATTTCTTTAGGAGGGGGAAGTAAAATAGATTTTATGAGTCAGCTGGGGGCATGAAGCTCAGGCAGGGAGGGGGCTTGGAGATAGAGTTGGGGGAGGGAATGTGGAGAGGGACAGCTGGAATAAAGGAGCATTTGAGGGATGTAATAGAAACCAAGGGCAGTGGAAACTCCCTAGAATCTATGAAGGCTATCCTAATGAAGTCTCTGAACAATGAGGGAGGGATATGGAGTCCCAACTTGCCATCTCTTTCCGCCAAACAAGGCCTCCATTATTGGTACTGGCTTGCATTCAATTGTGTTGTTGGCTATGGAAACCCCCAAACAATGCAGGCTGTTGCTAACACAATGGGTTGCCCTCTACAGATGGACAGTGAAGGCCCCCTTTGCCAAGGACAACACCCACACAACTCATTGAGTATTGAGACATTGAGCTGGTGGCTTTACAGAGTCTTTACCACTACATTCTAGTGTCTTTGGTGCAGGAAATACTCTGCAGGCTACCACAGGAGAAAAGTAAACATCAACCCAGCCACAATCCCTTTGACCTACAATTTGTCCTCCTGAAAGATATGCTATTACAATGGTGACATAAAACTTGTGGGTGTAGCCAACCAGTGTCTGATTTGATTTAAGGCTCACTCTGTGAATCAGAACTCATATCCTTCATTGTTTGGGTGACCAAGACTAGAGACTAGACTAGACCTAGGGTAAAACCAAACAACACTGGTCTTAAAAAATGTATAAGTGAATGACTCCTATTGATATTCTGCTATATTCATAGAATAGAGTCTTTTTCAGTGATTATCAAAGATTCATTTTGTATTAGACAGGAACAAATATAGAGACACACAAACAAACATTATTGAGACACAGAGAGAGAGAGACAGAGAGAGGGAGAGAGAGAGAGAGAGAGAGAGAGAGAGAGAGACTGACAGAGAGATAGACAGACAGAGAGACCTTGGAACATATATCTATATCTTGAAATGGGAAGTCTCCACCAAACCCCTCCTCTTAGGGCTCAGGGAACCTCACAGAAGGAGAGGCAGAGGCCCAGAGGGGATGGAGGACACCAGGAGAACAAGGCCTTCTGAATCAACTAAACAAGGCTTGCATGAACTCACAGAGATTGAAGCGGAAAGCCCAGGGCCTACATGGGTTTGCACCAGGTCCACTGTGTATATATTATAGCTTTCAGATTAATATTTTTATAGAACCCCTGAGTGTGTGAGAAAGTGGGTATCTTATTCTTGTGCCTTTTTTCCTTCTATTGGGTTGCCTTGTGCAACCTCAATGTGACAGGTTTTGCTTTAACTAATTGTATTTTATTTTGTCGTATTTTGTGGTTATCTCTTAGAATTCTGTCCTTTTCTAATGAAATACATAAAGGAGTGGGTCTCGATGGTAGGGGAGGTAGGGGTAAACTAGGAGGAGTAGAGGTATGGGAAACTATAATAAGGATATATTGTATCAAAAATAATCTATTTTCAGTAAAAGGAAAAAATATAATCAAGATGCCATCCTAGAGCCTTCATCCAGTGGCTGGTGGAAGTAGAAGCATAAACCCACAGCTAAACACTGTACTGAACTGCAACCCAGTTGCAGAAAGAGAGGAGTGATGAGCAAAGGGGTCAAGATCTGGCTGGTGAAACCCACAGAAATAGTTGACCTCAGCAAGGGAAGCTCATGGACCCCAGACTGATGGCTGAGAGACCCATCATGGGACTCATCCTGGACCCTGAATGTGGATGTCAAAGAGGAGGCCTTGGCAATCTATGGGGTCTTGGATAGTAGATCAGTATCCCTGGCCCACGAATGGACTTTGGGAGCCCATTCCACATGGAGGGATGCTCTCTCAGCCTGGACACATAGGGAGGGCCTAGGCCCTGCCTGGGATGATATGACAGACTTTGGATATCCCCCATGGAGGGCTTCAACCTCCCTTGGGAGTGGAGGGGAGATGGGTTGGGGGTTTGGGGGGGCTGGCATGGGGCAAGGGAGGAGGAGAGGGAGAGGGAGCTGGGATTGACATGTGAAGCAAGTTTTTTACTAATTTAAATAAAATATAAGAAAAAGGTGTTAACATGGATACAATTTTCTCATTTTTCTTAAAGGTATATTTTGATGTCTGTTAAACACACGTCATTTGTACTAAGTACCACCCTTTCAGCAATGTGTCTCTCACACTCTATTCCTACATTCTATTGTGGATGCTTGTGCAAATCACAAGACAAGGTATATAGAAGAAATGGTAGACACCTATCCTTCCTGTCAGGATGGCATTGGAGGGTGGTTAGAAAATATAGAGCTGGGTTCTTCAGGACACCTGGTGAGAGATAAGCCTGGATAACTGCAACTGACATCTCTACACTGCTATGCCTCACTAGAAAGTCCACATTATCTTCAGATCAAAGCTGCAAGAAAAACTTGGCCACTTTTAATAGAAAACACCACCACCACCAGTCAGCAGATCTCCAGGATGGCCCTGTAGATAAACTGTTCTATATTTCTTGAAGTTTCTAGTTATACCCTTTATTGCCCTTTATAATGAAATGTCAAGAATACAAAGATTGATTTGGTTTTGTCTGGGGAAACATTTGTTTTAAAGATGCTAACAAATTCAGGTAGTGGCAGGGTATAGTTTCTATAACATGAAATTTTAAACAGTCAGTTACTGTTCTTTCATCCCTTTGAAGGGGCCCAAACAAAACAGTCCCACATTCATTACAAAAGACCTCTGTAGAGTACCTTATTATGCATCATTTAGAAAGAGTAGAAGAACGCAAATCCAGGACTCCTTTGGAACTTCAGACTGTATAAATAGCCTTTCAGTGAATGACAGCTTAAGCTGTGCTATGCAGAAAGCATGGCAGAGACAATAAATTATTTGAACTGAGTTGGTTTTTCCATATTATTCTAACCCTTGAGTATCATCGGGACAATTTCCCTTCATTGTATTATTTCTACACAAAGTCCAAGGGTAATATTTGGAGTGATTTCCCACTAGCCCTTGTGGTGATCTGCATTATTAAAAATGATTATTTCCAATGAGAGGCCCTAGCTTCCAGCAGAAGGGCAGGCGGGAGAATGCATGAGTCCGTGGCTCCAGGAACATTGCTGTAGATCCTGGACAAAGTGCTTAAGGCTTTTTTTTCACCTGACAAGAGAGTTTGGGAATGGTTTTCCTTTGTGTCTACAACCCAGTTTAACAGGATAGTTTCTGAAGTTAGTGAAAACCAGGCTAGCAGAACTGACATTTCATCAAGTAAGGATTTCTTGGCAAACTTTAAACAGTGTAGAATTTTTTATTTTTCTGACCCAAACTATATGGTTGGTATACTCGCAGGAAGACTCAGAGCTGTATTTGGAGTTGACAACGTGCAACCATGGCATATATAGACATTAAAAAAATTGAGCACAGTGTAATAAACACAACTTACTACCAATCTCTGCCAACATCCTTTCTGTGGCTCTGATACACTTTTGTTCTTGTGTGGGGGTGTTATATGCTATATGTATGCGTAGGCTTATGTGGGGACTGTTGATTGAGCATTAACATGTGTATGTGCCTGTTCATAGGAGCCAAAGGTTAGAAATGGGTGACTTCTTTGATTACTGTTCACTTTATTAACTGGGTTAGACATAGGGTTCCTTTGTTGAACCTTGAGTTTGTCAATTTGGCTAATATCTCTAGTGAGATTCTCTGGAGACATCCTGTCTTAGCCCCCAAGTGGAGTGGTGGGGTCATAGGTGGCCCCTATGCCCACTAGACATTTATCCAGAAGTTGGGGATATATATATATATATATATATATATATATATATATATATATATGTATCCTGAACTCAGAGCTGTCTGAAGATGGGAAGAGGAAGTTTCTACCTGGAATCCACCAAGTATTTCATCTTTAGGATAACAACAGTCTGGGGCACCAACTTTCCTTCCATTGACCATGTTTCTGCCAATGTTATTCTTGACCTGAAATAGTACTCCCTTCACTCTCCTTCATAGGAAATCTACATATGCAGCATACAGTTTTTAAATCTTCATGAGATTCCAGGCAAGAGTAAGTAGGTCACAGCCTACTACTCTCTGTCAGATCACTTTAAAAGAGATGTCTCTCTGCCAAGCCACAAGATCCCATAGTTTAAGCTATTCTTTCCAGAGAGTAGTTAGAGTCCTTTCTTAGATGAATTGTATTATTTTTAAAATTCTCTCTCACCTTCCCTTTCTCTTCTCTCCCTCCCTCTCTCTCATTTTAACTCCCCATCTCCCCATCCCCTCCTTGTGTGAGTATGTGCATATGCATATGTATGTATGAGTATGTATATGTGAGTACAGGTTACCACAGAGTTGAGAACAGGGTATTGAATTTCCTTGAGCTATAGTTAAAGGCAGTTTTGATATGCACATTGTTCAGGGAAGCAGACTTGGTACCCTGCAAAAGCAGTACCTGTTTGTAACCCCCAAGCCACTGCTCTAGCCCTAGCACCCATCCTTTGTCATTTCTCCAGCCCTATCACCCATCCTTTGTCACTGCTCTAGCCCTGGCACCCATCCTTTGTCACTGCTCCAGCCCTGGCACCCATACTTTGTCATTTCTCCAGTTCTAACACCCATCTTTGCCTCTGCTCCAGCCTTAGCACACATCCTTTCTCTACTAGTCTTCTCTGAAGGGATCTTTCTAATTTACAAATGTGGATACAAATATTAGTCTACTAGCAGCTACAGATTTTCAAAATATCTTCTCAGCCAAACTCAGCTTGCTCCACAAAGAAATAGAATAATGAATAATGACCTCCTAAGAAAGAGAAAGGCCATTTCTTCATTTCTGGACTGTGCAGTGAAGATGAAATACTCTGGAGTAGGTGAAGCCAAGGTAAAACAAGTAAATATCTCACAAATGACAGGCTAGTCTGGTTTTCTTGCTCCATTTTCTGCTAATGGTACCTGAGTGTTGAAGATACCCAGTGAGCTGGGTCTGGCACAGGATCCATACACCAGCAAGACCTGAACATCACAACGCAGATGAACCAGAAGAAAATATCCTTCAGAAAAATGATAGAAGACCTCAAAGAGGATATGAGAATCCCTTAAAGAAATGGAAGAAAAAACAAACCAAAAAATACAAGATATCAACAAATCTCTCAAGGAAACAGTTCAAGACCTAAAAACTGAAATAGAGACAATAAAGAAAGCACAATTTGAGGGAATGCTGTAAATAAAAATTGTGAGTAAGCCATCAGGAAGTACAGATGTAAGCATAAGCAACAGAATACAAGAGATGGAAGAGAGAATGTCAGTAGTTGAAGACACACTGGCAGAAATAGATTCATCAACCAAAGAAAATCTTAAGTCCAACAAATCCCTAACACAAAATATCCAGGAAATATGGGACAGCATGAAAAGACCAAACCTAAGAATAATAGGTATAGAAGAAGGTGAAGAAATCCAACTCAAAGGCTCAGAAACCATATTCAACAAAATCATAGAAGAAAACTTTCCCAACTAAAGAAAGACATGCCAATGAAAATACAAGAAGCCTACAGAATACCAAATAGACTGAACCAAAAAAAAGGTCTCCTCGACACATAATAATCAAAACATCAAACATACACAACAAAGAAAAAATATTAAGAGCAGCAAGGGAAAAACGTCAAGTAACCTATGAAGGCAAACCTATCAGAATCACACCTAACTTTTCCATGGACACTGTGAAAGCCAGAAGGTCCTGGATAGAAATTCTACCTACACTAAAAGACCATGGATGCCAGCCCAGATTACTATACCCAGCAAAGCTTTCAATCAATATAAATGGTGAAAACAAGATATTCCATGACAAAACCAGATTCAGTCAATACATATCCACCAATCCAGCCCTACAGAAATTTCTGGAAGGAAAACTGCAACCCAAGGAAGTTAACTACAACCAGAAACATATAGGCAACAGGTAACCCCAATTTACCAACAGCCAAAAGGAAAGAGGGATAGAATCCCACACATAATTTCACCACCAACACGAAATCAAAAACAAACAATAATGAACAATCAATTTTCATTAATATCCATCAACATTAATGGCCTTAAATACCCTATAAAAAGACAAAGATTGTCAGAATGGATAAGAAGACAGAATCCATCCTTCTGCTGCATACAAGAAACACACCTCAACTTCAAACACAGAGAGTACCTAAGAATTAAAGGTTGGGGAAAGATTTTCCAATCAAATGAACCCAAGAAACAAGTGAGGGTAGCAATCCTAATATCCAACAAATTGGACTTTAAACTAAAATCAATCAAAAGAGATGAAGAAGGTCACTTCCTACTCATCAGAGGAGAAATCCATCAGGATGAAGTCTCAATTCTGAATATTTATGCCCCAAGTATAAAGGCATCCACATTTGTAAAAGAAACATTACTAAAACTCAAATCACACATAAAACCTCATACACTTATAGTGGGAGACTTCAACACCCCACTCTTACCACTGGAAAGGAACACCACACAGAAACTTAACAAAGAAACAAAAGAACAAATAGAAGTTATGCCACAATTGGATTTAACAGATAACTTTAGAACATCCCATCCAAATACAAAACAATTTACCTTCTTCTCAGCACAATATGGAACGTTCTCTAAAATTGACCACATACTTGGCAGCATAGCAAACCTCAACAGGTACAAAAAATTGAAATAACTCCCAGTGTCTTATCAGACCAACATGCTTATAATTAGAATTCAACAACAACATGAAATACAGAAAACCTACAAACTCATGGAAATTAAGTAACACCCAGTTGCACAATGTCTGGGTCCAGGAAGAAATTAAAGATTTCCTAGAATTCAGTGAGAATGTGGACACAACATATCCAAACCTATGGGTTACTTTGAAAGCAGTGCTAAGAGGAAAGTTCATAGCACTAAATGCCCACATGAAGAAACAGGAGAATAACCACACTAGAGAATTAACAGCACAACTGAAAGCTTTAGAAAACAAAGAAACCAATACACCCCGGAGGAGCAAATTCCAGGAAATATTCAAATTGAGGGCTGAAATCAATAAAATGGAAACTAGAAGAACAATACAAAGAAACAATATAACAAAGAGTTGGTTCTTCAAGAAAATCAACAAGATAGACAAACCTTTATCCAAACTTACCAAACAACAAAGAGTGAACATGCAAATTAATAAAATCAGGAATGAAAAGGGGGACATAACAACAGACACAGAGGAAACCCAGAGAATCATCAGGTCATACTTCGAAAAACTATATTCCTAAAAATTCAAAAATCTAAAGGAAATGGACAATTTTATTATTATTATTATTATTATTATTATTATTATTATTATTATTATTATTAATTCAAGTTAGGGAAGAGGCTTGTTTCACATGTACTTCCCCTCTCCCTCTCCCTCCCCTCACCCCCATTCCTTCTCCCCCACCTCCAACCTACCCCCCACCCCATCCACCCGCCACTCCCCAGGCAGGGTAGGGCCCCCAATCGGGGCTCCACCAAGTCCACCAAATCTTCCTTTGCTGGGCCTAGGCCCCTCCCCATGTGTTCAGAGACAGAGCGAATCCCTTCAAGTGGGATGGGCTCTCAAAGTCCCCCCCACCCAGCAGGGCAAAACGGGAAATGGACAATTTTTTGAACAGATTTCACTTACCAAAATTAAATCAAGAATACATAAGCAAATTACATAGACCTATAACCCCTAATGAAATTGAAGCAGTTAGCAGAAGTCTCCCAACCAAAAAAAGCCCAGGGCCAAATGGCTATAGTGCAGAATTCTACCAGAAATTCAAAGTAGAGATAATACCACTTTTCCTCAAAGTATTCTGCACAATAGCAGCAGAATGGCCATTATCAAACTCTTTTTATGAGGCTTCAATAACCTTGATACCCAAGCCACACAAAAATATAACTAAGAAAGAGAACTACAGACCAATATCCCTCATGAACATTGATGCAAAAATTCTCAATAAAACACTGGCAAATGCAATCCAAGAACATATCAGAAAAATCATTCATCATGAGCAAGTAGGCTTCTTCCCAGGGAAGCAAGGATGGTTCAACATATGAAAATCCATCAAGGTAATCCACCATATAAACAGACCGAAAAGAAAAAAAAAAAAAAAAAAAAAAAAAAAAACATCATCATCTCACTCGATGCTGAAAAAGCCTTTGACAAAATCCATCACCCCTTCCCCTTCATGATACTGGACTTAGAGAAATCAGGGATAATAGGAACGTACATTAACATAATAAAAGCAATACACAGTAATCTGACAGCCAACATTAAATTAAATGGAGAGAAACTCAATGCAAATCCTCTGAAATCAGGAACAAGACTAGGCTGTCCACTCTCTCCATACCTCTTCAATATTGTCCTTGAAGTTCTAGCTGGAGCAATAAGACAACAAAAAGAGATCAAGGGAATACAAATCAGAAAGGAAGAAGTCAAACTCTAACTATTTGCAGACGATATGAGTGACCAGAAAGGCTCTACTAGGGAACTCCTACAGCTGATAAATACCTTCAGCAAAGTGGCAGGATACAAGGTTAGCCACAAAAACCCTGTACATTAAAAGAACTTCTGGAGGCATCACCATCCCTGACTTCAAGCCCTTTTACAGACCTATAGTCCTGAACAGCTTGTTATTGACACAAAAATAGACACAAAGACTAATGGAAGAGAGTTGAACATCCTGATATTAACCCACACACCTATGAACACCTGATTTTTGACAAACAATCCAAATATATACGATGGCACAAAGAGAACATCTTTTACAAATGGTGCTGGCATAACTGGTTGCCAACATGTAGAAGACTACAGATAGAACCAAGCCTTTCAGCCTGCACAAAACTTAAGACAAAATGGATAAAAGACCTCAACATAAATCCAGCTACACTGAACCTATTAGAAGATAATGTGGGAAATACCTTTGAATTAATTGGTAGCACAGTAGCACAGACACTGAGATCAACAATTAATTAATGGGACCTCCTGAAACTGAGAAGCTTCTGTAAGGCAAAGGACACAGTCAGCAAAACAAAATGGCAGCCCACAGACTGGGAAAAGATATTCACCAACCCCACATCTGACAGAGGACTGATCTCTAAAATATACAAAGAACTCAAGAAGCTATTCTCCAAAACACCAAACAATCCAATTAAAAATTGGGGTACAGAACTAAATAGACAATTTTCAATAAAGGAATCTAAAATGGCTGAAAGACACATAAGAAAGTGTTCAACATCCTTAGCCATCAGGGAAATGCAAATCAAAACAACTCTGAGATACCATCTTACTCCTGTCAGAATGGCTAAAATCAAAAATACTAATGAGAGTTTATGCTGGATAGGATGTGGAGAAAGGGTAACATTTCTCCACTGCTGGTGGGAGTGCCAACTTGTACAGCCACTTTGGAAATCAGTATGGTGACTCCTCAAGAAAATGAGAATCAGTCTACCACAATATCTAGCAATTCCACTCTTAGGCATATCCCCAAAAGAAACACATTCATACAACAAAGACATCTGTTCAGCAATGTTCATAGCAGCACTATTTGTAATAGTCAGAAACTGGAAGCAGCCTAGATGCCCCTCAACTGATGAATGGATAAAGAAATCGTGGTACATTTACACAAAGGTGTACTACTCAGCAGAAAAAAAAAAAAATGGAATCCTGAAATTTGGAGGAAAATGGATGGAATTCCAAGAAACCACTCTGAGCGAGGTAACCCAATCACAAAAAGACAAACATGATATGTATTCACTCATATGTGTATTTTAGACATAGACTAAGGGATTACCAGCCTACAATCCACACTGCCAGAGAAAAGAGTAAACAAGGAGGACCCTAAAAGAGACAAACTTTGTCCCCTGGAGAAGGGGAAAGGGTCATGATCCCCTGAGCAAATTGAGAACATGGGAAGAGTTGGAAGGGAGCTATGAGAATGTGAAGAGAAGAAAAGGAAGAATGCAGAGGTTATGAAGGAGCAGAAATGTTGAGTAGGTGTAGATTAGAAGAAAGGGTATGTCATTGGTAGGGTTGTATTTGGGGGTGATAGGGGAATAAGAGAGGGAGAAGGGAACTGGGATTGTCATGTAATTCAATCTTGTTTGTAATTCAAATAAAAAAACACAAAAATCAACAACAAAATAATCCAAGATAGAGATACATGATAGCTGTCAGGAGAGCCATTCAACCCATATTGAATATACCCTTAGTTAAAGTTTTCACCATCTTTGCATTTAACCAGCAATGAGGACAAAATGACAGAAGACTTCTATTATCATAAATAAGGGGCAATGATATTTACTTCCCTTAATACTCCAGGTATTTACCATCTTTAGGTTCCAGAGTAACCATATCTGGGCCCAAGTGTATTGTTATTTAGATAAGAAATATCCATTTTCAATGCCAAACAACCCATAGTAACCAATCTAATGTCTTACCGGTAATAAGACAGATTTGAGCTCTCTGAACTTGAGGCAAGATGGAATGGAATCCTTTTCATGGGTCCTGACAGTGGTAAGGACAAACATTATACTATTTGCTATGTCCTATCCAAGATTTATATATTAATTTATATTTATCTAGTTTTGTAACTGTCTATGAATGATGAATTTCCTAGATGTCAACATCATTTTGTTACAATGTCAGGAAGTTTGACACAATACTAGAAGCATCTTTTTGTAGTCACTGTTATTTCAGAAGAGAAACACCATCCAGGATCAAGTATCTAAACTGAATAAAGTAAGGAAAAACAGATAGCAAGAAACAAATAAGCATTGAGCTAAACACCAGATTTAAAAACTTGAGCCTGGAAACTATGCCTTTAAATTTTTTTATTTTAAAACCCTCATAGTTCTCTTTTTAAGCTAAAAGCTACCTTAATAAGAGAAAAATAAGACTGTTTCTTTGTTCTATTTTATAAAGAAATCAGAGCACACACAGATGAACTTATTTTCTCATACATCTAATAATAGATAGCATTTGGACCCTTAAGCCAATTTGCATGAAAGTGAGATGGAAGGGCTTTTACAAGGATCTTAGGGTTAAATACAAACATGAAACCCATCCTACTTAAGGTCACATCCACAGACTGTACATTTGTTAGTCATTGTGTATTTGTACTGTAACTGTGCTTATCAACAGCTCTAAATTATTCAAATATGGTTTCCAATTACATAATACAAAATCAGAATAAGTAAAATAAACTGTAAATAACATTATTGTGACATGGAATTCATGTGCTTCATATTGCAAAGTGATTTAAAAAAGCAGAGGAATACAATTATTGTTTACTGTTCTGGTGTGTAATGGATGGACATTGGGTACACTGAAAAACTCAAAGAATCACCTTATGGTATTTCCTCATATTTTTAATGTTTCTTTTAATAGTTGAATTTCTAGCAAATCCAAATACTGTCTTTTCTTTGTAACCTAATTAACATGCAAGTTACTTAACCAGTAGGGAAGATGAGATGAAGTATTTTTTTGTACAGGACTTGCCTGGCATATGGCATGCAATTGGCAGTGTTGGCTCTTTATTTTTATTATTTTCTGAAAGGGGTAAAAAGGAAAGGGAGGCCTATAACCCAGAATATGTAGAATTTGGCTACAAGCATCAGTTCACTGTGAGCAACAGCTGGTCACTTTATAGGGTTTAGAATAGAGATTTCATAAAATATATATAGGAAGAGGAAAAGGGTAAAACTTCCAAAGTTCACCAGTGGTAGCCTACAGCATTTCACTCATGCTCATTAGGACGTTTACATTTATAATTCAATCCCTTTGAAACAGATTAGCTTTTTTAGTAAGAATCTTGTAAATTAAAACTTCCCATGGGCTAACATCATACAGCTTGTTCCATAGGTACTTCTGGGCAGGAAGGGAAAGTGGTTCTGTGTGAGGCAGAGTACAGTTATACTAGAAGGCAGTGCTAGCAATTCGTGATCCCTTTGTCTTCAGGGTTCTATGTGAGTCAGAGTACTGTTGCACAATTAGCAGTGAGTGTCAGAAAACCAGAGGGCAGTGCTAGCAAATCATGATCCTCTGGGCTTCAGAGCCACATTTATAAAAAGAAGATATTTAGCCTACATGAAAGACCTCTGCAAATTAACTGTGGATTGTCTCAGCCCGTCTGGTGTGAAGTGTCACCATCTGGCTTTACAGTATACCTTTATTTTACCTTAGAGATGTAAAAGGCTTAAAAATACTGGCTCCAAAGGTTGTTCTGTGTTACAGGAAAACATCAGTTCATCTGCACATTTTGGAGGGAAGTGGTTAGTGTATGGAGATTACAGTTTACAGCCTTACCTTTTCCTACTACCTCACCTAACAAGATTCCTATGAATGAAGTCATGCTTACATCAAGTAAATTCACTCGGATGGGAATCGAATTCTGTCCCTCAAACTAATGTATACAGAGACACAGATTGTTGAAAAGGGTGTCCGAAGAGAGATCAGTTGCAGGGGGTTCTTTTTAGTTCACCTTGACATGAAAATGAAATCTCTCAGATAAGATTACTTGAAGCTCATCTGAATACTGGCCAGTATGTTGCATGCCACCAAGTTTACACTCCAAGATGATGGATTTCTCAATGTATGATTTTTAAATGTCAGCAGTGCAGCATTATAAGCTTTCATTTCTTTGCAAGACTTTTCAAATCCACAGAAACAAAACTGTTCAGGCATCCTGGTGATGAAAACTTTTAGTTCCTTGGATAAAATCATGCTGCTAAAAGGAGGTGAAGAGATGTAGGAAGAGGTAGAGTCAAGAGAATGAATGAAGGGGTACTTCTGACTAGTAAAAGCTACATTCCAGTGGATTCACGTATAGGGGTGTGTGTAGTATGCATGTGTGTAGAGGCCAGAGGTTGACAAAAGAGATCTTCCTCAATTGGTATCTTATTGGGGGTGTAGTCTCTCACTGAACTGGGAGTTTATTGGTCTAGGTAGACTGGTTGGCACATGGTCCTTGGGAGTCTTCTGACTCTGCCTGCCTGGTACTGAGGTTCCAAGCAGGTACTGCTGTGTCAGCTCTTCTGTGTGGATTCTGGAAGACTCACCTCAGGTCTTCATGCTTGATTGGCAAGCACTTTAACAATTATGCTGCCTCTCCAGACCAACATAGTCTTTTAAAAGCAATTTTGAAAATTCATCTACAACTAATCTTAATTTTTCAAAAGCATAGTTGAATTATAAAGCATAATAAGACCATATTTTACTGCAAAGTGATAAAGTGGAACAATGGAACTGGTTACATAGGTCTCTAACTTTCTGTGAAACTTTAGATAGTAAGGCAGCTCTCTCAAGGCCATAGCTGTTTCCTGACAGCTGGCGGGCTATTACAGATTCCTCTTACTCTACAATTTCTCTGTCCTTTTCTTTGGCTTTTTTCCCTTTCATATTTTATAACTCTTTAAACATGCTAAAACCATTTTCTGATCTAAGTCATATCAAACACCAGTACAGGCTGGGGGAGTTTCAGATCTGAACCTTTTGGTTGGTACCAGTGCCGGCTCCCATCATGTTGGTTACTGGTGATGCTTCATTTCTTCCTTTTACAAATCATGCAAATTTTGGGTCAAGTGTGCATTTCAAATTGCTTTTCTTTAAGTAAGTCATCCAAAAGAAAAACATTGGGAATGCTGAATCTTTCTGCATCTTATTTTTTTCTGATGTTTTTGTTTCTGTGTCCATTCCTCAGATCATTGTGTTTATCAAAAGCATTCCCTGTACCCTGCCTTTCTAGAACAGGAATTTTCCTAGAAAGAGCTTTGTTCTTTGTCAAATTCAGGTTTTACAGGATTGACTAATAAACAGTCAAATTACGATAATAATCCAAACATAAAGAAACAGGTAGGAAGCAAACATACTATTGTCTTCAATGTACCAATTCATCCATGGAAACACAGTGGATGGGCATCAGCCTTCTAGCTGTGGGTGAGCTTTCTGCTCTGGCCATTCTAAGAGTGTTCCTGAAAGGGCCAGGGAAGAGCTGCCCTATGAGTGAATTTAAGCAAAGGTTTCTTCAGAAAGCATATATAGAATTGTTTGGGCACTAGGCCAATAACATTATGTTTGTTAAATGGTCAGGGAGATAGTTTTCCACCAAAGGCTAAAAACAGCTGAGCTATACTCAAGCCATCAAGCAACCTCATGTGTACCCTTTTTTAAAGTTGCACCATAATTGTGCAATCTTTAATATCCTATTACTGATGTTTATTAGATATATGATTTTACCCATTATATTTTTCTCACCATTTTACAGATTAGTATTATCTACCTAACACAGCTTCTATTATTTTTTCAATGATTTATTAAATATTCACTGTATCGTTAGGCACTGGGGATAGAACAATATTAAAATAGGTAATTTCAAAGTGTGTCCACTGGCCCAGTAGCATCAACAACACCTGGAACTTATCAGAAATAGTCATCCTTGGGAATAATCCCAGACTGGTCCAAAGAAAAGCAGTTGCCAACTTGTTCTGACAAGTTCTCCAGATGGTTTTGATGCAAACTAAAGTCTGAGACCCACTGGTTTAGTACTGGAGATCTTGTCCTGCTGGAAGTGATTTTTTAATAGACTCTTGTGAGCATTTTGCAGTTAATGTATACATAAGAACGTAGAATTCTTGCAGATATAAACAGCAGCACCAAGTGTTTATTATTACTAATAGTACTGCAAATAATATGCGTATTGAATATAAATGGCTTGTTTTTGTTTTTCTATACTTGCATTAGAGATATAGAACCACACTATCAAGAGCAGTTGATGCAGAACAAAAAGAAGGGGGCCGTGTCACACATTTCAGAGAAAATGAAAGGATCAATTAAGAGTGAAAATTCAGAAGCAGAAGGCACCCTGAATAGTCTCTCCCTAAGATCAGTGTTTTGTAGAAATAAGGGCAACTGATATCCAACCATTGCTATGTGAAATGCAAACTCCCATCTGCCAGAGTTTACAGGTTTTCCAGGGAAGCTGGAGAGCTATGGTTTCACATAAAATGTCCCGAGTTTTAAGTTTTTTAACCCGAATCAAATGATAGTTCTAATCAGACACGGATGTGGGTAAAACCTTTTTATTTTTACCAGTTTCTCTTCATTTTACAAGTCCCCAAATAAAGGATTTGAGAACTTAAAAATTACTGATGATCTTAGTGTGCAACATTGGAAGACAGTCATGTGTTCACAACCCTCTTTTTAATAGAGGCTTTGCTTAGTTTTTTGCACCTTCTTAAGGATATTCACTTAAGCTGCACAGGGGAAACAGAAATCAGACTGATTGAAAGAAGTTCTCAAAATAAGATTTTATAAATGTACATTGCAGAAAATCCCAACATTAGTAGTAAATGAGAAATCTGCCACAATTTTTATTTGTAAGTATAATTCACATTTAATTGAATAAAGATAGTATCATTGTATGAAGAGCTAAAAGTCAAATAGATCAAACAAGGCCAGCTTTCATATAAGGCACCTCATTCTGCATCCAATATGGCATTTCTAGGCCCCAAGTAAAGTTGAAGTTAGTCATATTGTACACCATCATTCAAACTTGTTTAGATTTTTTTCTTTTGATTCATGCTTTTGCTGCATTTTGGACATCCTCCTGACCATTCTTAGCAGCTGTAACAACACTTGTGGTTATTACCAGTAATTTGCAACTTATCAAACATGATTGAGCCTTGTTCTTTTGTGTAAACGAAACAGAACTTTTTGGTTGGATTTCTTTATACTTTGGCCATAGTGTAAAGGAAATGGAGGCTGTTTGCATGCCAGACAATGAAACATAACACACAGTGTATACATGCCTTTGACATTGTAATTGCTAGCTGTTGTTTAGATTCCATGTATGGTCACTGGCTTTGGCTGTGTTGAAATCAGCTGTATCAACATTTAATCAAAGTCTTATAGATTTTGGTTGTATATTTTTCTAATGTCAAAATAGAAATGCAGAGAATAAAAATAGTTTGGGAGGGAAGGAGATGTGTGTGACACATTGCAGAACTAATGAACATTCCCAGAACAGTAAATGAAGGCGCTATAATTTTGTCAGTCATGAAATCAAACATCACATGGAGCTCATTTAAGATTAGTATTCACTCTCTAGAGTTTCAGCAGCTTCTAGTTAATTTTGCTTCAGTTTACATCCAAAGTGGCATTCCTTACAATGTAGTTTATGGAGGCATCTTCTGGATTACAATGAAATATTAAAAACAAAGCAATAGTATTTCGCATGAAAGTGTAATATGTAAATCATGGAAGTTCACATATAGAATATACAACTACATATACATGTTATTTAATGCCATGTAGTAGACAGCACTGGAAATGAAAATGCACACTATTATCTTCTTCCTGAGTAGTGGGATAAACTTCTATTAAGTTTCCACATGGGATCTATTAAGCTTCATGAGCACGATTTTTTCCTGGTCATGAGAGTTGGAGGAAGAGCAAGGCAATGTTTGATGTTAGCAAATCCAAACTATTGCTCTATGAGTTTTTTGAAAACTATGAAGGTAATAATTTTCTCTGTAAGTTACCACCCAGACTTCTGCCCTTTCTAGAATATACAGAATTCACATTACATATAATGTCAAGAAACTTATTTTGATTACAAAATTATCAGTGTATTGGATGACTCATATACTACATAAAATCCAGCATTAGCTTTCACAAATACAGGCTAATAGGTTCTTACAATGAGATGCAACACAATTATTATGTAAATGCAGTGCATATTTAATATATTTATTTGTCCACCCCTATAAGAATCATGATATGTAAAGCACCAGGATATTTCCTATAGAAGATGGCAAGGTTAGTGGACCTGAAATAAATATTCAGTGCGTTTATAGCACAGCAATATGTAGAATTTATGTAATATGGATAGCAAGTCATGTGGAAATACCATGTTATGTTGGAATTCATAAATGCAATAACAGATGTTTAAATTACACACAGGAAGCACCAAGAAGAACCCTTTCCCATTTTAAGCAGCACCAACAATGGTATATTGTTTGCTAATGTCTGTAAGGAAGATTTTAAATTATGAAACACAATTACACCTGTAAGAACCTATTGTCATCCACACAACAGTGTGATCCACAAACTCTCTGTTCTATCTTAGCTGTTCTCTCCTTTCAAAGTTGAATAAGAGCCTCATAACAGTGGCTTCTCTGGCAAGGTTAGATGATGGCAACCCAGAAATGAATCAAATACAAATGTACAGAAATTAGAAAATGTTTGTCTAAACATAAAAGGAGAGTAAGGCACAGAGAATGTATATCTTCTTTAATTGAAATGTATATGTTGTATTTTGTGTTAATGAATGAATAAGATATATTTGTAAGTGCTTACCTGTATCACATGACTTCATGGTAGCCTTGCTTTTGTACATAGTATGCTGACTCTACACTGCACTTAACACCACATCACACCGTTGCAAAGAAAATGCCTGAATCGCATTGGCTCAGATTCTGGATTATTGTGCATTATGAATAAATGTTTTTAACGTATTTAAGCTTCATGTTCTTACAGAAACATGATGGTTTAATCACAGAAAAGAAAGACTTTTCATATTTTACTAACATTATTCTTCAGAATCTAAGTTACACTTTAGTATATTTTTATTGCAGTGCATTAAAATGTTTGATTTTAAAAATTGATGTTTGAGTTGCTAATTTTAGTTTCATGAAAGTGATGAAATAAATTTTGGCTTTGGATTAAGATGAGATTTCCAAGAATTTCTGAACTGGTTAAAATATACTTCTCCTGTTTTGTATTACATATTTATGTGAAACAATATTCTCAGCTTTGATACTATTAAATTAGGTATCAATCAACTCTGAAAACAATGAACCTACTTTATATCTAAAAATATCAGTATTCAGTCAAAAATTAATTCTTAATGTAAAATATGTTTGTACATTTGTCTCATAACAGTGTGTAAAATTGTGTTTGTATTTAATACATAGAAGTATTTTTCTACCAGGAATTTCTTTTCATAAATATCTTCATGATTTATTATTACAATATATTTGATTTGTATGCCTATGATATATACCTAATACCCAGGGTCATGCAAAAAGACCTTAAGGAGAAAAGGAATATAGAGAAGTAAATTTAAGAGGCCCTAAGATAGATCAGTGTTGAAGTTTCTTAGATATGAGAAAAGAGGGCATTGTCTGAAGTCTCACACATGGAGAAGGAATCTATTGTTTTCACTGGTGAAATATTGAAGAAATTTATGTTATAGAAAATTTATATAGAGAAGTTAAACAACTATATATTCAGATGAGAGGGAGCTTTATGCTTCAAAATAAGTTATATGCAAAATTAAGAAATCTATTGCATATTTACTTAAGAAATCAAGTCCTTTTATTTATTTGTTTGTTTATTTTTATTTATTTATGCCTTTATTAGTTATTTATTTATTTTACATAAAAGGTTTTATTAGCAGGGAACAGTAATTTGATCAAACAAGTCAAATCCCATGTCCTCATCCAACTCCTCAGATTCTTCCTTCTTCTTGCCTTTATTCTCTGCTGCAGCATGGAGTGGTGGTGAGGGCAACAGAAACAGCCACAGATCCATCGATCCATCAGCAGGCACACTGGGGATAACATCATCAGAATTTTTTGTTTTCTTTTTTTCCATGCAGCTCATTGATGACATTGTTGATCAAGTCATCACCCACAATGGATGACCACAATGTCTAGCGTCCTTTTGATGTCTTTGGTACTGGGAGAGGAGTTGTTCTCAATGGCTGGAAGTAGATAAGAGGCAACTTAGCACATGTTGGCTACATAGGAAAGGCCTTTAGCTTGCAAATTCTACTGAGGCAGCAACCCCCCATGTTTTGTTTCTTGGCTATAAAAATTTTAATTCCATCAAATATAGCTTCAGATAATTTTATGGCACAGTGGCATCTCTAAATTGCTTTTTCCTCCAACATAACATTCTATTGATTACTTGGTGTATTATATGGGTGTATTATAATACACCCCAATCACTCTCACTTCCTCTTCCTCCCAGGTCCACTCCCATCCTTGAGACATCCCCCCCCAAGAAGAAAGAAGAAAATAATATTTTTGTTTTTTATTCTTATAATTTTTTCTTTACAACATATCCTAATTGTTATGATCCTTCTCCACCTCCCATTTGCTCCCATTTCCTCTTCCATACAGATCCACCGTCTCTGTTTCTCATTAGAAAACAACAGAATTCTAAGGGATAATCAAACAATAAAATATAATAAGATAAATAAAAAACCATTACATTGAGGCAGTACAAAGCAACCCAACAGAAAGAATACAGATGCAAGAGCAGGCATAAGAATCAGAGACCCACTCATTCACACACTCAGGAGTCCCATAAAAAATGCTAAGCTGAAAGCTGTAATATATGGTCAGAGGACCTGGTACAAACCCATATAGACCCTGTGCTTGCTGCTTCAGTCTCTGTGAGTTCATATGAGCCTTGCTTAATTGATTTAGGTGACCTTGTTCTCCTGGTGACCTCCATTCTCTTTGGCTCTCTTTGGCCTTTTCACTGAGCTCTGAGGGGAGGGATTTGATGGAGACATACCATTTAGAGCTATGTATTTTACAAGCTTTCTCCTCCCTTTTCCTCCCCCTCTCCTCCCTTTCCCTCCCCCTCTCCTCCCTCTCCCTCCCCCTCTCCTTCTCCCCCCTCTAACCCTCCCCTTTTCCCCTCTCTACCCCTCTCTCTCCCCTCCGCCCTCCCCTTTTCCCTCCCCTTCTCCCCTCCCCCTCTCCCCCTCTCTTCCTCTCTTTTTCCCTTTCTCTCTCCCTCTCCCTCTCTCCATAACATGTCAGTGGGGCTCTGTATTTGCTCACGTCTGCTGAAGGAGGAAGCTTCTTGGATGGTGGCTGAAAAAGGTTTTGACCTATGTATATAGCAGAATATTTGAGTATAGAAGAATATTTCTTTTGACCAGTAGTATTTGATTTTACCCTAGGTGTCTGGGCTATCTAATCTCTGGTTCTTAGTCACCTAAGCAGCATCAGTTATGGGCTCTATCTCATGGGGTGGGCCTTACGTTAAATCAGGCAATGGTTGTTTACTTCCATGGTATTGTTCCATCATTGCCCTGGCATATTTTCAGGGCAGGGAAGACTGTAGATCAATGGTTTTGAGGCTGGGTTGGTGTTTACTTTTATCTTTTGGTACCCTGGATAGTACCTTCCTGTACTAAAGACACTAAAATGTAGGGGTGAAGGTTCTATGTAGGCAACATTTTGACCTCTTTATGGTCAATGAGTTGTGTGGGTGTTGTCCTCACCAATGGGTCCTTACTGTCAGTTTGTGGAGAACAACCTATTGTCTTGACAACAGCCTAGGTTGTTTGGAGATTTCCATTGATCCCTTTGACCAATAATTCAATTGGATATAGCCCATTCCAGTACTGGGAGCTTTATTTGGTGACAAAAGATGATTAGGTGGGACTCTGTCTCCATCATTATTTGGAAACTTTGTTAGGATTGCCTTCACATATTTTAAGACATTACCACTACACTAGGTTTCCATACTACACTTAAAAGTCTTTCAAATCTTGCTCTCCCAGCACTCACTTCCTCAACTACATCTCCCCTTCCCTTTCCTAACTCATCCTCCCATTCCTATTCCCTTACTCCCAGTCTGCCCATAAAATCTAGTTTAGTTCCCCTTCCTAATGTGATCCATGTGTCCACCCTTATCACTTCCTCTATACCTAACCTCTCTGGGTCTATGGATTTTAACTTAGTTGTCACTTATCTAATGGATAATATACAGGTATAGGTGAATATATACTGTATTTATGTTTCTGGGTCTGGGTTACCTCCCTTTGACCTTTTCTAGTTCCATTAATTTTTCTAAAAATTTCATTATGTCATTTTTTAGCAACTGAATAATGCTCCATTGTGTTAATGTACACATTTTCTTTATCACTTCTTCTGTTGAGGGTTGTATGTAGTTTACAGTTTCTGGCTATCATGAATAGAGCATCAATGCACATGGTTGAGCAAGTGTCCTAGTAGTAGGATCAAACAACCTTTGGGTATATGCCCAAGAGTCTTGAGGTAGATGGATTCTGTATCTTTAGGTAGATGGATTCCCAACTTTCTGAAAAATCGCCATTATGATTTCCATACCGACTATAAAAGTTTACATTCCAACCAGTGTGGCTGAGTGTTCCCCTTGCTCCAAATCCTCTTCATCATGAGTTGTCACTTATGTTATTAATCTTAGCCATTCTGATAGGGCAAGACAGAATCTCAAAGTAACTTTGAATGGCATCTCCCTGATGCCTGAGGATGCTGAACATTTCTTTAAGTGTTTCTTACCCACTTGAGATTCCTCTATTGAGAATTTTGTTTAGATCTGTGTCCCATTTTTAAATTTGATTATTTAGTTTTTTGATATGTAGTTTCTGGAGTTCTTTATGTATTTTAAATATTAGTCTTGTGTCAGATATAGAGTTGGTAAAAATCTGTTCCCATTCTGTGTGTTGCTGCTTTATCCAAATGATGGTGTCCTTGGCTTTACAAAAGATTTTCAGTTTTATTAGGTTCTATTTATTAATTGTTGATCTTAGTGAAATAGATACACCAGCCAAAGAAGTCCCTTTGTCTTTTGATACATTATAATCTATAGTTAATTCAATACAGTTTTATGTAGGTATAAATTGTGGCCAACTTTTGTCCTTTGAGGTAAATATGAATGATGTCAATCATTTAATGCATACCCAGAATCCAACAGCTTGGGGTGCTCACGAAGTTTCTTTATGTCATATAGCTTATAAATACAAGAGAGTCACTGAATAGGAAATCTTAGTTATATGTCTCAATGTTTAGACTGATTATTATGTAAACTTATCAATAATCTCAAATGGAAATATAAATTGTGTTGATGTGCAAATTGATACAGATTATGTTTAGATATTGATTTTACTACTGAGAAGATAAATTTCTGAATTTTACAAATACTCAAGTTAGAAAAATATTTACAACCACTTCTTTGGAACCTGAAGACCCATCATATATAAATAGGTATGGGTGAAAGAACTGATACCACACAAGAAGAAGCAGGGTCTCTCCAAAAACATTTAAAATAAAGACTTAGTAACTTTCAAGGACATTGCAAAAGGTCATTATTTTCTAAAAATGATATTTTAATTCTATAGTTATCTTTGTAATAGTCAAGTTCCTTTGAAAATTAACTTTTTATGGGATGAGGGATTCCTACTTTAAAATTGAAACACTTGAGATCTGACAGAAGTTGTCCTGGATAATGGAATGCCAAGGCAGGCACAGAGCTGCCAGGCAACCATAATTCTAAGATATAGGAAGGGAAGTGGTCCAGAAGGAACTGTGGCAATCTCTGACTTGGTTTTGAAGGATGATGACAAAGTCAATACCATGTCTTTCTAATCTCATCAAGAAAGACAAGACATTACTCACAGAAGTCTCCAAGAAAAGGTAAAAACTGAGATGAAACTACACTAGCAGAAGGAGTTGTGCTCTCTCTCTCTCTCTCTCTCTATATATATATATATATATATATATATATATATATATATGGTTTTTTGAGACAAGGTTTCTCTGTATTGCTTTGGAGCCTTTTTTCTGGAACTAGCTCTGTGGAACAGGCTGGCCTTGAACTCACAGATATCTGACTGCCTCTACCTCTCAAGTGCTGGAACTATAGGTGTGCACCACCAATGCTCATCTAGACGTGTAAGCTTTTACATCTTTGTTTTCAAACATCAGATGAATAAAACCAATGGCCACTTGAAAATCATTTAACATATTGCATCTGTACCTGTCACAGGAGATAGAATTTCAGGAAAGGAAAAGCAAACCTCTGGTGTCACTGAAGTCAAAGGACAGATCTAGTAATCAGAATAAACGAGGATTCAGTTTATGTGTAATGAAGAACATGGAATTTGGGGTTTGTGTTATGAAGAACATGAAATAAGAAATAAGGAACAAGACAATAATTAAGACCTGAAAGAAATGAAGGGTGGAATGTTGGGAAAATCCTTTGTGTATTCCCAGTAAACAGAACTGGAAGTATTGAAAGGCCAAGACATGAATATGTTGTCAGATTCATGAGAAAACAAAGAGGTCATGTTGCTGCAATAGTGAGAAAGTGAACACAATGTGCAATAAAGATCAGAGAAATAATGTGTAGTTCCTTGTGGAATACTTATTAAAGAATGTAAGGAATCATGAGCTGGTCTAATTTAATTTCTAGTTGCTATTGTGAATTAAATGAAGGATACAAGAGCAGAAAGGAGACAAATGATAAGGAATAGAAAAATGTGCAAACTGCCCATGGCCTTGGGTGTACACATAGAGTAGGGAAATAATCATTTTCATTCCAGGATGTGTCTGGTTATCTTAAATTAACCAATACACACCAAAGAAATCATTCACATGAGAGCCACAGGAGACTGGAGCAGGATCATGGGTACTGAAATGAGGAAAGTAGATGAATCCATACATATTTTTTAAAAGGTTTTGATGGGTTGGGTCTGAGGTGTGAAAGATTCAGAAATGATTCTAACCCTTTTGGCCTGTGTAGCTGTAAATTCAATGCTCATCACTGAGATGAGCAAGGCAGAAGGAAAGGAAGATACAAGATGATAGAAAAGTCAGGAATGCTGTTGAGGGAACATCAAGCTAAGAGACAGATGCCTGCTAAACTTTCAGAAAGGAAGCTAGAGATATGATTCCAGAATGATGACTGCCTGAATTTCATCACAGAACCTTCATCCAACAACTAATGGAAGCAGATGCAGAGTTTCACCACTAAGCACTGGGCTCAGCTTCCAGAGTCCAGTCAAAGAGAGGGAGGAGAGATAATATGAGCTAAGGGGTTAAGACAATTTTGAAGAAACCCAGAGAAATAGCTGACCTGAGCTAGTGTGTAACGATAAGTCTTTCTGCTGCTGCCTGAGTTGTGCCCAACATGTTAGGGACCCAAATAACACAGAGAAATTAATACTAGTTTACAATGCTGTTGGCCAATTGACTAGGATTTCTTATATGCTAATTCTGTCTTAATTATCATAAATCTATATATTTTATAAGACTTATCGAGGATGCCTTCTACTGGCATGCTCTTCCAGGGATCACATGGTGGCTCTGTAGAGAAGAGAGCAAGAGGAAGAGGAAGAGCAAGAGGACAATTTCCTTCTTATCCCTGCTTATATTCTGAGTCTGCCTGCTATGTCACTTCCTGCCTGGATATCTTTACTACATTTCCCAGAATCCTCCTTGACTCCTAGTCTCACCTATCATGCTTTCCCATTGCCCAACAGTACTTTATTATCAACCAATAAGACAAACATATACACAGAAGGACCTCCCCCTTTGACTCCAATTTTTGTCAGTGGGACCTGGATTTATCCATAGTGCTTGAACTGGATTTGTGGAGTCCATTCTCTTTGGAGGGAGAGCTTGCTCAGCCTAGATATATGGGGAAGGGCTTTGGTCCTGGCTAAAAGTGACATGCCAGACACTATTGACTCCCTATGGGAAACCTTGCCCTCTCTGAAGAGTGGGATGTGGGGTAGGGTGAGAGAAGGTGGGGAGAGGAGGAGGAGGGGAGGGAGTGGAAATTGGGATTGGCATGCAAAATGAGAAGAGATTGTTTTAAAATAAAAAAAAAATCCAGAATGAGCTGGAAATAAATCTTAAAGTCATAGCAGTGATTCTGCAGGGAATTGAGTGAGACAGAAAATAGAAGTAAGCCAATATTATAATTCAAAGAAATAAGAATTAAGTAGCAGGAAGCAGGGACCAGTAAAGTTATTTATAAACCTTATCTTCCTGGTAGAGTGAAGTGATACCAGCCTGAGAAAGAATGGAAGAAAGGATTAGAGTGTTCAGCAGAGGAGAAGTGCATGCACAGCCACCCAGGAGTGTGAGAATATAACATATTAGGGAAATAACTGCTGTCATTCAATGATGGCTCAGATGAGTGTAGTTGTCTGTGTTTATCATGTAGTTGTTGATTTTCAGATATCTTAAATAAGTGCTTGAGCCCGGCATAGAACTGACAGAATTGAACTTAAACCAAATTTTAAGTGTTTCCTAATTAAAAATATTGATTTATATTGACACTTCCATTTTCAGTTGTACAGTCAATAAAAAGAAGTATATAGGTCACTAGTCTTAGATTGTTTCAAAATGAAGTACATGTTAAAACAAAGGGCATCCTCTTTTTTTAAAAGGCCAACAGTTAATATGTTAGGCTTTATGGGCATATTGTCTCTGAAAAACTAAGGTTTTAGTAACATGGGTTTAGGTAGCAGTTACCAACTCCACTGTTGTAGTCTAAAGTAACTACAGACTAGATGCAAATGAGTCCATGTGGCTAGATTCTAATAAAGTTTCATTTACAAAAGCAGATATAAGCAAAAGTCATAGGGTTTAGATTGCCCAACACTTGTTCAAAGCATTGTATAATATCCCGTGATTACATGTTATTTTGGAGTAGATGGGCATGCATTCAATATGTATTCATTAAATATTTCGATTAAATTAAAATTTGTGAAATTGTTGTCATGTGCTGTTCATAAGAAACCAATTTGGAACATTGCTTCTCACCCGAGGGTGATGAGCAGAGCAACAACATCAATACTATATTTGACCTGTCAGGAATGCAGACTATAGGCATTGTACTCTGACCTTTTAAGTCAGACTGTATATTTAAAATGTGCTCTGTGTATTTGTTCACACACAGAGGCATTTGAGGCAGTTTCATTTAGAAGGGTTAGAGTCAAAAAAGCTGTATGAAGTAGCTTTATGCTAGCAAAACCCATAGTAATGTGAAGCTAAAAAGAAGGAAAAATAAATGGGAAAGGGGCAAGCATCCAGGATGAATCCATGGTTAGAATGTGTATCCATAAAGTAGAGTATATTTTACCCATCGATGAACTTTGAAATCATTATGTCTCAACAATTGAGTCAGTCACAAATAGCAACAGAGTATACAAATGAAATTACATAAAATATGCAGGAAAAGCACATCAATAGAATCAGAAAGTAGGCTTGTGGTTGTCAGAGACTGGGGTAAGAGAGAGACAGGAGTGACTAGAGTTGGCTGGGGTTTGGCAATGTAAACATTATGGAATTAGAAAATGTCAGTGGCTGCACAACAGTAAATATACTAAAAAACCCCAATTATACATTTAAGCTAGTGAGTTTTAGGGCATGTGAATTGAAGCCCAATTTTTAAAATCTAAAGAATTTGGAAATGAGAGCAATGATGGAACATGTGATGAGAAGCTTCCCTCTGAAGCAGTATGTGGTGATTACTTTTAAAGAGTTCTTGTTGTTAAGTAAGAAGGGTTGAGTGACCTTTCAGCTTCTTTAAGGACACAAATGTACAGAGCTTTTCGTTAGCCCTCAAGGTGGGTTTAATTACAAGGATGAAAAACTGCAGGGAAATTGATTTTCTGGTTCACCTAAAGTAACCTACTTTGAGTTAGGTTGGCACGAAGGTTAACTGGCAGCTACTATTGAGAGAAGGGAAGGGAAGAAAGGGGGAGAAGGAAAAGAGGTAAAGAAAGCAGAAAAATGGAAGGTATAGAGGGGAAAGGAGAGAAGAGGAGAGAACAGATACATGGAGGAGAGAATAAGGACAGGGGGAAAGGAGGAAATAGGAAAAGAGGGAGGGAGAAGGGAAAGAGGCAGGGAGAGAGGGAAGAGAGAGAGAGAGAGAGAGAGAGAGAGAGAGAGAGAGAGAGAGAGAGAGAGAGAGAGAGAAGGAGAATGGGAGCTTACTCTGGATGTAGAATGAGTACTCTCCTATACTAACTGACACCCCATATCCTCACCACCAACACCAACACCCCACACCCAAAGCCACAGACTGCCATCAGATGCTCCTCTACATTTCCATAACAGCCTTAGGTCCAACCACATAACCGGAATTGGAAGACCTGGTTGTTTGTATATGTTCTAAAAGGAATCCTAACTGTTTGAGTGTTTCACATAGCTGGGAAGCAGTAATCATAGAGCTCCTTAATGGTCAAATGAGTCACACCGGGGAAAACAGACTGAAGTAGAAGCTTGTCTCCCATCTACAGATGTGCCTCCCTCTCACTCACAGGGGAAGTGCTACCATACAGCCTCTGACTACAACTCAGACATGTAAGAATTGCAGAGTTCATGCCTTTCTGAGTTGAAAACAATCTTAATTAAAGCTCAATATTTAAGTAGCAAAGTATTTACAGATGAAAACATATAAACAGGACATTGAAGACATTAGAGGCTGAAATCTAGCAGGCTGTGATTTTAAGGTCTTCAAGGATCATTTCCCTGAAGTTAGCAGCATCAAATTCTTGCTTTAATTTTTCTTTGGATTGACACATGATTACTATATATAGTATTGGATGTGATGCTTTGAAACATGTGTATGTTGTATAATCAGCAAATCAGGTAAATTAGCATGTCTATCACTTTAGACAATTATTATATATTCATGATGAGAAACATTAGAGAGATAGGACACTGTGTAGCACTATCTAGACAGGGACTTACTACGTAGACAAAGTTGGCCTCAAACTCACAGAAATTTGTCTGCCTCTTCCTCCAGGTCTTGCAAGTAAAGGCATGTGCCACTATATCCAGAAATACAGCATTTAAAATTCCTCCCTTAATAACTATTCCAAATAAGTACTTTACATTGTTAATTATAGCTACTTTTGTTGTTTATTAAAATAATAAAACATACCTCTTCTATCTTATTGTTACACTGCAACTGTTGACTAGTACTCTATCCCTGCTTTCCTGGCCAACTTCTGTAAATCATCATTTTTTCTTATAAATTTTTAATTTAAATTAGAAACAAGCTTCTTTTGCATGTCAATCTCAGTTCCCTCTCCCTCCCCTCCTACCCTGCTCTCCACCGACCCCCCCATCCAACCATTTTCAGCTCCCCAGGGAGGTAAGACCTTCTTTGGGGATCTTCAAAGTCTGTCATATCATTTGGAGCAGGGCCTAGACCCTCCCCAGTGTCTCTAGGCTTTGAGAGTATCCCTCTATGAGGAGGTGACTCCCAAAGTTCATTTGTGTACTAAGGGTAAATACTGATCCATTACCAGTGACCCCATAGGTTGTCCAGATCTCCAAACTGACTTCCTCCTTCATGGATTCTGGAACAGTTTTATGCTGGTTTCCCAGCTATCAGTCTGGGGTCCATTAACAACCCCTTGTTCAGGTCAGCTGTTTCCATGGGTTTCTCCAGCCTGGTCTTGACGCCTTTGCTCATCACTCCTTCCTTTCTGTGTTTCTTCCATCAGCTACTGGAAGAAGGCACTAGGATGGCATATAAGGTAGTGATCAATCTCATTATTGGAGAAGGGCTTTTAAGGTTGTCTCTCGACAAGAATGAACAATCAATGGTCATTAATATCCTTCATTATTAATGGTCTTAACTTGTTTATAAAAAGGCTCAGGCTAGCAGAATGGGTAAGACAGAATCCATCCTTCTGCTGCATACAAGAAACATGCCACAACTTCAAAGACAGATGGTACCTCAGATAAAGGGTTAAGAAAAGATTTTACAATCAAATGGAACCAAGAAACAAGCGGGATAGCAATCCTAGTATGTAACAAATTAGACTGCAAACTAAAATCAATCAAAAGAGATGAAGCAGGTCATTTCATATTCATCATAGGAGAAATCCATAAAGATGAAGTCTCAATTCTGAACATCTATGCCTTAAATACAAAGTCATCCACATTCATTAATGAAATATTACTAAAACTCAAATCAAACAGAAAACTTCACACATTTATAGTGGAAGACTTCAACACCCCACTGTTATCACTAGACAGAAACCCCAGACAGAAACTTAACAAAGAAACAAAGGAACTAATAGAAGTTATGGCCCAATTGGGTTTAACAGACATGTATAGAACATTCGATCCAAACACAAAAGAATATAGCTTCTCAGCTCCACATAGAACCTTCTCTAAAATCGATCACATACTTGGCAACATAGCAAATCTTGACAAGCACAAAAAATTAAAATAACCCCCCTGTATCTTATCAGACCACAATGATTTAAATTTAGAATTCAACAACAACACAAATTGCAGAAAACCTACAAACTCCTGGAAATTGAAAAATGCATAATTGCACAATTCCTGGGTCAAGGAAGAAATAAAAAAGAAATTAAAGACTTCCTAGAATTCAATGAGAATGAAGACACAGCATACCCAAACTTATGGGATACTTTGAAAGCAGTGCTAAGAGGAAAGTTCATAGCACCAATTACCCTCATGAAGAAACTGGAGAATAATCACACTAGAGAATTAACAGTTCAACTGAAAGCTCTAGAACACAAAGAAGCCAATGCACCCTGGAGGAGTAGATGCTAGGAAGTAAGTCACTGTTTTATTCTCAACTTTCATAATACCCATTTCTTTAGATTCCACTTTTGTAGTTTTTGTGTCTAGGTTATTTCACTTAGCTTAATATCCCCCATGAACATCCATAGTATTGTAAATAATAGTTTATTCTTTCTGATCGGTGATGTGTCAACATATTTAAAATGTATTCAAATGTTCATTGAACTTGAAATTGATTCCATATTATGGGCATCATTAATAGACTACAAGTATCAAGATGTGTCTTTGACTTTGGCATCTTGGTGTCATTAATCATAAATATGATCGTTTGAGTGGATGCCGGTGTTTTGCTGTGACTTCTGCTGGCATTCCATGCATACTCCTCCTGCTTCCACCTCTGATCACTGAGATTTTTAATTGTGCTCCAGTGAGCTCAATACTGTGCAAATATATCTCCTCTTTGTGTAGCAACAGTTCTTGTTAGCCTAACTTTGGATCTCCAGCCCACAAATAATGGTGTATTAATAATCATCAAAGCTTAGTCCTAGCTTAGACTTTTCCCCAGTTAGCTCTTATAACTAAAATTAACCTGTTTATATTAGTCTAAATTCTATCATGTGGCTTAGTTACCTCTCTGTACTATATGTCTGACTTGTTTTATATCTTTGTGGTGTCCCTGCATTTCTTCTTCCAAGCGAAATTCTACTTATTTTCTCCTGCCTAGCTATTGAACCAATCACAGAGACATGTCTCCACAGATAATATGTAAATATTCCATAACATTCCCCCCATTGTCTAAGTAAAAAGGAAAGGTTTTAACTCTAACATTGTAAAACTATGTCCAAATAAGAACAATTATCAGATAATAATTACATTCACAATGTTCAGTCCATTTGTATTTGGCATATTTGGAGAAAGTATTCCATTTTCTATCCTATCTTGGTTTTATACCTAAAACACTTTCTATCATAACTTGTATTACCAAACTAAAAATATCTTTTTAGACCTAAACACATTTCCTTAGATAAAAAACTTAAGCTTATATGTTTCTAAAACTTACTCAAGTTACATCTCTTTTGTGATTTTTCTTTTCTGAATTTGGTAACAAGGAACACTGTACATACTACTATCTAGTCTTCAAGCCCATCAAAGACCCAACAAGGATATAATTGTAACTGAGTAATGAAGTACAGAGCAAGCAACTTCCAAATCTAGAGAAATGACAGAGGCAGCTGACTTATTGGACAGCCACCCAAGTTTCCTCTGCAACATTGGGGTATCCATCTTCGGTGGCCTACAGGTTTAGAAAGACTGACAGACTTTTCTGAGAAGTAGGAATTTTTGAAGGACTGTCTTACTTTCTCTTGACTAAGTTTGGCAGTCCCCTTCTTTTGTATTCTGCTTGTCCAATTTGGACAGTATCTGTCAGTGGTCAAGATAAGGGCAGTTTCTCACCCAGTGGCTAACTTTGTCATAATAAAAGTGAACTCCACATGGTAGTTCTGTGTTAATATATCATTTGCAATTTATTAAAGCCAATGGAGATCAGAATGGCAAAGCAGTTAAGCTAGTAGATCTTACCTCTACAATGATAAAATGGCAACCCTGTTTCCATGAATTCTCACAGACAAAATACTCTCAGGAGACAGATCTCCTCTTCCTTATATTCCTTTCTCTGCCCAGCAATATCACTCCTGTCTCTACCTCCCTAGTACTGGGATTAGAGGTGTGTGATCTCAGTTGCTGAGATCTCCTTTGTGTGAGCTGTTTCTTTTAAGACTGGATCAATTTTGTATAGTCAGTGTGGCCTTGAACTAACAGAGATACGTTTACATCTTAATACTGAGTCCTGGGACTAAAAGTATGTGCCCCTGCCACCTAGTTTCTATAGCTAACTAGTAGGACTGCTTTGCTATTTTCATCTCTGGTGGCTTTAATAAATCATAAGCAATATACCACCACAAGGTTCTTTGATACCCACCATCCTATTTTGAAGTAAATTAACACTGCCAAAAGCAGACATGTCTCACTGTTATAAAAAGTCTTAGGTTATTAAAACATCTTACATGCTGTATTCTGTATGTCTTTGAAGTGTTTGAAAACCACCTATTGATCTAAAATATATCTGTGTTTAACCTTGAAAATATACCTAATATGGTTACAAGTTTGCTTATTATAGATAAGTGGCTACTAATCTGTTTTTTTCTTTTTTTCTTCATTTTTCATTTGAATTAGAAACAAGATTGTTTTACATGTCAATCCCAGTTCCCTCTCCCTCTCCTCCTCCCCTGCCCCCCCCAACTAACACCCTACCTATCCCATACTCGTTATGCTTCCCAAGGAGGGTGAGGCCTTCCACAGGAGGTCTTCAGAATCTGTCATATCCTTTGGGATAGCGCATAGGTCCACCCCTGTGTGTCTAGGCTCAGGGAGTATCCCTCTTTGTGGGGTGGGCTCCCAAAGTCAATTCCTATGCTAGGGATAAGTACCCATCTGCTACAAGGGGCCCCATAGATTTCTGATATCTCCTCACTGACACATTAATGGGGTCTGGATCATTCCCATGCTGGTTTCCCAGCTATCAGTCTGGGGATCAAGAGCTCCCCTTTGTTCAGGTCAGCTGTTTCTGTGGGTTTCACCAGCCTGGTCTGAACCCCTTTGCTCATCACTTCACCTTCTCTGCAACCGGACTCCAGTTCAGTTCAGTGTTTAGCTGTGGGTGTCTGCTTCTACTTCCACCAACTGCTAGATGGAGGCTATAGGATGGCATATAATTTAGTCATCAATCTCATTATCAGGGGAGAGCATATAAGGTAGTCTCTCCTCTCTTGCATAGATGGTTAGTTGGTGTCATCCTTGTAGGTCTCTGGTCATTTCCCTAGTGGCAGATTTCTCTTTAAATCTATAATGGCTCCCTCTATTATGGTATCTCTTTTCTTGGTCTCCTTTATTCTTCCCCTGACTCAACTTTCTTGCTCCCTTATGTCCTCCTCACCCCTCCTCTTCTCCCCTTCTCATTCTCCTAGCTCCCCCTCCTCCTCCCATGCTCCCAATTTGCTCAGGATATCTTGTCCCTTTCCCCATCTCCAGGGGACCATGTATGTCACTCTTAGGGTCCTCCTTGTTTACTTGCTTCTCTGGCAGTATGGATTATAGGCTGGTAATCCTTTGCTCTATGTCTAAAATCCATATATTAGTGAGTACATACCATGTTTGCCTTGTTGTGAATTATTTCTTAATAATATATTAAATTTTAAAATAAGCTGTATAGGTACAATACCTTAAACAAGAGTAGAAACAGAGTATGTTCTAATAAACAACCTTAAATTTGTATCAATATACAAAACACCTTAAACAAGAGTAGAAACATATATAGAGTATGTTCTAACAAAAGCAAACTTAAATTTGCATCAATAAACAAAAATTCATACCAATGTAAAATACTTGAAAGTAATATTTGCTTTTTAGTTTAAAGTAGATTCAATAATCTACCCTTTCATTCTATCATTTCAATATTCTCCCCTTTCTTTTCAGGAAAGAAATCCATGAATCTAACCTCATTTGATTAGTTTCTTTTCTGACAATGACCAATAACACCTTGTAACCAATATCCCTAAATGATGACAAACATCCAATGAATGATCTAAAACCACCCAACCTACTTCTTGAGACTGTGGGTTTCATGTTCTCTAGATTGCTTGCTGTGGTCTGGGAACAACAGTATCTTTAGGTGTCCCTGAGAACATTGGGACAATGGACAAGTTTTGGGATAGCTAACTGCATTTTTTGTTTGTTTGTTTGTTTGTTTATTCTCTTTGTTTAATGGGAAAGTACATAGCTTATCTGAAGTCTTGGCTGGGGTATTCAGGAGGCTGGGCCTTCTCAACAACTTTGAAGTTGTTCTGGATATAGAATTCGAGGAAACTGCAAAAGAAGCATTTTGAAAGGCTAGATAACCTAGGCTACTTGTCTTTATTTGTATCTTGTCCCTTTGTTCTAGAATAATACACTAAATGGTAACTTACATATCTGTATTAACACAAGTATGGAATGTGAGTTGTGCACAAGTCAGTTTTTCTTGGCAGTAAGACACAACTGCTCCTGGCACACCAATGTCAGAAAGGAGGATGGGCATTGAATAAACACATTATAGAGTTTGCTTTCAACATGGCAAGATTAGCCCTTTGGGCAAGAAACTGATCTTGCCTGAACTGCTTTTGCTGTATAAACTGGACATGCGGGACCCACAAGAAAGTGACTGCTGAACTTACAAAAGAAGACAGTACTGAAGGGTTCCTGTTAAAATGGAGAAGTGTGCCAGACACACTGTGGCCTATAGACTAAAGATGGATGCCCCAACTTACAAAGGAACTTTGGATGACTGTCCAGGTAGCGAGGTGTCTCTGTCAATTCTAGAGTTTATATGTTATCCTTCTGTGGTCTTTGATAGAGTTAAAGACAGATAGTTATGGTTATAGTTTTCTTCAGTTATTATAAAAGATAAGTTATCCTTCTTTTATTTAGACAGAAAAGAGGAGATGATGGGGAATGTACTGTGTATGTTTATCTTATTGATTATTGAATAAAATACTGTTTGGCCAATGAGACAACAAGTAGACAGGACTAGGAGTCAAAGAGGATTCTGGGAAATATAGTAGAAAGTGCTGATCCAGGCAGGAAGTGACATAGCAAGGAGACTCATATTTAAGTGAAAGAGAAACAGGAAGGGCTCTCTTTTCCCCTTGGCTCCTGCTCCAGTGGTACAATGTGATCCACCGACAAAGAGGGACGCCAATAAGGTGTCCAATAAGATAAGTCTTATAAAATATATAGATGTATGATAATTGAGACTGAGCTAACAGATGAGGAATCCTAGTCATTGGCCAAGCAGCTTTGAAACTAATACAAGTTTCTGTGTATTCATTTGGGCCTAACTCGGGTGGGCAGATGGTGTTAAGTGCACATGTGGCAGTGGGGCTAAGGCGGCTTTTGGCAGAAAGATTTATCGTAACAGGGGAGGGACCTACAAGAATGAGAAGGGAAGAAGAGGAAGGATGCAGAGGTCATGAGGGAACAGAAAGGTTGAGTCAGGGGAAGAATAGAAGAAAGGATATGTGATAGGTTGGGTTTTAGTTGGGGGGTGGTGGGGGAGGAAGGGAGAGAGAAGGGAACTAGGATTGTCATGTAATTCATTTGTGTTTGTAACTCAAATAAAACAAAAAAGAAAATGGTGCAGTTCATTAAAAAATAATTACACATGTGGTAAGCAAGTTAGCAGTGAGAAAACATTAACTTGTTTAGTATGCATGTAAAATTGTGGATTAGAGTTTAAATCATTAGAAAAAGTCCTCCAAGTTGTTCTTTACTCCTGGACTGAAGCCTTCCACGATCACCAGTCTTTGCTCAATACATTTCTTGTTCAGGTATTTTCTTATATAGCTAACCATTTCTCTGATGGATTTTTGTCATTTCTTCCAGTAAATCAAATATTTGACATTGAATAATAATCAATCAAAACTGGGCTTTGTAATATATAATATATAGGCATACATTCCCGGCTGTCTTAACAGTGTTATATAGCTGTGGTCACTAAATAAAATATACATTTTTTTTGCCTTACTTATGCAGCATTTGCAATTTCTGTCACTAAATGATCTTTGCAGGTGTACAAATACCCTGTTAATCCTGGTGTTGTCTGATGAGAGACTGTTAGTCACATCAACCAATATTTTAGAATACTAGCAAATAAAGAACAAAATTCAAAGCCCAATAATAAATTTGTATGAAGAGTTATGTAACAACTGGAACTCTGTTAAGAAGTAAGGCCACCTAAAGCCTTGTTGGTTATTTTTTTCAGTCATCAAGGACTGGATTGCTAAGTACAAAAGCAGATATGACCATACTTGTCTATCCATGGCTTTTCCTTTTAGGTGCTATTTCCTTGGATAGGGGTGGGTAAAAAGAACAAATTCTATACTACTCTTTGTAGGGAATATTAACTCAAAGAACAGGAGAGGTGGCTTTGGTGGTGAGAAGAGCTAGTAGAATCAGGGCTCAGTTCCCAGCTTCCACTACCTGTAACTACAGTTCCAATGAATCTCCTCTGATATCCACAGGCACCAGGCATACACATGGTACACTTACATACATTTCAGGCAACACACTCACCTATACAAACTAAAACAAATCTAAATAAATAAACAGATAAAAGTTAGACCTGCTTTTAAGGTCTGGGATTACTTTGTAGGTCTGGGATTTCTTAGGTGTGGTAATTTCTTTGAAGAGACATGATGAGAGTGGAGAGAAATAACTTTATATACTTGCTTCTTCCTATTTCTACAATGGAAAAGTATCCTAATACAAAATTCCTATTCCTGCTAGACATGGTGATACAGATCTTTAATCACAGAAATTGGGAGGTAGAGACAGGTGGAACTGTGTGAGTTCAAGGCCAGGCTGTTGGTCAGCATGGTAAGCCCCAGAACATTCTGTAGTACATAGAAAGACCCTGTTCTGAAATGCCAAGCACAAAGGAAAATTTGCCATCTCTAAAATATGTCAGAAGCATGGCTTTGTGTCACTTTATTACAGCCATGAATTTAGGTCTTTAATGTACCTTAACTTTCCAAACCATGTAGAAAACCCAAATGTACTCAGGTGTTTATAAAATGGGTAAGAATGTATTTCACACTTCGTATCACAAAGAGGACATGAGAAGTGACACATTCTTAGATAGGACTGCCACCCCAGTGGTACTGAGATTTCAACTGTTTTAGAATGATCCCATATATATTAGTTATAAATGTGCAATAATTGACTCACTATGAATTTGGTAACCCTTTGTATAAACAATTCTCCCCAAAAGAGGGTAGAAACTGAGCACTGAAGGGCATATGGATGTCTTAAACATCCTTTGATGGTTAGTGTAAGGGAATAGTGTTTATTTTTTTGCTACATGTGAAAGTTCATTCTCAGTATCAAGTTTATTTTGCCCGCTAACTTTGTTAACCTTTCCAGTATTGTCAGTATTTGGTGTCCTTTCACAAAGGACTGTTAGGATAGAATGGCTACATCAGGGTTAAAGGTCAGGCCTATTACTATGTTAACCTGAGGCATATAGTACAGCTCTTGAGCTCACAATGTGTTTTTGATTACTTTTTTTTAAAATAAAAACATACCAACAAGAGTCCAGGAACAATGTGCAGAGCTGCTCATAACCACTGCTCACGTTTTTCAATTGAATGCTTAAAATTTTCTATTTGAACATTACTAAGAAGGCCAAGAAGAATGCCCTTTTTCATTAAAAGAATAGCTTTGATGATTTTACTTTAGTTAACTAGCTAAGCTTATAAAGAAATGTCAGGGATTTGAACTGTTTCAAAAATGGTACACTTCTCATCTTTAAAAATAATATTTATCTGATAACATGGTTAATGAGTCAAACAATATCCATCCTTATTAAAATCAAAATATAATAATGAATAGCTAACCTTCAGATAGTCTTTTGTTAAGATTTCCTTCTAATCCCTCAGTTGTAATTCATTTCACTCTAGAGACTTTCAACCCATGGCTTAGAGAGAGTGTTTACAGACTTCACCAGGGTAACAGCTCTAATCCGTATGGTAATCATGTGCTCCCCAAATCTCCAGTTCCCTCTGCTTTTTAGTCCTTATCGGCCTATTTAGAAAAACAGAAACTAGAAGACTGATCTTATTTTCCTCCATGGGATAGTTTACCCCATTCTTCTTACCTTCACCTTCTAAAACAAATGCATTGGGTCACCTATCTTCATGCTAATATTTTCCCAGAGGGGGGGCAGATAATGGCCAACTATAAGAATTTGATAAGTGAATTACATTTGTCATCTTTTTATTTTTGCATCTGTTATCCAAAGGACACCAGAAAAAGAGAAGATGATAAAGAAAAGGGGGGAAAGAAGTGGAAACAAAAGGATCCATGCTTCTGTTAGACCTCCTATCCTACATCAGTCTGAATGAACTCTTTTGGTTAATAGTAACTGACATTGCAACATGTGCTATGATCAATAAGACAAAAAATTGTCATTTAGTACTAGCATTTTATAATGTAACTTCAGGCTATACAAACACTAGTCTGCTAGGAATGGATTACATGTTTTCCATATGCCACAGCAAAGCACACACACAAAAAAGACACAGATCTTTGAGTTCTGTTTCAAACAAACATTTGTCAATTGATAGAATGAAAGAAGTGATTACATAGTTGTGTAGCATAAATAAGTTCTTTATGACTCTGAAAATATTTTCTTCCTTTCTTCATCACACACTGTAACTGGCAGATATGCAAATTGATATGCATTGTAGAGTTCCTCCAAATAACTAGAACATCTGTGTCATCAAAAAGTCTCTAGATTGGCTGAACATAGTGTTATGCACACCTTTAATCCCAGTACTCAGGATGCAGAGGTAGGAGGATTTCTGTGAGTTGCAGGCCAGTCTTTTCTACAATAGTGAGTCCCCTGGCAACCAGAGCTAAAGAATGATACCTGTCTCAACAGAGAAGTTTCTAGGTCACAAGGCACACCACAAACAGATGTATTCTGAACCTCAGGTCTGGGAAACAGGGGCAATCTTCTGTTTGAGGCAAGGGCTACAGGGTAAGACACCAATTTTCAAATATGTGCCATTTGTGGTCTGGAGAGATGGTTCTGCAGTTAAAACATTTTCTACTCTCCATACCAACCAGGATTAAATTACAACACCAACATCATGCAGCATACAACCACCTATATCTCCAATTTCAGGGCATCTAGTGCCCTCTCCTGGCCTCTAAGGGGACTTGCATTCATGTGGCAGACATACTGTTTCACATATACATAAGCATAAAATAAAGTAAATTTTACATGTAAACTCCCTTCCAAAATGCTTCTATCTAGTGAAAACAAAATTTTGATTCTTAGTCTGAAGCTCATGTTCATTTCTGGAAGGAAAAGAAGCTTTCCTTTAAAGAACATAACCTTAGTACACAAAGATCCAGCAAAAACAGTACTTTTTGAAGAACTTCCACAAGTGATGTTTAAAATGAACTTCTGCTTCAAGTGTGTGACTGCTTCTAGCTGTTTGGCTTTCCCACATGCGTTTATTTGAGTCTGTCCATGATTCAGAGCTGGGCATTTCTATGACAGTTTACCTACTATGCTAATGAGGTACCTTATGCTAGAGACTTTCAAATCCAGTAACCCCTTCTTTTGACAACATCAACTTTTTTTTCAGCTCTCTCTTCCAGAATATTCGGCTGTTCATTAATCTCAATTGAGCTTACTTCAGTTCAAATCCTTACTGAGTATGCCCAGAGGTCAATGCAATCATAATCTTAGTTTCTGGAAACTATTCACAATGCAAAATGTGAGAAAGCTTACATAAAATCCATTTGTCCATGGTGTTGTACTTAGAATCTTTGAAAAGCAGTTGTTATAATTATGATATTTGAGATATACATTATTTTGATTTCAGCATTTGTACTCACTTGGTAGATTATTTTGAATTACATTAATGAGTCCCTAGTATATTTTCAATATTTATGACATTTAAAATTATGTTGATAGGCCAGACTATGACTCACTAAGCATGGTGGTTTGAAATGAAATGGCCTAAAGACTCACAGGGAATAGCATTATTTGAGGGGTGTGTAGTGATATTTTGTTTATGATCTAACAAATAAAACTTGCCTGAGGATCAGAATGCAAGGCTAGGCACATTAGTTAGCCACAAAAGACCAGGCAATGGTGGTACACACTTTTAATCCCAGCACTCAGGAAATAATAATAGACATTACTTTTAAACATTTTTTCAATTATTTTTCACACAGACTGCAGTTTTCCATCCCTCCTCCTATTCCCCCTACCCCTGCTACCCATTTACTCTTTCCCCTTCCACTCCTCCTCCACTCAGAGAGGGGCAGTCCTCCCATGGGTTTGATGCAGGACAAAGTTCCTTCCCTTATATCAAAGCTGGGCAAGGTAATTCAGCTTAGGGAACAGGTTCAAAAAGCCAGCTAAGCCAAGCAACAGGTCCTGATCTCATTGCTAAGAGCCTTAAAAAGAGGATAAGCTACACAACTGTCACACACATGCAGAGGGCCTAGGTGAGCCCCATGGAAGCTCCCAGGCCACATCTAGTCCAGAGTCCATAAGGTCCCATGAGCTCATGTCAGCTATCTCTGTGGGTTTCTCCATCATGACCCCAGCTAGCTTGTACAATTCCTGTTCCCTTTCATCAGCAAGCCTCCCAGAGCTCAGGCCAGTTCTTGGCCTGTGGCTCTCTGCATCTGCTTCCATCAGTTGCTGGATAGAGTAACTCTGATGACAATTAGGGTAGTCACCAGTCTTATATCAGTAGATGGCCAATTCGGGCACCCTCTCTACTGTTGCTAAGAGTCTTAGCTGGGGTTATATTTGTGGCTTCCTGGGGGTTTTCCTGGTACCATGTTCTCTCCTAGCCCCCCAAATGCCCCCTCCCCCGCATCAAGATGTCTCTTTCATTACTCTCCCTTTCCATCCCTCCTCCAGGCTGCCCAACCTGTTCCCTGAAGTTCACATCCATACAACGCCCACCTCCAACCATGTTATTCCCAGCTTACCCAGGAGATCTCTTCTATTTCTCCTTCCCAGGAAAATCCATGTATCCTTCTTCGGGCCTTCCTTATTATCTAGCCTCTCTGGGGCAATGGATTTTAGATTAGTTATCCTACACTTTATTCTTAATATCTACTAATGAGTGAGTACATACTCTGTTTGCCTTTCTGGAGCTGGGTTACCTCAGAATGATTTTTTTCTAGTTGCATCCATTTGCTTACAAATTTCATGAGGTCATTTTTTTTTTTACAGCTGAGTAATAAATACCCAGTTGTGTAAATATAACACATTTTCCTTATCTATCCTTGGTTAAGAGGCATCTAGGTTGTTTTCAGGTTCTGGCTATTATAAATAATGCTGCTAGTAACATAGTTCTTATACATCTTTTGGATATATTCTCAAGATGGGTATAGCTGGGTCTTGAGACAGATGTCTTCTGAATTTTCTGAGAAACTGCTGTATTGATTTCCATACTGCACATCTTTTCATTCCCACCAGCAGTGGCAGAGAGTTCCCCTTATTCCACATCCTCTCCAAAATAGGCTGTCATCAGTGTTTTTGACCTCAGCCTTTCTGACAGTTATAAGATGGTATCTCAGAGTCATTTTGATTTGCATTTGCCTGATGACTAAGGATGTTGAACACTTTCTTCAATGTCTTTTGGCCATTTGAGATTCTTCTGTTGAGAATTCTCTGTTTAGATCTGTACCCAATTTTAAAATTGGATTATTTGGTATGTTGATGTCAATTTTCCTGTGTTCTTTATATATTTTAGAGATCAGTCCTTTGTTAGATGTGGAGTTAGTGAAGATCTTTTCCCATTTTGTAGGCTGCTGTTTTGTCTTATTCAATATGTTCTTTTACTTAAAGATGCTTCTCAGTTTTAGGAGGTCCCATATATTACTTGTTGATCTCAGTGTTTGTGCTATTGATGTTATTTTCAGGAAGTAGTCGCATGTGTCAATGCATTCAAGGTATTTCCCACTTTCTCTTCTACCAGGTTCACTGCAACTGAATTTATGTTGAAGTTGAAGTCTTTGATCCACTTGGACTTCAGTTTTGTGCAGGTCAGTAGACATGGATCCATTTGCATTCTTCTATGTGTTGACATCCAGTTATGGCAGAATCATTTGTCAGAGATGCTTTCTTATTTTAGATTGAATAATTTTGGCTTCTTTTTCAAACATCAAGTGTTCATAGGTGTGTGGATTTCTGTGAGACACTTCAGTGGGATTCCATTTATCCACCTGTCTGTTTTTATGACAACACCAAGGTGTTTTTATTACTATACCTCAAAAGGAGAGCTTGAAATCAGGGGTGGTGACACCTCTAGAAGTTCCTTTATTGCATAGAATTGCTTTAGCTCTCCTGTTTGTTTTTCCATACAAAGTTGAGTATTGTTCCTTCAAGGTCTGTGAAGAATTGTGTTGGGATTTTGATGTGGATGGCATTGAGTCTGTAGACTGCTTTTGGTAAGGTGGCCACTTTTACTATGTTAACTCTACCTATCCATGAGCATGGGATATCTTTCCGTTTTCTGATATCTCCTGTAATTTCTTTCTCCAAAGTCTTAAAGTTCTTGTCATACAGGTATTTCATTTGTTTGGTTAGAGTTACCCCAAGATATTTTATATTATTTGTGGCTACTGTAAAAGGTGTTATTTCTCTGATTTCTTTCTTACCCTGATTTTTTGAGTTAATCTTGTATCAAGCCACATGACTGAATGTGTTTATCACTGTAGGAGCTACCTGGCAGTATTTCTGGTGTCATTTATATATAGTATCATTTCATTTGCCAATAGCCAAAGCTTGAATTCTACCTTCCTGATTTGTATCCCCTAGATCTCCATTTGTTGTCTTATTACTCTAGCTAGAATCTTTAGAACTATATAAAATAGATATGGAAAGAGTGAGCAGCCTTGTCTTATTCCTAATTTTAGTGGAATCACCTTGAGTTTCTCTCCATTTAGTTTGATGTTGGCTTTTGACTTGCTGTATATTGTCTGTATTATGTTTAGATATATTCACTATATCCTTGCTCTCGCCAAGACCTTTATCATGAAGGGGTGTTAGATTTTGTCAAAGACTTTTTAATCATCTAATGATATGATCATATGATATTTTTCTTTCATTTTTATATGATGGATTACATTGACAGATTTTCATATGTGGAACCATCCCTGCCCTGGGATGAAGCCTACTTGGTCTTGATGGATGTTTTATTTTATGTGTTCTTGGATTTGGTTTGCCAGTATTTTGTTGAGTATTTTTGCATCAATGTTCATGAGGGAGATTGGTCTATAATTCTCTTTCTTTGCTGTACCTTTGTGAGGTTTGGGTATTTGGGCAATTAAAGCCTCATAAAACAAATTTGGCAATATTTGTTCTGTTTCTATGGTGTGAAACAATTTGAGAAGCACTTTGAATTTCTGGTACAATTCTGCTCTAAAATTATCTGTTCCAACTCTTTGTTTCATTGATTTCTTGTATTATTCTCTTTATTTCTATTTTATTGATCTGTGCCTTTAGCTTTTTTCCACCATCCACTCCTCCTGGGTATGTTTACTATTTTTTTGTTCAGAGTATTCATATGTGCTATTAATCATTAGTATGAGATTTCTCCAAATTCTGTATGTGCTATGAACATACAGACATAGTGCTATGAACTTTCCTCTTATCATTGCTTTCATTGTGTCTCATAAGTTTGGTTATGTTGCGCATTCATTTTCATTGAATTCTAGGAAATCTTTAGTTTCTTTTTTACTTCCTTGACCCAGTGGTAATTTAGTTGAGAGATGTTCAGTTTCCATTGTTACTGAATTTTAATTTTAACCCATGGTGATCTGATGAGATACAAAGAGTTATTCAGATTTTTTGTCTTTTTTACTTATTTTGTGACTGAGTATTTGGTCAGTTTTGGAGACAGTTCCATGAGGTGCTGAGAAGATATATTCTTTTGTGTTTGGGTGGAATGTTCTGTAGAAGTGTATTAAGTCCATTTGAGTCATAGCATTTGTTAGTTTCCTTATTTCTCTGCTTAGTTTCTGCTTGAATGACCTGTCCATTGCTGAGAGTGGGGTGTTGAAGTCTCACACTATTAGTGTGTATGGGTTCATGTTTTATTTAAGCTTTAATAATATTACTTTTACAAATGTGGGTGCCTTTGTATTTGGGGCATAGATGTTCAGAATTGAGGATTCATTGTGATGGATTTTTCCTTTGTTGAATATGGAATGTCCTTCTCCAGAGTGTTTTTTGGTCAATTTTAGTTTGGAGTCTATTTTGATAGATATTAGGATTGCTACACCAGCTTTTTTCTTGTGTCCATTTGATTGGAATCTTTTTCCCAATGCTTTATTCGAAGGTAATGTCTGTTTTTGAAGTTGTTGTATGTTTTTCTATGCAGCAGAAGGACATTTCTTATTTTCATATCCATTGTGTAAGCCAGTGTCTCTTTATAGATGAATTGAATCTATTGATATTAAAAGATATTAATGAAGAGTGATTCTTAATTCCTGCTATTTTGGTGGTAGTGGTGATATTAGTGTGTGTGTGTGTGTGTGTGTGTGTGTGTGTGTGTGTGTGTGTGTGTGTGTGTGTTTCATTTCTTTGGGATTTGTTGGTGTGAGATTATCTTTTGCCTGTGTTGTTATGGGTGTAGCTAACTTCCTTGGGTTGAGTTTACTTTAAGTAGTTTCTGTAGATCTGGATTTGTGGATAGGTATTGTTTAAGTCTTGTTTTGTCATGGAATAGGTTTTTTTTCTCTGTCTATGATGATTGAAAGCTTTGCTGCATGTAATAGTCTGGGTTGACATCTATGGTGTCTTAGTACCTGTATAATGTCTGTCCAGAACTTTCTGGCTTTCACTGTTTCTATTGAGAAATCATTTGTAATTCTGATAGGTCTGCCTTTAAATGTTATGTGGCCTTTTTTTCTTTGGAGCTCTTAATAGTCTTTATTCATTCTGTATTACGTTAAATGCGTTGATTATTATGTGGCAATTGAACTTTTTTTTTTTTTTGGTCCAGGCTATTTGATGTTCTGTAAGCTTTTTTGATTTCATGGGCATTTCCTTCTTTAGGTTGGGAAATTTTTTTCAGATTTTTTTTTATTTGAATTAGAAACAAAATTGTTTTACATGACAATCCCAGTTCCCTTCTCCTCCCTTCCTCCCCCACCCCCCTATCTATCACATATCCTTTCTGCTCCCCCTGGATGATGAGGCCTTCCATAGGGTTTCGTCAGAGTCTATTGTATCCTTTGGGATAAGGCCTAGGCTCACCCCCATGTGTCTTGGCTCAGGGAATATTCCTCTATATGGAATGGGCTCCGCTATGCTAGCGGTAAGTACTGAATTACTACAGAATGTCCCATGGATTTCTGAGATTTCCTCACTGAAACCCATGTTCCTGGGGTCTGGATCAGTCCCATGCTGGTATCTCAGCTATCAGTCTGGGGAGTAAGAATTCCTTGATGTTCAGGTCAACTGTTTCTGTGGGTTTCACCAGCCTGGTCTGGACCCCTTTGCTCTTCACTCATCCTTCTCTGCATCTGGGTTCCAGTTCAGTTCGGTGATTAGTTGTGGGTACCTGCTTTGACTTCCACCAGTTGCTGGATGAGGGCTATCGGGTGGCATATAAGTCAGTCATCAATCTCATTATCTGGGTGGGCATTTAAGGTAGCCTCTCCTCTGTTGCTTAGATTGTTAGCTGGTGTCATCTTTGTAGATCTCCAGACATTTCCCTTGTGCCTGATTTCTCTGAATATCTAAAATGTCTCCCTCTCTACCATAATAGAGGGAAATTTTTCTTCTATGATTTTGTTGAATATATTTCTGTGCCTTTGAGCTGGAATTAATCTCCTTCTATTCCTATTATTTGTAGTGTTTGGCCTTTTCATGGTGTTCAAGATTTCCTGAAGGTTTTGTATTAATAATATTTTGGATTTAACATTTTCTTTGATCAATGATGCTATTTCCTCTATCATGTTATCAGTACCTGAGTTTCTTTCTTCCATCTCTTGTATTCTGTTGTTTATTCTAGTGTCTGTACCTCCTATTCACTTTCCAAGATTTTCCATTTCTAGAATTCCCTCAGTTTGTGTTTTTTTTTATTGTCTGTATTTCAATTTTTTAAGAGTTGAACTGTTTCCTTTGTCTGATTGTTTTTTCTTAGCTTTCTTGGAGAGATTTATTGATTTCTTTCAATTTTTTTTTCTTTTCCTTAATTTCTGTAAGGGAAGTTTTCATTTCCTCTTTAAGGTCCTCTATCATTTTCATAATATTATTTTAAATTTTTTTCTGCTTCATCTGCATTGGGATGTTCAGAGCTTGCTATTGTAAGACCACTGAGTTCTGGTGGTGTCATATTTCCTTTGTGGTGTTGTGTAATGATAACTCTTTATGCCAGCCGCTTGAGTTGTGCTGCCATATTAGGGCCCCGAAATAACATACAAGGTCTTATATTAGGTACAATGCTGCAGGCCAATGACTAGGATTTCCTATTTGCTAGCTCTGACTTAAGAATCAACCATAACCATTAATAAATACATTTTATAAAGACTTATCTTATTGAGGATGCCAGCCTTATGAATCCTGTCTTCCCAGGGATCACATGGCGACTGTCCACTTACTACATTTCCCAAAATCCTCCTCGACTCCTATCCCCACCTATCTTGCTTTCCTATTGGCCAACAGTGCTTCATTCATCAACCAATAAGACAAACATATACACAGAAGGACTTTCTGTATCATCTCCTCTTTTCTGTCTAAATAAAAAAGAAGGGTTTTAACATTAACAAAGTAAAATATATAGCAAAACAGTTATCAAGTAAGAACAGTAGTTATAATATTTAGTCCATTAAAATTTAGCAAGATTTAATTTAGCAAGATTCTGTCATCTATCCTATTTCTGTGAGTCTAAGTTCTTAAATGTAACTTATCTTTTATAATAACTAAAGAGAACTATAATCATATCTATCTGTCTTCAACTCCATCAAAGACTACAGAAGGATAATATATAAACTCTAGAATTGACAGAGACATCTCACTACCTGGACAGTCACTCAAAGTTCCTCTGTAACATTGGGGCATCCATCTTCAGCCTATAGGCCACAGTGTGTCTGGCAGACTTCTCAGTAAATCAGGAATCCTTCAGGACTGTTCATCTTGTTTTGTAAGTTCAGCAATCACTTTCTTGTGGGTCCTGTATGTCTAGTTTGTACAGCAACAATCAGTCCAGGCAACTGGACTGTTGAAGGCAAACTCCATATTGAGTTTCTTTGATGCCCATCTCCCTTTCAGATGTAATTGGTTTGCCAGGAGCAGTTGTATCTCACTGTAATGAAAAACCCTAGACCATTAAAATGCCATATGTTCTGTAGGACTTTGAAAGGATTGAAGAGTATCTATCCATCTCAAATACATCTCTGTATATCTAGAAAACCTAACTAACCTAACTGTAAGTTTTGACTATTATACATGACTATATATAATTTGTATTTAATTATGCATTACATTTTAAAAGATCTGTATAAATACAATACCTAAATAAGAGAATTTTACACATAAAAAAATGACCTTAAAGTTGTATTAATAAATGAAAATCCATACCAATGCAAAGTATTTATTTCTATATCCTATTTCCTTTTCTTCCTTTAAAAAGAGATTGACTGTGATCATTACCATTTATAACCAGCCCCATTTAAATGAAAACAAACATTTATATACAGTATTTGTGAATTTGGGCATCATTCATTCCAAACTGCTTCCTGCTGGTTGGGGGCTATACCCATACCATAGGGATCATGATAATACACAGAAACCTGGCTGGGTCCTTGGTTTTGTAGTCTGCAAGGTTGCATCATCTCAGCTGTTTTAGATGTTGGATCACCCAGGACACTGTTTCCTTGGGTCTTGCTTCACCAAATCATATTAGTCTGGAAGGAATACATACCTTTCCATTTTCTGTGGAAACACAAGCAAAAACCCTTTTCCCAAGTAAGCTGTCCTTATATTTAAATTTAGAAGTCAAAGCATTTTTAAAATATATAAGTTGAATTAATTTAGTAGCACCTATAATCAAATGTATTTTAGTAGCTGTAGCTTTTTCCTTGGCAATCAATTTAAAGACAACAGTATAACATATATATCCAGACTCTGTGAGTATTTTCCATCTTTACCTGGCTTTTTATTATTTTATTTCTTTCACTTCTTTCTTTTCCTGAGACAGAGTTTCTTTGTAGAAATCTGCATGCCTCTGCTTTTGGAGTACTGGGATAAAAGACCTGCGCCACCACTGCTTTCTTTCTTCTTTCATCCTTCCTTCCTTCCTTCCTTCTTTCCTTTCTTTCTTTCTTTCCTTTTTTCTTTCTTTTAGTTACTTTATCCTGTTCCTTTTCTCTCACAAGCCTACACATATTTGTAAACACACTGTAAACCTTTAGAGGTTTGACTTTATTGGAATCTATCTTTACTGTAAATCTTACCCTTTTTCTAGCCACACGGCCTTTTATCTGTTAACCAATGTTGCTAAAATGAAAGCGGCAGCAGTTTTAGCTGCTGTCTTTCCAAGATGGTGGTAGATGCATTTATCACCAGCAATGAGAGCTGTGCTCACTGCCTTGGTCTATGCTGCCATCAAGCAACAGGCTGCCAGCTTAGAGAGCCAGCTGCTCATACACATCATTGAATTGTTAGCAAGAACCCTGTGGTTTTTTCCACTTATGCTGAGTCAGGAAACATCTCTTAAAGGAGCTGCTCATGTCTCTGCTTGTCCACCCAAGAAAATGCTGCTACCAAGAAGTCATGCTTATCTCTGTTCTTTTGATTCTAAAATCACTTTTTAAGCTTTTGTGAAGTTTTTATGTGGAAGTTCATAAAATCACATTCTAACACCATTTTGTAACGAAATGGTGGAGGTCCTTCTGTATATATGTTTGTGTTATTATTTGATAAATAAAATACTGTTGGCCAATAGGGAAGCAAGTTAGGCAGGAGTAGGAGTCTAGGAGGATTCTGGGAAATGTAATAAAGAGAAGTTTTGAGATCCAGGCAGGAAGTGACATAGCAGGCAGACTCAGAATATAAGCAGGGACAATAAGGAAACAACTCTCTTCCTCCTGCTCTCTTCTCTGGAGCTGCCGTTTGAGCCCGAGAAGAAAGGACACATGCCGCCAGCATTCTCCATCAGATAAGTCTTTGTAAAATATATAGATTATTAATTATGGTTGATACTTAAGACAGAGATAGCAGATAAGAAATCCTAGTCATTGGCCAGCAACGCTTTATTTATCAACCAATAAGTCAAACATATACACAAAAGGACCTCCCCCTTCAGTATTGCATGTATTCTTACACTGCCATTTACCGATATAGGGTTGGGAGAATTATAGGTACAGGTGTTGGTTCTTGTGATATCTTTGTTGAAGGGGTCTTTTGTTCCTTTATTGTCTGTTTCCTTTATTGTCTTTTGGTATGAGTGGCCAAATGTTCTGGTGGTTGCCTAGTCCTCAGGTCCAGTAGGGCTCTCTCAGCTGAGGGTTGGGGGCAGTGGTGGGCCTACATGCAGCATATCCTCCATTTGTTCTGGCTTGTGTGGGCTTTATCTGTGCCTAAAGAGTCTTTTCTTCCAGCTCATGTAGGTTATTCCTGTGCCTGTTTGTCAGTTATTCCAACTGGTATTGTTGGTGATGGTGTCAAGTGGGGCTGCTGTTATTCCAATTGGTGTGGGTGGCACTTGTAACTATAGGGTTAGCTGTTCTTCCAACTGGAATAGGTGGTGCTTATATAGGGTCTGTTAATATTGTAGTTTATATAGCTGTTAGTATTGGATGGTTGGCCAAGGGGAGGATGAATGGGACCATGGTTTTGGGTGGTGGAGTGGGTTGTAGATGTTACAGAGATCGGTGGGTGTTGTGATTGTGGTGCAGCTTCCCAGAAGGTCCCTCACCTATTGGTTGGCTGCTGGGGACTGCTCAGCAATAGACATTGCATCAATAAGGAGGAAAGACCATTCTTTGACCTCCATATATGCACCATGGCACATGTGTTCACACACATACATGGACACATACACACACACACACACTATATATATATATATATATATATATATATATATATATATATATATTAAACAGTATTAAAATAATCATAGTAAATTATGCTTAAGGTTTCAATTATGCTCTCATCATAGAGGAAATTTCAGAAACTCTTTAGTTATGTCACTCACCTGTTCTTTGAATTAAATGGCTTCTAAGCACAAGGTTGTCAATGGCATAGCCAAGCTGCTCTCCTTTGCCTAATTGCTACCCTGAATCCTCCAGTCATATCAAAGTTTTAGGCACGGGGCTTATTCATTATTTCTATTGATTCTTCTAGGAGCTCTTGTACACCACCATTCTTAAAGCCATCAAAAACATAACTGTATAGCTAGTACTTTGTTATATTTTTTACATTGGACCCCAGCTTTTCAAACTTCATTTTCTTCTTCTCCTTTGACGTTTTATACATTTAGGTTCCAAAGAACCCTGACTTTAATATGCTCCACAAACAAGATTCAACTGGCAACATCCGTCCTCAGATATTTTGTTTTTGAAAAGGCAGGATGTGGTTTCTTCAACCTGCCCTTTGGAACCTCTTATTATTATACAAATGCATAAGTAGATTATAAAAATCCGCTTATTGAGTCATGTTGGTTCACCATATAAAATCAGCAAAAATGTTACCACAATTTTTATGTGCCACATCCAAAAAGAGAAACTTCATGAGCTACCATGCTATTAAGTAGCCTCAGTGATCCCAACCCTTCATCTAACACTGAGTGTTCAGTTCCAAAATGAGGTCATGTGAATAAGGCCTTAGGCTACCACTGAATGGTTCTCTTGAAGAGAAAAAAATAGCTTCACTCCCAGTGGTGCTGAGAGACACATGCAGTAACCTCAGAAGTTGGGCCAGCTCAAGAGCTATGGGCATTAAAGCAAACTAATAATTTGATCTCCCATTAAACATATCCTATGAAATTTGGTTAACTTAATATTTTCTTAGAAAAGAGGTTGAGAACTCAGTAAGAAAATATGTAGGAAAGAAAGTTTTTACTCAAATTATATCATAATGATAAATCAACATAAAAAAATTAAAAGTGACACTTAGAGAAGCCCAGGTGGACTGCCTGCCTATGAAACTCCCTCACTCTCTAGGACTCTTCCATCCTCCCCACAGCTCCCACCCTCCTAGTGGCCATACCTGACTCCCTAATTGGGTAGAGACTCTCTGATCTACCAGAGACCATCCTTGGGTGGAGACTCTCTGCTCTGCTAGAGAACTTACTTGCAAGCTGGAAGAAGTCCAAATAGGCTGCCTTCCCCCAAATCTCCAAATTCTCTTAAGATCTCAGGATCTCCCCCACCCTATCCTCATCCCTGTCTGTACCCATCTACTTGCTGTGTCCCAGCTTCCAACAGGAGCAGAGACTCACTGCTCTGCCAGAGACCGAGGAGATGAAGAGGTCCAAGTAGGCTGCCTGCACACCAAACTCCCCCACTCTCTCAGACTCTGCCCACCCTATCCCCAGTACCCTCTGCAGACTAGTCTACATATCCAAACCCCATGTAGGGCAGAGACTCCCATGCTCTTCCAGAAACCATTCCAGTATAGCCAAACCTAGCCCCTAGTTGGGGTGGAGACTCCCAGAGACTAAACAGACTGAAAAAATCCCAGGCCACAGACCAGAAGACTACAGAGGAAACAGAAACCAAGAAACAAAACACAATCTGACAAAGACAAACTCAGATATAGGTACCCAGATCTTTAAACATCCCACACCCTGATGCCTAGAGGAGATCATAAGAACACAAGGAACAACCAAGGAATCATGCCATTACTAGAACCCAGATATCCCCTACAACAAACCCTGAATATTCCAACACAACAGAAACAGAAGAAAAAGACCTTTAAACTAATTTTATAAGGTGATTGAGGTCCTTAAGGAGGAAATGACTATGTCTCTTATGGAAATTCAGGAAAATACAAATAATCAGAGGAAACAAATGAATAACTTAAAGAAAGCCAAGAAAAAAAAAACAAATGAACACTTGAAGGAAATGAATAAATCTATTTAAGACCTTAACATGAAAATAGAAGCAATAATGAAAACACAAAGTATGAGTATTATAGAAATGAAAAATGTAGGTAAGCAAACAAATACTATAAATTCAAGCAGTATCAACAGAATATAAGAAATGGAAGAAAGACTCTCAGGCACTGAATATATGATAGAAGAGATAGATTAATCAGTCAAAGAAAATAATAAATATAAAATGTTTTGTACATAAAACATGCAGGAAATTTGGAACACTGTGAAAGGCGAAACCTAAGAATAATGAGAATAGAAGAAGGAGAAGATTCCTAGCTCAAAGGCCAAGTTAACATAGGGAGGCAGACCTATTAGAATAACATCTGATTTTTCAATGGAGACTCTAAAGCCAACAAGGTTTGGACAGAAATATTGCAGACTGTAAGGGACAACAGATGCCAACCCAGACTACTATATCCAGAAAAACTTTCAATGACCATAGATGAAAAACAAGATATCCCATGAGAAAGTCAAATTTAAAGGGTATTTATCTGCAAATCTAGCCCTATAGATGATGCTAGAAGGAAAATTCCAACTAAGGAGATAAACCCATGAAAACACAGGAAATAATCTCATAAAAAGGATACCCTCTCTCTCTCTCTCTGTCTCTCTCTGTCTCTCTGTCTCTCTGTCTCTCTGTCTGTCTCTCTGTCTCTGTCTCTGTCTCTGTCTCTCTCTCTCTCACTCTCTCTCTCTCTCCACACACACACACACACACACACACACACACACACAGACAGACACACACACACATGCACGCACGCACACACCCCCACTACCACCAACAACAAGAATAACAGTAAAATAATAACAAGGATTAACAATCATTGTTCATTAGTATTCCTTATTATCAGTGACTCAATTACCTAATAAAAAGACTCAGGCTAACAGAATGGATGCAAAAACAGAATACATCTTTCTACTGTATCCAAGAAACACACCTCAACATCAAAGATAAACATTAATTCAGAATAAATGGTTGAAAAAAGATTTTCTGAGCAAACTCACACAAGAAGCTAACAAAATAGGAGTCCAACCAAAATTAATCAAAAGAGATGAGGAAGGATACTTCATACCCAAAGGAAAAATCAATGAAGATGACATTTCAATTCTAAAAAATATGCCCCTAATGAAAGGGCACATTTGTAAAAGTAACATTACTAAAGCTTAAAACACGTATTAATAGTGAGATACTTCCCCACACCCCTCTCACCAATGGAGAGGTCATCCAGACAGAAACTAAACAAAGAAATAAGGGAACTAACAGATGTAATGACTCAAGTGGACCTAAGAGAAATCTACAGAACAATTTCACCCAAAACAAAAGAATATACCTTATTCTCAGCACCTCATGGAACCTTCTCCTAATTGACCACATAACTGGTCACAAAGCAAAGTCTTAAAAAATACAAGAAAAATGAAACAACCCCCTGTATTTTAACTGACTACCATGGATTAAAGCTGGATTTCAAAAACAGAAACAAAAGAAAGCCTATAAACTAATGGAAACTGAATAACACTTTAATGAATTACCACTAGGTCAAGGAAGAAATAAAGAAATAAAAGATTTCCTAGAATTCAATAAAAATGAAAACACAACATACCCAAACTTATGGGACACTGTGAAAGCAGTCCTAAGAGGAAAGTTCATAGCACTCAGTGCCTGTGTAAAGAGATTAGAGCAATCTAACACCAGCAACTTAATAGCACACCTGAATGCTCTAGAACAAAAAGAAGCAAACACACTCAAGAGGTGGCAGGAAATAATCAAACTGATGGTCTAAATCAATAAAATAGAAACAAAAACAAATACAAGAATCAATCAAAGAAAGAGTTGGTTCTTTGAAAAATCCAACAAGACAAAGACTTGTCCAAACAAAATAAAAGACACAGAGGGGAATATCAAAATTAACACAACCAAAATGAAAAGGGGGGATAACAACACACAGTGAGGAAATCCAGAGAATAATTAGGACATACTTCAAAAATCTGTACTCCACAAAATTGGAAAATCTAAAAGAAATGGACAATTTTCTTGGTATCTATCACATGCCAAAATTAAATCAACATCAGATAAACAATTTAAATAGACCCGTTTCCCCTAAGAAAATAGAAGTAGTCACAAAAGCCTCCCAAACAAAAAAGCCTAGAGCTAGACAGTTTTAGTGCAGAATTCTACCAGATTTCAAAGAAGAGCTAATACAAATACTTCTCAAATTATTACACAAAATAGGATCAGAAGGAACACTGTCAAATTAAGTTTATGAGGCTACACTCACCCTGACACCCAAAGCTCACAAAGATTCAACAAATAAAGAGAATTACAGGCCAATCTCCCTCATGAATATAGATAAAAATGTACTCAATAAAATACTGGCAAATGGAACCTAAGAATATTTCAAAAGGATCATCTACCATAACAAAGTAGGCTTCATTCCAAAGATGCAGGGATGGTTCCACATATGAAAATACATCAATGTAATCTATCATATAAACAAACTGAAGGAAAAAAACCACACAACCATCTCAGTAGATGCCGAAAAGGTGATTGACAAAATCCAATAAAGGACATCATCAATAGGACAAAATGGAAACCTAATGAATTGGGAAAGATCTTCACCCACCTCATATCAGACAGAGGGCTATACCACACTTTTTCTTTTGGGCCAACAACCAGCTCTCAAATCAAAAATTGGGTACTTCATATGAGTTTTGAATGTTCAGTCTTAGCTCTATTCTGGTTAGGTCTTTTAACTTTAATCAACCTGTTTCTCTTTTTGTACCTTTTGTCTTGGGGCTTTTTTAACTTTTCTTCCCTTATGTATATATTACTTTTGTTGCTTCTCATGTCTGTCTGTCTCTCTGTCTGACAGCTGCTAGGCTTCTTGCCCAAGTCATGTCTGTATCTTTCTCCCTCATTCCACAGACCTAGAGACACTAGGTAACAAGAAGGGCTAAAGGGGGGATGTATGATCTCCCTGGCTAGTGGAAATAAAAATGCAGAAGGATAAGAGCTTGCAGATATGGGGACAGTAGAGATCAGGCAGAGGAAGGATGTAGGGACCAGAACTGAGGGGCATCTCAGGGATGATCTATAAACCTAGTGCAAGGGAAATTTTTAGGAATCTATGAAGGTGACCCTACTTAAGACTACTAGCAATGGTGGACATGGAGCCTGACCTGGAAATCTCCTGTAATAGGACAAGTCTTCCAGTGAAGGAACTATATTTCAGCTTACTATTTGTCCTGCCTACAATATCATGTGATGTAAAGGTGGAACAGAAATTGTGGGAGTGGCCAGCCAATGACTAGTCCAGCTTGAGAGCCATGCCATGAAAGGAAGCCCCACCCCTGACACTGCCTGGAGGGCCAGGACTAAGTGGCTGTATAGTCCAGAGAAGTAGAGAGAACCAAACACAACTGGCAAAATATCAATGAAATGATTCCTAATGATATTCTGCTATACTGATAGATTGATGCCTAGCCCAATTGTCATTAGAGAGTCTTCATACAGCAATTAATGGAAACAGATGCAGAGACCCACTGCAAAACATTAGGTGGACCTTGGGGAATCCTACTGAAGAGAGGGAGGAAGGATTGTAGGAGCCAGGGGTGTCAAGGACACCACAACAAAACCCATAGACTCAACTAACCTGGGCTCACTCCCTGGAGCTCACAGAGACAGAGCCAACAGCAAGGGGACCTGCATGGGACTGACATAGGCCCTCTGCATGTATTACAGTTGTGTAGCTTGGTCTTCTTGTGGGATTCCTAACAGTGGCAGCAGGGGCTGTCTCTGATTCTTGTGACAGCCTTTGGGACCCTTATCCTCATACTGGGTTGCCTCATCCAGCCTTCAACTTGTTATGCCATATTTGACTGATGTCCGTGGGAGGTCTGTCCTCCTCTGAATAGAAATGGAGGAGGAGTGGATGAGGAGGGCAGAGAGGGGATGGGGGTAGGGACTCTGAGGAGAGGAAGGATGGGAAACAGAGGTCAGGTTGTAAAAAGCACACACACTCCAGAAACTCAGATATAAAGGGTGAAAAACAAAAGAAAACTATACATTTCTGATAATATTGTGTTCATATAGTCTAGGATGATTATCCAGACATTCCATGGTAAAGTAATCCAAGCAGTTATGCAAAGGTTTATTTAGATAGTGTCTATTGCTATGAAGAGACACCATGACCACAGCAATTCTTTAAAAGGAAAATATTTAACTGGAGTGTCTCACTTACAGTTCAGAGGTTCAGTCCACATTATCATCATGACAGTGAGCATGGCAACATGCAGTCAGCTGTGATGCTGGTGGAGTAGCTGAGAGTCCTGCATCTTGCAGGAAACAGGAAGTAGGCTGAGACAGTGTGTGGTATCCTGAGAATAAGAAAACTCCAAGCCCATCTTGAGAGTGACACACTTCCTCCAACAAGGCCATACCCACTAAAACAAAGGGACACCTCCTAATAGTGCCACTCCTTACTAGCTTATGAGATCAATTGCATTCAAATCACCACAGATGAGATTAACATTTTGGTTGGTAGATAGAATCCATAAAGAAGAATGCCTCACCTAATTGGGCATCTCATTGATTAGAACCAAAGGGTGATCTCCTGGGTAAAGAATTCCCCCCTGTCTTCTGGCTCTCTTCCCAGAGTATCAGCATTTCCTGCCTTTGGGATTGAGTATAAGCATTCATCCTCCACAGGTTTCAAAATTCAGTTTAGAATCAAGCCATCCACTTTCCTAAAAACTCCTGCCCTACATCCTCTTACTAATTTCCTAACCTCTATGGTATTCCAAATGAAACAAACATATCTGAAGATTCAAAGCTAATATTCGAGAAAGAGATAACATATTATGTTTATCCTTCTGGATTTGGGTTACTTAACTCAGAATTCTTTTTCCAGCTCTATCCATTTACCTATGAATTGACTAATTCTGATTTTCTTAACAATTGAGCAATATTCCTTTGTGTAAACAAATACTGTTTACACTATCCACTCAATAGCTGGTGGACATTTTGGTTGTTTATATTTGTGGCTATTATGAATACAGTAGCATTGAATGTAGATAGGCACATATCTATAAAGTAGGATGTAGAGGCCTTTGTATATATCCCAAGCGTGATATAATAAAGCCTTGAAAAAAATGAAACAACATTTTCCTAAAAGAAAAACATTAAAGTTATCAATTTGTTTGCTGTTACTCCTATGACACCTTAATAAGGTATTTTTGTTTCTAACTGGACAAGCTGATTTTAAAATCTGTGTAAAAATAAAGACAGAAGTAAAATAGTGTGTTAGTATATCTATTATCAGACCATGTTCAAATGAAATACTAATTGGAAGAGTCAGGTAACAGTGCATGCAAAATTAAACAATGTTAAACAACCAAATACCAGGAAATTAATACAAATTCCTCTAAGAATCTATTTTTAAAAGTTGGAATTTTATCACTAAAAGAGAAATTGCTTACTTAAGCTGTGTTAGCTAAAATGGATAGCCACTTAGAATAAAGTATTAAATAGGTTATATACTCACATCTTTAAAAAATGACAGAGAAACATCACCCTTTACAATTGCCACAAACAACATAAAATACATTGGGGTAACACTAACCAAAAATGTGAAAGACCTGTATCATAAGAATTTTGAGTCTCTAAAGAAAGAAATTAAAGAAGATGGAAAGATCCCAGGTAGAATCAACATAGTAAAAATGGCAATCTTGCCAAAAAGAATCTACAGATTCAATGCGATCCCCATCAAAATCCCAACACAATTCTTCACAGACCTGGAAAGAACAATTCTCAACTTTATATGGAGAAACAAAAGACCCAGGATAGCCAAAACATACAATAAAGGAACTTCTGGAGGCATCACCATCCCTTACTTCAAGCTCTATTACAGAACTATAGTCCTGAAAACAGCTTAGTATTGGCACAAAAATAGACTGGCAGACCAATGGAATAGAATTGAAAACCCTGATATTACCCCACACACCTATGAACACCTGATTTTTGACAAACAATCCAAATTTATACGATGGAACAACGAGAACATCTTCAACAATTGGTGCTGGCATAACTGGTTGCAGATATGTAGAAGACTGCAGTTAGAGCCAAGCCTATGGCCTTGCACAAAACTGAGACTGAGGTGGAAAATTCCCTCCTGCTGACTCATAGCACTATGCAGGCTGCTAGGGAATAACATTACCAATATTCCTACTTGACTATGGACCATACATGTTATACGATAAGCATCCCAGACAAGTTGTTCTTATGGGTGCAACAGGGAGGTGAATGTCTTGAGTGCAACCAGCAATTTTATGACTGGATTTAAAGGCCCCTCCATAGGAGCAATCCAATGTTTAGTACTATAAGTTTGAGCTGAAATCTGTGGCTAGGGAAAGCATAGGTCCCAGTAGGGAAGCTTCTTTTATTACTTTGTTAAATGGACTTGATATGTTTGCCAATTGTCTTTTTAAGCATTTGCATTTATGCCAGTTGATTATGACTGCCATCAGACATAAAGGAAGAAAACATTTTACATTTTACATTGTTTTTACTACAAAGATATACAGCTAGTCAAAATGCTTAGAATAATCACTAGGTAATGTGACCTATACTGTTGCTATGGTACTAACAGACCAATGCTCACTCCTAAATGCTCACAACTAAATGAGGTGTCATGTAGTTGTTTTTATGTATTGAAGGTGATCATTATTATCTAGAATCAGTCATCTATGAAGCAAGAATGATTCTTCAGTGATATCGATGATTATCATTTCCCCGGAGATTCCCTAGGATTGTGACTGATTTTGTGTCATCATGATCCTACCAGCAACCTCATTTCATCATCTACTAAACTGGACTTCCAGAGAACCCTTCAGTCTTTCTGTGTCTTCACTATCTGGAGTGACAGGTGCTTCTATGTTTTCCTAGGAAAAGTCACGTGCTAGTGCCTAAACACTTCAGTGTTATAATAAAACCTCACAATCTGACTTAACATTTAAGACAAGTGTTGACTTATTTCTCCTAGAATGGATTTTCTCTCTGCACATGTCCTTTCCCTGACATGACTTCAGTGTTAGATAAAGAAGAACTACAGGCAAAGAAGGAATGCTGACGGTGGGAGAAACAGTTTTCCCTGAAGGAAGACACAAAGCACCTGGTTATCCAAATGGTCAGCCTGAAGACATATAGGAAGACATATAGGTTACAATATACAGGCTGAGCAGGTTCTGCTTATGCATTTAGGAATTAAATAAAAATTAAAGAATATGAACGCTCACACACCAAGCAAAAGAGGCCATTAGCTTCAAAGTGAGCAAGGGAACTGGGGGTGATGGGAAGGTTTTAATAGAGGAAAGGAAGGAGTAATGATATAATTATGTTATAATCTCAATTTTTTTAAAAAAAAACGTAGGCCCCATACTAGTGACAACAGTATAAAACAGTTAAGAGCCTAGCTCTTGTGTAAGACATCACACTCATACCTAGCACCATTAACTGTGAAGAAACCTAGTACTACCTGAATCTATTCCTATCAACATATGTAGATCTCTCCCTGAAGCAAGAAATAGTTTTATTCTCATACCTCCCAGATAGTCTGCTTGCTATGCACTTGTCCCACAGGCAGAAGCCAAAGAGACTTTTTCAAGTAAATAGTTACTAATATATATGCCTGTTCAAATTCTTCAAACTAATTGTTCTGGATTACTTTAAAATCAAGTGGATTGTAAAGTGAACAACCATTAGAATTGGAGTTACAGATGGTTGTGAGCTACCATGTGACTGCTGGAAATTGAGTCCCAGTCCTCTGAAAGAATATTACTCTTAACTGCTGAGCCATCTCTCATCCCAACCTGGTACTTTGAAATGGAAGGTTAACAATTCATTACTTGATTATTATAATTTGACATAGCACTCATTCTCCAAACACAACTTTCAGCATCTTGTACTAATTACAATGGCTTCTACTTGTTTGTGACCCATTCCTTCAGAAATCTTATGTCTTCCCTGAACTATTCCAATAAGAAAAGGTGGCTTGCTTCTGGATGCTCACACAGTCTCTAGTGTATGAATATGTAATTCTAACTGATCTTCTCATCTATACCAAGTGCCTATAACTGACCATGTATATAAACAGATTTATTAGTAGACAGCTCATAGTGTGCAAAGCATGCTCCCATCATCCTGTGAAAATATACATGACGTGGTATAAAGTGAGAACCTTCAGGACATTTAGTCAAAGTCCTCTTTCCTCTCTTCTGGTCATGTGAAGCTCAAGAGCAGTGCAGCCATTTCAGTTTGCCACCTGGCTGCTTACAGCACTTCTAATGTGGCAGGTGTTCAATAAACTGCATGGAGGAAGGAGCTGTGGTTGACTGATTAACTTCTTGGCAAGTGAAAAATATTTGATATTCCCCTTGAGTTTACAAATGGTTTATACACTTCACAAAGTGCCATTACTCAGTCATTCTGGCCTAGTGAGAATGTGACCAACAGCCTCTAAATAAAACAGTAAGGGCCCTGTAAGGAAGGTTGTCTCTATCCATATGGAATGTTTTCATTTTTATTACTCTATTGTTGTGCACATAGCACACTGGAATATGAGTTGTATACTGAAGTCTTACACCTCCAACCCAGCAATCTTCCAGTGGCCTTTCTATGCTGTTTTCAGTGCAAATTGCAGATTAGAACTGTAGCCTCTCTGACCTGCAATAAAACTCACACATTCTCTTAAACATATGCTACTACACAATGAATTTCATTGAAGGAATAAAAAATCAATATGAATTCTACCTGGCTATTTTCAGCTTTGCAGTGCTGCACTTTAAAAGATCAAATAATGCTAGTCACAGCAAGTGACTTCAGGCCTCCATAAATTTCGATCCTGGAAATCGTGTGACAAAATTAGAAAGACTGGTTTTCTTTGTCAAGACTAAGTCTGTTTCCAAGTATAGGCCCTTCCAGTCAAGTTAGTTCTCACACAAAATAGAATCAGAACACTTATTCCAAGCAACAAAGTAGCAGAGAAACAATGACTGGAAAATAGTTGACTCTCACTCTGCCTCTCTGTCTCTGACTCTGTCTCATTATCTTCCCTCCCTTCTCTCCCTATACTCTAAGTATATCTTTTGGATAATATGAATTATCCTGTTTTCTGAACAAATATCAATATATACTCAGACATAACTTGAACATATTAATATTATCTTGACTACTAAGTAGATGATATTAAAAAACTTCCTTTCTAGATATATGCATTAGTAAAGGTTCTCTAGAGAAACAGAACTTATAGAATATATATATTTATATATGTGGTCCAGCTAGTTCAAAAATGACTGGTTATGAACAGAAAGTCCAAGAATCCAGACTTTTTTGTGTGTCTCAGCTGATCTTCAGTATACACTGGAATCCCACAGAAGTAATTCAAGTGAAGAAATGAACTTGGTAGCAAGGAGACAGCAATCAGGCAAAGAGCAAAAGCATATTCCATATTCCATATTCCACAGACTTGCATAGGATTCTAGGAGAAGATGTGACCCAGATTAATGTCTTCCCACCTCAAAATCTGGATTAGAAGAAGGTCTTAATACTTCAGTGAAAAAATTTCCTCACATGTTTGACCTCCATTTTTGGATTTAGTTAATTCTAGATAGAGTCAAGTTGACAATGAAGAATAAACATCACAATATATCTTTATCATTTCCAAAAATTTTATAATAAAAGGCACCTTACCTATACATTACTGAAAAATACTGCTACAAACCCAATGTACTCTCACTACCTTCAGAAGACACATATGTATGTGCACACACATGCACACACACACACACACACACACACACACACACACTCAAAAATGGGATAAATTCTTAATTTTTGAATTTATGTGTATTTTATGAAACACTTTTGTAAGTATGTAATATTTAGTTCTTTTTATTTTCAGAGCACTAAAAAAACCCATTGCACTAGTAAGTAAGTTTAAATTTACATCCTTGTACAATGACCTTTAGCAATAATATGCAGAAAAATGTAGTGAATTTCTTAGGGTTGGATTGTGGGATGGAGTGAACCTCAGGGTGCTTGCATAGTATGTATACAAAAGGCTCTGGATTCTACTTTCCAGAGCTACAAACCAAACTCTATTTAGAACCAGTACCGTAATTCTTACATATAGTTATTTATATAAGGTGGATGGCATGGTCCTTATCAACAATGGGATGAAAGAATAGGAGCCAAGTTGTAGATTTGAAAGGCAAGAAAAAAAAACATATATGTACTGACATATAACTTCATCAAATGTTGCTAAGGTTAATCTAGGTTCTCAAATTTGTCTTTACTTAATTCAGATTTTATTGGTTCTTGATTAAATGAGAATAGGCATGGTTGCTGAAATGCTGTTTTTAAAATTAAGTCATTTAAATTATTTCTTCTTAAATTCTGTTTTGCAAAGGTAAGAGCTGAAAAACTGCTTTTAGTTTTAGTCAAATGAAAAATCCTGCCTTGTACATAAACATCTTAAGAAACACTCAAAATTTAAAAACAGATAATATCTAAACTCATGTAGAAATGTTAAAAACCATGGTACTTCATGGTCTCTTCAACTTGATCATTTTTCAGAATTCAAGTATAACTTACCTAAACAAATGAGCTAAGCATACAGTTTTATTTCAATATGAAACACACAGACATATTATTTTTAAATATATAAAATTTAAACTCCCTTGCCCAAAATAAATATGAATTGTTGTAATTTAGAAGTTAGGAACTCTTACAAATGTTACAAAGATCACAGGTAATTAATACAATAATTCTAATTCATTGCTAGGGGGCAGGTATTTTTCTTTCTCAAGGACCATGTCACCTGTTAAAATAATGTAACTTGATACTTCCTGAAAACAACTGCCCAGTGGAAGCAAGTTCATCTGTGGGATGAAGTTGTATCCAATCTTGATTTGTTTCTTGGTTATCTTGTAACTATTATTCATTTATTTTTTAATAGAACATATTTTTTGCCAGTGGAAAAAATGAAAGAAAAAGGAATAAGAACAATAAAGAGCACAGTTTATTCCCTCCTAACTTCCTATCCAAAGAACTTTTTTTGAATAACTACTTTGGACATAAAACTCACTGAATCTACTAGATAATAAAGAAAAAGCTTACCAAATAATTGGCTTAGCAAGATGCTCACCATAACTTCAATAAATGATTTCTTGAAAAAATATTTTTAAAGTCAATAAAGAAACAAAAGAAGACTGAAATAATGCTTGATTTTGTTTTTGTTCTCTCTTTCTCCATTTATATTAATTTGTCTTCTATCTTCATTTAGTGGCTTAATCACTGACCTGTTTTCTGGTAACTTCTCACATGATGGAGTTCATTCCCAAAAGTTGTACATGTGTTTATAAAATAATTAAAGAATCAATAAAGATATTTTTAATTTCCAAGATAGTTCCTTCTTTCAGTATCTGCAAGGAAGAAAAGGAGATGCTAAATCTTTTTCTTCCAGCTGTGCCTTGAAAGGAGTCTTTGGCTTTCCACTATCTTTCCTGCCTTGTGGATAAGAACCCGGCTGCTTTTATAAACAGTGGCCAGCTGTTCAACTTCTAATACCATGTAAGAGTCAACTACTTTTCACTAGGGAAGTTCATCTTGGTTGTATCTTCCTCTTTTTCCCACCTATGCTAGAAAACTCATTAATGTTTTTATTTATAACTGCGTCCTTAACAGAAATATTCACACAGGTATGGAGCTGGTGGTTCAAGTCTAGAAGTTGTCTTGAAGTTCCAATGCCCTCTTTTATTCACTGAAGTTTTTAGAGAAATCTTGGAATTCTGAGCTAGTGCCATTAAAGAAAGAGGACTGTTGATGGGCAGTGCTTGCTAGGCACTTAAGGAAACAAGCCTAGCATGAAAAGATAGCCATGCAATTCCAACCACACACAACTCTCAGGGAGGAAAATATTGCTTAGTTCTCTGTTGTTTTTCCTACTGTGCAGGTGCCCATAAGAGCAGCAGTACAGTAGTGTGGAGTGACAAAGCTCAAAACAAATCTATCTCACTGCAGCACACAGTATACAAAGGCTTATATGGATCTGTTTGGCTTCTTTAGTAAAGACTTTGTAGTAAGCCTTTTTTTTCTATCACTGAGTAGAAAAGAATAGAGAGAATGAAAACATAAAACTACAGACACATTTTCAAAGAGAGATAAAACAGACTTACTTTGCCATTAAGTGTTTGTCTTTAGCTAAAGAATGGTATTATAAAAATATTTTTGTGTAAAACACACCAGGTGAGGAACGTTCCAATATTAAAACCAAGAGCTAAAAGCTGGGATGTGGTTATAGATGCCTGTATTTATGGGACATATGGACATGGAAATAACACATTACCACGGGGATGTCTCATTCCTGCTTGCCACTGGCAGGGATTGTTTCAGGATCGATGGAACCAGACACTGAGAGAAACAACTGAATAAACGTTCCCCATGGAAACCCAAGTATTTAATGATAAATTCCTGGGTAAATACTTCCTAGCTATTGTTCTCTCAGACTGTCCTTAATTGCTTTTCAATGCAATACAAAATAATGTCTCAAAACTAATGTGTTTAGTGATATGGGGGTTGTATGAAGTTGGATGTAACTCGAAATCTACTGTGTGTTTTCTATGCTAAGCCAGTGCCTGTAGATTTGTAGTTCCCTGGCATCTTTGAACTGGGGGTTTCAACAAAGGAAAACAAAAACATTAGAAGGTTTTCTGCAAAGAGTGACTAAAGTGTCTACAGAATGTGATGTGTAAGCATCCTGGGGTGTTCTGGAATAAGATCTTGAGCACTCTTTTTTAATATCAGAGGGAATTGACAACAATAGTATTTGTATAATTGGTTAAAGACACAGTGTAAACACAACTTACACACAAAGGAATTTCTTATTACTAATTTGGATTCTCCTCAAATTTTGGAATTGTACTTTCTAGCAATTAAAGGCTGTGAATATATGGCCTTAGGAAGGAAAGAGTCCAAATATCCAGAATAATTTAAAACTTTGACAACATAAGATGACTGAAGATTTATGTCAATATAAAATTTCTCTATGTATAAAGTGCTTTGACAGCCATTATATCATTTGGATCTCTCAACAACCCTGGCTGGCAAAGAAGTGCTATTTTTTTCCCATTTCCCAGATGGAAGAGTCCAAGGGTCCAAATACTTGCATGCCTTGCCTTTGAACAATGTGTTACTTAAACTGTGAGACCTGAATTCTGTTTTGTCTAATTTCAATGGTTTCTCTTTCCTATGTCATCTGCCAAAGCAGCTAAGCCCAAGAAAAGGAGTGTGACCAGTTCTTTCCAACATTAGAAATTAAATAACACACTAAGTTTTGCATTCTAATTAAAGCTGTTTTGAATGAAGAAGAAAAGTTCTGGATTATTTATGTAGAGAAAAAATTTCTCCCTCAGTTCAGTGGCTTTCCAGTTAAAGCGATTTAGTGGTGACTTTAGAGACGATGATGAAGGGGGTCAATGTGTAAACACTGCAATGAAATCTTTGAGCGCCATAGTTGTCATTTTTGCCTGGTTAATTAATATGATTTTAAGTAAACACAGAAAGATTTCTTTGGGAAAAAAATGAAATGAACCTAAGATTGAATGGAATTTACTAGCTCATTTGAAGAAAAGTCTCCACTGTTTTTCCCTTACAAATATAATACCTCCCCAGATGGCAGTCTTTGTAGTTTGTGGCCCTGATTCAAAAGGCATATTAACTGGTGCTCTCCAAGCTGCATCCAGCATTTACAGCCTCCCTACCCCCACTCCCACCCCCGCCCCAGAATGGGTTCAGTAGTAATTAAAATAACACCCTTCCTCCGGGTGAAGTTACACTCAAAGAGTCCTGGGATGTTTTTCTTTCCTTCCTTTGGGTAAATCACCCTCAAGTCCAAATATGAAAAAGAATGGGAGTGGAAAGAAAGAAGCTGGAGTTAGGAGGCCAGATAAGAGGAGAGGCACACAAAATAATACCACCAATGTGAATTCCATAAGCTATGGTCAAATGTTAGTATTTCCTTCATTATCTACCAGACGCTGATAGACAAATTGGTTATAAAGAACAACAAGAAAAAAAGAAAGAAGAGAAAAAGAAAGGGGGAAAATAACATTCACTCAGTGTAGCAGCAGGAAATCAAGGAAAGAAAATAAACGGCCGGGCCTGTGGCCTGGACGGGGCTGGTCAGACAGTTTCACTCTGTGTGCATTTGTGAGCTGGTAAATGGTGACAGGGAGGTAAAGGGATGGAGGCTTCTGGGATTCCTGGGACTCCCACAGCTACCAGCCCAGCTGTACAAACACAGCAAGCTTTGTTGAGGTATGGTGGGCAACAAGCTGAGGCTGCTGAGCTATCTGACCTATGCATCTCTCCCAAAAGCTGCACTTGAAGGGAAGCCAGGGGCTCTGTGTAAATGTTTCCTCCAGCCAGGAGCCGCTTGTCGGTTACTTCTGCAGGTCTCTGTCTCTGAATGCCTGCTCTCGTTGGCTGTATTTGAAGTAGAACAGCTATACGTGTAAATGACCATATTAAATTCTGTTCCCCCTCCAGAAGCCCCAACAGCTTCACTCCCTCACTTGTATTTTGTAGCAAATGTTCCACAATTGGGAACAGTCTCCTTAGGCAGAGCTATGGAGTTTAAAACATTCCATTTCAAATTCAGAAAGTGCATCAGCTTAAAATGCCATGACCTTAAATATACACTTTTGTGAAGAGCCTGGAGCCCATGGATCTGCACCCTGTGCCCCACGCATCATTGCTTCCTTTGTCTTTTCCTCACATTGCCTTTCCTGACTTACAATAGTAGCATAGCATAGAACATCTTGACTGCAAGCAGCCCACGGACCTAAATTACTAACCCCAAGGAGAAACTTGCAAAGGCTTCATTCTGTTTTCTAAACATTTCTGAACTCTAAGTGACCTCTTTTTATGAAGTCTCCATTGGCATCAAACACCTTAAGCAACATGTAGTCACTAAGCCATATATAGACCATTAAAAAGTGGGAGAAAACTACATTAAAAAAAAACGATAAATGAAACAGATTAAATTTAAGTAGAAAATAGTTTTTGTAAACACCAAGAAAGCTAGCAATGACTCAATGTTTAAAATACTTAGAAATTACTTTGGACTTCCAAAAAACCCTGGAGGGAAAACCAAAATCCAATCCACACTACAAACAGAAGGCAGGCAGCCACTGAGACACTTGCCTATGCACAGTTCACTCTGAGAACTCAGAGTTACCTACTTTCAGTAGCATTCAAGCATGTATCTCTAGATACAGAGAGATATTAATTTAAAGTTGTACTTTTTTCCTGAGATAACATTTTGGGGTAGTCTGAAAGTTTATTGACCCTCTCCAGTGCACTTTGCTCTAGACTTTCCCTGGACTGGAAAGAGGTGAATGACTGCCCTTGCTTGCCATTTTTCCAGAACCTGTGCTGGAGAGGGCACAATGCAAGAGCACAGCTCATAAAACATAATGCATTTAAGAGTGAGGCACAGAACTGTAGAAGCAGCAGGAAAGACTCACAGACAGGAGAGTCAATAAAATATGCCAGAACATCATGGTCTTTTTACGATGTATCCCATGATAACTGTGAATAACTCTCATCCCATTAAAACAGGATAAAATGAGCAGAGGGATGACTGGTGGCAAGAGAGCTGAAGCCACGTGAGGCATTCCACCGTGAAGACTGTTTCGCTCAGTACAGCCAACTTAAGAAAAGTCAGAGAGTCCTGATTCCTGAATCCCACGCAGAAGGCAGGATTTGCTCATTTAGAGAACTTTTAGATTGCATGAAGTAGCAAATGAACTTGCAGAGTATAGAGCTTGCAAATGAATAAGACAGGTTTTAGATGGCTTCTGAGAACCCAGAAGAGGCTGTTAATACTAATTCCATTAGATTTTCACCACTGTGAGAAAATTGCTGAGATAATCAAGCTTAGAAGGAGGAAGGTTTTACTTGGGGTCACACTTAAAGATTCCAGGCCATGGTCAGTTGACCACTGCCTTTGAACTTGTGCTGAGGGGGCACATCATGCATTGTGCAATGCACAATGGTCCAAGCCTCCTGACTTCCTGGCAGCCAGAAGGCAAACGGAGAAATGGGGATGGCAAAAGACAGGTATCCAATGAAAGAGCACAGTTTGAGGGAACAACGCCAGGTATGCCTCCTGTTCATTGGGTGCCAATTTTAAATTGTTCCCTCACCTCCCAGTAGTACCAATTAGTTCCAAGCATGTAAGGAATGGGCATTGTTGGATGTGGTGATTTTTTTTGCCTCTTTCCATATTTCTATACACTAAAGATTTAAGCAACTAATGACCACTACCAGTGGCAAATTCAGAAAAATTAGGACACAAAGCTGGGGCCATGTGGTGGATGTGATAGAAATCCTGAATAGGCATAGCCAGGAAACTATATGTAGCCTCTGGGATGACTCTTTAACTCATTCAGCTATCACATGGAATATTTCATCCTTCTTAAACCACTTGGAATATTTAAATATAAAAAAGAAAAAACAGACTAGAAAGAAACACTCTTTCAAATAAACCTAAAGTAAGAATATAAAAACTAACATATATTTTAAAATTGTGCCTTTCATTTATTAATTTTTCTGAGCTGTATATATGCATATGATTGTGAGCATCAGAGCATGCAAACACCTTTATCTGTTGAGCTAGCCTTTGGCTCAATGGTTTTCTGTTTTTTCTTTTTACATAAAAATAACTAAATAGAGATTTAGGACACTTGGTTGCTTTATTTCATCCTAGTGTGCTTCCCTGATATTTCCTGTTTTCTTTGTTGTGTTCATGTTTAAACTAGAAAAGCAGTTGTTATAGCTGCTGTTATATGTTTGAAGATAGCCTAAAACAATTTACTATATTACTGTGGGCAAAACTTTTAAAACATTAATTAATTACAATAATAGAAAATGGTGGAGAACATTAAAAAATTAACTTACCTAATATCAAATGTAATACTTTTACATTTTCATTGTATTTAGGTATACAACATTTGTTAAATACCAAATCAAACTATTATAAATATTTCAAAATTTCTACATTTAATTTATCATTATAATTCTAACCAAACAGATACAACAAAGTCTACTGGAATTTCAATATAATAGGCTCAATAACATTTGTTCCTTCTCTCACCTGTGATGCCAGACCTTGACCAGAGTGCCCAATATATTGTAAGATACATCTTCCCTTTGCATTGTCACAGGCTACATTGTAATGCTTGAATGTCATGACTTACAACACATTCTATACTACATTTTTATTCTAATTATTCAATCATATTAACAGTGCAAAGAAATGATTTTACAGCTTTGAGTATATTCTCCCTCGTTGCCTTCTATCTCTGCCTCTCCCCACCCCTTGCCCCAGTCCTTTTCTCTTCAAGCTCAAAGTTAGTTCCCAATTTTAGGCCTTTTTTTTCCTTCAGTTTTCATAAATGTTTTTCCTTGCATATCTGGGTAATTTCATCTAACAGTATTCTTCCACTTCCATCCATTATTCTATAAATTACATTATTTCAACTGATATACTCAGAAGCAGGCTAGCTGGATCTAAACATATTTTGGTTTATTTTAAAAGTTCATATGGTTTTTGTAATGGATTCAATAATATCTACCTGTGTCCTCTCCTGAAGTTATTATGTGTATTTTGTTCTGTTTTTTTTTATAAAGGCATTTTTACTTGAATGAAGTGACATTTTGTCATATTATTTGCATTTCCCTGGTGACTGGCAAAATTAAACATTTTTTGTGTATTCATTGGCCATTTGCTTTTCTTCTTCTGAAAGTGACCTCCATTTGAAGGTCATTTTCTCACTGTATTAATCACAGCACTATTCACAGTAGCTATGTAATGGAATCAAGCTACATGTCCATCAACACAGGAATATGTCATATACATGTAGCTATGTATTTGGGGGAATGTGGCATATATGCACAGTGGAATGATTCTCAGCTATTCAACAAAGTATGTTGTTTGTAAGGAAATGAAGAACAGTGGACATAGCATCATCTTATATAGATAGTTTGTCTATGAAAGAGGAATCTCACATACAATTGTTTGCAGTTCCTTGATGTTACATAGACACTGGGAATTGCTAGGTCCTTGTCTTTTTTAAACTATCTCCTGCTACTTTCATTAACTTTTTCTGCATATATCTATAGGTGAGACTTCAAACTTCTAAGTTATGATAAGAACATAAAAATGAAAGTGTCAGAAGACAAATGTCACACAATTTCAATTTTATGTGTAACCTAGAAATGATGAACTTATGGGAGCAGAGAGCAGAATTGTGGCTATTAGGCATCAATGTGGGTATTTTAACAATGGGGAAATGATTGGTTTAAGGATATAAAACTGCAGTTGGACAGGAGGCATGGACTCTGTGATGTCTTGAGGTCTATTGAGAGCATGATAAATATTGTTGATAATAATATGCTATACTTTAAAAGTTGTGAGATAGTATACTTTAAGTGTTCTCAAAACAAAAATGATGAATATGTATGATATAACATGTTAATTGGTTTAATTTAGTCATGCCATTGTGAACATGCTGTATTATGTATCATAATTGTGCATGACTTTATTAATGAGCTAAATAAATGAATGGAAAAAATTAATAAAAAAACAAAACAAAAAAACAAAAAACAAAAAAAATGAAAGTGTCTAGAATAACAAAGGGGGCTAATGAGAGGATGGGAGGAAGAAAGATGAAATTATAGGGCTTGATTTGAAGTGTGTTCGAAGAACATTATTTACTTACAGGGAGAATGTGAGCTCAATGAAGCTTCTTACCTGTAGATCCACACAGACTGGATGCATGTGTTTGAAGGTAGAATACATAGAAAGGAAGAGCAAACAGGGACCAATGGGAAATGAAATTTTAACGATAAAAGAATTGATGTCTAAAATATATAAAAATGAAACAAAAATGGCAAAATGGGAAGAACTGGATTTCCTCCCATTAATTAATTATATGAACAAACCTGCTTTCTGATAGGCATTGGGAAAATTTGGCACTTATTTTTGTCTTGCTAGGTCCTTGTCTTTTTAAAACTATCTCCTGCTACTTTCATTAACTTTTTCTGCATATGTCTATAGGTGAGACTTCAAACTTCTAGGTTATGACATTTTTTGATTGATAGAAATGCAGGGCATTGTTTGAAATGTCCTCTAGGACAGCTTATAAGAAAACTTATTCCAACTGATCTGGGGAGGCAACCCAATGTATTACAGCATCTTCTGTGCAAGAGCCAGGGCCTGAATTAAAATCTTAAGAATCCACATAAAAAGGCATACCTGATTGCACACACCTGTAACCTCAGTATTGTGGGAACAGCTGAGAATTGCCTAGCAGTCTGGCCCCAGATTCAATGAAAGCCCTTGTCTCAAGGGAATAAATCGCAGAGTGCTAGAGCAGGATGCATGCTCTTCTCTGACCTTCATAAGTTTACTTTCACATACATCATGTGCATACCACACACAGAGAAATGATACTAACTGGTTGCTGCCTATACATACACTATACATATTCCATATACAGAGAAATTATACGGACTGGGAGGTAGAGCTTGGAAGCATGTTCAGGGATGCAATTTTAATCCCAGCTCTGCAAACACACACACACACACACACACACACACACACACACACACACACACACACACAGATGCACACAGATAGACACACACACACAGACTCATATAGACACAGATACACAAATACAAACATACACACAGATGCAGACATATACACAGACACACACATAGGCACAGACAGAGACACACACACAGAGACATATACCCCCCCACAGACACTTTGGAAACCAATAAAAACTATGCTATTTCATAAAAATTATTGTGCTTTTCTTGGAGAATCTTAGCTGTTCCTTGCCATTTACACTGAAGTTCTTTTTGACCCCATTATTTGCACACTCACCAGATACTACCACCTCCTTCTTATTTGTGGGAGTATTTGAAGTTTTTCCAGATATTTATTGTTCTGTGCTCTTGTGAATGGCTATCATTTCCCAAAAGATGAATACAGCTCAGTCTTTCTGTTCTTGGTCATTCCCATCCCCCTCAAAGTAAACTGACTAGAAGTATCAAAGTGATATAAGCCAGACCAATAAGACAAGATAAAATTGCAGATTTTCAGGATAGGTTCTCATGTCTGGAAAAATTAGAATTTTCTCATAACTTTGGATGATCAGAATATACTCCTCCTGTTGAAACCAGTTTATACTCCTTCTGAACCAAGCAATGCTTGGTGCTCCATGTTCAGAGACATCATGTTGGAGCATGAAGCCAACAATGCAAGGGGAGTTTACAACATGGAAATTTTAAAAACTACTGTGAGTGACTTTGGTTGTTTTGGGTGTTTGTTTTATTAGAAAAACTGTTAATCAAACACGAGAGCATTAATGAGAGTCCTCGCTGAGCGTGATAGCTGGCTATGATACAGCCTTGTCACTGAATGGAGACAGCAGTGATACCCTGGGGCAGTGAGAAGTGTGGTTGTGATGTTAGAGCCTCAGCTCCTTAACAGTTGAATTCTGAAATACCTCCCTCCAGGCATCTTACGTTAGTGCTCAGGTCCTCACTGCTACACATTGTCTAAGTAACATTACAGTCCGTGAAAACAGAAATAGGATGGACACATTTTTATCAATAAAAGAAGTTTCAAAATCATATGCCTTTTTACCAGAGGCAAGAAGAAGGAAAATACTTATTGAAAGAGTTTTCATTTTATTGGAAATTTCAAGTTTCAATGGGGTGATAGTTAGTGACAACAATAGCAAAGTTGCACCCAGTGTTTGTTTTGGAACTAAGAACATGATCATTCACATTTTCCTTAATTACATGATTAGATACACATTTAATGTCTGTAAACAAGATCTTCTGGGGAAATCAAGGAGTGATAGTTGTAGTATTGGGGTGAATGCAGGTAACCACTAAAATAACATTATAATAACCACTACCACAATTACACAGGGACTACAAGAATACAATTGGACCCAGTTCGGGGAAAAACTGGCATGCCAAAATTTCCATGAATCTGGGACTTTTCCCTGAATAAGCTATGTCCTCTACAGCATTGGCCAGCAGGAAGACAACAGTATGTAGTGAGTTACTGTGGTCTCATCTGCAACCAATTACCATGAGGGGCTCTATAGTTCAGAAACCATGGCAGAACAGCCACATCCAGAGTGCAGCTGGGATCAGCCGGCCAGGGCTGTCAAGAACTCAATCAATGGATTCCAGCCAGCTGAGATTGCCTTTCACCTCTCAACCAACACCATGCTGCTGTTCCAAACTATTCCAAATGGCAAGAATTTGTGTGTATAATAAAGTAAGGATGGGGATGCAGAGATGGTGGGAGAGCAGAAGGGTGCTAACCTCATAGACCCCCTGTTTTATAGTACTCTCCTTCATGTCAGAAAAATGAGTAAATTGCTCAGCTTTCGAAATCTCTGAAATTTTAATGGAAGAAGAAACCTTAGCATGTAGGAACCACTATTTAAGAAACAACACAAATGGCATTTTGTTTTTATATTTAAGAAAGAGAATCGCATAAGTTAACACATGATATTTATTTATTTATTTTGGTGGTTCTCAAGCTACTGTGTGTAGAATTCACTTCAGACCTTTAAAAATTCCTCTATCCTCTGGTTCAAAGAATTCATTATGAGAAGACAGAAATAGTCAATAAATATGGTACTCGTCCATAAAACTGTAATGCAAAACCACCTTAACTTTCAAAAGAGAGGGCTGTTATTTTACTAGCCTTCAATGCTCTATAATATCATATATATTTGACTATGTTTCATAAGAATAACCTCTAAAACTAAAATCTTAAGATAATTATTAAATGTTAAAATATATCAAAGACCAATATGATCAATTGTACGGAGAAATCCCATGTACCTATAGCGCCAATGACGCCCATTTGGGCACGGTCAACGTTATGTAGAAGGTGAGATAAAAGAGCTGGGAAGGAGGCCCTCAGTCTCTTTCAGGTTTCAAGTCAGGTCTTGGAGTGTGGCAGAGACTGTACTTCTCGATGTGCCAATCTGGTTATCAGCTTCTCATTTGAGTTGTTCTCATTTATAAATATATCATCAAGTAGCCATATCCTGTGAACAGTTGTGTTCACTTACAATCAACTCAAATAAAATGCAAATGAAGGTGAACACAGAAATGAGAGACTCAGAAAATAGATGCAAACATGAAAGAAAATGTTGAATAGAATCTAATCATCAGCTGGCAAGATTGTTCACTGGATGAAGGCATTTTCACCTGATAATACAAGCCCGATGGTCTGAGTTCAACACCAGGAACCAATGTAAAGATGGAAGGTTAGAACCAACTCCTCGGGGCTATCCAATGATCTGCACATGTATTCCACAGTGCCCATGTACACCCACATACACAACAATCAGAAACAATTTTTTATATTTTATTTTTTGTTTTGTGAGACAGTCCTGGCTTTCCTGAAACTTGTCTTGTATACCAGGCTGGTCTCAAACTCACTGAGATCCACTTACCTCTACCTCTCAAGTGCTGGGATTGAAGGCATGTGCCACCACGGCCCAACCATGAAACAAATTAAAAATAACAAATCTCTTGAAAATACTGTTTTTAAAGGCCAAATTACAACTTTTCAATAGTTGTATCAACTTTCTTTACAAATGAAAATGTTCTTAAAAATCAACACTTCTAGTCAATAAGTGAGCTTGAATAATTAGCTATAATTGAGGTTTTTTTTTAAGAACTTAAATTATAAAACATGCAAGTAGAAACTACCTCATACCCAAATCTTGGTTTCTAAGGACTGTTCTTAGCTAATAAATATTACAGTTTTTTGGGATGATTGTTGTTCTCAAAGATGGTGTATAAAAGGAAAAAGAACGAAATGAACCTCACAAAAGAATAGTAATATGGCTAGGGGCATCTTGACGTGCCACAACACATGGAGGTTCAAGGAATGATGAAAACATTACAAGATTAATCATTTCAGAAACTAAAACGTGAAGAACAAAACTGGCATGTGAATTGAAGAAAAATCTCCAAATTGCCTAAGTCAATAGGACAATATTGAATCAAGAAAATATGGAACAAATGATAAAATTCTTCCATAGAAAAAGCAACAGAAAAACACCAAAATTTTGGGACAGATTGACAAATAATAGAGTCAAAGATATTTTTATAGAAATTAGAGTTGTACTTGTAAAATTATTTTAGACCCAACTTAAAATAATTGCAGCTGAATAATGGTGTAGCAATTCCAGGGGCAAGTTCAAGGCAAGCCAGAGCAACTTAATTAGACCCTTCCTAAAAATCAAGTCAAAGAAGGACTGTGCTAGCATTAGGCCTCATACCCTCTAAGAAGTATGAGGTCTGAGCTTCAATTCCCTTCCTGAAAAAATATTTGGATTTTTAAAATTGGATGCTATGCTCAGCCTTAATGCATGGGAATGAGGCTTGACCCTACCCAACCCATTGTGCCAGACTTTGTTGACTCCCCATAGGAGCCCTTATCCTTAAGATGGAGTGGACTGGGGGTGGACCAGGGGTTACAGGACCTGGGTGGGAGGACGGGTGGGAGGGAGAGCTTCAGTTGAAATGTAAAATGAAATTTAAAAGAATCAATAAAATTATAAAAAGAAAACAATTAGGCATGCAGACAGGTTCCCTTTCGTTCTTTGTTCCTTCCTTTCTTTTCCTTCCTTCCTTTCTTTCCAAATACATTTATCTAGATAATCAATACATGAGCACAACTTAGCAATACTTAAGTAATAGGGCTGTGATGGTTTGAATGAGAATACTCCCCACTTCAATAGCTCATATATGTGTATGCTTAGTCCCCAGTTGATGAAGTGTTTGGAAATCTTAGGAGATATGTGTAGTGATATTTTGTTTATGATCTAACAAATAAAGCTTGCCTGAAGATCAGAGTGCAAAGCTAGCTACACTAGTTAGCCATAGAGGCCAGGCAGTGGTGGTACACACTTTTAATCCCAACACTCAGGAAATAATAATAGACATTATTTTTTAACATTTTTTCAATTATTTTACACACAGACTGAAGTTTCCCCTCCCTCCTCCTATTCCCCCTACCCCTGCTGCCCATTTACTCTTTCCCCTTCCACTCCTCCTCCACTCAGAGAGTTATCATCTTGTCAGGGAATATGGCAGCAATCAGGCAGGTTTGGTCATGGTATCTATTCACAGCAGCAGTGACTAAGATCAGGGCCAAGAACATTCCTATGTATATTTCAGGAAAAAAAATCTGAGAAGGGGAAATGCCAAAATAGACTCAGTTTCTTCTCTGTACACTTAAATTCTTTAAGAAAATAGAAGAATGATAATTTGAAGATGTGTTGATGAACCAATGTCCTTAAACAAAGGTTGACGTGACCGTGAAGACACTTCTTGGAGGTGTGAAGTTCTGTTTTGTCACAATTTTCTGTGTTAGATTCCTTCTGAGCTCTTTTGAGAGTTGCTTCCTTATCCGCAATTCCAAATGCTCTAAAAAAGGTTGATGAAGAAGGTAGCTGATTGTGTTTTGTTTTTGTTTTTCTGCAATGTTCCCAGTTTTCTTCAGATTTGAGGATTTGTATACATACCAATTGCTATAGGTATATTTAGGAGTTAATATTTAGTAAAAAAAAAAAAGCCATTTTAAAAATATTTGTTTAGGGCAAGCTTAAGAAACATCTGCTGGCTCTGTATTCTGATTGGTTTTTAGCCATCTCATCTATGGTGTTGATAACATACTTTCACTCCTCAAAACACTTCCTGAGAATATGCAAATATGTCTACTTATAGTGCATCTGAGGATATGCCTATATATATTATATATATATATATATATATATATATATATTATTTAACATTTATTTTATCTTTTAGCTATACAGATAAATACTGTTGCTCAAGATTGATAGTTTTTGCTAATGCAAATAGATAATAATTGTAAGCCATAAAGAGTCTATTAAATATAGTTCTTTTTTCTTTAAGGCAGGATCTATGTATTTCAGGATGATCTCATACTTGCTAGGTAGAATGAGAATGGCAGAAGTTCTGATCTTCCTGTCTCCACCTCCTGTTGGGATTACAGGTGAATACCCCTTTACTTGGTTTATATGTTTCTGGGGCTCATTCCAGTGTCCCATGTTATGCAGGCATTCTACTGTCAGAGCTATATCTACAGCTCTGAGATTAAAAACTCTTCAAAGTACATAAAGTAATGAATAAGCCAGAGAGGAACCAACCTTGAAAGTGATAAACCTCTTCAGGTGAGCCCCACATAAACTTGAATTTCCTCTCAGGGGCAGATGTTGAACAATGCTAGAAAAGATAGCTCTAATCTGTGACTCTTAGGAACATGATGAAATAGAGGAACAAAATAAATGATGCATTTTGTGAACTTGGGGAAGTTTGGAAATCTATACTTTGAAAAGGCAACTGTATGAATGTTTACATTTTAGACTCATAAAGTTAAACATTAATGGTTGTGTATCTTTGTGTGTTTCATCTGTTAAAATATAGAAAATTAATGGCAATATCTGCAAAAAGTTAATGATATTTCACATAAAGCTTAAGACAGTATGATGCCAGGTGAAAATCAGAACCAATGGGAATGGCAGTAGACTTCTTTTAGGGTTAGGTGGGTTGATATAAAAATTGATTTCACCACTTCTTAGATCCCACTAAATTTCCATCTAGAGGTAAGGCAAAAATAAAGCAATATATTACAAAACCTGTAAGACATAAAGAAACAAATATATGGAAACAAGAGCAAAAGATAGGAAAGGGTTCAAATGTAATCCAACCCAGTAAGATTCTTACCATGTATACTAAATAATGTCATAAGGTTTAATGTGCTTGCTAAAAAATTATATCATAATTTGTAGAATTATAGTTAAAGCTAGCATAAGAAAGGATGGCTTCAAGACAACAAAATGCAACAGATCAAACAATCCAAATGGAGGTGCAAAGAGATGAAACAGATTTAAAGTAGATATTATTTTCATGCATTGCTAGCAAAGATAAAAAGCTGCATAATCCCTTTGGAGAAAAAGTCAACAGTTTCTGATGTGGATTATAGTACACATTTATTCCAAGTTGCACCAATTCATTTATCATAAAGCATATCCTAGGTATTTTGGTTGTGAGCCTAGCCTTTAATGGCTGAGCCATCTCTCCAGCCCCATATCCTAGGTGTTTAACCAAGAAAATGAAAACATGTCCATGAGATTCCTTGTTCAGGAATTTCCACAGCAATTTAAACCATAAGCTATGAATCTATAAACTATGCAATTTTTGTAACCAGAAAATATATAATCAAGTTGAATCATTCAAAAATGAATACTAATCAGATAAACAGAAATGAAATTGTCAATAAAGTCAATATGGATTTAATTGACCACAGATGTATTTCTTTTGAGCTCTTCAAATATCGAATGTATAGTCTGCTCCTCCTATTATATACAAACACCTCAATTGAAAGTAGCAAAACATATTTCATTTTATTGACTTGGTTGTTTATATTTAAACACTTCATGCATAGTAACATTGTTTCATGATTAGTCTCACCCTAAGAATACTTTTACATCATAAATAATATAATTTCCTGTCAAAACAAGACCATTTCTTGTCTTGATACTAAGACAAAATGTAACTTACAGAAGGAGCAGTTTCTTTTGGCACACAGTTCAGGGTATAGTCAATCACAGAAGGAATCTTAGTGGCAGGATCCTGAGGCAGCTGATCACATTGCATCCACAGTCATCAGAAGGAGAGAGATGTATGCTGATACTCAGATCACATTCTGTTCGTCACCAGCCTGTAGAATGGTGTCAACAATAGTTAAAGTGGGACTTCCCAACTCAATTAACCTAATCTAGATCACTCCTTAACACATGCTCAGGCTCAACTCTTTGATGATTTTCAGGTGCCATCAGGTTTAAGATAGTGACCATTACAGTATTATTAAAGTGTATAATAAAGGCACAATGAAGCAAACACTCCCTGAAAGAAAATGAGGAGTCATCTAGATAAGCTTGAGAAACATTAGGCTATACATCAATCTGATACCTGGCACAGGAGGAGTGTGTGGTGGTCTGCTGTACGCTTGTAAATGAAGTCTAAACTGCATCAGTTGGCCAACAGATCCTCTACCTTGGTATTTCTGTGAAGTTGTCATTGGTTACATAAAGCCAGTGGAAAGCATGCCTGGAGCAGAAGCTTGGAGATTACTGATCATAATCAATTAAGCTGTCAACTGGCATTCTTTACAGTATATTCTCAAAGTCAGAAGTACTCAAAAGACCTATAAACCCAGAGTTATGAAACCAGAAGCAGGCTGGCAATGACTCTTCAAAACTGTCTTGTGAAATCCATCTGAAGTCACCTCTGGGTGCTGCATAAGGCAGCTTGAATTACTAATACTAAATGTCAGAGTCTCAATTGCCAGCATCAGCAACATAAGCTTGACCTTCTAAGAACTCTGTCTTCTGAAAAACTCCCAGAGGGAAGCTCCTGGAAATCCCTTCATCACCAACTTCTTATTCAGTCTGGTGCCAATGAATTTGATGGGAAAAAACTTATTCTTTCACAACAACCATGGAACCTGGGGAGTCAAGCAAAAGAAAATTTATGCTTAATTAAGGCAGGAACATTCCTTCCCATCCAGACTCAATGATGGGGAGTATTGGAGAAAAAATGAGCATCACCCAGATGCAGTGGTGCATGTCTGTAATCCCAGAACTGGGGATGCTGAGACAAAGGAATCATGAACTCAAGCCATATAAATGACCTGTTGAAGAAGGAAGAATGGGATGGAAGAAAGGATGAAGAAAGAAGGAAAGAAGTTCAAAGGTATACTTCTGTGTATATCAAGAAAAGAGAAAACAAAGAACTAAATGACCTATATCCAACATTCATTACATGGAAGTTGTCAGTGATGCTTACCTATTCTCCCTAAAAGAAATTCTTGGGTAGAATAGACATAAGAATTTGTATAAAGAGGACTAAAAGCAAATACTTGTGAAACATCTGGAGCACTCATTGAAAACATCTTTCTGACATGAATACCTTGACTATACCTGCAACCTTAATAATGAAAAACCTTCCCAGGTGTCAAATATTTCCCAAAAATGTTGATGTATTTTAAAGATTGTAGCTGGTTGGTATACCATATGGTTTTAAAGCCATACCTTTAAAAGCTGCATGTGATTTTGCTAACGGGCTGTTTCCACAACCAATTTGATGAAAAGTAAATTAAAAACTTCAAGAAATGTACTTGAATACACCGTGTGATCCAACTACAAAGGTAATACTCATAAAACTGACATAGGTTTTACCCGTGACTATTAAAATTGCCCTGTCTTCTAACTCTATGTTTATCCCTTTTTTGTTTTGTTTTCATTTTAAACCAGAGAATACTAGTAATTTAGCTGTCAAAAATCCCTAAGTATAACCCATACTACAAAGAGAGCTATGATGCACACACCAAAGGGATAGAAGATTGGGAGTGGGAAGGTGGAGATGTTTTATTCTTAATATACAATGAAATACTTTCCAACAATAGTAACCTAATTAGACAAATGGAGACTAATACAACATGAAAATTAATGAATGAATGAATAATTTCACATAATCTATTTTACTTGTTGCTGTAAACAGCATTATAATAATATATAAGACATAAGACTATTATTAAACATTAATTTAACTATATTCTCAGTTTATAGTTTAGATAAACAATCATTTAATATTTCTATTATGTGCTCTTATTTCACAAATTAAAAACAATATTCGTCCATGTTCTACTTTCACAATATGTATTCATAACATAACAGCAAATATAAATGCATTTTTACAACAACAAGTACTTAGTGTATATATAATACCTTCTCCCATTTCAGTTAAGAGTACCTAATTTGTTATATTTAAGAATATTTCCAAAATCTAAATGCAGTGTAGCTTATTGAAATGGTTTCAAAGCCATGAACTGAATTTCCATAATAATTTGAATGTAGACTTTTTCATTTATGTTATAAACATAAAATTCCTGTTCACCCTCTAGTTTTAACCAACTTAGTTATAAATAATCAATGAACCATCTGACTTAAGATACTTATGACATATAAATATGGTTGAACCAGGATCACCTGTTTGAAAAAGAGCTAATTTAGAGTTGAGAGATTAAACATATCAACAAGAACAAATACCAATGGCAGGGGCCATCCCAATTTCTGTGGACTGGGTACAAGGTCCTACCATAGACAGGATCAGAGTTGATGACCATGGCTCCTGTTAACAACAAAGGTCCTGCAGATGCCAGGGTTCTGAGGTACACCTGGGATGATGATGGTGTCTGAGGCTCATGCTGCTACCTGCGCCATATAGATCTTAGTGCCCTGTGCTTCTACCAAGCACCATGGTGTCATCTAGGCCTAAGCCACAGCATAGCACCTTGTCTGGGTCCATGTCTTTCTATAGCTGGAGCCTATGTTGATGTCCATGGTCTGTGTTTCCACCAAAGGCCACAAGAATGCCCAGGTTATGGGTTTCCACCTGTGGCCATCGTGTCATTCAAGGGATGTGTCACAGAGGGGCTATGGTGATCTGGGTGGTCTACACATCAGGGGAATGGTGTCATCTTGGCCCGTGTTATTGGCACATGCCATGTCTACGTCCATGGCTCTACTGCAGCCAGGGACTTCAGTAGTATCTCTGACTCCTGTTGCCATAGAAGGCTATGAAGATGCCTAAGGTCTGAACTGACACCTGAGGCCATGTTGGTGCCTGAGGGTCAATCTATTGCCAGGGCTGTAGAGATTGGGGTGGCCTGCATACCATTTGGGGCCATAATGATCTTTGGAATCAAGCTGTGGCCAGGGACCATGTCTGTGTCCACTGCTGTACTGCAGCCAAGGTCTGTGTTCATGCTGTGCTCCTGTTACCATTGAAAGCTGTACAGCTGCTAGGATCTCGCCTCTACCTTGGGTCATAGTAGATGGCAGGACCATGTTATTTCTGGAACCATGCCAATATGAGAGGCCTGCACTGCCACCCAGCACTATGGTGACAACTGGGCCCAAGATGATGCTGTTGGCCATGTCTGGGTCCATGGTATAGATGCAGTTGGGGTCTGTGTTGATGTCCCATTCCCAAGGTGCCACAGGGGTCCATTTGAATTATGTGTTAAACCATGTGTTGAAATATGAGAGCCATGTTGAGCTGGTTCCAGCCCTCACTGGTACAGTCCCCCACACACTGGAAAGCTGACTCACTCTGCCATGCCCCATCCATTGGAGAGTTGCCCTCTCTATGCCCTTTCGACTTGGGGAAGCTGGCCCCACCTATAACCCAAGGAGAATGGTCCCAGCAGCCTGATCTGACCAACCAAGCTACCATCCAGGCATATATCCAGGTATTTGAGTTGGCACTCCCCAACATCTATCCAATCTATAACCTTCTGGAGTGCATGAAGGGACTGGCTCTGTGCAACCATAGACACAGTATCTCCATGAATCAGGACAACAGCAGAATATCTAGAGGAATGTTGGTAAGGGTGCAGCATTGATGGTCTACCAGAAGCCAGAGGCCTTGAACCTGGCCAACAACACACTACACAATAAACATTTGCAAGGAAAGCTGTTTGATCAAAAGAGTATACTGCATGATACACTTCAGCTTCCATTGCCACTAAGACAAATAAAGAGGTGATGGAGAGTCAGGTGGAGCTTTTGTTTCTTTGTTTTGTTTATTTGAGGATTTTTATGAACTATGTAATTAAGTATCTGTCTTAGTTTAAAAAAATAAAAGAGCTGGAATCCTGACTCTGCTGAGATCCCTGGGATATTCCAACCCCACAGAGTGCAGAGAGTGCAGAGGTGAGCTGCTTCAGTCCCTGACTTGGGCCCAACTTCCTCCTGCCCACTCTGGGAACTCCTGCTCAAGGGTCTGCGACAGGACGACTCGACCCCTGAGGACCAAGCAACCCAGAGTGTGCTGACATCTCTGTACCCACCTTGAGAACCATCAGAGTATCAAAGTCAATTGCACACACCTGAAGAGAACACCAGACCCATACACACCAGGAAAGGAGGTGACACCAACTGTACCTACTGGAAGAAGAGATGGGAAGATGACAGTATAAGAACACATCCAATGACAGGAAAACCAATATGACACCACCAGAGTCTAGGGACTCTACACCAGCAAGACATGAACATCCCAACAGAGAAGCAGAAGAGAGCAACCTTAAAAACAACTTCATGCAGATGATAGAAAACCTAAAAGAGGAAATCAGAAAATCCTTCAGAAATGGAAGAAAAGATGAATCAAAAGATGCAAGAAATCAAGGAAAGCCAAAAAAGCCAAGAAAATAAAATTAAACAGCTGAAGGAAACAGTTCAGGACCTGAAAACTGAATTAGAGACAATAAAGAAAACACAAACTGAGGGAATGCTGGAAGAGGAAAAGCTGAGTAAACAATCAGATGCAAGCATAACCAACAGAATACAAGAGATGGAAGACAGAATTTCAGACGCTGAAGACAAACTAGAGGAATTAAACTCATCAAGCAAAGAAAACCCGAAGTCTAACAAATCCATAACACGAAATATCCAGGAAATATGGGACACCATGAAAAGACCAAACCTAAGGATAACAGGTATAGAAGAAGGTGAAGAAACCCAACTCAAAGGTGCAGAAAACATATTCAACAAAATCATAGAAGAAAACTTTCCCATCTTAAAGAAAGACATGCCAAGTACAAGAAGCCTACAGAACGCCAAATAGAGTGGACCACAAAAGAAAGTCCCCTTGTCACATATTAATTAACACACCAAACATACAGAATAAAGAAAAAATATTAAGAGCAGCAAGGGAAAAAGGCCAAGTACCATATAAAGGCAAACCTATCAGAATTACACAAGACTTCTCCATGGAAACTCTGAAAGCTAGAAGGACATGGATAGCTATTCTACCAACTCTGAGGGAACACAGATGCCAGCCCAGACTACTGTACCCAGGAAAGCTTTCAATCACTATAAATGGAGAAAAAAGATATTCCATGACAAAAACAGATTTAAACAATATGTAACTACTGATCCAGCCCTACAGAAAGTACTGGAAGGAAAACTCCAACCTAAGGAAATTAACTACACTCACAGAAACATAGGCAATTGATAATCTCACTCGACAAAAACACAAAATAAAAGGCAGGGTAAATCCACATACAATAGCAGTAGCAAACACAAATAAAAAACAAACAAGAATAAACACTCAATGGACCTTAATCTCCCTCAATATTAATAGTCTTAACTCATCTATAAAAAGACACAGGTTAACAGATTGGATACAAAGACAGAATCCATCCTTCTGCTGCATACAAGAAACACACCTGGAATTCAAAGACAGACATTACATCAGAGTAAAGGGTTGGGATAAGATAATCCAATCAAATGGACCCAAGAAACGAGCTGGGGTAGCTATCCTAGTATCTAACAAGTTAGACATCAAACTAAAATTAATCAAAAGAGATGAAGAAGATCATTTCATATTCATAACAGGAAAAATCCATCAGGAAGAATTCTCAATTCTAAACATCTATGCCCCAGATACAAAGGCGCCAACATTCGTAAAAGAAACATTATTAAACATTTTAAACATTATTTAAACATTATTAAACATTTTACTTTTGGTTGTTATTTGTTTGTTTGTTTGTTTTTGTTTGTTTGTTGTTGTTTTTTTAGAATGCAGTGTGCTGGTTGTCTCTACAATTTTGTTCAAAGAACTAAAGAACCTGGAAAAGCTGTTGCTGCTATTGATGCATAACATATTGCCATTGTTGCTCTTTTATATATATATATATATATATATATATATATATATATATATATATATGCTAAAGAAAAAGAAATAGAGGACTGGTAAATCCTAGGTGGTGTGTATATCAGGACTAATTTATGTGCCTTGAAAGTAGTCAGTCTTGTGTTGTTTTTAATTTTTATTTGATAATTAAATGTGTATACAGAGTATCAAAAAAACTCAAATCACGAATAAGGCCTCACACAATTGTAGTGGGATACTTCAACACCTCACTCTCACCACTGGACAGGACCACCAGAAAGAAACATAACAAAGAGACAAAGGAACTAACAGAAGTTATGAGCCAATTGGGATTAACAGACATTTACAGAACATTCCATCCAAACACAAAAGAATATACCTTTTTTTCAGCATCACATGGAACCTTCTCAAAAACTGACACATTCTCAGCAACATAGCAAACCTCAACAGGTACAAAAAAATTGGAATAATCCCCTGTGTCTTATCAGACCACCTTGCTTTAAAAATAGAAATCAAAAACAAATCAAAGTCCAAAAAACCTACCAACTCATGGAAATTGAACAACACACAATTTCAACATTCCTGTGTCAAGGAAGAAATAAAGAAAGGAATTAAAGACTTCCTGGAATTCAATGAAAATGTTGACACAACATACCCAAACTTATGTGACACTTTGAAAGCAGTACTAAGAGGAAAGTTCACAGCTCTAAGTGCTCACATGAAGAAACTAGAGAATAGCCACACGAGAGATTTGACATCACAGCTAAAAGCTCTAGAAAAAAATGAAAGCAAATTCACCCCAGAGGATCAGACACCAGTAAATAAACAAACTGAGGGCAGAAATCAATAAAGTCGAAACAAAGAAAACAATTCAAAGAATCAATATAACAAAGAGTTGGTTCTTCAAGAAAATCAACAAGACAGACAAATGGTTATCCAAACTAACCAAAGGCAGAGAGAGATCATGCAAATGAACAAAATCAGAAATGAAAAGGGGGACATAAAAACAGACACTGCGGAATTCCAGAGAATATTCAGGTCATACTTTGAAAACCTGAACTCCACAAAATTTGAAAATTTAAAGGAAATGGACAATTTTCTGGACAGTTATCACTTACCAAAATTGAATCAAGAACAGATAAGCAATTTAACCAGACCTATAGCCTCCAAGGAAACAGAAGCAGTCATCAAAAGTCTCCCACAGGGCCACATGGATTCACTCCAGAATTCTACCAGAAATTCAAAGAAGTGCTAATACAAATACTCCTCAAATTGTTCCACACAATAGAAGAAGAAGGGACATTGCCAAACTCTTTTTATGAGGCTACAATAGCCTTGATATCCAAGCCACACAAAGACACAACTAAGAAAGAGAACTACAGGCCAATATCCCTCATGAACATTGATGCAAAAATTCTCAATAAAATACTGGCAAATCAAATACAAGAACACATCAGAGAAATCATCCACCATGATCAAGTAGGCTATATCCCAGGGATGCAAGGATGGTTCAACATATGAAAATCCATCAATGTAATCCACCATAAAAACAAACTGAGGGAAAAAACCACATGATCATCTCACTAGATCCAAAAAAGCCTTTGACAAAATCCAACACCCCTTCATGATAAAGTTCTTGGAGAAATCAGGGATAACAGGAACATACCTCAACATAATAAAAGCAATATACAGCAAGCAACAGCCAACATCAAATTAAATGGAGAGAAATCTGATCCAATTCCTCTAAAATCGGGACAAGACAAGGCTGTTAAGTCTCTCTGTACCTTTTCAATATTGTCCTTGAAGTTCTAGCTAAAGCAATAAGACAACAAAAGGAAATCAAGGGAATACAAATTGAAAAGGAAGAACTCAAACGCTCACTATTTGCAGAAGATATGATAGTCTATATTAGTGACCTGAAAAACTATACCAGGGAACTCCTACAGCTGATAAACACCTTCAGCAAAGTGGAAGGATACAAGACTAACTCAAAAAATCTATAACCCTACTATATACCGATGACACATTGGTAGAGAAAGAAATCAGAGAAGCATCACCCTTTACAATTGCCACAAACAACATAAAGTACATTGGGGTAACACTAATGAGAAACAAGAACGACCTGTACCATAAGAATTTTGAGTCTCTAAAGAAAGAAATTAAAGAAGATACCAGAAAATGGAAAGATCTCCCATGCTCTTGGATAGGTAGGATCAACCTAGTAAAAATGGCAGTTTTGCCAAAATCAATCTACAGATTAAATGCAATCCCCATCACAACCCCAACACAATTCTTTGTAGATCTTGAAAGAACCATTCTCAAATTTATATGGAGAAACAAAAGACCCAGTGTAGCCAAAACAACCCTGTACAATAGAGGAACTTCTGGAGGCATCACCATCCCTGACTTCAAGCTCTATTACAGAGCTATAGTCCTGAAAACAGTTTGCTATTGGCACAAAAATAGACAGGTAGACCAATGGAATAGAGTTGAAAACCCTGATATTACCCCACATACCTTTGAAGACCTGATTTTTGATAAAAAATCCAAATTTATAAGATGGAAAAACGAGAACATCTTCAACAAATGGTGCCAGTATAACTGGTTGCAGACATGTAGAAGACTGCAGCTAGACCCAAGCCTATGGCCTTGCACAAAACTTAACTCAAAATGGATCAAAGATCTCAACATAAATCCAGCTACACTGAACCTATTAGAAGACAAAGTGGGAAATACCCTTGAATTAATTGGTACAGGAGACCCCTTCCTGAACATTACACCAGTAGCACAGACACTGAGGTCAACAATTGATAAATGGGACCTCCTTAAACTGAGAAGCTTCTGTAAGGCAAAGGAGACAATCAGCAAGACAAAACGCCAGCCCACAGACTGGGAAAAGATATTCACCAACCCCACATCTGACAGAGTGCTGATCTCCAAAATATACAAAGAACTCAAGAAGCTAGTCTCCAAAACACCAAACAATCCAATTAAAAAATGGGGTACAGAACTAAATAGACAATTCTCAATAGAGGAATCTAAAATGGCTGAAAGACCCATAATAAAGTGTTCAACATCCTTAGCCATCAGGGAAATGCAAATCAAAACAACTCTGAGATACCATCTTACTCCTGTCAGAATGGCCAAAATCAAAATCACCAATGATAGTTCATGTTGGAGAGGATGTGGAGAAAGGGGTACACTTCTCCACTGCTTGTGGAAGTGCCAACTTGTACAGCCACTTTGGAAATCAGTATGGCGACTCCTCAAAAAAAATGGGAATCAGTCTACCACAAGATCCAGCAATTCCACTCTTAGACATATACCCAAAAGAAGCACATTCACACAACAAGGACATCTGTTCAATGATGTTCATAGCAGCCCTATTTGTAATAGCCAGAAACTGGAAGCAGCCTAGATGCCCCTCAACTGAAGAATGGATAGAGAAAATGTGGTACACAATGGAGTATTACTCATCAGAAAAACAATGGAATCTTGAAATTTGTAGGAAAATAGATGGATCTAGAAGAAACCATTCTGAGAGAGGTAACCCAGTGACACAAAGACAAACATGGTATGTACTCAGTCATATGTGGATTGTAGACATAGTGAAGGATCAACCTACAATCCACACTGCCAAAGAAGCTAATAAACAAGGAGGATCCTAAGAGAAACATACATGGTCCCCTGGAGAATGGGAGAGGGTCAAGATCCTCTGAGCAAATTTGGAGCACGGGAAGAGGAGATGAGCGAGCTAGAAGAATGAGAATGGGGGAATAAGAGGGATGTAGAGGATATGAGGGAGCAGGAAGTTTGAGTCAGGGATAGAATAAATGAAAACAAGAATGGAGATATTATAATAGAGGGAGACATTTTTGGTTTACAGTGAAATCAGGCACTAGGGAAATTTCTGGAGATCTACAAAGATGACACCAACTAACAATCTAAGCAACAGAGGAGAGGCTACTTTAATTGCCCTCCTTGATTATGAGATTGATGACTGACTTATTTGCCATCCTGTAGCCTTCATCTAGCAGCTGGTGGAAGTAGAAGCAGACACCCACAACTAATCACCAAAATGAAATGAAACCTAGATGCAGAGAAGGAAGAGTGAAGAGCACAGGGGTCCAGACCAGGCTGGTGAATCTCACAGAAACAGCTGACCTGAACATCAGGGAAATCTTACTCCCCAGACTGATATATGGAATACCAGCATGGGACTGATCTGGACTCCAGGAACATGGGTTTCTGTGAGGAAACCTCAGAAATCTATGGGACCTCCTGTAAAAGTTCAGTACGTATCCCTAGCATAGTTGTGGACTTTGGGAGCCCATTCCATATAGAGGAATAATCCCTGAGCCAAGACACATGGGGGTGGGCCTAGGCCCTGTCCCAAAGGATGCAATAGACTCTGATAACACCCTATGGAAGACTTCACTATCCAGGGGGAGCAGAAAGGATTTGTGATACATAGGGTTTTAGTTGGGGGGGCGGCGCTGTAGGGGAGGACGGGTGGGAGAAGGGAACTGGGATTGTCATGTAAAACAATCCCAGTTTCTAATTCAAATAAAAAAGTTGGAAAACAAACAAAACAAAAAACATCCACTTGTTCCTCTTGCAGAGGATCCCAGGTTGGTTCTAAGCACCACAGGATGGTTCATAACTACTCATCACTTCAATTACATGGATCTGCCAACCTTTGCTAACCACTGTGGTTTCACATGCATATGGTAGATATGTGCATATCCAAACACTGATACATATATAATAAATATTTTTAAGTGAGGTGACCAATAAAAGCTTTGTTCATTAGGTAAGCAAAAAAAGAAATGTAAAAGGAAAAACACCGGAGAGGTGAGAGAAATTGTCTAAGATCACAGAGCCATTGTGTCCTTAGTGGCAGATGATAGATAAATCTGTGTATTTTCACTACTGTTGCATTGTTCTTTTCATTGTACTCTATTGTTTTTAAAGAGTTATTTGTTTTTATATTTTATATGTCTGAGTGTTTTCCTTGCATGTGTCTACAGACATTCTTGGTGCCCATGGAGGCAAGAAAAGGGTATTTCATTCCCTGAACTGGAGTTACATGATTGTATGCCACTATATGCATGCTGAGAATTGAACCTGGGTACTCTGGAAGAGCAGCCAGAGCGCTTAACCACAAAGCCATGTCTACAACCCTCTTTGCTTTTTGTTTGTTTGTTTGTTTTGTTTAGCTAGCATACTGATTTCAAGGTTGTTTGTCATTTTCACACATCATTCTTTACATGAGACAGTAGTTATGCAAGTAAGCACTAATTTTTTTAGAAGTCCAAATAAACATGATACATTTTGATTTTATAAACTATATAAAAGCCTTTTAATGCATTTATCATTTATCATCTATCTATAATCTATCGTCTGTCTGTAAATTTTGAAACAAATTGTGATAGGCTCACACTTGTCCACTAAATATTTTCCATCCTGCTGTCCTTCATGGGTACCGGAATGTGATTATATATATATGTAATCATAGCAGAGGATTATGAGTCTCTCTTCCCACAGCCATATGTTTGGTTCCCTGGCTTATCCTGAATAGCTATAAATGAGCAAGTGACTCCATTGCAGCCCAGAAGATGTAAAGCAAAGTTTGCTGACATTGTTTCTTGAAATATTTAACATTTACCTAATGGGATGGCTGGAACAACACCTTTATTGCTCCTTTACATTTTAAGTAGGATTTGTATCTGACTACTCCACCAGCCCATTTTGTCAATATATGGGAAGGACCAAGGAAAATGTGGGATCAAAGTTTCTAATGGAGTACATATGAACAATCATCAGGGCTCTTACAGCCAGATTTAAATATTATGTGACAAACTCTCCCCTGTTTAAGTCAACTTAATACCGATTTCTGTTGCTTTAATATGAGTTCTTCCCTGCTATTTGTATATGAAAATATAAGCACTATTGTATATGCAAGGAAAATATTACCATACTTAAGAGCTATTTTTGATATGTTTCTATGTGCTAGGGGATGTTCAAATAATTCAACATATTTTCATAAAAACACTTTTTCCAATCAAGATTAAGCTATTATAGTATTTAGGAATTCAATAAATAACCAAATTTTTATTTCTCTTATGTATAGTTATCAATAGACATTATTATTATTATTGTGAATTTGATAATTTTTGGCTTTGTATGTGTTGATTGTTCCTTTTCTGAAACTGTGGGTGGGTGCATCACTTTGTATGTGGCATGTTGTGAATGTAGGTACATTTTAAACTGGTTATTCAAATATCACTGTAAGTATTAAGAAAAGAGATATTACAATGTCAGATATTCAGTAAATCTTCTTACCTTATCTCAAGCAAAATAATATAGTCTCCTGCTTTATCTTGTGTGTTTTGGGCGTGAAGCTTTGAAAGAAAATGGCTCCCAAAGGGAGTGGCCTTGTTAGGAGGTGTATCCTTGGTTGAAAAGGAATGATCTTGTTGGAGGAAGTGTGTCACTGTGTGAGTTGGCTTTGAGGTCTCATATATGATCAAGCCATTCCCAGGGAGACAGTCTACTTCCTGTTGCCTGCTTATCAACAAGTAGCATCTCCTTCTCTAGCACCATGTCTGCCTGAACCCTGCCATGTTCTCTGCCATGATGATAATGGACTAAACCACTGAAATTAAAGTTACCACCTCAATTAAATGTTTTCCTTAATAAGAGTTAGTGTAGTCATGGTATCTCTTCACAGCAATAGAAGGACAGTGTGTATGTATGTATGTATGTATGTATGTATGTATGTATGTATATGGGGCCAGATTGACTAGATGGTAGATAGATCAATAGTTTCCTCATATAGTGATCCTTTATTTGATTTTTTAAAACAGATACATAGCCTGAGAAAGAAACCAGAGAAACATCACCCTTCACAATAGCAATAAACAACATAAAATATCTTGGAGTAAGTAACTCTTACCAAATAAGTGAAAGACCTGTATGACAAGAATTTCAAGTCTTTAAAGAAAGAAATTAAAGAAGATATCCAAAAAGGAAAGATCTCCCATGTTCTTGGCTAGGTAGGATCAACGTACTAAAAATGACAATCTCACTAAGAGCAATCTACAGATTCAATGCAATGCCCATCAAAATCCCATCATAATTCTCCACAGAACTTAAAAGAATAATACTCAACTTTATATGGAAAACCAAACAAGCCAGGAGAGATAAAACTACCCTGTACAATAAAGGAACTTCCGGAGGCATCACCATCCCTGAATTAAACCTCTACTATAGAGCTATAGTAATGAAAACAACTTGGTATTGGCACAAAAACAGACAGGTAAACCAATGCAATCAAATAGAAGACTCTGATCTTTACTCACACACGTATGAACACCTAATTTTCAACAAAGAAGCTGAAATTATACAATGGAAAAAAGAAAGCCTCTTCAACAAATGATGCTGGCATTACTGGATACTGCAATATACAAGACTGCAGATATATCCATATATATCTGCATGCAGAAAACTTAAGTTCAAATGGGTCAGATACCTCAACATAAATTCAGCCACAGTGAACTTCTTAGAAGAGAAAGTGGCAAGTACCCTTGAATAAATTGGAACAGGAGACCACTTCCTGAGCATAACTCCAGTAGCACAGACAATGAGATCAACAATTAATAAATGAGACCTCTTGAAACTGAGAAGCTTCTGTAAGGCAAAGGACATGGTCAATAAGATATTATGGCAGCCCATAGAATGAGAAAAGATATTCACCAACCCCACATCTGACAGAGGGCTGATTTCCAAAATATACAAAGAACTCAAGAAATTACTCTTCAAAACACCAAATAATCCAATTAAAAATGGGGTACAGTTCTAAATAGAAAATTCTCAGTGGAGGAATCTCAAATGGCCAAAAGGCACTTAAGAAATTGCTCAACATCCTTAGAGATGAGGAAAATGCAAATCAAAACAACTCTGAGATACCATCTTATTCCTGTCAGAATGACTAAAATCAAAAACACCAATAATAGTTTATGCTGGAGAGGATGTGGAGAAAGGGGAACACTCCTCCATTGCTGGTGGGAATGCAAACTCATACAGCCACTTTGGAAATCAGTATTGCAGTTTCTCAGGAAAATGGGAATCAGTTTACCTCAAGATCCAGCAATTCCAATCTTAGCATTATTTGTAATAGCCAGAAAATGGAAGCAACCTAGATGTCCCTCAACTGAAGAATAGATAATAAAATGTGGTACATTTACATAATGGAGTACTACTCATCAAAAAAATGAAATCTTGAAATTCGCAGTCAAATGGATGGAACTAGAAGAAACCCTCTTGAATGAGGTAACACAAAGAAAGAAAAACATGGTACGTACTCCCTCAGAAGTGGATATTAGACGTAGAGCAAAGGATTACCAGCCTGCAATCTACAACCGAAGGGAAGCTAGGAAAAAAGGAGGACCCTAAGAGAGACATACATGGTCCCCTAAGTTCAGCTAATCACTGAGATGAACTCCTGGAATCCAGTTGTAGAGAGGGAGGAGTGATGAGCAAAGGCGTTAAGACCATGCTGGGGAAACCCACAGGACCAGCTGACGGAGCAAGTGGGAGCTCAGGGACCCCAGTCTGACAGCTGGGGAACCAGCATAAGACAGAACCAGGCTCCCAACCTGGTTCTATCAGTTGTGGGGCCTGGGCAGGCTATGGGCCTCTGGCAGTGGAAGCAGTATTTATCTGTAGTGCATGAATGGGCTTTGGGAGCCCATTCCCTAAGGAGGGATACTGTCTCAGCCTAGATACACTGGGGAGGGCCTAGGTCCTGCCCCAAATGATGTGACAGACTTTGATGATTCCCCATGGGAGGGATCACCCTCCCTGAGGAGTAGATGGGGGGTAGGATGGGGGATTGGTGTGGGGAATGGGAGGGAGAGGGACCTGGGATTTGTATGTAAAATAGGATTATATTTAATTTAAATAAAAATTACTTTAAAATATAAAACAGAGAAAGAGGGAGTCTCACTATGTATCCCTGGCAGGCCTGAACTGACTTTGTAGATCAGACTGGCTTCAAACTTGCAGAGATCCACCAGTCTCTGTGTGCATAACACTGTGGCTAAAGGAATGTGCCACTATGCCTGTCCTTGAGCCTCAGTCTGCACAACACTGTGGATGAAGGGATGTGCCACTATGCCTGCTTTTGAGGCCTTCCTTTAAGACCTTGGGGAATTCACCAGTTGTGCTATAGCTAAGGTCAGCAAAGACACAGTGTTTTTTTGTACTGGTATCTGGGCACTATTAGCCTGTAAACTTCTCTCTTCCTGACAATGGGTATGGCCACAGCTGTCTGTAAAGTCCTGTCTCTTAAATAGGTTTGTTTTCTAACCAATGGTGGTGGTTTGATTTCAGTTGTAAACTCTTCATTTTTGCACAAAACAAAATTTCTCTTCTTGTTTATTAATTTTCTTTGTAAATAAAAGCTACTTATTCCAATTCCTAAGTTACTTTTTATTTTGAATATATCTTTAGCCTTGATGTATTCCAAACTTGTATCTTTTTTTTTGAGTCCAGACAGTCTTGACTCATGAGAATGAGTCTAAACAGGCACTCTAGATCTTTTCCTTAGAATGGCAGTAACATGAGGATTATTTGTCTATAACAGAAAAGATATGAATTCCAAAAGTCAAACTATGGAACCTTCTTGAATGGGCTCATATAAACATACCACCTGATTCACAGGAGAAATATTCCATGCAAGTGTTTTCAGAATCAAATTGAACAAGAAAAACTCCTCTACCAGAATTTGATATATTTGTAATTCAAACATACTGAATAAATCTTCACTACTATATTAGTCAGGGTTCTCTAGAGAAACAAAAGTTACAGAATAAATGTGTGTGTGTTTATGTGTGAGTATGTGCTTTACAAGCAATAATAGCCATATAACTACCATAACCCAAAGTGTTCAAAAACTTTCTCATATGGAAACCCAAAAAGTATAACAACCAAGTCATAATATAACATTTTATCTGTTCATGTGCAAGCTGCTTTGATGTTACCAATTTTAAAATATTTGATCCATACAAAATATTTATTGTTGTTGTGATATATATGTAGTGTTTACAGCAACACCAATTCTTAATGATTATCCAAGCAAAATGAATTTGAAAAGGTGAAAAAGGAGACTCAGAGGAGGTGGAGTTGTTGAATAATTTGACCAACAATATGGTTCCAAACACATAGATATGTGTTCACATGTGTCAATTTGTATATGTTAACATGTACAGTTTAATATCTACTATGCTTTAAATAAATATGTTTAAAAGTTTCACTTCAACTTCCATAACATCACTATTGCAAGTGTAACAGTGGACTTCTCCACTTGGGAGTTTACGATTGTTCTGTCCCAGCCAATGAAAACCTGAATTTCTTAGAGAGTAAGTTTTAAAGCTGAACTTGACAGAAATTTAATTTGTAGCATACTAAATGTAGTGATTTTCCATTTTTCTTAGAAAAGCCAAAGGGTGATGCTGCCATATGGGCTACAAATATATCAGCAGGCATACTCTATTTCTGAAGCACATTCATCATTGTAACACGCCCTCAACATGGTAGGGCAACAGGGATTGCTGCTCTTATTTTAACTAGGATTGGGAAGCCCCAGCTAAACCCTGAGCTGAGAGGGTGAGAAAGTGATTTGGTCTAGGATCTCACTTCTGCTTTGCTAGAAAGCAGATTTGCAAACCATAAAGCAAGTGAAGCTTGCTAATAAATGTGTACTTTCTAGATATTATGTAAAACCTATTCTAACTTAACCAGAGTCTTCCTAAGTCAAGAAACGCAAGCGATGAATGGAGTCCGGAGGCCTCAAAATCAAGAACACTCATGTTCAAAGACGGGGGGGAAGGTAGGTGCCAACTAGATAAACTAAAGCTGACTTCTCCTTTTGTGATCCAGTCAGGCTCTCAGTAAATCAGATTTGACACAACCTTATGAAAAGGATCCCTAGAGTCGAATGCTACTCTCTTCTGGAAACAGCTTCACAGGAATACTCAGAACTAATAATTGCCAGCTAACCTGGTAGCCCAGAGCCAGCAAAGCTGATAGATAAAATAAACTATCACAGTAGTTTTATGAAATACAACAAAATTAATTCTAACTTTTCTTAGCATCATCTAATGCCTGCCCACTACATATTTAAATTTCTCTAGTCCTTATTGTTCCAGAATAGGTTTTGCAGCTATTTTCTACAAGCTAAGGTTTTGTTGAGGACTGCATGTGAAACAGGAGTGCTTCCTCTCTCTGGGGCTTTGCTGAGCTTCTCAGCCCTAACTCTTTCCTTAGCCAAGACATTAATTTACTGCAAAGACTAAGACCTCAGTCCTGTAAATGACTTCATATTCTGCCATGGTTTCTTTTTCTGCCATTGAGCATATTTGTCTGTTTTTTAAAAAAGTTTTCTAAACAAATGAAAGATGCAACATTTTTGGCAAGTGGACTTCTTTAGCAGCCCCAGGGAAGCTCTATTTATAATAGGAAAGTAGAATAAGCTCGCGTTTTAATTTGTTTTTCCAGGGACAATAAAATTAGTCCTGATTTCATGGCAGCTAATGCCTTCAGATGCTAAGAACTTCGGAAGCTTTTTTTATTTATTAGGTGACAATGTGGACTGACCTCCTAGGTATTTAATTATTATCAGGGGCTGGGTTATGAAACAAACTGCAAAAATTCTGATGCCAAGGTGTTTTCACTTCAGTTAATAAAATTAAAAGGATCAAAATGAATCCTGATAAACCTATAAATCAGACTTGGAAAGTATGTTTCGACTCTGGAAAATATACATTCTCAGTGGAAGTTTCATGACTAAGAATATTTCAGACAAAAAGAAAAACAGAGATCTGCTCAGTCTGAATGCTCTCTGGCCACATTCTAGATCTACCTTGTACATAGATAGAGCACACAAAATAAATACAATAAATATATGTGCGATCTAGAAATTACAGTTGATTTATCATAGTGGTTAGCTCTACTGGAGATGCACAGAAAATGCCCTTTTCCACATTTAACCATTCTATTTTGGGTTGAATGCAAGTACAAGGAAGAACCAGGTTCTTTTCTCTTCTCAAGTACATAAGGGAAGAAATTATGTTTGGGCAAACTTAATTAGGAAACTGCATTGGAGTATTAATGTTCTGCTAAATTCTAAGTGATAGTCTTACAAATTCTTCAGTCTTGTGGTTCCATTACTCTGCAGTATGCTACTGCATTGGAAAGGAATTAATGAGGTATTTATGAAGTCCAAGGCTCACTCCTGACAATTGAATAGATTCTTCAGAGACTTTCTTTCCTCCAGACCACACAAGACTACATTTTACTCATGCTCCTCAGATGTCCTGCAAATCAAGTCTTCTATTATAGTTTCAAAACTAACATCTATGCTCAATTTATTTGTTACTGTTGCCAGTTGCTCCCTTGAGATTTAAATATGACAATAATGTCTGTCTTAAAGCTTATTGCAAAAGTAGAAGTGGTCTTAGGAAAAATTTTTTAAGGACTTGGGTCTATATTTTTTAAGTTTTATTTTACATAGTTAACTTACACATCTGCCATAAATTTAAGAAAATATCATCCTTCAAAATTCTTTTCATTTTTCTAAGACCATCTGCTTTTCTCATTTTAATTTTAATCCTGAGAGTCACTGGGGTAACTTGCTACCTATATCAGATCCATCCTGATGAGTACTCTGTGATACTGCAATGACTACTGAATCTTTAAGAGCACTTCATCATTACAGAGTTATGCCAAATTTTTAAAACAACAAAACTTGCTACTATGGCAAATCAGCTAGAAAAACATAATTGCTTCATGGTATTCAGGGTGTGCTCTCTCTCTCTCTGTCTCTCTGTCTCTGTCTCTGTCTCTGTCTCTCTCTCTCTCTCTCTCTCTGTGTGTGTGTGTGTGTGTGTAGTACACATGTGTATTTATGTGCGCTTGTGTACATGTGTGTACACATGTGTTGAGGTCACAGGTTAGTGTCAAGCAGCTTCCTCTATCACTCTGAGCCTTCTGTTTTTAGATAGGATCTTTCACCGTATCTGGAACCCACCAATTGGCTACACTGGCTGTCCATTGAGTTTCAGAGACCTTCCTGTCACTTCCTAGCACTGGGGTTAAGACAATCACTTCTGTGACTGGTGGTTGCTGGAATATAAATACGTGCCCTCATGCTTTCACAGCCAGCACTTTAATGACAGCTCTTCAGGCCATGTATTCATGGCATGGAAAAATAAATCAATATAACACATTAAGCACCTGCTTCATTTGGTAATACTGGTATGAACTGTTGCTTTGTAAATTTTATACATACATTTTCCATGTAAAATAATAGTTTCAGCTAAGCACATGCATTCCTGTTTGTCACCAATTTTCAAGACATTAGGAAATATTTTAGCATCTATTATGCCATGTCTATGGTGAGGACTCTATAACTGTGGTTGTATAAAAACATAAAAACATACCAAGGAAGACAATTTCTGAGTGTGTTCTTTCATTTTTTTCTCTCTTTCAACTATAAAATTTTTTAAAATTTAACTTCTTTGTCGATTCTTTGGGAGTTTCACATCATGAACCCCAATTCCTCTCACTTTTCTCTTCCCCATATCCTCCCATCACCCCTGCAGTGTCCTCCACAAAAGAAAACAAAACAAGGCAAGCAAACAAGCAAAACAAGAACAAACCAAACCAAACAAAATAAAAATTATCTTTGGCTCTCAGTCTCCCCTGCCTCCCCAAAACCTCTTCTTTCCCCTGGTAGCATTGGGGGACTCACTGTGCCACACAGTATACCCTTTTGTCCAGTCAGTTTTCCTAGCAAATGTTCATTGCAGTGAGTCACAGTTCTGGCTCAAGGATCGCTGAATCCTTGCTGGAACTCCTTGGGATAGCCTGTAGAGGCCCTGAATCTTGGAAATTCTGTGGATATTTCTCATAGTACCAGTCCCTTCAAGATCTCTAGAAGGTCCTAGATGGAGAAGATGTTAGGGTATGCCAACCCACAGCCCAGCTGTGGGCCTAAGTGGTAACTAAGCTGGTCAGTCCAGGCCACTGGGGCCACCTGCCTCAGGGGGGCAGGCAGTTAGCTCCCCTATGCCTGTGCAATCAGGGTCAATTCTCCTTAGCCTGTGGTGAGGGGTGGAGCCAGCTCTCCTGTGAGGGTTAGGGCCAGCTCTCTTGCCAGAGTATTCAGTGAGAGGCAGGGCCAGCTTTCCCTGGGCCAGCAAAGGGCAGCGCCTACTCAGCATGGTCCTCTGAGATATCACAGACCACAGACGTCATCTCAGACCCCAGCTGCAGCTGGACCAATGACCCTGACATGGCTCTAGAGGCAGCTTGGGCTAGGATGACATTCTGGCTCTGGGTGGAAGTGCAGGCCCCTCAGGTCAGGTTGATTCTGGTGACAGCCTTGGCTCCTGGACACCACCAAGGCTTTTCAATCATATTCCTAAAGGCTCTATCATAGAGCCTTCATGTGTGATCCAGTCAGCAAGCTGATGGGGCACACCATGGAGAGCCTAAGTCCCATGGACACAAGGATTTTAGTTGCAGCATAGGAAAAGTATAAATAAATTGAAGCATAGATATCAAGACAATGTTTGATAACAGAGACTGGGATGGTGCCTTGTTAAGCTTTGTAAGTAGTTTTACCAAATGTTACATATGAATATAACACATTTAATTACGAGTTAAACAAAGTAACTATTTCTTATTACAGATAAATCATAAATTGAATTATATAGCATCTTTGAAAAATGTGAGCATGACTTTTCATGTGGAGAAACATTTCACATGAAAACACACGATCCCTAAGCTAATTAAGAAAAAACATAAAACAGTTTTATATCAGATTTCTTTCCACCTACCTTTCCAATTGAAATTGGAATTTCAATTGACACTATGCAGTTTGGCCCTATGGCACATATTTTTTTATACCCAGATACTAAGGAATTTAATAACTATTTTTTGCCAAACAGTAGAATCTCAGTCAATAGCTTTGTTTACCCTCTCCATTTAATTAACTCTGTTCTTTTTATATCTATAAAACAAACATCTTAAACTTATTGGCTCCAAAGTCATTTGCTTAGTTCATCACACTGCCAGTTGCTCAGAGCTGCTTCTGCTATTCTCTGGGAGCTTCTCAAGCTGTTGGCTGTAGCTTTGATGACCCAGGCATGCTTCACTTAGTGGTCTAGAGATTGGTAGCTTGTCAGCCAAAACCAAGGGGACAACATGGCCTCATGTGGCTAGTGCTAAGTAGAAACAAATAAAAAGGGATATTCTGGGAAAGTGCGGTTGAGAGTTACCAAGTTGACACTTTACGAAGTACCATAATGCAGAGTACCACAATGTAGAGTTGCTGAAAGGCTGAATAATTATAATGTGCACATCATGGAATTAGAACACAAAGTACTGACTTGAGATGACTATAAGCTCTACTTTCTCTGGAGGGGAATCTTATGTATGTGGAAGATTAACAGAGGTTATGACCTGAAAGACACTAACATTCTTTTGTATTAAGATTTGCATCCAATATACAAGTAACTGTTGAAATCTAAATATTCTGGTGCAAAAAAAAAAAAAAAAACCACATGTGATCTGTGGTTAAACAAAAAGTGAGACAAGTGAAACAAAACCAGAACTACAGTCAGAACATAAACAGAAAGGAAGAGGAAACAATTGATTAGGATTGAAAAATTTGAAAAGCATCACTTAAATCCCAGTCCTGTTTTTATTTTTGGTTTTTTACATATTAAAAGGACATGTTATTTTCCTATATAATCAATGTTTTAATTCTTGTGGCTAGGGAGATAATAAAGCAATAAAAAAAAGCTTGCCAAGCAAGCATGAGAACCTGAATTTGAATGTCTGCATCATGAAAGTAGCTGAACACCACTGCATCAAACCAGAAATGAGTGGCTGAGACCGGAAGACTGGGGGGCCTTTGCAGTCACCAGCCTAACTCCAGGTTCAGTGGGAGACCTTGTCCCAAGGGAATAGGACAGAGAGTGACAGTGAAGTGTCCCCATCATTCTCTTTTGGTCTCTACATATGCACATGGCACACACCACACACATCTGCATAGACATATCACTTAAACTAATGCAGACATAGCACATGCTCATGCATATATAATTAAAATTTAAACTCTTCACAGGATGTTTTTCTCTCCCTTTTGTATTGACTCACAGTCCATCAAGAAGATTACCATTTTTGTTTATATATAAAACAATGTGACCTCTACAGTGCCTGGCTCATAGTATTAAAGCTTTTGAACAAATATGTTTCTATATTGAAGTTCTTTGAGTCAATAAAAGAATTTCTGTATATGAATGAATTTGTGGAATACCATTTGCAATGGGCAAAAAAAGAAGATTTTTAATAGTCTATAGCAAAGGTTCTCATTGGTTGTAGTCTGTATCACCTTACTTTGCTAAATTCTTTTCCTTTGTAGTAATTTTCATTCAGCCATTGGCAGAAATTTTTATAATTGGACAGGGTCTTCTTGCTCCTGCCTTTGTTTGAAAGCATTTTTTGTCTCAGATGACACAATAATAGGAAAGGGGGACTAAATGATTTGTAAAATTCAAGCTCATTTTTAAATATATCAGGCCAATTACATACTATAACACAACATTCTGTAACAGGCTTTCTACAAAATGTGTTTCAGAGCTAGAAATCTGACAGTAGAGCTATGTGCTTCAGGCACTATTCAAGTGTCATCATTGTGTGTATCAAGCTGATGACCAAAGACCTTCAAAACAGATAGGTTCTGGGTACACTCACAAACTCAATCAGGCCTTGATAGAATTGTTCCATTTAACATTCTGAAGATATGATACCATTTTTAGCATATTATGAATGAATGAGTTTTTAAATTAGGCTTTGAAAGTCAATCCTTTTGAGACTAAAATAAAAGTTGATATACAAAGTACAAAGCCATTGTTACCTAAACTTCCCATGCCTGGAAACATATAAAGTAAGCAGTTATTGCTTATATAATAGCAATCCAATAATATTTCCTTGTTGAGAGCACTATGGAAAACATAATGTTTAGGCATTCCCATGTGGTACAGTGTGCCTAAGTGTATGGCAGTGTCACAAAGTCAAGAAACTTCCTTAAGTATCAACAGGCTGGAGAGACAGAGTTTGAATCCAACTCTACCTGACTGGACTCATAGACAGTCAGAAGATACACAATAGATCATCTAGAGAAGAGCATGGAAGGTGCCCCTCCATTCTACCAGTAGATAATGACTAAAAAGCTAAACACACTGAATAGTACCACCTTCTTTAACACACCCAACAAGTGAGAAAAGCCACTGTTTCCACTGCCAGGGCACAGTGAATCAGGCAGAGAACAAGAACTTACAGGGCTGGCCTCATGCCACATGTTCTATGGGACCCAGCACAGGGCTAAGCAAACACACCTGTGACAAACTGCTGTGGCCTTAGTCTGAGAATGAAGTGTCCCTGGGGATCTTCATCCTGGGAACCCAACACTTCTGTGAACTTTATGGAGTTCTTATGGTAATGACTGAAGAAGACTCTTCCCCATTGCTAGGAGGGATAGGAAAGGTATAAGATTCCTGAATAATGAAAAATATCCAATGCAGCTCTCACCCCAGCTGTCTTGTTCTACCTAGGGAAGAGCTGGTGGGACTGAGATGAAACAGTTAAGTAATAGGAAGGTACACATGCTGACTGAAATGCCAATGCTATTGATAAAAATATGGAACAATTACCACCCCCATACATGCAGAGAGAGACTTATTACACACACACACACACACACACACACACACACACACACACACACACACACACACACACGCACACGCGCACACGCACACACACGAACAATATCACTAATGACCTACTGCTTACTGTGAGATTTACCAAGTGTCTCGTGTCCACTATTTAACAAAACTTGGTGTTACTGAAGTGAAAACACAGTTCAAAGAACCCAATCAAACCCTAGGATGAGTCAGATATAGCAGGAACATTGAAATTATCAGAATAGAGCTTAAACAACTATGCCTAACAGCCTTACTAGAGAAAGAAAACATGTAAGAATAGAGGTAGTTTCATTTCCTCATGATGTTTGCACCTTTAATTTTCTTTTCTGGGATTTTTGCATTTGGCTTATTTCCAGTATGATGTTGCATATCAGTGCAGGGGACATTCTTGATCTTCGTGGAACAAATTGGAGTTTTCCCACTGATGCTAGCTGCATAGTTTATAAAACTATGTTGATTGATTCATGTACATATGTAAGTGTCTATACCATAGCATGCATGTGGAGGTCAGAGAACAGCCTATGAGAACCTGTTCTTTCATTCTACTGTGTGGGTACTGGTGATTAAATGCTGGTCATGTATTGCCTGTGTGTGTGTGTGTGTGTGTGTGTGTGTGTGTGTGTGTGTGTGTGTGTGTGTGTGTGTGTTTAATACACTTCCTTATCAAATTGAGTATGTTTCTCTTTATTTCTAGTTTACTGAGAACTTTGTCATGGATGACTCATGTTCTCTCAAATTGTATTTTGGACCCATATGTTTACCTCATCTAATGATACAATCCTGAAAAATTTCTTTTTCAGCCTGTGATAACAGAGATTATATTATTTGATTTTCTAATATTGAGCAAGTCCTGGATACCTGGGATGAATACTATTTGGTGACAGTGTTTTACATAGTTTTCTGTTTGCTTGTTGTTGTTGTTGTTGTTGTTTTATAGAACTGTAATGTCTATGTTTATAAGAAATACTGATCTGTGGTTTTCAGTTCTTATAGTATCTTTGCTTTGGCAATAGACTAATTCTGGCCTTATGGAAGGAAAATGGAATATTTTCTTTGATTTTCTCTCGTGGACATGATTAGGGAGACACAGTAATTTCATCTGTAGATGTTGGATTCATCAGTGAACTTAAGAAATTGGTGCTTTATGTTTTAGTTATTATTTACTCACTCAAATTCTAGATAATGACTTATTTAGATTAAACATTTATTTTCTAAATGTTCACACTGCCCCATAACTCTGTGAGTTTTCCTTACTGAATCAAAAATGAGGCAAGGAAAGAGGGTAGGGAGAGAAGAGGGAAAGTCAACTAGTTGCTAATGTTGTTTTTCAAATTAACTGCTACTTCAAATTACAAAATCTCCAGTGCTTGAAGCTATCACTTTGCTCAGCACTTTGTGGAGAAGGTTTGTCATAGCAAAGAGAATGTTGAAAAGCAAGGTCCCCCAGGGGACCACTAAACTTTGACAGAAGCTTCACAGTCCTTGAAATTATATCGCCAAACCTTAGAAAGCCTGCTGCTTCAGTGGGAAAGGACATAGGCAGCAAATTATACACAAACTCTTTCTTCAGAGGCGATAGTGTCATGTGATTTCAAAGTTCTCCGGTATTCTGAAGACAGCAAGAACTTGGTTGTACTGGATGGGTCACTCTTGGACCTATTCTGAAATATAATAACACTCATGGTTTATTTCCCTTCCATTTGAACAATTTAGAATGAATATCTAGTAGATTAAGGTCATTGGTGTGTATTATTAAAAGAAACATGGTAGTGTGCATTCCCAATACATTACTGCCCTCTCTTCTCACTGCAGTCAAGATTTTCCAATATAAACTCCTGTCATTCACAATGTTCCCTTTCCTTAAGTGAAAGTTCTTAAATGGGACAACATGCCCAAGACAACTCAACAAGCTTTTCTTAGTGCTACCATAGTCATAAAGGACACAAACGGGGATCTTGCAGGGTCATTCCAATGCAAATGCTTTACAGACAAAAACAGTAAAGATAAATTTAATAAAATATACATAGTTATTCCTTGGAAAACATATACAGATTTTTTTAAATCTTAGAAATAGTATTTGATAAATTTCAAATATATTTACTTATGTGTATGTGCATATGTTTGTTTCTCTGTGGGTATATATGCTCTTAAACACTGAGCCATCTCTCCAGCATGAATTCAATATTTTCTGATACACAAACTAACTACATATCCCAGGCTGGATTAATTTCATGATTTTTCTTCTTCTGCCTTTGAAACACTGATAGTACAGGAGTATACCACTACACCTAACCTCAGAGAGTATTTGGTAATATATTCAAAATACAATTTAAAACTCGCTAACCAAAAAATTTGAAGTACAGATACCTAAAAATGCATTATGAGGGAATTCAACAGTTCAATATATAGAAACTATGTCTTGCTATACTAAAATTATTAGCAAAGAAATTATTAATATATAAGCTCTGTCCCTTAAATACAACTTTGAAGACTTTAGGAAAGTGATACCAGAAATATTTAAACATAAAACTTGATGACCATTGCCACATATTGGAGGAACAATAAGAATCTCTTTATTTATGGTATGATGTGGGTATAACAGTCAGCTACAACTAAGATCTATGAATATCTGTTTATTTTCTCTTGGTGGTGGGGATCAAGGGCACAGATCCTGAACATTTCATTGGGTATGTATATGGACATTTGAAGTAAGGCAATAACCTCAAATGCAGGATATTGTCATTGGCAATGAAAACGAAATAAGTTGAAGCCTTTCCACAGCTGACATCAGTGGGAGGCCTTCTCTCCGGAAGATACAATGCTTCTCAAATTGGGGTTAGGTTCATGGAAGTTGTACAAGAAGAAAAATAAGGTGCTGTAATGTTGTATCAGTGTCTCATAGCAGGGCTATTGCATGTAATGTAGGACTTTGGAGTTGCTGCTAGATGTTTGGAATATACTTATGGACTGCACTCTGTGTGTCCCTGGGGGAAATACACTTTTTCTCCTGCAACATGTGACTATCATTTCAGTACTTCACAAAACAGAAACCATGTAGAGAGCCTGTGATTTCTTAGCTAGGACTTGTTACTGCATTAGTGAAATAAAAAAAAAATAGTGTGTGTCACTATGTTCTGTACTTGTTTCTAAATTCTTTGAAGACTCGTAATAGGGGCATTGGAGTCTCCCATAATATAAGCAAGTAAAGGAACCGTGACAATGGAATATAATGCAAAGGAACAAAGAGTCTGAGAGAGAAAACAACAAAGCTTAATGAATTAAGACCTTCCTAGTTAGGCTAGGCTTCAGGGAAATAAGGGCAGTACAAAATTCAAGAAACAACAAGAACATGTATAACAATTCCAATGCAAAAGGACAGAAAGATCTCATGGTTAAAGTGAAATGAGTTGGGTGAATAGTGCCAGATGTGAATGGGAGCTGAGGACAGGCAGATGAAGATGAGCCTTGTGGCCTGTGGTAGGAGCTTCATTACATTCTGGGTGAGAAGGAAATCCACTGAAGGAGTTATGCAGAGGAACAAGCTGGTCAGATTTCTATTTCAAGATCACTTTGAAGATCTTATGAGAATTGATAGAGCTGGGGAACAAGGAAATCCACTGAAGGAGTTATGCAGGGAACAAGCTGTGACTGACAGTCATCCTAAGGAGAGAAGCTCCACTTACACTCCTGTTGCTTACCTATTATAAGATGTGCTGTACAAGAGAACCAAGGTAAACTTCCTAGAACAGGAACATCCAAATGCTTAATTTTCTTTTGGATAAAGTTGGCCATTGACTTCATGTAGCATATCAGGGTATGCCTACAACCTACCTGCTAACATGCTGTACACAGTCTAAGACTTTACATAGTTTGAATCTTCAGACAAGACTTATTAAATCATATCTTAAAAGGAAAGACAAAATGAGAAACTTCCTACCAAATATTAGTTTACACGAAAGTTTTTAAAATAAAAGTTTTTCTCCAATTCCAGTAATTCATCCATTGCATTGCAGTGTTAATTCAAATTGTAACTATAAAAATGAAGTTTTTCAAAACTTTAAATATTTATGTAAAATAACCACAGTCTTGGGCCATATAGAGAGACATCACTGAAGATGAGGAACCTGGGATAATGTGAGTTCATTTTTTGTGAATAAATGCTTCCTTCCACCTTCGCAAATATGAAAGTAGCCCCATGAGTACAGCTGGAGAGGTCATGCCTTACATCCTGTGATCTCTCCAGCTACTCTCTCATCAGGGATCCCCAACAGCAGTAAACAGCTCTTAACTAAGAGTCCATTGCAATATTGTACCAACTGGCAAAAGATGATGTTATCAAATAGATACATTTTCTAGACTACTGTTTAGTTTTAAATTATTGTCGCTGACATTAATCCTGGTTGTGTACAAGGCAAATTTTTTTGCACTTAAATGTGCCCTTTGCTATGCAGACATGAATATAATGAATTCTCAATTCTGCCCTAACTAGAGGCCTCACTGTTGCATCTGGACCAGCAGCCCTATGCACTTCTTCTTTAGGTTCTCTAGCTGAAGGCCTTACAGTGTCATGAACAAGCTGTGGCTTTCTGAACAATACTTCTTTTTGTGTTTGTTGTCAACTCTGCTTACCATAACCAAAGAGAAAAAAAGAAAAATTTAAAAATCTAAGTCTTTGCTCAAAAGTTACTCTACCTAGCTCCAGACAGGCCACACAGAAATGATCTAGCTTGGTCATTTTAAATTCAAATAACATGAATATGTTTTAATGTCAATGTAAGAAGTATATTTAGGAGAAAATAAAGCATCTGTAAACTCAGCTTCAAACAAATTCAGACATGTATAAATTTTCTTCTTGGCCAAAATTTATCAGTGTCTTCTGAATTGAAGAAGCTGAATGTTTTCAGTGTGTTTCACCAATGAAGAACTTGACTTACAATATGGAATCAGACTTTGAATATAAATTAAAGAGCAGGGTGTCTGAAGCCCACACCAATGAGATTTTTTTCAGTTCTTTATAGAACAAGAAATTGCCCCAAATATCTCTTTTTTATGACATAATGGTTAATTTATTTAGTCTAAGTTCATAATTATTCATAATACATGTTTGACATGTAAAACATCTAGAGATGAGAAAATATTTTCATGACATATTTTAGTATTATTTTCATAACATTTTAAGAACAATTGAAACTTGAAAAATCATTCTAGCAAACCAAGCCTTCAGTATTTCATTCATATGCAAAACAAAATGGTATTTTTCTAATTTTTCAATGATATATCAATATATATTATTAGAATCTATTATATTCAGGGTATTTAAAACATTATATGCTGAAAAGAATAAAGAAGTTACTATTTGAAATTCTCATGTGAAAAGACATTCATTATCTGTAAATACTTCAGAATTTATTTTTAATTAATATTAGTGAGCTCATAAACATGTCCTAAATGGATCTGAACATCCTGTATTGGGATAATATGATTCTTCCACTTTCACATTTCCGTGATTTTTAGAAATTCAAATTTATTCTTTTCAGTGATACATTGAACTTGGACTAAAGCATTATCAATTGATGTTAAAACATGGAAGGATAAAATTTCAGGTAATTATCAGATGGAGTGGAAGGAAAACAAATGAATTTGGTGGGAAGTTTCTACTTTTACATTTTTGCCTTTCTTAAAAGCCTTCTTTTTTTTCCTTCGTTTTACTTATTCTTTGTGTCTTTCACATCATGAATCTCCATCCAATTCATTTCCCTGACCTTTTGTATCCACCCTCTGCCCTTGTAACCTCCACTCCCAAAAGAAAAGCAAAGAAAAGAAAAGAAAATTTAAGATAAAAAAGAAGAAAACAGAGAAGGAAAAGAATCAGTCTCATCCTGGAAGCTGCAGTGTGACATAGGGAGTCACACAGTGAAACCTTTTGTTCATATAGCTTACTTGCAAGTGTTCATTGCAGAGTAATTGGTCTGGTTTCTGTGACACTTTTGATGCTGGGTCCTCAATGGGACTCCACTTGGTTATCCTGTTGTTGCACTGTGTTGTGGAAATTCTGCAGCTTTGGGTCTTCAGGACTGGTTCCTTCACATGCTCTAGCAGGTCACAGATGGGGTGAAAGTTGGTTTGGGCCAACTCATAACCCTGGTTCTAGGCCTGGGTAGTTGCAGAGTTTTGGTCAGCCGATTAACTTCCCCCTGTCCTCACCACCAGGGTGAGCTCTTCTGCATTGTCTTAAGCCATTTCTTTCTGTTTGTTTGTTTTGTTTTGTTTCCATTATTTCAGTGAGAACTGAAGCACATAAAGCAGTTATTATTCATTCTATCTTTGATTAGTGCTTGGAGACATTGAAAGTACCCAATATAAAACCATATTACGTTTTACTTGCCATGACTTTAAAAGTAATTAGAGCAACTCTTACAAATGTTTCTGATTTAATCTGCATTATCAGAACAAAATTGCTAAGATTCCTAGCAACAGTGTAGAGGGTACCTAAACTGGCCTTCCCCTGTAATCAGATTAGTTACCACCCTAACTCTCATCACAGAACCTTCATCCAGTAACTGATGGACGTAGAGAATGAAGCCAAGCACCAGGCTTAGCTGGGGGTGGGAGTATCTAGTTGAAGAGAGTGGGGAGGGATTACATAGGCAAGAGTGGTGAAGATCATGACAGGGAAACCCACAGAGAAAGTTGACCCAAATTTGAACTTGCTGGAGCTCAAGAACTGTAGACTGACAGCTGGGGAGCCTGCATGGGACTGAACAACACCCTCTGCATGTAGACAACAATTTTGTAGCCTGGTCTGTTTGTGGGACCCCTGGCAATGTGACCAGGATCTATCCTTAGTGTAGGAACTGGCTTGTTTTCTTTTCCTTTCCTTTTTTTTTTTTTCCAGTTTTTGAGACAGGGTTTATCTGTGTAACCTTGGAGCCTTTCCTGGAACTTGCTGGCCTCGAAATCACAGAGAACTGACAGCCTGTGCCACCGGAGTGCTAGGATTAAAGGTGTGTGCCACCCATCCAGGCTTTATGAACTGGCTTTTTGAAGTCCATTCCATATGTCTTGCTTAGCCTTGATGGGGGGTGGAGTGGAGGCATTGCTTGGTCATTCCTGAACTGAGTGTACCAGGCTTTGTTGACTCCCCATAGGAGGCCTTACTTTCTGAGGAGTGGATAGGGTAGGTTGGGGGACGGTGGAGGAGGAAGGGAAGGGGAACTATGGTTGTTATGTAAAATGAATAAAAGGAAGAAATGATGTGTCTAGGTGCTCTTGCTCGCACAGTAATGTACATGTTTAACAGGAGTGACTGATGCACTTAAGAACATTTAAGGTGGACAATCCTTTATGTATTCTCCCACTGCTTAAAATAAAACCCATCATAATTCAGCTCTCTTTACTCACCCACCTCATATGTACTATTGTGCACAATGAGAAAGTGAGGCAGTTAGTAATCAATACAATAGTTTAAGGTTTCTGTTAATGGTGACTATTCTTTGCATGCTCTCCACGCTCATCTCTTACATACCTCATTTACTTTAGATCTATTCCTGAAGTGGGGGCCATTATTATCCCAAAGCCTACAAGTATGGGAACTAAGTTACAAAGGATGAAGTAATGCTCACTATCAGACCTGTCAAATGAATGGTTTGGGGCTGACCTCACCTGCATCTCCTGACCTCCTCAATCCTTTCCACTCAACAAATATTTACTCAAGTAATTGGATCACACTCCCCAGGTATAGACAAATATAATGTATCTTGAAATTTCTTAAATAACTGTTCCAAATCCTTCAAATGGGACTGTGTGTATTTATTTGTTGGTATACATACCAGCATCGTACTCAGTGTTTTGTAGGGGCTTGAGATGTGGAAAAGTAGGCATTGCTGCTCCCATTATGGCATGGGTGACTGAAATGCTTGAGCCATTGCTGACACTATAGCCTTGTACATCTCCTACTTTTAAACCTTTAATAGCAATATGAGAAGTTTTTAGGGTTTTTACTTAGACTGTTGTACATTGGAAGTGCCCACATCAGAGATAAAAGTTTGTATTTTAATCTTAGCAGATGTCTTGTGACTATGGCAAATCTCACTTCCTCAAGCCTAGCTTTCTCACTACAAATTCTCAATTCCTATAAAATGTTTCTTTGCCACTCTATTTCAACAAGGCAACATAAATATAATATTGTCTATTTGTGTTCAACTCTCAATCTGTTGATTAAGGTAAATTAGTATTACACATATTTCAAAGCTAACATCTGTGCAAAAATATATGTTTGTTTAGCCTGAAAAGGTGTTAATTTGCAAAATAAAGTCAATTAGACTTATAGCAAAATATTTTTATCATATTAGTTTTTGGACAGGATTTTTAAATGTATTTGTATCCTTAGTAACAGCACTATAAATAGGAGGGTTTTTTTTTAAACATGGCATTTGCATGCTTTCTTTTTTTCTTGCCCAACAAAGTTACCCGGTTCACTCCATCATTCTATCACCATCTTTTGACAGTCTCCAGCAATATTTCTTCCTTCCTTTTCATCACCATCATTATTTGTACATTCTTTCAAGAAAAAGAAAACAACTCTCACCTCTCAAACACAAATAACTTAAGAAATTCCTAAGCATACACAAAGTACAGACTGTTCAACTTCCCCCGTCCCATACAAATACCTTGGACTTTTTTGCCATTTCATTTTGACTATAGAAAAGTTGTTGACAATCTATTCCAGGATATGGATCTGCTCAGTGCACCATTTATCATATGTTTTCAGTAAATATAATATTATTTTTAATTGGTTAAGAAACAGTGAAGTGTTAAGGGTGGTCTGCTCAAGTCCTTAAAGGTCAACAAAGCATTTCTCAAAGAGAAGATGGTTTAGATGAGAACATGGTCTGACATGGTCATCAGAATTTATAAATGCCAAATTTGGCTTGTGTGTTTAATGATGCTACACAATTTCAAGTCTTAACTTACATGGTGCTTGGCTTTGCTCAGTGTAATTTTTAAGAATCATAATTCTGACCATGCTTCCATTTGTGTGCTTACGCATGTGAGTGTGGAATATGTTTGTGTTTTGTGAATGTGGTGATTGATATTGATCCAAGATATTTGGCATGTTAATGAAACACTCCTCTCCTCAACTATATTCTTTAGCCCCTTGTTACTTTGACACAACTTCCTTCTACATAGCCAAACTTGGGCTTGAACTCACTATGCAGGACAGCATGGCCTCAAACTAAAGTTTTTTTTCTTCCTCATTTACGTGAATATTTAGATCACAGGCACAAAACACCATGCTTGCTCTGCTTCTGATTTTTAAACACTATTAGTCTGTATTTGAAGTCAAATATCTGAATTTGACCTTAGAAAACACAATAAACAAAAATCACTCCTTAAGAAATTTAATTCATTAAAATTTCTACAAACCTTATCATCAAGTATAACATTTTATAAATTTTATATCAGAACATTATTTATATGAATTAGGATATAATCATGTATTAGTATTAATACATGTAGACCTGTTGCTGATGAAAAGACACTTTTGAACACACTCCTAACATGAGAAAACTGAATAAAGATAAAAAAGAAAAGCTATTACAGCCATGTTTAATTCAACCCCTGAGCTACAGTATCAAAAGTGGTATTGCTAATTTTTATTTTGTGTTGCCTGAGCCATAGAAATTATTTTATTTTAAAGATATTGTATTTATTTTAAACACATTGTATTTAATGACTGCAAAGGTTTTGACATTTTATAATCAAATTCTCTCCAATTTTAAACAACATACAGAGTAAATTAGAAATGATTCATTTTATAAAATAAGACACAAAAATTCAGTTTGATGAAATTTGATAATATAGCCTAAGTTACTCTATTGTGAGATTGGAAAGAACATTTGTATACATTCATAAAGTAATTAATGAATCAAATAATTATGTGAATAAGATTTGAACAAATTGTCTCTAATATTCTATTTCTGTTTTAAGATTTTATTATTTTGTGTATATGATGTATATGTGTGGATGTCCACATAACACAGAATGTATATGGAGGTCAGAGTACAACTTTATGGAGTAGGTTTTTACTTCTACTTTTGTAAGAGTTCTAGAAATAGAGTTCAAGTATGCTGGATTGCACAGCAAGTACTTTATCTCCTTACTTTATGAGGGCCCCATTCTGTCTTAAAAGGAGAGCTAATCATGCTATTGAAATTTTGAAAAATGCATCATGATGAACTCTGATTCTTTCACAATATCAAAATATTGCATCATCAGCATTGAAATTCAGAATAAAGCAGTTTAAGCACATGTAAACCTAGTCTTCAAAAATACTGCAAGTTATTTCTTTCATTTCCTTTCAGGTTTTATTTTGTAAGATTTGGTACTCACATATATTTGAATATTCCTGATCATGCTGAGTAATATGAAAACCATAAAAAGTATCTATTCTTTCTATTTAAAAATATTTTATTATTTTATATGTATGAATGTTTTGTCACCTATATGTCTGCATATTATGTGTGTGGTGCATGGTGCCCTCAAAATGACATTTTTTGAGACACTGTTTCTCTGTTTAACCCCGGCTGTCCTGGCTCTCACTCTGTAGACCAGGCTGGCCTCGAACTCAGAGATCCACCTGCCTCTGCCTCCAGAGTATAGGGATTAAAGACATTTGCCACCATGCCTGGCTTATATTTTTTTGTTTAAAACAATTTTTAAATTTAAATATACTTTAATCATATTCTTCCCCTCCCCCAAGCCTTTCCAAACCCTCTCCCATCCCTGCCCATTCAACTTGAAGATCTTTCTCTAAAAAACAAACAAAAACCCAATACAACAACAACACCCATAAAAATCTAAGAAAACAAAATGAAACACTGAAACCTGTAGAGTCCATTATGTGTTGGAAAGACATCTGTCTTAAAAGAGTCTGCACAATGTCTCCAATTAGGTAAATCCTCTCTTACATTTCTATTCTTTTAAACCTATTATACAGTCGCTTAGATAATTGTTATCAAAATAGACCCTTGATTGATTTATCTGGAAGTGTTTCTTATCCTCTTTTGAAAACATGGTACTTCATATTTCAACTTTTCTCAGGGACTTTAATTGTCAGCAATTTGTCATTAAATCATCTGCCAAGGACACAGCACCAAAAAAAAAAAAATAGAGATAAGAATTCTAGGAGGATTAAGCATGTTCATTAATCATTTGCTTCTGCTTTCAATGACAACACAGACAGGGGGTGTGTGCTTCTAAACCTCTAGTCTGAGGTCCCTCATGTTAGAACATTTACTTCTTCATGGGGAAGAAACAAAAATACTGAGCACCGGAAGATACAGCCCTGCTTTCATATGAAATAATCTCACATGCTGCCCTGTTTAGACAGTGCACTGGGAGCTGACAATGCTAAACTCTTGATTACAAAATCACAAGGAATTCTTTACTGTTTTTCCCCACAGGAAAGTCTTTTCATATAATATAAGACTTTATTAGTTTTATTGATTTTTTTTCCTTACTCATCTTGGCAGTGGCCTGACAACCATCAACAGATCTATATTTATTGTTTCTTTGTAAAATCATTTCTCTGTGTGTTTCCAAATGAAAGAAACATTTCTGCAAGACTCCAGGTGATATTTGTTATAGGATCATGTAGAAAGAATATTCATTTCCTTGTGAAAAAATAATTGATTTAATTGAGTAGCTAAAAATGGCTGTGGCTAGTTTTCTGAACATTGCATCTTCTATGAAGGCTTCTTGTGATGGCTACCCATCTCTCATTCTGGGTGGTTTGCATTCTACTGCTGAAATACTTAAGCTTTGAGTGGGATGTTGGTTTTTCAATGTTTTATCCTTGAAGACCCACCAAATCTATAGCCATGAAAACTCATACTTTAAGTTTTGTGCCCAAAATACATCATCACATAACTTTAAAATATCATACTATTTTATTGCAATATCAGATGGGCTAGTTTTGTTTTGTCCCAGCAGATTAGCCTCCAAGGCTGTATCAATTTATTAAATATGCACATCAGTTACCAGACTACAGCATAATTTATTATAATTAAGTACTTCTGTTTCTGGGGAAACCCAAATGAGATTGGCCATTATCAGTGATGTTAATGATTTTCTGAACAGTTGCCAGGTCATCAACCCCTCCCACCCTTCAATAATAAAATAATTTTGACAAAGGAGACATGTTTCAACATTTTTAATAAAAACAAAATAGGAAAACCATCAGTAACTGAGTAATAAGGTTTCCTCTCTGTTTCTTCCTTGCCAAAACTAACAGAGAGGAAAATGTTCATCTGGCAACTTGCCAAAAGAGCAGGAAATTGAATAGTCCCAGTTTTTATTCCTTGACTAGTAGCATTATGTATCAAGCACACTTGGTTCTTGAACTCACTTTGACAGAACTGAAACACAGATAAGAAGTTCTGAAGACTCATCCTGCAATTTATTTTGATTCTGTGTAATATTTTTCAATACCATCTAACAAATGAATGTGATTTAGAAAACAATGTTGTGTCTGCCACTGACATAAGCCAAATGCATCCTGCCATGCTACTATGCCAGCCACAGCTATAAATTTTGGTCACTTGTTGTAGATTCCTTATTATCTGGGAGCTAAGAATAATCCACACCATCATCATCATCCAGATGAATGTCTTACTAAATTGCTGCCTGTAAGTGAGCTGAAAGGGTTCTCACACTGCAAGAAGATGGAGTTGTTCTCAAGACAATTCCCTAGGCAATTCATTCAGAGTGATAGTAAAATCACCTCTTTAGAAAGAGAATGTGCTCTATTAAAATCCTTAACATCCCTTCACAGACACTATGAGTGTAATCTAAGGAACACAGATATCAGGAAAAGACAATGTTTGATCCAGACACCAGACCAAGTGATCACAAGAAATACCTGATCTAGAGTGAGGTCATGCTTTTCCATCATTCCACAGACAAGATATGTTCTTGCTTATACTGTTACATTAACTTACTCCAAATGTCTTACTGACAAAAAGTGTTTGTCCTTGCAGCTGAAAACACCTAAGATGACACACATGGCTAATAAATGAAATGGTGACTTTGTGTGGAGGATGGATATTTCCATTCCTGTTTTCTGCCTTTATAGTACATGTAGAGCAGTATCAATCTGATTACATCCAAAAATGAATATTAAATATATGACTGTCATCAGATTTAATGTTTTTCACTTGCATATAGTTAGAAGAAAACCCAAAGAACCAGTATGATAATTAATACTGACTGTTGATGTGACAAGGTCTACATCATCCAGAAGACAAGCTTCTGGGCTTTCTAGTGGAAAACTATCCAGAATTGGTTAGCTGAATCTGTAATCCTTTCATGACTGAGGGTGGGGACTGAATGAAGGTTTGAAAGGGAGGTGAGTATCAGCACCCCCCTACACACACACACACACACACACACACACACACACACACACACACACACTGCCTCAGTCCCTCTGCTTACTGTCTGTGGACACAATGTGACCTAGTGCCTCAGCTCCAGTGGCCATAACTTCCACATCACCTCAAATGTGAGCCAAAATTAGCTCTTCACTCTGAAGAGCTAACCACAGGGACTGTGTCATACCTACACGGAAAGTTATAATATAACTGAGAAGAATGCTTAAACATCACTGTTTAAAAAGGCTCATTATTGAATCTTATTTGTCACTCTGTGAAAAAAATACTTTCCTAACAAAATAGTAGTAAATCAATACATAAAACACTTGTTCTTAAAGTATTCAAGATTATATATGCTCAAAAAGCACATTTAAAGGTATTCTAGTCTCTCTCTGCTAAATGTCTAATTAATGATGGAAATTACCTCTCTCTTTAAATCCATCCTCTGTGGTAACTATACAGTATCTATTTAATTGTGTTATATGAATTATTTTATTCTAATGTGTAAAGATATTACATTCAACACACATACCCAATTAGGCTTTAAATCCACATACTTCCCACAAATTAAGTAATAATTAGTGAATTATTTGTCCATTTCATACTATTTGCTGATGGGGAATGTCCTTCTGTGTATGTTTATCATATTGTTTGTTGAATAATGCACTGCTCGGCCAATAGGAAAGCAAGATAGGTGGGACTAGGAGTCAAGGATGATTCTGGGAAATGTAGCAAAAATAAGTCTTGTGATCCAGGCAGGAAGTGACATAGCAGGCAGACTCAGAATGTAAGCAGGAAATCGTCCTCTGGCTCTTCCTTTTCCTCCTGCTCTCTTCTCTATGGAGCCACCATGTGATCCCGGGAAGAGGACACTAGTGGAAGGCATCCTCAATAAGATAAGTCTTGTAAAATATATAGATAAGACTGAGCTAGCACATAAGAAATCCTAGTCAATTGGCCAGAAGCATTGTAAACTAATATAAGACTCTGTGTGTTATTCTGGATTGCCCACATGGCAGTGGGGCTTGGGCAGATGGAGTAAAGACTTATGCTTACAGAATGGTGTCAGTGAGTAGCATTACCCCATGCCCTGAGATTCCCAGAGGAAGTGGTGAACCTGCTGCCACAGCCTGCCCTGTTAAGCCGCTGAGCATCAGAGCAGCTTCCATACATGCTTGCCATTGGACACTCTTGGGTGTTGGACTCAGTGCTCCCGAGATGGCCTGCAGCCCTCGAGAGTTCTAGGGTTAGGATTCTGTGCTCTCACCACTTCGAGCCACCAGTCGCTGCAAGTCATGAACCACCATGCATCAAGAGCTGCCTTCCTCGACTAGGCAAGCAGTGGCAGAACCCAGGCAGCTGGTGGTAGTGTTACAAACCTCCATGTAAACTTCACAAAAGCTTAAAAAGGGATTCTGGAAGCAAAAGAACAGAGACAAGCATGACTTCTTGGTAACAGCATTTTCTCGGGTGGGCTCTGTTTTGCTAGAGACAAGCAGAGACTCGAGCAGTCCCTTAAGGGAGGTTTCCTGACCCAGCATAAATGGCAAAACCACATGGCTATTTTAAGAGGCCCAGCTAGCTCATTCAGTAAAGCATGAGACTCTTAATGTGGGTTCATACCCCACACAGCTGGCAGTGGCAGTGACCACATCTCCAAGCTGACATGCTTCTTGGTGGCAGCACAGACCAAGGCAGTGAGCACAGTTCTCAGTCTGGGGAAAAGACAGCCACTAAGAAAGCGACTGCTTTGATTTTGGCAGCGTTGTTTAACAGTTGAAAGACTGTGTGGCCAGGAAAAGGTAAAGTTTTACAGTAAAAACAGACTCAGATGAAGAAAAACCTCTAAAGGTTTACACTGTGTTTAAAAATATATGTAGGCTTGTGAGAGAAAAAGAAACAGGAGGAAATAGAGTAGCTGGGTGTGATGGCACATGCCTTTAATCCCAGCACTTGGGAGACAGAGGCAAGCATATCTTGGTGACTTCAAGGCCAGCCTATTGTACAGAGTGAATGCAAGGGCAGCCAAAGTTGCACAGATAATCCCTGTCCCATAAAAGGAAAAAAATAAAAGTAAAAGGAATAGAATAATAAAAAGCCAAGTAAATATGAAAAATATACAGGGTCTGGATACTATGCTATATTGTTGTCTTTAAACTGTTTGATTGCTGAGGAAATAGCAACAACTGCTAACAGACATTTGATTATAAATGCTGCTAAATTAATACAACTTATACACTTTAAAAATGCTTTGACTCCAAAATTTAAGTCTAAGGACAGGCTACTTGGAAAAAAGAATTTCTGCTTTTGTTTACACAGGAAATGAAAAGCTATGGATTCCTTCCAGACTAATATGGTTTGATGAAGCAAGACCACCTGAAGCAGTGACCCAACAAGATCCTACATCCAAAACAGCTGAGATGATGCAGCCTTGCAGACTACACAAACAAGGACTATGGCCAGGTTTCTGTGTTTTATCATGATCCTCATGGTATGGACATTGCCCCCAACCAGCAGGGAGCAGTTTGGAATGAAAGCTGCTCAAATTCTCAAATATTGTTTATATATGTTTGTTTTCATTAAATGGAGTTGGCTATAAATGTTAATGAAAACCCTTCTTTTTATTTAGACAGAAAAGAGGAAATGATGAGGGCGGTCCTTCTGTGTATGTGTTTGTCTTATTGGCTGATAAATAAAGTACTGTTGGCCAATAGGAAAGTAAGATATGTAGGACTAGGAGTTGAGGAGGATTCTGGGAAATGTAGTAAAGAAGTTTTGTGATCCAGGCAGGAAGTGACATAACAGGCAGACTCAGAATATAAGCACAGACAAACAGGAAATTGTCCTCTTGCCCTTGTGCTTCCTCTTCCTCTTGCTCTCTTCTCTACAGAGCCACCATGTGATCCCAGGAAGAGGCTGCCAGGGGAAGGCATCCTCAATAAGTCAAGTCTTATAAAGTATATAGACTTATGATAATTAAGACTGAGCTAGCATATAAGAAATCCTAGTCAATTGGCCAGCAGCTTTGTAAACTAATATAAGACTATGTGTGTTATTCTGGGCACACACATGGCAGCGGGGCTTGTGCTACTGTTGGAAAGATTTATCATTACAATTTTCACCTTCCAAAATTAAATAGATAATTAATTTAAATTAATAACAAATGACTCATAAAATGGTCTGGAATTTTGAGTGTAAAAGCAAAATATTAGAAAGTAAACAAATAAGATGTGGCTGGAGAGATGGTTCAGCAGTCAAGTTTCTTGAATATAGTTTCTTCAAGTTTAGACAACCACATTCTGAGACAAAGATGCTAAATCCAAAAATAACCTCTGGAGACCAACTTTGGAGCAGGGCAAAGTGAGCTGTGGCCAAGAATATGGTCTCTCCTGAAGTTAGCCAGTTGGCGGCATGAGGACCCTTCCAGTAGGAAAACAGTGCTGAGTGGATAAGGGGGTGCTAAGATTTTGTCTCCTCCCCCTCTTCTCCTCCCTCTTCCCCTCCTTACTTTGTTACCCTGCCAGCTTTCCCTTTGACTTCTAAGGGGGAAATATCTCTAACTTGCAAGATACAGTAGGGAAAGGAATTGAAGCTGTTGGCATTCGAGACCCCATATTCTCCCCTGACCTGCAGTGTCATTTGAATGAACAGACCAGTTGATAGTGATCCAATGGAACTAATGGTTAGGAACTCTGTCCTGTGCTTTTTTCTAACGCCGATTTTTAACCCATCTTCCAAGTACAGTAGATGAAGAGGTAGGAGTATCTGACTTCCCATCTCTGTAACTGTTGCTCTCAGTCATCTTTTTTTTTTAAATATCAATCCCAGTTCCATCTCCCTCCCATCCTCTCATACCTCCCACCGTCCCCCATCCCATCCCCCATCCACTCCCCAGGAAGGGTGAGGCTTTCCATAAGGGATCATCAAAGTCTGCCAAATTATTTGGGGCAGGGCCTAGGCCCTCACTCAGTGTATCTAGGCTAAGAGAGTATCCCTCGATGGGGAATAGGCTTCTGAAGTCCATTCCTGCACTAGGGATAAATACTGTTCCACTGCCAGAGGTCCCATGGACTGCCCAGGCCTCCCAACTGACACCCATGTTCAGGGGCCCTGGTTCCGGTCTATGCTTGTTCTCCAGCTTTCAGACTGATGTCGTTGAGCTCACGCTTGCTCAGGTCAGCTGTTTTGTGGGTTTCCCCAGCATGGTCTTGACCCTTTTGCTCATCACTCCTCCCTCTCTACAACTGGATTCCAGGAGTTCAACTCAGTACTTAGCTATGGATCTCTGCTTCTGCTTCTGCTTCTGCTTCTATCAGCTACTGAACTGTTCCCCAGACACTCTAGCCCAGGACACCGATGTAGAGCTGGGGTGTTCTCAGCATGAACATGCTCACTGATACACAATATACTGATATCTCCAAGTTTAATAATTTTCATTGCCTTCCTTACATGGACTAAGGATAGTGTTCAGTGAGTCCAGCCTCAGGACTCTGACTCAACGGAGTTGAGGTTTGAAAACAACTGTGTTTTTTTGCCAGCCATGCATGGCAAAATATGGTATAATTAAAGGCACATTTTTATTGTGATTCTCTTTTAATTGCTTATAACTTTGTAGAAAGAAGTGCTTGTATTTGTCTGAAAAGTTGTTCCTTGGAAATATACTTTGCTTTGTAAAGTCTTGAACAGGCAGTGTGCCAACTCTTGTGCAACTGGGACTCTATTGAAATTATACAATACTTAAATAATACAGCATTTTATTTTATAATCAAGATTCATATTGCCAAAATATAACATGACTTCTAGATAAAACTATTTTTTCTGTGACCTGAGTTAACTTGAGCAACTACCATGAAATTATCTTTTTATTTGATGATTTTAATTATTAAAGGGTAACCATTTTAGAATAGAAAGTGGATAGATATAAATAAAAACAAGTAAATTCATATGTCATTTCCTAGCTTTAATGTCAAGATACCAAGGCCTACCTGTGATATGTCACTATTCCCTGCATGTACAAGGGGCAGTTCTCAGAATCTGATACAACAAAATATAGCATTGATTCCCTCAAAACAAAGAAAAATGTCTAACTTTCCTGAAACTGTTTATTATTTTCCAAGTCCAGTAGTTGGATAGTAATCATTAAGATCTAAAAAATATAAATTCAAAACATGGGGAATATTTTGATAATACACATTAAACAAAATAATCATGAAACAAAATTAAAAGGGTTGCCATGATGAGCCTATCCAGGTGTAAATACCAGCTGATTATTAGCAATGAAGGACAAAAGCTGATGTTATCCAAGCTGACAGACCTTCCTGGGGGAGTGTGTTCTGTGAATGAAGCAATTCTTTTCACACTGAGAGTTGAGGATGATGAGATCTGCTGTCCTTGAGATCCCTCTAGGGAGATAATAAAGTCCTGCTGTAAGGACACCACTCAAGAGGCTCAATAGAGTTGTTGAAATTCTTCAGCTTTCTTCTCTTCTTCCTATACTACCCCAAGGTGGGTGTATATCATTATGGAATAGAGTTATGGGAAATTTTCATTTGCACTTCTTCCCTCAGAGAACTAAGAGTGGATCAGTTTTCAATTAAAAAAAAACTTTTAGTAAAATTTAGGGCAAAAATGACAAAATGACAACCAACCACTTGATTCACAGTCAGTAATTTTTGCCTGTGGAGTCACATGATGAATAGAGTGATTAGTTATAGCTGCAATGCAGCTATTTACCTCAGGTTTTATGAGATTTGTGAGTGTATCCTGGACTTGGATGCCTACCAGAATAAAACAAGGGATTTCCCACACTCAGGAGTCTTTTAAGGAACAGTATTTAACAATCCTATAGTAAATGTTTTTTAATTGAAAGCTTTGACTTATTATTAATGTAGTTACTGATCATAGATACTGCAATTAAAAAATATTTTAATAAAATAAAACCATGTCCCCAAAGCTCTTGGTAGCCACTTAAAATGAAGGAGATGTTATTTAAACCAGCATATCAAGGATACTGTATAAGACCAAAATGAAAAAAAATGTGTTTTCTTTGAAGCAAGAACACCTAGAATTTAAATGCCAAAAGAAACGAGGAGAACAGTTCTGCTATTTCTCTTCATCACTTCCCATACCAAGAAGAATGCCTGAAAGAGTGACAATTTTAAAATATTTATGTAAACAAAGGTGAGCTTCACAAACCCAGCAGGATTTTACATGTGGATAGAACAAGGGGATTTGAGTATGTCAATGCCCATCTTTAATATTAAATTATGCTGCTATTCTGCTGATCTATGCATAATTTAAGTAACATGCAGCTGTGTGTAACTATGACTCAAACACAACTCCTCATCCTTATCACACAGAGAAGAGTTTATTATTGGATATATTGTTCTCAACACACACACACACACACACACACACACACACACACACACACACATTAATCATCTCAATACAAACAGCAAGAAAGTCTCTCAGGCCATACTGCATAACTACTCCATTCTTCTTTTCCTTCCTAACTAAGCCCCTTCAAATACTTGCCTGAGCTTCCTCCCTCTAGCTTCTTCTCACTCTCTTTTGGCCACTTCTAGGCAGGAGCTCATCTTTAGGGAACATTCTTCCAGGGCTTCAGATGCCATGAGCATTTTATATTTGGTAGCATTTTGGTGGAGCATAGTCTCTCTTTTTTAGAAACCCATCTTCTCTGAGGGTCTGCTGTGTCTTCTTTTCCTCCTGCCTCCATGACCTTTGTTTTGGTAGTACCTCATGGTGAAAGACACCTGTCTTACATCTAATGGAAAAGCCTATCCAGACAAACATTTCTCCTCGACCTCATTCACGTAGCTCATTACATTGGCCCCTTTGCTCATCCTTACACTGGATGAATTGAGTTTGGCCTTAGGGCATTCTCAGTGGTTTTATCTGCCCAGAATATTGTTCTTGAAAGCAGCCTTCATGGTATATATCTTTACTGAACTATCATTACTACACAAAAGTTTGTTTTTGTAAATTATTTCATTTGGCCATTTCTTCATGGTTAATTGCTAAGTTTCGAACATGCTTCATGGCATTTTCTTGATAATTATATGCAATCTTCTGATACATCTCTTGCCTGTTTGCCTAGCTGGAATGTAAAACCTCAGTATTTAGCTCAGTCTCATTCACTAACATTATAGTGGTACCCAAGATTTGGTGTGCCTTATCACAGCGCCCACTAAATTTTTTGAATAAATGTATAGAGAAGAAGAATCATGCTACATTTATGATGCAGCATCTGTGCTGTCTGTCATTTAATTTACATGTCCAGTATAAACCATGACAATATTCTAAACAAAGTATGTATATATTCACATGCTGGTACATATATATGTATATAAATAAGTGAGAATAATCCAGCATTTTAACTAACTCAGAATTTAGAGATTATAAGTACAGAATTCAATTGCATCACAAGGCAGTGAATCTGATAGGTGCCACAAATCAATGTATTTATTTGTTCTTTCACCAAACATACTATGAGCATTTCTGCATAGTCTACAGTAAGGAATGGATCCAAAAAGAAAAAGAAACAAAAATGCAAAGATGGACTGCATATGCCAAAGAAGAAAAGTTAATGCAAGTTTTAAAGTTCAAGGCCAGTCTGAGCAATAAAAAGGGGTAGTTAAAGAAAATCTGCAAATAGTAGATAGTTCTGAAACTTGTGAAAAGCATAGCTTAAAGCTGACTTCAGAGGGTTAAAAAACAGACAAGAAGAAGATTTAGTGTGTTATGTAAAAATAATAATAGGCTGAAAAAATGAAATGAGTGACATTTTTAAGCAAAGGCACCTGAGAAACTCCAGGCTGTGGGACATCCTTTTTGAAGACACACTCGCCTCTGTCACTCCCTAGAGGATGAAGATATTTTGAATACTTAGTATGCAGCAAGAGACAAAAACTCCAGACAATTTATTTCAGGCATAAGAGGAAAAAGCCAATAGCAAGAAAAATATGTTCCAGACCATGACGATCAGATCAAATCATAATTTTGTGAAATATTATGTGGAACATCCTGCACTGCTTTTTATCCTAAAGAGATTTTTGGAGACCAAACTAGCCAAACTTTCATATGGAATTATTACCCTATTTTGAGTCTGTAATGATAGATATTACAGAATTGTCAGAAGATGTTAGCTTCAAATTTCGATCATTTACATTCTTATGTGTTTTAAGAATCACTCCACAGGAATATTTGACATTGGCTTTGAAAACCATTTTTTATCCTTCAAGAAAGTGTTTGATGTCTTAGAAAAACCACACAGTGTATTATCTATGACTATAGTTTTGGTTTTATTTTTTTGACAAGGAAAGCTTTTTGGTTGCTTATGTAAGTGCTAAACAATAATGAATCTGATTTAATTCCAACTATTTGTTTCTAGAGACTTTAAGTCAATTCTTACTCTTTTAAAATAAGTCTACAGCAAACTCTCAAGAGAATTAACTAAAATTCTCAAGAAAAACTGTTAGGGAAGTCTTACTTTTTATTGTCAAATACACGGATAAATTGTCTTTTTAACAAGCTCAAAAAATGTTTGGGTTGGGCTTCGGCTCTTAATAATTTATTAACACACTCATTTGTGCCTGTCAGGCAGCTGTGATCTCTATAATTTTTATGTTCTCCCAGAGAAAACTCATATTTATTATCTACAACAACAGAAGAAAAAATTAAAGCAACAGTACCTCCTTGTAATAGAAAGGATTAAATAGCAGTGGTCAAAGCAGACACAGAGAACAGGCTCAACAGCAGAACACCTATAAATCTGTAGTTATTAGCTGGGTTCACATCCTGCTTGATTCATATTCATCCCCCACCCTCTCTCTCCTTTCTTCCCTCCTTCCCTCCCTCCCTCTTTCTCCCTCCCTCTACCTCTCTTCAAGAGGAAATTCCTGTTTACATGGACAATCTCCTTGGGATTGTGGGGGAGTATGAACTGTGCTCTATGGAAAGAGCTGCAGTCATATGTGGGAAAACTGAGCTTAATATGGCCTGAGAGGGCTGTACATCTCTCAGTCCAAATTTCTTTTAAGAAATGTGTCATTCTCAGTCCACTGAACTCAAATAGGAACCTCCTGTAGGCATCAGTGTCTTGCAAACTCTACAGCTCATAAACCAGTACAGCTGACCATGCATGCAACCAACATTCTGATCTGGAAAATGAAAATAGAGTGACATAGATATAGAATGAAGCCTATTCTTAAGACAAATGCCTGTCTGGTACTTAAATACAAAGGGACTAGAGAAAATAATGTTTTCGTTGAATGTGTGAGTATTCATATTCATGAGACTAAAATTAAATGGCTGAATTAATGTAAGTAGGGGGTGTTAAAAAATTAACTGAGGTGCTCAACTATTATCTGGTAGAAACATTCAGTCTTAGACTGAGTTACAAAATGTCAAGTTTCAAAAGATATGTGGATGAGCAATTTCAAATAAAATCTTACAAATAAGTCACACAACTGCATTTTCAGTTGTGGAGTATTTTGTTTCAAGGTGAAGTGTTCTGATTAAACCACATTAGAGAGAAATGTGAAGTTTTGAAGACAGCATGCATGAGTGTGAGGATAAAAAGAAATACAAGGTTCAAGGGCATCTTTTAGAAGCAGCCTCAAACAGCTATGAAGAAATCAGTGCCCAAATCCTTTCACTACATTTGTTATGATCCATGTGTTCCAGCTTTAACTTAAACCATGACACTTCAAATCTCACTTGGTTCTTGCTCTTCATTAATCAATAACCTACTCATTTCCCAGAAGCATTTATAATTGTTTATAATAGTCCATACAGTAAGTGACAAGATGCTCTAAATGAGGTAAATCAGCGAATAAAAAAAGTAATGTTCCTTATTTACTGTAAAATAATATTTTTACAAAAATAGTATATTTCTACAAAGAATTCAAAAATGGACTGTCCAGGTGTAGATTAGAAGAAAGGACATATGATAGGTAGGATTTTAGTTGGGGTGGTAGGGGAGGAAGGGAAGGAGAAGGGAACTGGATTGTCATGTAATTTAATTATTTGTAATTCAAATATATAAAAAATAAAAACTAAAAAAATGGACTGTAGATTTAGCTCTGACCCTTCTATCAGTCAAGTGAGAAGTATGATCAGTTATAAAATTGTCACAGCATGTAAGACTTTTAGAAGTACCAATAGATTTAGAGTAACATTCATCTTCTTGCAGTCCCTCATTGAAAGTATAGTGGGACATCATCATCACTAGCAACCCTGCATCACTTAGCTCCCCAGAGCCTCTTTTCCTGTGGCTGGCACACTACATCCCCTAGAGACTTCAGTAAAAACATTGTTTAGTAAATGAATTTCAAAAAGACTGCCAAGACCACATAATATAATCATAGCTTTCCGATCTCCTCACTATATTCAAATACATTTTAGTGCTCTTTAGCAGACAACATGGACTGGAAGCATACACTTCAGTCTGTTTTCATATTATTTCTCAAAGCCATAGTTTGGGTAGGAGTTTGACCTGCAAAGGTTGTCATCTCTGGCAACACCTTGCAGAATCAGCACAACACAACATATGGATGCTTCTGGTTGACAGCTTATCTAAACGAAACCCCAAAGTGCCCCTGTTAGATCCCCATGAAGTAGAGGCTAAGTCAATCCCATTCCATCTCTATAGGAAAGTACCAAGGTAATGAGTTTTGTGTGGGACCAAAGTTTAGAAAAGTATTCTGATTATAGTATCACACACATGTTATCACAGTACATACAACACTAAAATTTCAGATTCTCAAAGTTGGGTATCTTGTTCATTTTCTTCCTTGCTGCCAGGAGAAATCATACGTAGCTGAAAATGAAAATTGTTGGACAGTGAATGAATGACACTGAATAAATAATGGAGTGATTCTAAATCAGACATACAATGGTAGGATTTAGCATTTGCAATGTGAGAACCACTTTTCAAACCAAGTCCTGTTAATATTGCTCATTCTTGTGTATTTGCAGCTATTCCTTTTATAAGACAATTGTTTAGCAAATTATAAAGCTTCTAGAAGCAGCAATGATTAATAATTGAATCCTGTTCATAAAGCACATATTTTCATTTAATAAATAGTCCTATATGACATCTTTATTACATATAGGTAATGTGTCATGTGTATTTGGATGCAAGGATGCCTTATATTAAGTTGGATGGCCCCCAGGGAGTCATGATCCAAAGGTTGGAAAGTACTGCAGAAGAGGTTTGCCTCTATTATTTTGGCCTCAAAATTTGTCTCAGAGGATTTTGAAGGTATACACTAGAGCCAATGACAAATGGTGTGGTTACATGCATGGGATGTAAACTCACATTTGGATCAGAGCCCCTCCATGATCTGGATGGATCCACATCACATACAGGAGTGAAACAGAGTGGCAACAGACATGAAGATTTGCACTTTGAGGAAAATCTCTGACAAGTGTCCCCTTCTTTCCAAGAGATGAGAGCTGGGTGATGAAGACTCATGAAGCCACTCTTGGTTCTTCATGTCAGGTTTATTTCATAGCACTATTGGCCCTACAAAAGGAAGATACAGAGGTGCAGCATCTAAAATCATTATCAGCTAGATCTACAGTGGGCTGTTTTCTGTCCCTGATTCTCACAGTAACATCTACAGCAAGGCCACCCTGATTGCACAGATTGAGTCACCTTTGGATTTCTCACATTGAATCCTTGAAGCTTGCTTTACATGGAGTGCCCTGAGTGGGGGGGGGGAGCAAAGGACATCACCCATGGTCTTTCATGTCATTGTCTGATGTTCATAATTATATTCTTAGTGAACCAATTTCATAACAGGGAGAAGAGCAGCTATGGCAGATCCCTGTTGAGACTCTGCCAATCAACATGACGCCAATGAATAAGCATCACTTTAACATTTTCCTCAATATCCAGTGGGTAACAGTGAAGACTTGGGGTCCTTTTGATCTTTGCCCCTTCTAGAGGCACCAGACAATAGTCTCTTTCTTGTAGTCCCTACTGACATTAATGCAAATATTTCTGACAAGTGGAAAATCTCCTTGTAATTAAATTTCTGTTGTACTTTAATGTTTGTTCCCTAAAGAAAGTTCCTGTTAGAAGATTTCAAGCTGTGATAATAACATTTTCTTGCTATGCTATCAAAATCTGTAATCTATTTTCTTTCCTGGACAAAACTCAAAGAAACTGTTAAATTTAAGAAAATCTTAGTACTTGTTTTTTTCAAATTTTGAATAAGTTGTTCTTGAATAACAACTTAGAGTTTCAGCAGAGTTGGGAAGCATTAGCAAGCCTACTGTTGAGACGTCTCAACAAACATCTCAGTTTAGAGGGTGCTGATATTTTTAGAATTGGATGTAGAGGTAAGGGTGAGCAACATCAAGGAAAGGGAACTGATATGTGCTTTGAGAGCCTTTGAGAATTAGCTTATAACTTCAATATGATGAAAATGATCTCTGAAAATAATTGAAGTAAGCTCAATTTTTCCTTTTGGAGTTTTTTCTATTTACTCAGGAATAACTTACTTAACATAATCATGAAATGACTAACTCCTACATTGTCTAACTTCATCTGTAGCAGGCTTTCTTTTGGGCCAGCAATCAGTTGTCAAATCATGGCAAGGAGACTCATTATTAGTTATCTTATAATTATCAAATGCTTATTTCTTGCTAACTATTATAACTTATATTAACCTTTTTCTTTGCATCTCCATTTTGCCTTGGGGTTTTTTGCCTTTCTTTTATTCTGCATGTTTTACTTCATGTCAGACTATCTGGCAGTTGCCTGGCTGGCTGGCCCCAGACATCTCCCTCTCTTTCTCCCTTGCTCTCTTCTCTATTCTCTTCTCTCCTCCCCGTCATTCATTCTGCCACCTGGTTCCACCTATCCATCCACTGCCTAGCTATTGGCTGTTCAGCTTTTTATTAGACCATTCGGGTGCCTTAGTCAGACAAGGTGAAGCAGCAACACATCTTTACAGAATTCAGCAAATGCAGCAAAAACAAACGTAACACACTTTACATAGTTAATGTAATATTCTACAACATTCATCAGTCAGTTGTCTTTGACTATCTTATGATAGCATGATCTTACATCAATAAGAACAAATCCCTCATAAGTCAACTTTTACAAATTGGCTATGTCCTATCCATAAACAGTACACATACATGCTTGACTTTGACTACTTTTATTTTATTAAATCACCAAACCTATCATTTCCCCCCTATTTGCCAATCTCAACTAAATCATTGGTTTTTGAAAGTAGGATGATAAGATATAAAACATTTATAGAAGAATTACTCTTGTCCTTTTGCATGAGATCAGTACTTCTAAAGTACAGATACAGAAAATACTTTGCTGCTGAATCTACTAAACACAAACAGCAAGCTCTTCATTTAGTATCCTTAGTAGAGTCATGTTTATTTCTCTGATTATAGAAAAATTGGAAGCATTCATTCTAGCACAGACAACAATAGTCACACTCCTGGGCTCAAAGTTGGGAATAGGTGGGCATTCATTGTATTAGAGTAGGAAGAGTTCCTAGAAACTGAGGAACATTTTTTTAAAACAAATATATAAGACTATAAGACGGCTCAAAAACATTGAGTAAATTAATCAAGGTGACAGGGAAGTATGCCATTACAGTAGATCAGGAATATTAAGCTGTTAACTTCTGACTCAATGATTCCTATCCCACAGTCTGAAATTCAGTCTGGAGCACTTAGTCACAGATGTTTTCAGGCTGTGTGAATGGAGACCCCATATTGCCATGGAAACCAAAATTCATTTGAAACATTGAAAGGTCTTCCTTATCTACTCCATTCAGAAGATAGGATAATGCCACTTGCAAAGTTAACTTATCAATTGACTATGGGTCCCAGCAAAATACATTTCTGAAATACATGTCCTGACCCTAATGTAGGGCCAAGTAACTGAGTGGAAGGGCACATGAAAAGCCCAGTAGCTGTAAAGCATTTCTGACATTTCTGAAAGCCTCAAGCCAAAAAAAAAAAAAAAAAAAAAAAAAAAAAAGATTTCAAAGTCAAGTGTTTCAGAGTATTTCAAGTGGATTCAGAGTATTTCTGGACACACTTGCTCATGATAATCATGTGGCTTCACTGCAGCTGAAGAAACAAAATGCACATTTTGTACTGTGCAATACACAGCACTGCAATGCAGGCATTGGCTATGAAGGCAAGGGCTCAACTCAAAATCTCAACCATCCTATGCTATAAATTGCACAGATTTTGTTGTACATACAAAATTTCCTCATCATATAGTAACATATTTCCTATCATTCTTCAGTATACAAGAATTAAATTAATATATCTTATATTTCATTGTATTATAAAGTTTGATTTTTAAAAATTATTGTTTAAGCTTTTGGCTTAAGGTTTATTTTAAAAGTGTTAAATGACTTTTGACTTAGGATTAGGAAACAATTTCCAACAATTTCAACACACTTATGCCATTGTATATGGTATATTTATGTAAAGTGGCAGTTTTGGCAGTGACAAACATAAAATCAAAATGTCAATCAACTATGAAAACTCTGAAGCTTCCTCACCATCTACTATCAAGTATCCCACTGACATTTAATTCTTTATGTAAGACTAGACACACATGTTCAACTCATCAGTAACAAATTTGCTTTCACTGTTAATAAATTGTAAAATTATACATTTACAAAGGAAGCAGTTTAAAGCAAATTTGTGAGTTGTTATCAGCAAATATTTGACTGAAATACCTATGTTATATACTTATATAACTGAGCCTACATAAATGTTTCTTGGACAAAAGAGGGTAAGGAGTGGAAAAGTTTAAGAAGCCATGCTCTAAACCATTTGTTGAAAGGAGGATTTACAGTTGACAGAAGCCATTCCAGTGGTCATGAGGTAGAACATTTCAGAGAATTCTGGCTTTCATTAGTAGATAAAGACATAAAACCCTTTCCCATTTCAAAGACGAATTGCCTATGATAATGCTTAACCAAGGGAAACAGACTAAGAACCCAGAGTTTCCCAGACTTCTGATGGATCTCTCGTTATCAGTCCCTTAGGTAAGTGGTGTTTCCTTCAATGCAGACAGGACTGACAGCAGGAGAGGTTCATTGGGAAGGTAAAGAGACCGCTGGCTTTGTTGTAAGTACCTGACAAGCTATTTTGTGACTATTAAATACATGACTTATTGGAGAAAAATATTCACTGTGCTCACGATGATAGCTTACTTTAGTTATCGTCCTCTCATAAATAAAAACTCCTAGTAAAATAAAAATTGTATTACAAAAGATGGTAGATTGAAGCAAACATCAACAAATATTAGAGTTTGGAATATTATAAGTCAGGACTTGAATTGGAATCTCTCTGGTGCTATATTTAGCATTCTCATCCACCAAAAAAAGCCGTTGTTTACCTCTGTGTTGTGTCAGACCTAACATCATGATCAACAGATAAAAAAAAAAAAAAAAAACCCTTTGAAATATGTTCAGACAACCCTATTATTCACCAATCAAGGCCTAAGTAAGGTTGGTGTAAGACAACATCAGAGCCAATCTGCCTGGCTATAACCTGATCCTTGGGTGTATCTAGCAATATATTTTAAAATTACCTTGATTTATAACTTTCTTTTTGTTACTACTATAAAATTTAATGAAACTCCTTCAACACTGGAACAGGGGATAAGATAACTTTATGTTACCAAGCCACAGCCACTCACATTTGTCTCTAGAGTAAGATATCATCTTTTCTTACCTTTAAGGTAAGAGTGGTTTGTTTGTATTGGAGCTAGGCTTTATATGGTATTCCTCTATAACCTCAGTTTCTCAGTCACCAGTCTGCTAATATTGAGAAAGAGAGAGAGAGAAAGAGAGAGAGAGAGAGACTAAGTCACCCTAAAGAGAGAATTTAAGATCCCCCACTGGTTCATCATCATGATAAATCCCAAACTTAAACTATCAACCTCTGCAATGCAGGTAGATGGAGACTGGTTCTGGCCTATGTTCTTCCCTGTAGCACCCACACTTAAAAAGTCCCAGACCACAGAGAGCAGCACTCAGCAATCCTCAGCCCTGAGAAGAGCTCTACTCTTCAAGAGGAAAAGGTACTGGGTGATTTCCAGTAGAAGAAAAGTACGCTCTCACTGGCCAAATTAGCCAAATTGTAGACCACCACAAGAGAACTGCACACTACATGAAAATTACTTTTCCTGTGTGGTCTGTTTTTACAAGGTAATGGATCCCAGAGCTTTTAATTACAATACTACCACATACAATATAACTTTGGAGTAGTTATTTAGAGTATTAACACTGTTTTTTTTTCCTGATAAGTAACATGATTATAAAAGTGTTTCTAGGAGCAGGAGAGATGGCTGAGTCCATAAACTGCTTGCCTTAGAAGCATGAGGACTTGAATCTGGGATACTGAGAAGGAGTCAGGAGCTCCCAGACTGACTCTACTGTTCTGGACCACTGAGGGTAATCTCATTCCAATAGCCTGTGATATTCTTTCAAAAGAAAAGGGAACATTTTCAATATCTAAAAATTATTGAAATCTGAATGGGTAGAAATGCTTATTGTCCTAAAATACATATTGTATACATGTATTGAATTATCATAACTACATATAAATGCTATGACTATAAAATAAAATTAAAATTTATATGAGGATAAATAAGAATGTATTCAGAAAAATAAATGACAATATATGCTGAGATTTCATAAAAACAGTTTCTATTATTGTCACCACTGTCATGGTTGCATACTATGCTTAATGTGTATCTATAAAACTCAAAAGTAACATAATACTGTACTATAGTACCCTGTTTATCTAATTGTGACATGTTTATCTACCATTGGTAGCTAGTATTCAGCTCTAAATGTACTTAATCAGAAGATTGAAATTCTGGATTTGGTCTAAGCATGCTATGTTATAAAACAACCTTTGATAATAATTTGTCACAGAGAGAATTCTAATAAGTTAAGTGATATGGAAACTTCCAGGAGAGGGGAGTATTTATATATTTTTATATTTTCTTCCCTATTCTTCTCACCTTAAAACTGTGCCCTAGAATCTTTTATTTACTCTGCTGACCTAAATACTGAAGACTGTGATTCAATCCTACAGGAATTCTATTGGCATTATAATAGCAAACAGTGCAATGTTGGGTGATCTACTGACATATAGGATAATTCAGTACTAAACACATCTTTTAATATAATGCATATAAAAAGAAAAACAATATACTTTGAAAGTTTCTGTAATAATGTAGTGGCCAAAAATATATCACGATTATTTTTATTTGTGTCTGGGGAAATGAAATAAATAGGAAATAAATGGGAAAAAGTATATTGCCATGCTATTTTAAATCTAAATTCACATGAGAAATTGTCAATGTATTTGAGTTATTCTAATTAAATCCTCTGTTACTTTAAATAAACATGGTATGGAAAACACTTAGAGAGAATTCACCTTTTCATCACACAGCTCCATTTTAATACTTGTATTTTTAAGTTTGGATCAATTGGAATGACTTACGAACATATCAAAATAGAGATACTGCCCCTTGATCTTTTACTGCCCAAAGGCTCCTTTTATTTACTTATTTTGAGTGAGGGGATTGGAGAAAAGGCCTAATCATTACTAATGAATTTGGTGCTGGTGAAAAACACCAGATGTGCCGTCACAGGGACTGGAGTTCTTTTATCCACAAGCTAAAGCAAAATACTTCTCTGTGTGGTTTGATTCCAGATGCAACCGGAGTACAGATTATCTTTCATTTCTAGACCTGTACAATCTCACCTTCATTAATCAGCATCTATACATTTCAGCACCCATCCCTTCTTGTAGGAATATCCAAGCAGCACAGAAATTTCTCTTTCTTGGGTTATTTTAAAAACAAGAAGACAGGGCATGAAACTTGGAGGTAGCCTTGTTTGGGGCGTCTGTGGGGAGGGGAATGTAAGTTCCATATGGATATGATCAAAATACATTGTATAAATGTGTGAAATTTCCAGGGATACATATAACATTATTTTTAAAAGGGAAATAACTATTTTTCATCTCATTCTCAGACAGCTTTTCTAAGAATAGATGTTTCACACCAGCCATGTCCTTTGGTAGACAGTTTATGTAAGGTTGAAGGGAAATAAATTTGGGGCACGCAAAGCGTGGGCAATAATCCATTTCAGCTATATAATTAAAGGCACATTCATGTTGAACCAATGGATAGTACCCACCTTAAAACTATTCAACTTAAATGAAAAACAGAAAATCCCTAGAGACTCATGATGGTGTTTCCAGCTGCCACACCAAAGGATGTGTTCAATTACAGAGGAACAATGTTGTAAGGACTATGACAGGTTTTTTTTTTGATAATTATTACTTTAAAATAAGTAACATTTTAATTCTTCCTTTAACACACCAGTCACCAAATTTGTGAAAGACAGCTTCTAATTTCCCAAGATAAAGCTGCAACCCCTGAGATTTAAACGACTTCATTGATGCTACCCAGATAGTAAAAGAAAGGATCCTAACAAACTCCAGGTTTGAGTGAACATATAACCTCTGTCATGCTGCCTCCCTGCTGCTAATCCTACATCCCCAGGCCAGACCTTAAACATACACGTGTCCAGCTGTCAGGTGAGTAGCACTCTGTCCTAAATGGAGTGCCGCCTTTTACTCACTACTCATTCCCACACCCTTATGTGTGCCACTGCTATAAAAGTTTCCTTAAGTAACATTTTATTCTACCCTTCACGTCCTCATTAGGCAGGTACTCCATGTACTATTTTCTTCTGCTTTTCAGTGACAACATTTTTCTTAAAATATACTACTATAAAAAAATCTCAAAATTTCTTTGAATGTTATTATGAATAGTGGCATAGTAGATTATAAAATATGTAAAATATTTTTATATATTCATGACAATCCACACTGGGTAATCACTGTCAAAATTGAAGTCACTGTACTTTAGCAGGGAAAGTAGCAGCGGCTTCCTTATTTTCGTCAAAACAGTGTTTTCTACACTGTTGCAAAATTATGGGAAAATATCAGAAAATGCCACGAAAAGTGTTAGCAATCTATATATCTTCCTCTCCCTCTCCCCTTTTTCTCTTATTCTCTCATTCCACTACCTCTTCAGATATTATTAATGAAACATTTTTATCATAATTTAAAGGGTAGGAGAGTTCTTTTAACAAGTGGTTTTCATCTAAATTTCGAGGGACAAAGTCGCCTCTTTGAGTGAGCAAGTCTCTCCTGCTGCCCTGACCGTTCCCAAAGATGTGTTCTCTATGTGACTAGCTCCTGCCACCTTTTCTTAGACACATGTTGACTGGGCCCTGTTGAGAGTCATGCTTTCCGGCTGTCACCTTCTTAGGCACAGAGTAAATACCTCACGTTAGACATGTATTCACTTAATGCTGACTTACTCCTTTGGAATTCAACTTATATTCTTGAAAATAGTACCGATCTTTAGAGACCTCCTCTTGCTTATGCAATGGTGCTCATTAAGTACAAAGGAGGGATAAAACCTTGTTGATTAGGATTCATACTGAATTTGTTCCAGGCATTGAGATAGATAGATATATATATGAGTCTCCAAAAATTTTTCTCTAAATTTGAGCTTTAGAATATTAGATAATTTTTAAATGTTCAGGACTAGGTAAATTATAAGTTCTTAATAATTATAATTTAAGATTTTAGGTTCATAAACATAACAACAATTTCATATATAGGCAAATATAATTTAAAAAGTAGATTTTAAATTCTTTATTTTAATAAAATAATACCTCAATAATCCATGTTTTAGATGTCTAAAATGATGTTTTAGACATAAACAAACCTGAGATTCTATCATCAAAATTTTCCATTAAAAATATTGACTGTCTAAAGGTAAGTAGCCTTTTAGTATACTTAATTAAACTGAAGATATTACATACTTAAAATTTTTAAGGTATATTGATGAATATTGGCAACTCAGACTTATCTAGTAAATTCATATAAATGGAAGAAAAAGAAAATAAACATAAAAATAGGGAAAAGAAACAAAAACTATCTCACCTCTCCACAGGTTGTATTGGTTACTTTTTGGTTGCTGTGATAAAACACCATGACCAGAGACAACTTTGGACGAAATGTGTTATTTTGACTCATAGTTTCAGAGGAATAAGAGTGTGTGTCCACAGAGAGGAGCCTGGCAGTGAGTGTCAGGTGTGGCAGCAAGAGTTGAGAGATGGCATCTGCAACAAACAAAACAGAGAGAAAACGAAAATGGAAAGGAGGTGGGCTCTGCACTTGAAAGCCTGTCCCTAATGACATAATTCCTAAGCAAGGATGCATTCTCTAATCCTCTCCAGGGACCAACTGGGGACTAAGTGTTAAATACTGGAGACATTTCTCATTCAATTCACTACACAAGTCAAACAAAAACATCAAAACCTTCATTTACTGTCAGATTATCTTTTTATGGATTGCAAAACCAGGTGGAATAAAATATAAAACAATAAAACAATGAGGAAAGAAATGCCTAAGATTTATTACAAAGAGTTCAAATTTCCTCTATCATTAGCCAGTGTTTTCCTTGCAAACTTTATAAGATCTGAATATTCCTTAATGTCTCCGAGTTTCCTTTTCTTCTGGAGAAAGGAAGGAGAGAAGGAAGGAAGGAAGGAAGGAGAGAAGGAAGGAAGGAAGGAAGAAAGGAAGGAAGGAAGGAAGGAAAGAAGGAAGGAAGGAAGCAAAGAAGCAAGGAAGGAAGGAAGGAAGGAAGGAAGGAAGGAAGGAAGGAAGGAAGGAAGAGAATCATTTTTAAAAAGGAATAGTTCTCATTATGTAGCCCAAGCCTTCAAAGTCACAATCCAGAAGCTACAGCTGAGGACAGTGCTTGGATAAAGACATTTTACTGCTTTCATTGGAGCTATGGGATTCTGAGATCAGCAGCAAGCTATCACTGGGGTTGATAGTTTCAGTCTTCCCTTTTGGGGCCACAGCATTCATTTGCTCTGGAAGATTGTTCATTGTCCCTAAGTGGGAAACACAGCCTGTGCTTATTGATGTCTACACATGCCTTTGTTGACTTCTTTGCTCAACCTTATACTTGCTTCTTACCAGCATCTATGTCCTCAGTGCTCAGGGCATCACAGTGTATCTGCTCAACCCCACCAGCTCCCTTAGAACTAGGACCCAATTTGGCCAAAATGATTCAGTGCTGGCAGATATAATGAACTGTACTGCAGTTTACTACTTCCAAGTGATGAGCCTTAATCCTCTCACCACAAGGGCAGTTTCCTTTACGTCTGTATCCCACTTCCTGATATTATGCAGTCTCTAAGAAGTTCTATGTGGCCAGTTTAATGTACTGTATACCTCTGTTTCTTTGATTATAACCCCTAGCATAGCTGTAGGAATTAGAAGATGAAAAAAAAGTGACCAGAATTTGTAGGTACCCAGAAAATTGGATACTATAATCATCTAGAAAGATTTAATATGACATTTCTGTTTCATTCTGTCCTCATACAACTAAATCCAAAGTATCTGGGTGCTGTTCCCTGGAAGAAGGGAGCATTTACCCCCTGGGGAATCCAAGCAATCTTACTGACATGGCCACCTCTCTGGCTTCTATCTGGGTGGCTAGAGTTTCTGTGTCTTTCCATCTCAGCTGGTTTACAAGTATGTGGGCAAAGTTATGCACATGTTTTCTAGGTTATTCAGAAGATTTCTTGATGAAGTCTGTGGCAGATGCTAGGAAAACAGGTATTGTAAAACTTTACAAGTTTGCCTTTTACTTTAATAAGACTCTCTGAACGATTTTGAAGACTACTTTAGTTCATGTGCTGTCATTTGTAATAGCAAAACTTTATTGAAAATTGCTTTGGGAACTTTGTGAGTCCCTCTGGCTATTTTGCAATGTTGGTAAAGTAGAAAATTATAGCAGTTATTTACCAAGGAGATAAAACAGGCAAGTATCACTTGCAGGTTTCCTGTAAACAATTGAACAGTTTCTTTAAGGTACAATGTAGGGACCATCTATCAGTTCATGTTACTTGAGATGTGTTTACATTAAGATTTCATTTCCTTTCTTAAGCACTTTAAACTTAGTAGGTGCAATGATGCTCAGTGAGTCCAGACACTCCATAAAGCCTTTTGATGATGAGAGTGATGAAGTTATACCATGGGTGTTCTTCTCTTTTCTCAAATATAATGCCTCGATAAAGTTCAGACCACACATTGTCTTATCAGTTTGTTGTCTTTTCTTAAGCCATATAACATAGCTGCTTTAACTTCATTTCCTTACCAAAGAATAATAAAAAAGGGACAGTTTTCTTAAAGCAAGCTGTATTTTCTTGTTACAGGTAATATTGAGAAACTCCATCATGGGGAATTGTGTTCCAGGATTGTTATTCTTTGCCTGCCTCCCATGGTCTTTGTAAATCCTGCTCTTTGGGCAGTGTTCCCACAGGTTGTTCTATAAAGTAGGGGCTTGGGGTCAGGGGCCAGTGGGCTTGCTTTCATGTATGCAGCTCTAACTGTAACCTAATGCATCCCCCTCCAGTGAGCAAAGCGTTTGTCTTCTCAGCATGAATTATCTGTACACAGAGCAGGGTAGGACCCCACAGACCTTTTGAAGATTGACGTTTAGAGAGAGTCAAAACTCACACACTTGAGGTTTAACAGCACTGTTCATAACGAAAAAATAAATATAGAATCAATGCTCACACTTCATGCTTTGACAAAGCTCAAAATACTAATTAGCTTAACTTCTAAAAGTAGTTCTCAGATATCCTACACAAGTAGAGATTGAATACATGTGGGCTTCACATAGCTAATCCTTACAGTTGCTTCCCTGGAAGACAAAGAAGAGCCAAAAACACTGCACAGGCCCCTTCCAATCAAAGTGCCTGAGCTTTAAAAGTTAACTTTACTGCCTGATTCTAACATTTGTGTTTTCCTTGCCAGACAGGTTCAAAAGAATGTCTGTTTTTATTTCATCAAACTTAATCCATACACAACATCCTTCTCCACTCTTCACTAGACGGCAGCTATCAAGTGAAGATATGATGTCTGTGTTTGGGTTAGTGACTTTAAATTCTAATGGCCATGATGTAATCATTGCAATCAAGAAAAGCTTGTCTGTCTTTACATTTAGGTCCTTTGCTATTGGCCTGGTATATTTTGAGCCTTTTCATTAAGCTAACCACAATTTGCCTAATTTGTAATTATCAGCAAGCCTGCTTTGCACTGGGTTGTGGCCCCAAATTAAACCCAATTCCAGTGGTTTTTGTTGTGGTAACTGTTCTGACAAAAGAGTTTATAAATGTTTAGATATGAAAAGTTCGTCAGTGGTACTTTTTGTTTTAGTGTACTGATGTTTGTGCATTTGAATGTTTTGTTCAAATTATACATTTAAAAAATTATACCTAAGATTTGAATTTTTCTTTTTCCCCAAGTAAATGTTTAGAGAATATTACAAGTCTAGAACGAATTTTAAATATTTTCTTCCAAAGGTAAAAAGTAAAACAGACACAAACATAAATGTAAACTGTTTTTCCTGTAAATCTTCATTTTTCTAAATAATAAAAGCTTTTATAATTGAAATAAAATTATACAAATGTCTCTATTGCATAAAGTTAAGCTAAGTTAAACTAAACTCCACTGCATTTAAGCTTTAAACAAAAGCTTTTAAGAATTACAGTTTAGTTCTTTCTCATGATCAACAAGAAAGGACTGCAAGAACTCCTCCATCCCTTCAAGTTTGGACAATAAATGCTAAGAAAATAGGAAATAAAGAAGCAATAAATAAATTAATTGGTTAAAAAAATAACTATTCCTGCAGACAGATTTTCACTTCCAAAACAACATTAGCATTATACCCTATTTCTGACATATCCCAAACTTACAAAAACTGTCTTAGTTTGTCCATCTTAATGTTCATTATCTATATGGTCTGCAGTGGGTTAGTTTTTGGCTTTCAAAGTCAGAGGAAGTGAGGGGGGAAGAAAAGTGATTCTGTGGCTTATTCAAGCTACCACTGGGAAACTGAATAGAAGCAGTCTCTACTCCCCAGTCTCTGTCATGCTTCTTAGGGGGAGGGGTGTCTTTGTTATTGTTCTGTTTTGAATTGCTAGAGACTGAAACCAAGGTCTTGCAAATGCTTAGCAAGCACTCTATCACTGAGTTATATCCTTAACCCATCTACTTATTCTAAACTGAGAATGACAACCTACCCAAAAAGTGATATGAATGATTTCTCCTGTGCATTATTTAGTGTAACCAACACCCAGTGATACTTTGCTGGGGTGATGGTCATTATTAAGCCCTACAGGATACTGAGCCTTAAGGTTAATCAATGAACCCATCTTAATTTATCACTTGGATGTCTAAAATAATAGATTGGCACTCACGCCTTGTATGACAATATTATAGGAGATGTCATTTCATTTCCACCAATTAAAACAGTAAAAGTAAAGGACAGCAGTATTAATTTATGTTTTAAGCAAAATTACTTTGAGAACTTATTCCTGCTTGGTTCTTGATATATCATAATTAAAATACCTAATGTGAACATAACCATTAAAGAGAACTAACTTCAAGATACTCATAGTGACTAAGTGCCAGATATCCAAGGGAGCAAATCTGTTAGGTGGGAACAAGTGAAATAAAGTAAACTTAATATGATATATATATTTAGGTCAGTAGGTGTGATGTTGTCTGTTTTGTAAGTTATTGCTCAGTCCATGCCTATTAACTGTAGCCTTAAAGCTTTATTTAACATATAATTTGTTTAAAAGGAGGATGCCTTTTAAATCTCCTAATTAGATCTAAACATGAGGAGGCAAGTCCTGAAGGTGTCATAGGAAAGATAAATCGTTATGTTTCCTATAAGATTGCATTTTTTATGGCTGCAAATTCTTTGAGTTAAATTCTAATAAGCCAAGAAAAATATTAATGTTTTATGTGAACTTGTGAGACAATGATAAATTTTTATGTTTTTAAATTTTATGAAGTAAAGAGTTTGAAGGGCAATTGACCATGAATAGAACAATGAAATATCCATGCAAGTTTAATGTTTAATTTCTAGTAAATGTGAAGTGTGCAGTATGCGTTATCTTTGCATGAAATGTAAATGCAAATTGATACAAGTTGCATTTGTGTTTAAATTTTGTCTTAATTATAAATGGGATATTAGTGTTATCCTTGCAATAAAGTTATTCTTCCATGATAAGAAGCTATGTGTTTAATTCTGTACTCTACAGATGACTCAAGCCACTAATGCATGGATCAATTGTTCTTCAACTGAATATATCTTTTCTGTCACTCTGATTAGTTAATGATCTATTACTTAATGTATCATGTGTTATATAATATGATATATTTACATAGTTGTTTTTATGTTACACTCTTAAACATGCTAAAATCCACTCAAGGGATTGGGCACCAGCATCAGCCCACACATTTCTCTGTGCATAGTCACATTTCAATGTAAGATCAGTAAGTTTGGTTTGCTATAATTCCTTTTGTGAAGGCTTGGTTGAGTCTGAAGAGGAGGGGCAGGATGCCATAAACATCAGAAGAAAGGAATTGAATCGAACAACCCAAATGAAGGGTTTGTATTGTAGCTGTGTTTCAAGACAAGGCTGAAAATATAGCTTCAGTAGGCCCTGTGCAGCTCTGGGATACAGACTAAAGCTAAAATTGGTCCTTTGGAAACAGGTGTCACAATGTTAATGCTAGAATGCCAGGGGTTCACAAAACTAAAGATATCTGACAGAGGCATGCCTAGGAGACACAATGGAAGTGTCAAAGTGAAACATACACATTACAGGTCACAGAAACCAAGTGAGCAACCTCTGATCTTTGGAGTGAAGACGGAAGGTTTACAGACCTCTGCATCTTTCCACCAATAGCCAAAACCCATTATTTTGTTAGATCTATCATAATTTCAAATATGACTTTTATCTTTATATTTTTTATTTTTTTATTGAAATTAGATTCTTCTCTCATACAATACATCACATGCACAGTTTTCCCTGCCTCCACTCCTCCTATTCCTTTCACATCTCCCTTCTCCCTCAGATCCACTCCTCCTTCTTTTACTCTTCAGGAAAGAGCATCAATAGATGACAGCCAAACAGGACAAAACAAGATACTTGACAAGGTGAGTATGACTTTTCTTTTTTCTAATATTTAATTTAGAAACAATTTATTTTACATATAATCACAGTGCTCTCTCCCTCCCATCCTTCCATGCCCCCCACCGGTCCCCCCTCATGCCATCCCCATCCACTCCCCAGGGAGGGTGAGGCCTTCCATGGGGGATCATCAAAGTCACATCATTTGGGGAAGAACCCAGGCCCTCCTCCGTGTATCTAGGCTGAGAGAATATCCCTCCATATGGAATGGGTTCCCAAAGTCCATTTGTGCTCTAGGGATAAATACTGGTTCCATTGTCAGAGGTCCCATAGACTGCCCCATAACTGGCTTTTATTTTTAAAAGTAGTACATGGGTGAAATAAAACATATTTATAAACCTGGCATGACCCACACTATGGCATGACCCACACTATCAGTTTATGAATTTTAGTGTTTATAAAGAGGAACTATGGAAAGATTCAAATTTTCAGACATAAGAAAATATGTATTGCTGTTTTGCAAATATAATAAAAGATATAATATGATATCCTTTGGCGCAGTTGGCTATTCAGGACTAGTGCCTCCGCTTATCAGGTACCACATTGCTTTACTCCATGGATAAGAGGGTCAGAATTTCTCAAATACGCTGTAAAATGTAGCTTCTTTGTCTATTGTTTTTAAATAGGTTTTTTAAAACTCCTTTATTTACTGCTTAATAGGAGCAAAACCAAACACTAGATTTACCCAGCTTAAAATTCGCTGTGGCACATAAGTGATAGCCTGCTTAGGTAGCTATTGTCTTGTTTGGTGTCGCCACCCAGGCCATCTCTCCAAATTGCTATCCACATGGACACAGGCCCTGTCCATTTTTCACAGCATAATGCTCACTGCTGTCTTCCTTTTCTGAACTATCCCTGTACTCCAAAGTTGACTGACTTATAGCCATACTTGGAATAAGGAGATTCCTCTCCCTAGGAACAGCACCCACCCCCAATTCTTAGTCTTCCCCCTGATGACCTTAGATTTCAGACGCGGATTTATTTATTTATTTATCTTTCTTTCTTCCTTTCTCTCTCTCTCTCTCTCTCTCTCTCTCTCTCTCTCTCTCTCTTTCTTTCTTTCTTAGTTCTAGTTAGGGAACAAGCTTGTTTCACATGTAAGTCCCTTCTCCCTCTCCCTCCCCTCACCTCCATCCCTCCTCCCCACCCCCAGCCTACCCCCCACCCCATCCACCCACCACTCCCCAGGCAGGGTAGGGCCCTCAACGGGGGCTCTGCAAAGTCCACCAAATCTTCCTGTGCTGGTCCTGGGCCCTTCCCCATGTGTCCAGGGCAAGAGTGCCTCCCTTCACGTGGGATGGGCTCTCAAAGTCCCTTCTTACATCAGGGAAAAATGCTAATCCACCACCAGAGGCTCCCTGGAGTGCAGAGACCTCCTTATTGACATCCATGATCAGGGGTCAGACCCCGATTTCTACTGTGTTACAGCTGAATGTGCTACGGGGTCTGCTTGCCCTCATGCAGCGTGGCACCCCACTGTGCAGATCCACCCACTCCAATCTCAGCCTCATAATCCCAGCAGGCTGAGAAAGGGTCCGATGTGCAGGGACCCTGGTGCTCAGCCCTCTTAACTAGAGCAGGCTGGCACATATTGCTGTCCCCTCCCCTGCAGTTTCTTCTAATTGAAGAACTGGGTGATGCCCCCCTCTTCTCAATGTCCCACTGCAATCTCAGCATGGTCCCTACCCAGCCAACACAGAAACTGGGGCTCTGACTTCCTTCTGGTCTCAAGGACCCTTTCTTCCTCACATTTCACTGAAGCCAGAAAGAGGAACTATTCTTACTTTCAATAACACATGCAAACTCTGCTTCTTGCTGGGTGACAGGAGTGACATGTCTAAATAAGGACCTAGGCCACATACAGGTTCTCCAGAGCAGGCCTATACCAGTGTAGAATCCTTTCTCTTTTCATAATCATGGCTGTCAGTGTCATTGTTTTCCAATGCAATCATGGCTAATACCAAATCTCTATGAGCACATCTCGTCTATACACTGCTCCCCAAGTCTCAAGCCTAAAACCTGAAAACAGTGAAATGTCCAAGTCTAGTAGGCCAGATGTCTTGTATTAAGAAATGCAGATGAGAGAAGCATATCAGAATTTCCAAAGTGTTACCTGCCTTGCTAAGTTGTGCTGAAAAGGAGAAAAATTAAACTTTAATGGTGTTCTGTTCTTCACGCCAAACTTACCAAGGTACTTTTGTAAATTGTTTCTCCAACTTTATTCCAAGGTAATGTTGGATCATTCAAGCCTTATCACTACACGTCTGGTGTAAACATGCCATGAACACTCTCTGACTTGGGGAACGAGGATTCTGAGTCTTTGTAACAGATTGCAGGATTTAACATTTCATTCTAATTTCTACTCTCTGAATTTGGAAAGCCCTCAAAGCACAAGATGATTTAACACAAATGATGTAATGTTATGTACATATATTTAGCCTTTTCCTTGCCAAATTTCCATTCAAAAAAAGAAATTAAAAAAAAAAAAACAGAACAAAAGACATTACAAATGGTGAAGCTGTTAGAATCCCCAGCTCCTCCACTGGAAATGGAACACTTGTTAAATTCTTCAGCAAGGTAAATCCTGGTTAAAATGTCCCTCTGATTTAGTGTGTCACAACTTGTTGATGAGTAGTTTCTGATTATGTAAACAAAATCAACACTTGAACCTCCTAGTTTTTATGTACTTTAGGAAGATGTCATAAAACCACGTTGGTATCTGAAAGGATGTAAGGTTTGCACACTGCTTTTCCACACATCTGCCTAGGTCCATAAGCAGCAGTAATGCAGGGATGCAAACTTCTCTTCACAATGGCATGAGAAATTATTTTTGTTTTTAAAGGCAAAAAAGAAAATATTAAAATTTCCTTCAGTGTCCCTTCCAATGATTTAGCAAACTTGATGAAATGAAAACCATGATATTACAAAGAATGGTGACTACTGAATGAATTTATAATGGAAAAATACCAATGTTCAAGATATTTGCTGTTCTTATTTTAGAAGATGGCTGCGCAAAGGCTGCTTAAAGAGAAGGATAAGATTTCACATTTTATTGGCGTTTAGGGAAACTTTATACCCTGTTTCTGGAAAATCAGAAAGGGAAGTGGTTATAAGGAATCCACATAATAATGTATAGGAAAGCCAACTAGAATTTACAAGGGGCGAGCGGCAGGGGCTATGCTTGTGTATCAAAGAGCTGCCAAATCACATGCCACACAATTTATTAATCATGAGTCGTTCCACCAGCCAGCAGTTTCTCCATTTTCTCTTCATTTATGATTTCATTCTCACTAAGCCACTAAGTTATTTTGGTGTAAAATATGCATTATGAGTGAAAACAGCATGGGACAAAAATCAGAAGAAAGTAAACACTTGGTGGCTCTTGAAAGCAGATGAACACTTTCAGATCTCATGTTGTCTACATCTCAAGATTCCCGTTTTGTTGTTAAAACAACTACACAGTCAGTTTGGCTTTTAAAGCAACAAGGCCTCAGCGTGGTTTGAAAGTCTCATGACCGATCTTGGTTGGTGCTAAGAAATGCTGATGGCCCTTGACCTCACTCAGTTTCCCAGTGAGAAGCAAGGAAAGGCTTGTAGATAGCTACCTACAGATTTCCCTGAGAACTCACTTGAAAATTTTCTTTTATCATTTTGAGAAAGGTCAAATATATGTGTCCCACTGCTGTCACGTCCACCAGTGTGGCACACAACATGCATTTGGGGTTTTTATGCATAGATACAACTCTGTGTGATGCATTCTCTAAGCATGGTTAAATGAGATTGAACTGCTGAGCTCAAGAATTCACATCCAAAATATCTTCTTTTCATTGTACAACATAGACTAAACAGCATTGGCTGTGGTGATCTGGGATAAGTTGTGCTGAGCTGTGGTCAAGAGAACCCTGTCTCTGAATTCGTTTTTTTGCCAGTTCCCCTCACATGAGATGAATTCAAGAAACACCCTGTCCTTTCCTGGCCATGCCAAATGCTTTTTTCCCTATCAGGGCCAGCATGTCACTGTGCTTTTCATCTTTGACTCAGCCCAGTGGAGTGCTGTAAGGAAAGTATGCTCATTTAACCGTACCCCCACCAGAAACAAAGCAGGTCTGTTTGAATTTTCTGAGTGATCTCTTTCTACTCTAGTCAGTCACCCACAGAGGCTGTTCAAGCAAAGGGAAATGTAAACACAAAGCAATCTGAGTCTTCCTTGCTACTTGGCAATTTTCAGGGCGTCTCCTCTCATCTGTCTTCTGAAGGCTGTACCAGCAGATGTAGTCCTGACTGCTCTAGCTTCTCACCATACTCATGAATTGTCAGAAGGGAAACATCATCTGCAGATTTGTTCTTAAACTGAACTCATATCTCTTTCTTTGATCTTTTCTCTAGCCCTTCTCTTCCTTGGTGCTTTTTCCCTCTTCTTATGGAGACCACAAGGTGGTACCATTTTGTCACAGCAGATGCCCTTGCATCCTCTTTAGTTTGCCCAGTGTTCTTGTTCCATCACTATTTTGGCAGATTAAATGTAAAATGTCCACCACAGAGTTGTGTGTTTGGTCACTTGGTCCCCAGATGTTTTAATGCTTTGGGAGGTTGTAAAACTTTTGAGACACAGAGCAGATATACAGCCCCTAGGATGGGCTTTGACAATTAAAACTGGCCACGGTCTGATCTGCCAGCATTTGAAGAAGCCAGTCTATGAGATCTCCTCACCACGATGGAGCCTGAGCTGAAACTGTGAGCGTGAGCCTAAGGAATCTGCTTTCTCTTTAGACACTGCCTTCGGGTATCTTGTCACAGCACCAGGAAAGAAACTAATACAATTACCATTACTATGCTTCTAGAACCCATAGAATCCTAGACTTTCAGAAAAGGAAAACTGGCAGGGCATTGCATTTCTTATTTCTACAATTGTTTGCTTAGATGCAATCATGTGATTCTTTTTAGATCTCCCTCTATATGCTCACAGTTTTAATAAATCCATTTGTACTAAGACAATGACTTCTGGAGCTGGAGAGATGGCTCAGTGCTAAAAAGCACTTACTACTCAATTCATTGGACTACCTGCAAATCCTGCTCCAGGTGACCTGCTGCCTCTGGATGCTGAGGGCGCAGCACTCATGTGTATACCTACAGGCACATATACACCCACAAACATCATTAAAATAATTAAAAAATTTAAAGATAATGAATTGTGCGATTTTCTTTCTTAGACTTTATCTTTCCTTCTTTGCTATGTTTAGTAATTGTTTCTTTCCAGATAAATTATCCCCCTCCATCACTCAGACCAATAAACACTTTCTATCCTAGAATTAACTGAATGGCCTCAGGCCATCCTGCTTTCATCAACCTTCCCAATACTGCATCCTCAGTTCCTATAGCTGATCCTGGCATCCTCCTTCCTTTTGTCCTTAATTTGAAAGTAATATGAAATTCAATCCACCTTTCCTGTCATTCCAAGCACCATACATGTCTTTCTGTTTCTCTTCGTGGATTTTTTATAAAACATCAAATAGGATGCTCAAAGAGCACGGGGGTATAAGAGCATTGGCTCCTGTTGGTCTAGTTGAGAGCCTGGACGGTGAAGTCACTGTTGTTCATGGTATCACTGGTTCTTTTTACTATGACCATTTGTAAACTAGCAATGATAGAATGTCACTGACCGAGCATTGCAAGTTAGAAACCACTCTACAATCAAACCATCTGCTTTCTAATAACTATAATAATTATCCCATTATTTAGAGAAGTAGTCATCATATTGATGTTTTGTAAGTATTGCAGCTCAGATGGAAATGTATCCTGGCAGTAGGGAGCTGTAGGGGGAACCTTTAGCCAGCCTGCTTTACTTAGGGGCTGGCTAAAGGCTCCCCTACAGGGAGCCACGGAATACACAAAGTCACTGTTAACCATAGCAGCTTAGAGATCTTCTCCAGGGAAAGGTTTCCCCAATACAAGTGTAACAACTCTCGTCTGGCAGGGGAAAGTTTCCCCAGGGAAAATTTTATGGCTCTGCTCCAGCTCAGGCTCTGGTGACATTGTCATAGCTGGCTCTGCTCCAGGGAAAGTGTCACACCATGAAACAAACCTCACTCACGAGATTCATTGGGAAGGAAATATCAAGGAGGGTGACTGTCTTTAGGGTGAGAAGCAGCATTAAATTAAATAGGGTATAGACCTTATGCAGGAATTCCTGGGGAAGCAGAGCTTTTCAGGGTGATTTGGGATTAATGGATTTTTGTAGCCTGATTCTGGGACAAGCTAAGGAATTGTTGGAATTTCAAGCCCTGATCATGGATCAAGTCAGAGTCAGGATGTTTTTCCTTGCCTCAGGTCTCAGGGACAGGGCATTTTTTTTCCCTTGGCTCTTTTCATCCTACATGTCTGTTTTTTGTTTTTTGTTTTTAAACTGGGAATTTTTCTACACTTTCATTAGTTAATAGTGTCACAAGAAAAATATAAAAAAGATAGAACAGACAGGCCTGAAGGTAGGAACATGTAGACAAATATTTCTAATGCTGAAATGCATATACAGAAGGGGTGTCACAAGATAGTTGTCCCTTACACAGAAAATGCAGCTTCTATAGCAAGAAACTCAAAATTGTTCCTTGTGTTAGCCACACTGAGGTGATACAGCTCTAGTCACCAAGAATTTGCTCAGTGAGGATCTTAGATGGGATAGATGTGGCCACTGTGGCTACCCACCTCAGACAAGAAAGTGGAGCCTGCTTCCCCACACCCCAGATTTAGTTAAAAAGTAATTCTAACCTTTTGTGAGATACTTCTTTACTTTGATTTAATAGAATATAATGTTATTTATGCTTCCTTAAATTCAGAAGGTAATTTTTTAAAATGTTCTAACAGAGTTTTGTATTATAGAACCCTAATTTAACATTGATCTTCTAGAAAATAAATTTTAATTGCAGTCACAACAATTTGACAGGTTTTCTGAGAAAAATGAAACAGAGGAACACTATAAGTCAAATGGACAATAGAACATTTAAACCAACACTGAAGCATACATGCTCTTTCCAGCATCCACGAAAATTTGTTCAAAATTGATTATATAATGGGACACAAAACGAGTCTCAACAAATATTTTTTAAAAAAAATGACACATGGTATATACTTTGACCAATCAGCTTTCCTGGAAAATGTTCATTCAATGAGTCACTGGTCTGGTTCAAGGACTCTGGTTTCTAGTACACTATCATCACTGCATCACTGGGACTCCTTTGGGATATCCGGTTGTTGCCCTAAGTCATAGAGATCCTGCTAGTATTGTTTCACAGGACCAGTCCCTTCATGAGCTCCAGCAGGTCCTATATGGGGTAGATGTGGCCACTGTGGCAACCTACCTCAGACAAGAAAGTAGAACCTGCCTCCCTACACCCATGCTATCAGAGTCAGTCAGGTCATCTTTCTTGACATCAGGAATCAGCTCTCGTGTGAAGGTCGGGATCAACTTTCTTGTTGCAGTATCCAGTGAGAGGCAGGGCCAGCTTTCCTTGGGCCAGCAAAGGGTGGAACCTGCTCAGGGTTGCCCTCTGATTTCCTCATGCATGGTTCCTATAGCCCCTTGAAGTGACATGTGCCACAAATATCAATACAGACACCAGCTGAAGCTGGACCATGGACCCAGACACGGCCCTCAGCAGTAGCTTGGGCCCAAGTGACATCCTGGCTTCAAGCAGAAGCATGGGCCACTCATGTTAAGATGATTCTTTTGGCATCATGCCCCCAGACACCACAAATCCCTCAGGTTGCATTCTCAACCGTGGGGCTCTAGGTTACCTTTGATGGCAATATAGGACTTGGACTTAGGCACGACCTCAGGGGCAGTAGGACCAGTGAGCCTGACATGGTCCTGAGCAGCAGCTGGGTCTGGATATTATCATTGCCCCAGGTCGCAGTGCATGACACTCTGGTTAACACAGCTCCAGTGTAGGCCACATATTAATATTTTCCTCTCCTGAAATCTATTGAGTCATGCCTTCAGAGTTCAAATTACCCTCAGAACCACTACCTTCCATGCTCCTACTAGTGTGGTCCATTAAGTGTCCAATTGCTTTTCTAGTACAAAGTTCCAAGTTGTTCCATATTCCTCCAAACAAAAGCATTGCCTGGGCTATCACAGTAGTACCCCTCTCCTGATTCCAACTTCTGCCTTAGTTATGTTTCTATTGCAGTGAGGAAACAATTTGACCATGGCAATTCTTATAAAGGACAACACTTAATTGGGGCTCACTTATAGGTTAAAGGCTTAGTCCATTCTCATTATGAAGGGAAGTATGGTGGCATGCACATAGACATGGTGTTTAAGAGGTAGCTGAGTTCTACGTCTATATTAGCAGACAACAGGAGGAGAGAGTGTCTCTGGGTTTTGCTTGAGCATCTGAAACCTCAAGCCACCCCCCTGTCATACTTCCTCCTAAAAGATCATATCTACTCCAAAAGGACACACGTCCTGTGAGTGCCACCCCCTATGAGCCTATGAGAGTCATTTTCATTTAAACAACCACAGCTGATAAGTTACTATTATTATTAGTCACAAGATCAAGATTATATATTTATCTCTAATTGTCTTGTAAGTATAGAATTAAAAGTACTCCTCATCATGCTAAAAACCTCTGTCCAGTCTATATATCCAACCCTTTGGACAGAGAATCTTTTGTTATCATGCTTTTTTACCCAAAGCTACAACTTTTGCTAAAATTTGAGGGCAGGAGTCTAATCCAGCTTTTTTGCAGACACCTGTTAGCTGCTTTTTCTACAATGTGAATTTCAGTAGAGATCACAGACCATGGCATTATTAATATATCTAAAACTTTTATCTCTTCTGTAAACTAAAAAAAATCATGTAAGTTCAGGAAGTCAAGTAAGACTTAGATCCACTTTTCACAGATAAATACTCCTGTAAGTCAACAGCCTAAATTTCTCCCACCTGCCTATTCCTGAGGGTGGGATCTCTTTTTCTTCCCCTGGTTTTTGGACTCTTCCTCTTCCACAACTACCTGGACTATGGGCCTGGGAACTCTAAATGTAGGATTTTCCTTTAAGTTTCTTAACTTTAACTTCTGTCCCTATCTATTCCAGCAGATTTCTACTCAGCTGACAGACCCATGCAGTAATCAGCTGTGGACTACAAATGTAGAGCCCTGTACTTGCTGAAAGCTGATATAAACCAGTCCAACTAATGTGATTGCTCCCTGTCTTTTCATCTGGGTCAGTGAACTAGACAGAAGCTTCTGATGAATGCCCCATGGTCTGAATCCTTCATGGGCACTGATTATAACTTACTAATTTCAGCTGAGAAGCAGTTATAGAAGAGAGTACTTATACTCTATAAAAGGCTGGAATGGTTGGTCAAAAGGAAGTTCCCTGGCAAAAGTGACAAAATGACCACTGATAGTGCCTATTGGCAAACCAGGAAAGGTACCTGTTTAAACAAAATAGACCCAAACCTATCAATAGGTATATTCATTAACTGAAATAGTTCTACAATGTGATAGACATACAACCTGCTCTTTGCAGGACAAGGAGGTTATTGTATGGCTTTAAAAGAAAATTGTTGTTTCTATGAAAACCACTCAAGAATCATAGGAGTTAATTTGGCTGCCCTTAGGGGAAAAACATGGCAGGAAAAATAGACCTGAGATAAAAATAAATGATTGATCCACATTCTCATTTTCAGGTTCCTCCTGGATAGTAACTCTGACATCAGCCATCACAGGGCATTTGGCCCTTCTGTTTCTTCCAGTTACTAGTGGCACTTTCATAATTAGTGCTTCAACTAGATACATAAATTCCCTTCTGAGTGCCATTAAGCCAATGATTATTAGATCTAAATAAGAACAGGTATCCATCACAGAATCAACAGTTTCTCAGTTTGACTCAGGATCCAAGTCAGGAGGGAATGTGATAACTAATGTGTTTTTCAGTTTAAAATACTATGCTTAAGAGATCTAGAAACACAAAAAACTCTAACCTGTAAGTCACACTTGCCCAAGGACAGATACGTTCCTGGAATGCTGGGGGCTATTGTTCATGCAACATAACAAGCTGTGTGTTTTTGCATCTGTAAAAAAGCTTGGTTGCCCCAACAACACAGGATGTATGTTTTATCACACATAGGCTTGAAGTATGCTATGATGTGTGCTTGCCTCTGATTGCACAAAGGCAGGAAGTAGTAGCCTTGTGAGTCCTTAACTAATGCAATTCAGAGGTATACTCTGAGAATGAGTCTCAGGTGTGGACTTGACCAGTATCTATGCTCCTGGTCAGTACTAAATCAAGCCTTCTACTTGTTAAAATTTACTCATGGTAGAGATGATATACCCCCCACACTAGACTTTTGGGTCTTCGGGGGTCACAATCAAACAGGAGCCTCTGACACTGGGTAATCAGGTACAACTGTACCAAGTGCTATCCAAGACCTGGGCACAGGAGAGAGGAAAGGCAACAGTTCCATGCCATCTCTTGTGGTTAGGGTAAGCAGTATTCAACCAATTGCCACCTGTGACACAACCAAGATCCCTGGCACTGGGCAGTTGGGCACCATATGACAGGGGTGGATCTGGAGAGGTGAGGATGGTGAGGAACAAGCTAATGTGAATGGCCACCTGGCCACCCGAATCCAGGGAGATGTCTGGGCCTGGGCTATGACCAAGGGCTGGGTCGTAATCTGGGGCCCTAGAGCATCTGAGGTGGCCTGTGGTGATGTCTGTGGCTCCTGTCATCACTGGGGGCCATGCAGGGGCCTGTGGTCTGGGCCACAACCCAGGTGTCCTAGGTCTGTGCTGCTGTGGGTGCCATGTCAATCTGGGTGGCCTGAACAGCTACCTGAGGCCATGGTGACCAGGATCCTTGGTCCTGACACTGCCTTGGTCTGTGGTGATGTCCCTGACCCATGTTGCTGCCAGGTTCCACATGGATGCCCACAACCTTTGATCATTTTGGTCTCCAAGGGATGTGTTGATGCTGGGGCCAGGATGATTTGTTTGACCAGAGCTGTCAAATGGGCCATTATATCCAAGGACCATGTCTGGGTCTGTGGCCCTGACTCATCCATGGTTTATGTTGATGTCTATGGCTCCTGAGACCAAATGAAGACCATGCTGATGTCCGGGGTCTAGGCTGCCACATGGGGCCATGTTGGTGTCCAAGAGGCACACTGCTGTGGGGGTCATGTGCTGTTACCTGGGAACTTGGTGGCATTTGGGCCCAGGTTGATGCATAGGATTATGCCTGAGTCCATGATCCTACCACAGCAAGGGCCTATATTGATATTCATGTCCCATATAGCCACCAAAGGCCACATAGATGCCTGGTGGTTTGTGCCACAATCTGTGTCCATGAGGGACACCGAGGGCCATGCTGTCACCAGGAATATCCTCATCTGAGTGGCCTGTGATGTCATCCTGGTGCCACAGTGTGGTGTCCTTCAGGCCAGAGCTGCTGCAGAGGGCCATGTGGATGATCAGGGTCTGGTCAGCCACCTCAGACCTAATTGATAGCTGGGGTCCATGCTGACCTGAGGGGTGGAGGGAGGGAGGTGCTGGTGATATCCAGCCCCAACCTACTGCCAAGGGCCGTGTCTGGGTTCCTGGTCCTGCTGCAGCTAAAGACAGTAATGATGCCCCTGGTCCGTGTTAGCACAGGGATCATTGGAACCATGCTGTGTTGAGCTGGCCCCACACTTCACTGGCCCTGGTGTGCCCAGCCCTACCCCTGATGAATATTGTAGTAAGCAAATGGCCCTAACCCTCAGGAGAGAGCTCACCCTAGCACTCAGGAAAGATGAACCCACCCCTCACCATAGGTGTGTACCTTAACCTAGGAAGGACAGTAGAGCTGACCTTGTTGTCAGGGACACAGGTAAGCCAGCCCCGAGGGCATAAAATCAACAAGGCTGACTCCACCTCCCTCTCTTCTGTCATGGGTGACATGGTGAGGGAAAGATGCTACTTGTGGCAGTCAAGTGAGCTCGCCTGGGGTCACCAGAGTCAGTGAGCTAGCCCTGCTCCACACCAGCTGCAGGTCACAGGAAAACAAGCCCTGTACTCTGTCTGGGCAGCACACTAGTGCTGACCCTGTTGTCAGGGTCTTAGGTGAGCCATCCCTGAGGGTGCAAGAGCAGAACTAACCTCCACCCACCTCTTATGTCCCTTAGAGCAATTGTGAGAGGCCAAACAGGAGAGCTGGCCCTGGTGATATGAGTGAGGTGGAGCCAGATCTGGGGACCCAAGAACGGGAGAATTGGCTGTGTTCCTTGCTGTAGACTGCACTGGGTGAGGTAGTCAAGGCAGTGCTGGAGAGCTTGCCAGGAGAACTCATGACAATGAAGGAAAGATAGGAAGCTGACCAACCCTGGCCTAAGACCAGGGCTATGAGCTGACCCATCCCAACATCCACTGAATCTATGAACTATTGGCACATGTGAAGGGCATGAAGCTACAGATCCAAATCAGCAGGATCCCCATGACACAGGGCAACAACAGGATATCCAAGAGAAGCCCCAGTGAGAGCCCATTATTGGTGTAGCAGAAACCAGAGGCCTCGAGCCAGACCATGTGGCAATGAACACTTGCAAGTAAAGATGAATGGTTGAAAAGGTAAATTGTGTGACTCAAGGGGCCACACTACAGCTTCCACAACAGATTATTCCTCTTTAAGATTTGTTTTTGTTGTGTTTCCTTGTTTTGTTTGGCTTTTTTTCTTTTAAATTTGGTTTTCTTTTGGAGGGAATGTTGCAAGGGCAGAGTCTGATGTGAGGGCACAAGGAGGTAGGTGGGATCAGAATGCATGATGTGAAATCCCCAACTACTCAATAAAAGTAAAAAAAAAAAAAACATAAACAAAAACAAAACTATTCAGGGTCACACATGGTCTTATGAATCTCTCAATGAGCCCAGACCCATAACATTGAGCATAAAAAAATGTCAGAAGACACAATGCTGGTGTCCGGGGAATAGCCCATAAACAGGAAGAACTGACTTTTAACCCAGCCACAAAACAAAACTGGGCATGGTAACATCCACTTGTAATTTCAGACCCAGGGACACAGCTAGAAAACCAAAGTGCTTATTAGCCAGCCAGCCTAGTCAAATGGGGCATCATGTAAGGGTGATCTCTGTTCTCCACATGCATGTGTACACACACACACACACACACACACACACACACACACACACACACACACATGCATGCACCCAGACATACAAACTGACTTACACATAAATAATTTTAAATCACAATGCCTAAAATTCACTTGGAAATAGCTTAGCATAAACAATGATATAATTTATGTAGCACACGTCTATATAGTTTATGTAAGCTCAGGTAACATCCATGTGCTTATAAAGAAAATATGTTTGAGGGGTGGTTACCTGACATTTAGTTTAGAGTGCACAACATCAGTATAGTCAGATTGCATCATACTATCAGAAAATGTCAACTAGCAATCTTCTTCACATGTCTGCCGGATCAATAATGAATCTTTCCTAATAGGTAACTAAGTCTCGAACCAGGAGTTCTTATTGGTGAAACTGGTGTCATAGCCTGTTAATTTGAATGATGAAGTGAGCTAATATTGGTGAAGTTTGATATAATCAACACTTAAAAGTTCCTAAATCATTTCTATTCAGTATTATTCTAACCCCTAACCACACATTACCTGGAAGTTTGTCAGAAATGCAGACTCACACATTCTATTTCCAGGTTACAAATTGTCCATTTTAACATATATTAGCTAAAATCTTTTTCCCACCATCACATACACAAATTAAATTACACTCAACAAGGACTCTGAGGTGGTTAATGCTATCATTTGATAGAATCTATAGTCATCTAGGAAACAACATCCTCGTCATATCTGTGCAGAAATTTCTAGAGTGTAGTAATTGAGATGGAAAGTCCTTTGCTAAATATGGGCAGCAGTATTTCATGGGCTGGGGTTTCAGACTGGATACAAAGGAGATGGTGACCTGAGACCCAGGTTTCATCTCCCTGCTTCTTCACTGTGTACACAATGTGACCAACTGTCTCCCACTCCACATGTCAAAAACTTCACGAGTGTGATGTACTGGACCTTCAATTGTGAGCTCATGTACGTCTTCACTTCCTTAAGCTGTCTTTGTCAGCAACAAGGAAGGTAACTAATATAGACTGCAACATAGCCTTAGGGATGACACATAAGGGACAAACCTAAGGAGCCTGTATTTTCAATCGTACCTTTCGAATCTGTATGCCAACATAGGCCCTCATGCTGTCTTGGCATGTTATGGTCATTTTCAATACCCCTTTAAGCCAGTGTACTGAGTAGAATAATAACAGAGAAAAGGCCTTGAAATACAGATATTGTATTCAAACTTACATACAAGAATGTATTGTTTTATATCCACTGTCTTAGTCTCATTAATAATAATGTTTCACTTTCAAAGATGTCCTAGGTCTTCTGTTTTGTTGTTACTTAGTTAACCGTTTTGAGGCTTGGACCCACCACCTTGTATTTGTGGGCAGCTGAATGACACTCCTAGCCAAAGATGCCAGAGTTTTGATTTAAAACAGTGAATAGGTCTGAGAAGTATCCACTTCTGTACTTACCTATTAGTTGAAGAGCTCCATGGTGGTACTTTCACAGACATGAGAGAAGAAAATGGGAGGAACTATGAATCTTTGATCATCAGTGCTGTCTTAGGGTAATTGGCTTCTCTGATAACTTGGTATGTGGTCTTTGTGAGAATAATTATCTGCTGTGAATAAGTTATCAGTGAATTGGGAAATTATCACTTTAAATGAATGCTTTCTAAATTATTGCTTTTTAAATTTTACATTCTATGTAATATAATTTGTAAGCTTATAAATGAATCTAGATAGAAAATATTTCAATTTAAAATGCAAAAGTTGGTAAAATGGAACAATCTAGATTCAATATAAGCATGCCCATTAGACAAAATTTAAATAAAATGTAGTTTTAAAAAGTATATATATATTTTTTATCCAGCACATTTAAAATAAAGTTTAATCAACCACTAGAGTCATACAGGTAGCTTATACTAAATTTTAATTGCTGTTTTTATGCCCTGTCACCAACTTCTTGTGGAATCAGTAAGGGCTTTTAAGGGCTTTCTGTGTGTCACAACTTCAACTATATCATCTGTATCAAAAAGCATTTGTCATATATACTTCAGTTCTGAGTTATTGTTTCTGAAAAGTAAATAAAAAGGTTTATAGTCCTCGTTTAAATAAATGATAGATCTGTGGTATTGTTTTGGCAGTGATGAATTCTCTTAGTGTATCCTTGATGCCATAATGGCTAAGACTCTTATGAACATAACATTAGTGGTAGCTAGGTTACAATTGAAAATGAAAAGATGCATTTTCATGATTACAAATAAAGCCAAATACCCTCTTATTCAAGGGATGGAATATCCAAACCCTGACCAGTTGTACAAGAATCTCAATTAAGTAAAGCATTTCTGCTTGTGTACAGGCCAATGAGTGACTACCCTGCAATTGTGGATGCAGAGAACATTTGACACTGTCTATCTTAGGGTGCCCTTCTTCTCAGACCAGCTCAATTCCTTTTATATTAAACGTGGCAAACAACCTGGTATACTAAGAAATAATCCAGCAGTCAAAGCTACCAAGGAAAAAAAGGTAAGTATATTGAAATAATGTATTGGCCTATCTCAGAACGTCATCAAATAAATCATATTTCCTAAAATGGAGCAAAGTGGAGGAGGAAGGTTACAGTGTCACAATACAGCAAATATGAAATACTTTTAACTTGTCACCAACTTCACGTGCCTGTCTGAGTTTACTGAATGTTTGTAAAGCATTTCTTTCAGACTTTTTTCTGGTGTATATTTTCATCATTTTTATTTTAGGTACCAACCACAGTTTCCACTCCATCCTAGCTTATCTGGGGCTGAGGACTGTAGCAGGGTTATCATTTCTTTTACATCTAATATCCACTTACCTTGCTCAGGATGATTTTTTTTCTAGTTCTATCAATTTGCCTGTGAATTTCATCGTTTCATTGTTTTTTTGTTTTGTTTTGTTTTGTTTTGTTTTTTGCCACTGAGTAATACTTCACTGTGTAGATATGCCACATTTTCTTTGTCCATTCTTCAGTTGAGGGACATTTATCTTTTTTCCAGGTTATTGCTATTACAAATAATGCTGCAATGAACATAGTTGAGGAACTGTCCTTGGAGTATGGTTGAACATTGTTTGGGTATAGGACAAAGAGTGGTAATGCTGGGTCTTGCGGTATATTGATCCCCACATTTCTGAGACACTACCATACTGATTTCCAAAATGGCTGTACAAGTTTGTACTTCCCAGCCAGGTGGTTGTGGTACATGCCTTTAATTCCAGCACTCAGGAGGAAGAGGCAGGCATATCTCTGAGAGAATGAGGCCAGCCCAGTCTACAGAGCTAGTTCTACAACAGACAGAACTGTGACAGAGAAACCCTGTCTCAAAAACAGAAACAATAAAAGTTTGTAGTCCACCAGGAGTGGAGGAGTGTTCCCCATCCTTGACATCATTTCCAACATAGGCTGTCATTAGCATTTTTTATCTTGGCCATTCTGACAGGTGTAAGATTGTATCTTAGAGTCATTTCGATTTGCATTTCCCTAATAGCTAAGGATGTTAAACAGTTATTTAAGTGAATCTCAGCCATTCTCAAGATTCTTCTGTTGAGAATTCTGTTTAAATCTGTACTCTATTTTTCTTTTTTTCCTTTTTAAAAATTTAAATTAGAAACAAGCTTGCTTTATGTGTGAATCCCAGTTTCCTCTCCCTCCCCTCCTCCCCTGTTCCCCACCAACCCCCTATTCCATTCCCTTTCTTCTTCCCAGGGAGGGTGAGGCATTTGGAGCAGGGCCTATGCCCTCCTCTGTTGGTCTATGATGAGAGAGTATCCCACTATGTGGAATGGGCTCCCAAAATCCATTCGTATACGAGGGATAAATACTGATCCACTACCAGAGGCCCCATAGATTGCCCAGGCCTCCTAATTGATACCCACAATCAGGAGTTCTGGGTTGGTCCTATGCTGGTTTCCAAGCTATCAGTATGGCGTCCATGAGTTCCCCCTTGTTAAAGTCAGCTGTTTCTGTGGCTTTCTCCAGCCTAGTCTTGACATCTTTTGTCATCACTCCTGTAACTTATTTTTCAAGGGAATTATTAGGTATTTTGATGTCTAGTTTCTTGAGTTCTTTATATATTTTGGATAACAGCCCTCTGTCAGATGTGGGGTGAATAAAGATCTTTTTCCATTCTGTAGGCTTTCATTTTGTATTATTGACCATTTCCTTTGCCTTTCAGAAGCTTCTCAGTTTCAGGATGTCCCATTTATTAATTGTTGATCTTTGTGTCTGTACTACTGGTGTTATATTCAGGAAGTGGTTTCCTGTGCCAATGCATTCAAGTCTACTTCCCATTTTCTCATCTATCAGCTTCAGTGTAACAGGATTTGTGATGAGATCTTTGATGCATTTTAATGCAAGTTTAGTGCAGGGCAATAGATATGGATCTATTTGCATTTTTCTATATGTCACCATCTAGTTATGCCAGCAGCATTTGTTGAAGATGCTTTCTCTTTTGAATTGTATACTTTTGGCTTCTTTGTCAAACAGGTGTTCATAGGTGTGTGGCTTTATGTCAGGGACTTTCATTCAATTCCATTGATCCACATGTCTGCTTTTATGCCAATACCAAACAGTTTTTATTATTATATCTCTATAGTAGAGCTTAGAGACGGGATGGTGATGCCTCGAGATGGTCCATTATTGTACAGAATTGTTTTTAGCTATCCTGGGTTTTTTGTTTTTTCATATGAAGTTTAGTATTACTCTTTTGAGAGCTAAGAAGAATTGAAATGATTGAGCATCCTTTGGGTATATGCCCAAGAATGATATTGCTGGGTCTTTTTTTTTTTTTAGAAGTACTCTTATTTATATATCCATCCCCCATTCCCTTGCTCTCCCATCCTCCCATGCTCCCCACCAACTCCCACAACCCATACATCACACAGTCCCCAGGGATAGTGAGGTCCTCCACTGGGGACTGTCAAAGTCCAACACATCATTTGGGGGAGGGCCCAGGCCCTCCTTCCTGTATCTGGGCTGCAATAGTATCCCTCCAAAAGGAATGGGCTCCCAAAGTCCATCTGTGCTGTAGGGATAAACACTGGTTCTACTGTTAGAAGTTCCATAGACTGTCTTGGCCTCCTAGCTGGCACTCCCATTCTGAGGGCTTGGTTCGGTCCAATGCTGGTTCCCCAGATTTATGACTAGGGTCTCTGTGCTCTCGCTAGGTCAGGTCAACTGTTTCTTCAGGTTTCTCCAGCATCATTTTGACTCCTTTGTTCATTCCTCCCTCCTCCCTCTCCACAAATGGATTCTATGGCTCAGTGTTTAGCTGTGGGTGCCTGTTTCTGCTTTACTCAGCTACTGGATGAAGGATCTAGGAATGATAACCAAGGTAGTCATCAATCTCATTATAGGGGAAGGGCATCAAAGGCAGCCTCTCCACCACTGCCTAGAGTCTTAGTTGGGGTCATCCCTGTGGATCCCCTAATATTTCCCCTGTGCCAGAACTCTCTACAAACCTGTACTGTCTCCCTCTAAGTCATCTCCTTTCCTGCCCTCCTCTATTCCTCCCCTGTCTCAGTCCTCTTGTTCTCCTCCCCCCTCCTTTTCTCCCCTTCTCCCCCTCTCCCCTTCCCACTTTCTTCCTCTCCTCTCCCCTTCTCCCAATTTGCTCAGGAGTTCTTTTTCCCCCTCCCCTTCTGCCAGGGACCATGCAATCTTCTCTTGGGGTCCTTCTTGTTTCCTAGCTCCTCTGGTGATGTAGATTGTAGGCTGGTAATCCTTTGCTCTATGTCTAAAATCCATATATGAGTGAGTACATACCATGTTTGTCCTTTTTTTTTTTTTGACTGGGTTACCTCATTCAGGATGGTTTCTTCTAGTTCTATTCATTTGGCTTCGAATTTCAAGATTCTATTGTTTTTTCCCACTGAGTAATACTCCATTGTGTAAATGTACTACATTTTCTTTATCCATCTTTCTGTTGAAGGGCATCTAGATTGCTTCCAGGTTCTGGTATTACAAACAATGCTGCTATGAACATAGTTGAATAGAAGTCCTTATTGTAAGAATGTGTATTCTTTGGGTATATGCCCAAGAGAGGAATTGCTGGATCTTCAGGTAGAATGATTCCTATCTTCCATAGAAACCACCATACTGATTTCCAAAGTGGTCGTACAAGTTTGCACTCCCACCAGCAATGGAGGAGTGTTTCTCTGTCTCCATATTCTCTCCAACATAAGCTTTCCTCAGTGTTTTTATATTTTTTTGTTTGGTGTTGGGTTTTTGTTTGTTTGATTGTTTTGGTTTTACTTTAAATTTTTTATTTCATTTTAAATTTCAACTGCAGTTTTCCCTCCTTCCACTCCTCTAACCTCGTCCCAGACCACTCCCCGCTAGTCCACTCCTCCTCACATGATGGAGTACTACTACTATCCCTGTCTATAAAAAAGATGACCTCATGAAATTTTCACACAAAAGGGTGGAACTAGAAAAAAACCATCCAGAGTGAGGTAACCCAGACTCAGAAAAATAAACATGTATTCAACCACAAATGAATATTAGATGTAAAGAAAAGGATAACCAGGCTAAATTCCACAGCTCCAGAGATTCTAGGTAACAAGGAGGACTCTAAGAAGGACACATGGGTCACACTGAGAAGAGAAAGTAGGTGATATCCATGGGGCCAACATGGAGTGGTAAGGGGAGGGAGTGGGAATGGGAGCAGGAAGGAATGAGATGGCCTACGTTGGGAGTCACACTGAACCTAGATAGCACGTGGACAGCAAAGAGCTGAGAATGTAACCACTGGCCCATTAGCCTTGCTTTCCCACCAACTGGCACAGATTTAAAGAAACTAAGTAGTGAAGGGTAAGTTATTCTCATTGTTCACATTATAACTGCCATATCAAATGTATTAAAAATGAGGAACTAGGAATTTCCCTCCAAATTCCAGATATTCAAGTGCAAATCATTTTACTTTTCAGTGTAGAGAGCCACAGAAATGGGCATCAACACTCTGTCGACGTTGTTTGTGTGGGATGGATATCCTGGAGAAAGCACTAAATCATGAGAGAACAGTCTTTGCTTTCTGTTATCATGAAGACCTACAGTGACCAAAAACAACTTGAGAGGAAAGGATTTACTTCATTTTACAGTTTGTAGTCTGTCATCCATGGAAGTCCAGGCAAGAACTCAAGCAGAAACCTGGAGGCAGGAACTGCTTACTGCATTTTTCTTCCTGATTACAATACTTTTGCCCAGAGCTGGCACTACACACAGTGGGCTAAGCCCTCCCACATCAATCATCAATCAGGAAAATGCTGCCAGGTGGTGGTAGCACACACCTTTAATCCCAGCTCTTGGGAGGCAGAGGCAGGTGGATCTCTGAGTTTGAGACCCACTCTGGTCTACAAGAACTAGTTCCAGGACAGCCTCCAAAGCCACAGAGAAACCATGTCTTGAAACCACCACCACCCCCCCAAAAAAAGGAAAGAAAAAGAAAATACACCATAGGCCAATCTGATCAGGTCATTTTGTCAGCTGCAGTTCCATTTTCTCAGATAATTTTAGCTTGTGTCAAGTTGACCAAAATCTAACTAGCACAAAGACACACACACACACACACACACACACACACACACACACACACACACACACTACAAGAGTCTTGCTTTTATTTTCCTTCACCTGTTGTACTCATAACTACTGAGAGAAGGACCAACATTGAATTCTTCCATTTACACATCCAAGTTCAGGGGAACATTTGCTATGTGATGTGTCAATTTGCCCAGGATGCTAGGTCTTTCACACCTTCAGTGCAGCCATAATTTAGAATCAGGCTAGTTTGCATGTTTGCTTTTATTTATGTTGAATGTTATTTTCTATTAATTTATTCACAAAGATTCAAAGTAGTGCTTATCTCAGAGAAGTATATAGTAAATATTAGTAGTACTTACTCCATCAAACATTTTCCTTTTTTTTGTATTTTTTTTCATTCTTTGCTGCTGTTTGTTTAGACAGTGTCTCACTATGTAGTAGTACTGGCTGTGAGGCCTGAAATCAACTTTCCAAATGGAGTTGACTTCCAAGTTTCAGAGCTACCCCTGCTTCCCAAGTGCTGGTATTATACATATGTATCATCACGCATGTTTTTCTTTTAAAAATATTTTAAATAAGGAATTTCATAACAAGTGCTGGACTATTTTATACTCAGTTGAACAGATTTGAAGGATTTTAAGCTTCTCCAAATTAGTAAACCTCTAAAAGTGTTTGATTTTTCCTGAGTCACTGAAAGTGTGAGTAAGCAGGAGGTTGTCTAGTGCTTGTGTCTTACTTAGTTTTGCATTGCAGATGTGTTCCTACCCAGACCCCTCAACTTAATGTAACATTTTAATCATGTGTGTGTTTGGGGGTGGGTGGGTGTGTGTGGGTGTGTATGGTGTAAGTGTGATGGATATGGAAATCCAACATTAAATTCAATTATATAAGATATACATAAAACCAAATAATTACTTAATTGAAAAATCAAAAGAGCAGTGAGGTAAAAATAACAGAAATCACCAGTGATCCCTACATGAGTGACAGCTAGACACCTACACATAAACAAATATGTGTACACACAGAGAGAATAAACAAAACTATTGCTAATGACTGTTAATAGGAAATAACCAAATGCTGGGCTGTATGTCAGGGGTTTTACCATTGACCTGACTGTAATTGACCCGGGTCCACACTGCCACTGAAGAGGAAACACCAATGCTACTTTTCCTGAAAGGCTCCTCTGTTCTCTTAGCTTGCCTTCATGCTAGCCAAAACACACCAGTTGCATTCTGACCAGAGACAAGGGTCCTCAGGAAGAAAAGCAGTTTAAAAGTTACACGTATCACTTTTGTTATTGTGAGGAAAGATGCTAAAACTACAGACCTTTGCAAACTCACAGGGGGTTCACACAAGACAACACACTGATTCTCATAGGTTTACAAAACTTAACAACAGAAGATCACCCTCCAATTCACACTAAAACCAGCCATTAGCTACCCTTGCTGTGAATGACTTACCCAACACTGAGGAAACCTTCTATATATTCTACGTGAATTTTGCATATAAATAATGTGGAATAAAAATGCATATGGTGCACTTTAATAGAAAAGGAAATCCACACTATAAAATTATGAACAAAATTCACTATGGCTGGGATTATTTTGTTTTATGAAGATGGCAGGGAGAGCTCGAGCCACCAAAAGAAGAACTTTACTAAGGAAGTCCTCAAAGGAAACACAGTAGCTAACTCATGTTTAGGAATGAATCATGAGAGACATTAAACATATACACAACATAAATCCAAGAAACAAAAATTCTAAGAAATCAATCATAAGTATAAAGTTTTATAAGGATTTTTATATTTGTTTCTTTCTTTTATTTGTACAAATTTTATAGTTGTTTTTTTGCTTTGGTAAACATTTATTTGCTCAAATTATTATGCAGCTATTTAATCATAAATTCTAAGCATTAACATAATGATCCATTTTACTTTAACTCCACTTCTTACATGACACTTCCCAAAGAGGACCATTTGGTAAGAAGAAAATAAGCCCAGAAGGGAGTGGAATGTAAAAGACATCATACATATATCAGTAAGTCTAGAAAGGAATTGAAGAATAACAATGAAAGGAGATTAATTGAGTAATTTAAATATAAAAGAAGAACTCATGGACTTGAAAAAAATAACAGGAAAAGTAAGAGGTAAGAAAGCAGAAGTACAGAAATCCCAAATTCTTGGAATGTAGATATAAGGTTGACAAGCGCTTAAGTTCAGACCTATATATCCAAGCTCAGTTACTTACTCCCACACCAGGAGGGAGAAGAGAAGTGTGGCAGGGAGCCTTCAGATAGAAGCTACTTAACAAAATTGTTTTAAATTTGTGTACATATTGAGTTTTCCAAATACAAATAACAAAACCAAATAAATGTGTTACACAGAAGCTAAACGAAATATAAAAGAGGAATAAAATTCTTACTTCTTGTATACAGTGGTGGGTTTCTGCATCAATGTTGTGAAGGCAAATGTAGAGAAGAGATAATCAACAAGAAAGTTAAAGATAAAGTTAATTTTTACAAGTGGATTTCCTTTTAATACCAATTGGATCTCTATTCTGTAGTTTTGCTTTCTGACATAGTGAATTCTCTGGGTTATGTTGATGGTCGTGCTTTAGTTTTTGTGTCCAATTTAGCAAGCTGTCTCTAAGTTAAACATGAAATATTACCTGTTAGTACATTGAAACTACTAAACCTTCTCTCTTCTTTCTGTCCCATTCTGAGTGTAACCTTCCAGAAAGGATTAATCCAACATATTATAACTAACTAAAACATGTGCTTTTTGCAAAGAGTAAAATAAAATGTTAATATTTAATGGCATTCTTTTATTCTCTTTGCATCTATCCTCTGTACTTTTTTCCTTTTCATTCTCTATTTACTAACTTTAGTTTAAATTTTGTATGTGGAATTTCATCTCATCAGTTCTATTTGCTTAGTATCTAAATGTCTTGTTTCTTTCTTGGCCACTCTGAGCATGACATCATATACACTCCACTTTTCACAGCTAACCAGGAGATAACATTATGTCACTTCACACATACTGAAAGGAACTTTAGCCAACATTATTCCATCAATTTCCTCTTGCCCTTTGGGCTACTGCTCTAAATTCACTGAAACATTCATTATGATTTTTGAAAGTTGTTGTTAGTTTTGCTTTAGGTAATAGTACATTTTGAGAGATTCTAACACATGCAGGAGAAATATTTATGCTTACATTTAATATTTTATGTAGAGTGATATATTTATTGTTTCCTGTGATTTGTAGTCACATTTCCATCCACTGTATTTGGTCTGAATTTAACAGAAAACACCCTAAACTTCTCATAGTGAAGATTTGCTGATGTCAGCTGGTGAGATGCATTAGTAGATAGACATCCTAGCCCACAGGCCTGGCAACCTGAGTTCAATTATCAGACTCCACCAGAACACAGGCATGAACTGACATCTTGGAGTTGACTTCTGACATACGTACTTGTGTGGCATCTAGGCACCTACACATAAACAAACATACATATACAGCAAGAATAAACAACACTATTTCCTAGAAGCTTTTAATATAAAATACCAATACTGGCCTCTATGTCTGTTCCCCAAATCCTGGAACATCATCACTGTTCACACAGTCTTGCATGGCTGTATCTTCTGTGTGTTCTTGAAAGGCATTGCAACCAGCTCTTCTCCTTTGGTGGGTTCATAATAACAAATCTGTCTTTTTATTTCACTATGGAATATAATTAATGCCTTTGTTTTCTTTATCTACTCTTGCATTGTTTTCACTTGTTTGTACATATTGATGCTATAATTCATTATAATTTTCATATTTCTTTTCTTGAAAATTGGGTATTTATAAATTCAGTTTCCAACAATTTTGGAAATTTTTACTGTCCTTATGTTGGCTTCCTCTTTGTTCCAGGCTTTTCAACACATTTGGTATTATCCAGCAGGTATAATGCACATTAATTTTTTAACCTTGTCACCCATTTGGAATCATTTCTATTCCTGTGCCTTTAATTGAATTATAGTTTTATGATTCATGTTATTAACCAAATACAGCCTCTTTTTCTTCTCAAATACACTTTCCTCTCTAGTGATTCACTTGAGTCTTTCTTCTTTGCTGTTTCTCGTCTCTCATAATATTCCTTTTCCCTTGACCTCACTGAACATCTGCACTGTGTTCATACTAGCCCTTGGTGTCACAGTTTGTAGTTTTTTCATCCAGGTTATTTGTAGTCTGTTTCTGCTGATAAGATATTGAAGCTCTTGTGGGTCATATTTCCCAGCTTCTGTGCAATTATATTACATTTTTATTGGAATACAGGCGTCTATTTTCTGGGAGTTTTGGGAGCATGGAGATAATATAAAGACTCAGTTTTATCCTTTATGGCTTAGAAAGAAAGAAGAAAGGGAGAAAAGAATGGGAGGAGAGAAGAAAGGAAGGAAGGGAGGTAGGAGGGGAAGGAGGAAGAAAGGGAGGAGGAAGGGAGGGAGGGAAGGAAGGAGGGAGGGAGAAAGGGAGGGAGGGAAGGAAGGAGGGAGGGAGGGAGGGAGGGAGAAAAGGAGGGAGGGAGGGAAGGGAGGGAGGGAGAGAAGGGAGGGAGGGAGGGGAGAGAACTTGAAAAACCCTTTATTTAATATTTAGTATATTTTAAGATGATTCAGCCAAATGTTCAGTATATCAGATGTTGACTCCATGAGCTCACAAAACTATTCTTCCTTTTCTGTTGACTTTTACCTTGATCTCTTGTGTTTTCTCCACATGTGTGTAGAGTGGTAACCAGAATTCTATATCTGTGCTGTTTATTTTGGCTTCAAAATTCTACAAGTTTTGGCATTAGAAAAATCTGTCTCCACCACTCTGAAAGACCCTGAGTTTTGTTCAGAATTATCTTTCTAGCAGCAGCCTTGGGTGGGAACTGTAGACTATAGAACTGTAGAGCTGGGAGAATCATAGCTGTAGCTGCTTTGTTGTGTGGCTGCCTTCCTGATGATAATCAGGCGAGCCTCTGCTTGGCTTCTGGGGTCAGAGGAGATGGAACATGTTCTGGTTGGTTTGGCCTAAAATGTAGTTTACTTCTTTCAGGATTCAATGTTCTATGCCTCTCTTTGCCTAATATATGAAAAAGAATTCTTGATTTTTTTTCTGTTTTACTAATTGTTTAATGCTGGAGAGTAATTCTGAGTTCCTTATTCCATCACACCATAACTGTAAATCATTTATTGTTTAAAAATTATCAATTTAAAACAAATGTAATTATTTAATATTTTTGAAAGTCTTAGCAACATATAACAATTTTCCAAGTAAAACCACATTCTGTTGGTTGGTTGGATGAGCAGCAGAGAACACACATAGAATTTCTGTGCTTTCTTTCTCTGATGTTTCCATGAGCCATCATGGAATGTCCTCGTTGGGGAACTTACCAAATTCTAAACTTTTTTTTAAAGGTCCTACCTAATACACCATAGTGTAATTAAGTCACCATACACTTAATATGTCACATTGGAGAATAAACCCCAGAAAATATCTAGGAAAGAACTATACTAAAGAAGTTGTATTAGTTATACACTTAAATCTGCAACCATACAGCTATATAATACTGATTTTCTTTTAGGTCAAAGCATTTTCCAATTCAATGTAAGTTTACATTTCTAAGGGAGATTAAGACTTTAAATTTCTACAGAATTTTTAATAATTTTCTTTTCTGAAATGAAAAGAGAGTTTGAAATGTTGAATATTTTCTGAAGTTGCCCTCTATGTAAAATTGTATTTTCAAAATTCTATATCTACTGAGCACACTTCAAAGATTTCACATGTGTTTTTCCCAACTTTGGGGATTTAGAAAAAGGTACAAAGTCTCTATGTCCACATTGAGTCTCTCTGTTGTTGATTCTTCATAAGTCACAGATTTAAGAATTTTACATTCATACCAGAGTTTGGGAGTGAGAGGTGAAACGGGATTAAACATCAGTCACAGTTTAAAAGTTGTCTTGAGAAGACAAGTTTATTTCCAAACAGTACATCAGTCCAGGGCTTCCCTGTCAATATCCAGCAAGGTTTCAGAGGAGGCAGAGAATTCCCAGTTTCTCTCACTAGAATGTAAAACAGACACTATTCAGAGTATCTTATTCAAAGGAGAACTACACAAGCAGGCATTATTTTTTTTACCATATTTTCATTTTGTTTTAGTTTATATTGGATTTTTCTTCTTAAGCAAGCATGAACTATTTTCATTGTCAAAAAGAAGAATCTAGAAGTCATCCAGAAAATTGAAGAAAGAATGGAACTGAGGTAAAGCCAAGATGATTGAACCTTGAATTTCAAATCTCCACAGCCCAATCTAGGTCAGCTAAGCCCCAATCTTTCATTTATGCAGTAAGTGCTTTGAAAACACATGAACTAAGAAAAGACTCCCTGGCAAAGAATGGTGTGATCAGTGGCTGGGTAAGATGCAATGATGACATTTTGATTGTGTGTGTCACCAAATTATTGTGCCATTATGAAAACACTAGGTAATGTTTGTCACATCTAAGAGACAGATTTCAGTTTTGCATCTGTAATTACTGTAGCATAAAATTAAGAATGCTTTCATTTTTATTTCCAGAACCAGAATTTAGAAAGTGGTCAGAAAGTGTCTTCCAAGGTTTTGAATTAAATTAGAGGGCACAGATTTTTTTCTTCCTATTTAAATGACAGCAAAATGAAAAGACTTCTTCACTGGAAAAGCTTGGATATCAATCGACTATTGCCAGTGGCCCCCAAACTGTTACTTGCTCCTCTCATTGATTGCCCAATCCTTTAAACCATAAGTTGGGACTAAAATAAAAGTTGGCCCATAGCATTTACATACTTAACATTGCCATTACTGACTTGAAGCAATCAACGACTTCAAAGATAATTCTGAAATCTCTAAAGCTAAAGTAGATTCCCTGTCTCCCTCCTTGGGTACAAATTTACATCAGTGAGCTCAAAGGCTAATGCTGTAGAGGGAGATTCATTTCTTGTCAGTAGCCAGCAGGTTTTGAAACATTTATTTCAGGGCTTTGTGTCTAGTCCCCAAGGATTTTATGAATCCTGTGTAGTGATGGGGGGATCCTAAAGAGCCAAAGGAGTATGCTTATTAGAAGTGCAAAGGAAGTGGTCTAAGAAAGCAGCAATTCCTTAGCTAGAAAACAACAACAACAACAACAACAACAACAACAACAACAACACACACACACACACACACACACACACACACACACACACACACACACACACACAATGAATTATAGCACAGAAATCAAATGTTAAGGTTGTTTGAGTGAGTTAACTATGCATTATAAAAAATAAGAAAATCCAATTAAGGAAGCCATATTTGTAATTATTTCCTCCAGTACTAAAACTGATCATTAAATGAGATAAAATTCTGAAAAAAAAAACTTATGGTGTGAGGTTGTGCAAAGGCCATACATAATTCTACATGGAAATGTTATTCAGGAAAAATCCAGAAGCCCATATAATACCCTATAAAGTAGCAGGTGGCACCTGCCCTTGTAAGTTTCAGAAATGCAAAGAATTGGGGGCTGTTGCATAAAGTCATTAATAGGGCATGTAGAAATCTAATGTCCTTGCATTCATGCATCCTTCCAAGGCTTACCCATGAGCCATCAAAACCATTCAGTCATTATTTCAGTTTTACACATTCAGGAAAGTGCCTGGTTAATGTTTCCTTGGGAATGAAGTAATTCGGGCTGTGTTTTATTGACATTTATTGCAGCAGCTTTTTAAAATGGCTTTAGTATTCCTCTTATAGAATCCCGAGGCAACTAAGAAGACTGCTCACTTTTTTGTTTGTTTCATTTTCTTGCTCTTTATGGAAGGCTATGTGAACCAAAGTGATGTTTTCTAATTTTTATTTAATGAAAATAAGGGGAAGAGCTTTGTGGTAAAAGGATATTTTACAATAATATTCTTAAAAACCTAAAATAATTTTTAAATAAAACTTCAATGTTTTATTGTCTGCAGATATGTTGTCAATTATACATCTCAAATGTAAAAGTATGTCTAATACCTTAATACATCTCAGGCTTCCATTTTAACGATTAAATTATTAATATTAAAGAGTTTTTAAAACGTAATGGCAATAAAAATAAAGGCTATTCCATTCAAATGGAATTATTTTACAAAAATTCACAGGAGAATAATTGCTCCCTTGGCCTTATTCCACAGGATGCATGAACACCAGGATAGCAACCAGTCAGAGTATTAAACATCAGCTTGTGATGACTATCAGTTGTGTGACACACATTATCCATATGTCAGCTGCCATTGGCCTGTGTCTTGAGATGATATTAGATGATCTGAGCTTGTCACATTTGGTACACAATCACACCCATCCTGAGCACACATGGATCTGAATAGTGCTTTCTGTGAGAGGGCAACTGTCCTTCACACATGCCTTCCATCTCTGCTGCCTCTGATCAGGGGAATGAGAGTGATAAACACTCCAGTTTGTCAGATCAGGGAGGGGAAAGTCTGGACTTTCTTGAGAAGAGTGAGGTGCATTGTTGCCTTAGGGTAGGAAAAGGTTTATATTGCTGCTAAGCAACTAACTTCAAACAGAATATTGGATGCAATATTCTTTGAATGGCTTTGTCATGGTTTGGATCTTAATGTCCCGTTTCCTGCCAATGGCAGTGGTATTGGCAGTGGGGACTAAGTGGGGCTTAGAGGGAGAAGTGGGTCACTAAGGGAGTGAGGACTTGCCTTTAGAGAGTAATTGGGATACCAAGGCGCTCTAGCTTTCTCGTTCCCTTTCTTCCTGTCTCTCACTTTTCCCTCCATACTGTACTTCATCTCTCTCCTCCTTCCCAGACATGCTACCTGCTGACCTAGTTGTGTAAGTAAAGGACTAAAACCTCCAGAAATAGGAAATTTAAAAGTCACTCTTCCTACCTTTTAAGTTGTTTATATCAGGCATTTTGTCATTAACAAACAGATATTATTAGGTCTATTCCCCTATTTTTCAGAAAACATCAATTAATTTCTCCTCTTTTTACCACATAATTTTTCTTTCTAATGAAAGTTAGATGTCTTTTGACTTCTATTAATCTATGTTAAAACACAGTCCAAGAATGGAGTTGTACAAGGGGAATGCTGAGTCTTGTGTCCACACTTTGTTGGAAAACACAGAATTGTTCTTGGAATGTGTTTCTCTGCTCTTCCTGGGTGTAGTAGATAAGAGTGAGTTTACTTCAGATACACTTTTCTTAGGTGACTCCTCTTAAACCTCAGAGGATAAATTGTCTGATGCTCTGAATAAAGTTGGCTACTACATGAGACTTAGTGCACCTCATTTTTAGGCTCCATTTTGCCAGGTTTCACTGCCTTCAGGGTGGTGAACAAATCTACAATTTCAAATACTAGCATTCAGATAGCTTTCTAAGGAGCTTTTGGAGAATGAAAAGGACCAAGGAAAAAACACCCTGTCCCTGCCCCTGCCCCAAGACCAGGGCTTGAAATCACACCAATCCCAAACTACCTTGGAAAGTAGCCACACCTCTCCCTGAACCTAAATGAGCTCTCTGCCTTGTTCAGTTTGCTGCTACTTCTCACCCTAGAGGCAGCCACCCTCCTGGATTTTTCCTTCCCAGTAAATTTCTTGGGTATGGTTTGGTGTGTAGTGTGATGTTTTTGCCAGAGTGGAGCCCAGCTGTAACAACTTTTGTGGGAGCCAGAGCAGAGCAGAGCAGAGCAGAGCAGAGCAGAGCAGAGCAGAGTGGAGTGAAGCAGAGCTGTATCAACGTTGCTGGGGAAACACTCCCCTGCCAGAGCAGAGTTACACTTGCCATGGGGAAACCTTTCCCTGGAGCAGGGCTGTAATACGCTGTACAGTGACTTTGTGATATCCCTTGGCTTCTGACTGCCAAGACACATTTTCATGGGAGCTGCAATGCTCACAGCTTTCATAAACTAAGATTCCCTGAGTTGTAAAAGATTCAAGAATTAGCAATTAATAAAGCATTTCCTGTTCATTCAGGATATTGCAGACCTCACCACCATGATGTACCCTCTTGTACTTTTGAGATAGCTCATTGGGTATTCTTCCTGCACACTTTCTTAATCCTACATCATCCTGCAATTAGAAACATGTTTTTTCATTTGGTTGGTTTTGAGAATGTAATTGAATTACAAGGTTTTCCCTTCCCTTTCCTCCCTCCCCACTCTCTTTCAAATTGATGGTCTCCTTTTTTCATTAATTGCTATTACATGTGTATATATGTTTGTACATGCATGTTCTCATGGCTGATCAGTTGGCAGTGGACAATCAATCTGCATACTCTTGTCCCCACTCTCTGCTTTACTCAGGTGCTTGTAATTATTTGTGTAGGCCTGAGGCCTCCTTGCCTTTTTTCCCATTCTGTTTGGCATGTTTGTTGGTGTCCTCCTTATTTAGTCATGTTTGGGTTTATAGCACCTCTATCTCTCTGGTTACTGTGCTACCTGTTCAGAAGGAGATATAGGCCCTGGAGCTGCCTCTATTAATGTAGCTGTTATCTCTTCCAAAATCAAATTGTAATACCATGTAACCTAAACTGTACCAAAATTACATAATAACAAGTTGACAGGCAGTGGGCAATTTCTCTACACCATAACGCTTTTAAATAATGAAAATAGAAATCTTGTACAGTATGATTTAATAACAGCATGCCCCCTTTCCTTCTCACTTTAAATTGAATTTTAAGATGCATTTTTCTTTCTTTTAAATTTATTATTTGAAAGTTCCATACGCAGATACAGTGCATGTTGGTTCTATCTACCCTCACTCCCTCACTTCAACACCATCCCCAGGATACTCCCCATGACTGCTCCTCCCAATTCCCAGCACTCCTTTTCCCTTCCTCTTGCTCATTATTGCTCTTGTCTTCTTTCTCCCTGACTTCTCTCTCAGCACAGTTAGTTTGCCCATATGCACAGAGTATGGGACCGTCCACTAGAGTATGGGGAACTCACCAGTGCTGCATCTTCAAAGAAAGGTGACCCTCTGCCAACAGCCATGAATAGTCAATAGCTTCTCAGCTGGAACTGGAGCCTGAGAAACCCTCCCCCACTCAGTTGGAGCTTTTAACTGGCTTTCTCCCTTTCCCTACCTTCAAGGTAGCATTTACACAATCATAATGTTCTTGACATTAACATTCAGAAGTGTCCTTGATGTCATTATAATACAAATGATTTTCAAATAAATTTCCAAAGACAAAAAGTTTTATCAACAGCCTTTCTAGAACTGCAAAAGTCATATTGTCTTGTAAAATTCTGAGCTTTCTAGCCATACAAAGGTACTTCTGAAAATAATACTTGGTTTTCTCTTCTAAGAGAATGCAACATGAATAACAATCAGAAATGTGGCTCTGACTTAAACATATGTTGTGTGTAGCAGAAGACTTGGCCTTTCCAAACAGCCACAAATCAACAAAGTGTGAGCAACACTGATACCACACCATACAAGATTCACACTGATTTCTAATATGATATTTTAAATATGGGACATTCCAGAAGTTGTAAGTATGAGCACAATTATGACTATTGCACATTCTGGCCAATTCTATGAGTCATAGAATAGAAGAATTGTACTTTAGCAAAGATTAAATAATTAATGTTTGATTTATATATGACAGCAACTAGAAATTCAATTTCTTAGAATTATCATAGATTTGAAGGACGATTACCTTCAAATTATCTAGTAAATGAGTAAAACAAGCAGCTTGAATAAGTTAAAATCTATAAAAACATTATAAACATATTTCCTTTCTGGAAACACAGAGGAATGTACGTCTAGCAAATTTGAAAAAACAAATGAAAAGTAAAAGGGAATTATCTAACTGTAAGAATGGAAGAATTCTAAAATCTGACAGAGGCATGTATCAGAAAACCTTAGTTCACAAGCATACATATGCCCATGAGACCTTAAGAGACAGTGAAACAATCACTGAAAGTCAAAAACAAGGGATCTGGGTACCAATGCTCTTTCAGTTAGGGAGGCCAGACTTACACAATAAGCAACATGGTTTTGTATTTTTGCACTGTCATTTTCCTATATGTTGTCTCTCTCACTCAAAATATTTCTCTTCTCTGGTTGCTACCCTTCCCCGCATTCTCAGATAAAGAATTTGATCCACAGAGACTGGGCCGCGAGCAACTAGGGTTCATCCAACATGACCTTGTATCAGGGCAACATACAGGCCTCTATCCAAATTAGAAAAACAGAGTCATTTTATTGGGAATTTGGAATACACGTGAAGGCAGATTTAGTCTTTCTCTTCATGGTTAGACAGTTCCCACTGGGACAGAGAAGTCGCAGAAACAAGTGAGAAGGCTGAGAAAACATGCAGAGAAGACAGGCCAAAGAGGAAGCTGTAGAGACACAGTCCTGGTAGCAGGTCTTCCCTGCCTCTCTACACACCTCTGAAGTGTGGCTGCGTTCAGGACATGACTGCCAGGAATCACCCAGCCTCCTCACAAGAATATTGCTGCCTTCAAACTAGCACCAGATTTTCTGTGATCTACAGATAGAATTATCCTAAATAAAAGTATATACAAAATGAATTCTAGTAGGTATAGTTTAAATTTTTACATGCACTAAAATGCAGCTAGAAAAATGTTGGTGAGCATTGTAACTCCTTTTTGGAAGGGTAAATAGCATTCAAATTGTTAATTTCCCATTAAAATAAAAAGAAATTTGCTTAGACTTCCCACATACAAGTTTATAAACAAATGATGAATGGGGAAATGTTTGGATTAAATATAAGACCATGTGGGAAGGGCCTAGGCCTGGCCCAGGATGATGTGGTAGACTTTGGGGAGCCCCTTTTGAGGGCCTTTCCCTGCCTGGGGAGTGGAGGGGGGATGGCTAGGGGCAGGTGGGGAGGGGAGGGAGAAGGAGAAGGGATTGACATCTGAAGCAAGCTTGTTCCTAATTTGAACTAATAAAATAAAATAAAATAATAAAACATATCAGACCATGTGTAAAAAGAGTTGCTTATATTTTTAGTGAATAAAGAATTTGATAAATACAAAAAATACCAAAAAATAAAGCCAGACATTGGTCGTGAACAAACAAATCATTGAAACATTTTTAAAGATGCTGTAGTGGGTGAAGAAAATTTAGCAATGTAAAGGACATTTCCCCATATAAAATGCATGTTACTTATAAGAAGAGTACATTTAGATTTACTGTATAGCTGAATGCTACCCAGAAATTAATTTTGCAAAATTATATGAAGATGCTCAAATATGTATATACCGTTTTGAACCAAATTGCTGGAATAGCACTCCTACTCCTAAGTGTAAAAATCCACCTCAAAATTGAGTGTTGAAAGGGGTGATGAATTGGTTCCCATGGGTGAAGAGTTAGAAGTGCTGATGAAGAGGCCCAGCACTCAGCTATGAGGCACTCTCTCATCTCTGCTTTCACTGTGGCAGCTCTTCAGAAGGAAGGTGGTGTGTCTCTGTGTGAGCAATATCTTCCCATACTTTAGGCTTATGTACTACCAGCCTAAGGAGCGGGCATAAAGACTTCAGTTTGTCAATGATTTTCTGTAATATCACAGAATTACACTTCATGATCCCATATTAACACAACTTGGGTCACATATTCCTCTCTGAAACAATCTCTACTGGAGAATGTGTTCATCTCTGTTGGATAGCGTTTACGTGGAAGCTCTGCCTCAGCTTCCCTTACTCCCTCTCCAAACCTCACCCCTCAGAAAGCATGCCAAGGGGCAGTTCCTCCCCCCCTCCAGATGCTCAAGACCATGCCTGCAGGGTATGCAGGGTATTTAACTCAGACCATAGACCTGTCACATGGTTTCTCCTTCCCCCTGATCACCATGACTTGCTTTGCTCAGATTAAACCTGGTCAGCCTGATCTTACTTAAGGCATTAGCAGAGAGAATTAGTATCCAGGTATTGAAAACTTTCAGATAGCAATAGGGTGTGGGTTTATTCTAGAAAGCTGAGGCCTTGGTCAACTGGGTGGAGAAGAGGTAGAGTTAGCTCATAAAGAAAAACTCAGCAGTGATTTCTAGGAAAAAAGGATATAGCTGATGTATACATAAAGATAATATATGTCACCACACTCACACAGATACTTAAATTTAAGAACTTCATTTAAGCAAGTGATTATAAAAGAAGCAAAGGTTATGGTATACGCTTTTAGATAATAGCTGGGTTTTTTCCTAGGGAAATGGTTAAGTAAGGTATTGCAAAAGTATCAGCATGAAAACACTACTCTGTGTTGCACATCATATTGTCAAACATATATTGGGTGTCTCTTATTTGAAATGCTTCCACAGATGTGCTTCAGATTTTGATCTATTTGGTAACCTTGGAATGTATGCATATACATAATGGGCTTTCATGGGGATATCTGAACGTAAAATTCATGTGTTTAATCTTTATCTTACATGTGCAACCTAAAAGATTTTGATAAAATACATTGTCCCTGTGCTCTGGTTTCAGCTTGTTGAATATGGTTGGTGTAGAATTTGTTCATTCCTTGATTATTCCTTCATAATAAACTTTACATAAAATAAAATAAAATGAGAGAAATAGGTACATGACATCCAAAAATCATTTTGGTTTACATTTTCCTATGAAAGCAAAATCTCTCCCAGAAAGCATACATGTTTATGGATTACAAAGTACAGATGGCCTACTTGGTGACTTTAGACTCAGTACCCGCCCTGCCTAAAGTGTATGAAGTGGGGCAGCAGCACACTTTACAGTTCTCCCAATGTCCCTGGGGGTAGCAATTCTTACATAAAGGAGCACTATGATCCATACAACACATCTCTTCCCAGGATTGCTCCAATAAGAAAACCATAAGTCATAAATATGAATGAATGAAATACTCTACATACTTGTTTACAGTTAGTTCAAGGTATAGTCCATCTTGGTTGGGAAGTCATGGTGGCGGGAACTTGAAGGCTCTGGTCACTGCTCCTCTGTAGTAAGAAATAGGGATGATCAGTGTGTCCTTGTTTCTGCTCAGCTTTCAGTCTCCATTTTATACAGTTCATGATACCAGTACTGGGAATGGGCATACACAGTGGGATGACTTTCCAACCACGAGTAACATAATCAAGATAATCTCTCGCAGGCACACTCAGAGACCCTTCTCCCAGGCGATTATAGATTCTATCAAGTCAACCATAGTATAGTGACTATCACAGATGTCATAGGTCAGATGCACTCATGTAAGGGCACAATTCCAGTTTTACTCTCAAGAGTGGCCAGATATCAAGCTCTGAAAAAAAACATACAGGTGCATGGATGAGTGGGTAGATATTAACAGAGAGAAGTGGAGATAGCTTATTTGGTAAAGTACTTATCTTGCAAGCACAACAACTTGAAATTGATCCCCCCAACCCAAGTTAAAAAACCCGGCACAGCAGTATGTGACTGGAAATCCAGTGCCGGGGAGGCAAAGAAAGTCAGATCGCTGGGGCTTACTATCCAGCCAGTCTAGCCCACTTGAAAGCTTCAGGCCAGTGAGAAACTCTGCTGAAAGGGGAAGAGAGCACCTAAGGGATGACTCCTGAAGCTGAATTCTGACCTCCACGTGCACACCCATACTCACAAGAACACAAGTGCTGTCACATAAGCAGGTACATGTACACACACACACACACACACACACACACACACACACATTTGAAGCTAGGACTTTTTCTTTAACTCCATGGAGGAGCAGAAATATTGAGTTGGGGGAAGAATAGAGGAGAGAAAGCAGGATGAGAGATACCATAGTAGAGGGAGCCATTATAGGTCCGAGAAGAGATCTGAAACTAGGGAGATCTCCAGAGACCTACAAGGATGACACTAACTGACAATCCAGGCAATGGTGGAGAGGATAACCTAAATGCCCTTCCCCTAAAATGGGATTGATGACTTCTCTTTATGCCATCCTAGAGCCCTCATCCAGTGGCTGATGGAAGCAGAGGCAGACATCCACAGATATACCCTGAACTGAACTTTGGAACTTAGTTAAAGAGAGGGAGGAATGAAGATCAATGGGGTCGGTACCAGGCTGCAGAAACCCACAGAAACAGCTGGCCTGAACAGAAGGAGCACGTCGACCCCAGATGCTGTCTGGGAGGCCAGTACAAGACTGATACAGACCCTTGTATATGGATGTCAATGAGGAGGCCTCTGCAATCCAGAGGGCCCCTGGTAGTGGATTGGTATTTTTCCCTGGTATAAGAAGGGACTTTGAGAGCCCATCCCACGTGAAGGGATACACTCTTGCCCTGGACACATGGGGAAAGGCCCAGGACCAGCCCAGGATGATGTGGTAGACTTTGCAGAGCCCCCATTGAGGGCCCTACCCCCGGGTGGGGAAGGAGGCATGGGGGTGAGGGGAGGGAGAGGGAGAAGGGATTGACATGTAAAACAAGCTTTTTCCTAATTTGAACTAATAAAAAAATTTAAAAAAAAACTGGACTACCCTTACAACCGTTTGACTGCCTCATACCTGAACCCTGTCCCTGCCTTTCTCTAAAGCTGCTAAGGAAGTGTGTGTCAAGTGCAAGTTCACTAGGGGGCTGTGCTCCTTTGCTCTCTCTATGACCCTGTGACAATCCTTCAACACTCTAGACAAGAAACTGTTTCTTTACCCAAACAACTGCAGCTTGCCTGAAATCCTGCGCAGCTGAGAAACTAGCCTGTCCCCACAGGGTAGGAATATATGAGCCACCATGTAAAAGTTATTTTTAACATTTTAAAGGAACAGCATCTGGAAAATAAAGGAAAGAAAGACAAAATGTCATTCTTTCATACCCTGGCCTTAACCTTCTCCCACCAATCTCCCATCATTTTCTGTGGGAACTGCACTCATTCAGATGTTTTAGTCTTACCCCAAAACTAGAAACAGGAGAATTCAAAATCTAAAAACCAACAGGAAATATAAAATAACCCTGTTAGAGCATACATTTCTAGTTGTCTTACTTAATAATATTAAGGGAATTTGACAAAACAGATTATATCACATGATTGGAATTGGGAATAATTATCAGAAAAATTAGAGACATTAAAATATTATCACATATAATGAGATAACTGACATTTGCAAATAATTTTCAACAGGTACATGGTAAATGTGAGTGAGGAGAGCTTTTGCTGTCCTGAGGATGAAGGTCACCACTGGAATAATGGAGGAAAGACAGCAAATTACAAAACCATGAAAGAAATATAGATGAATACAATCTACATTTCATTAATCTTGACTTATGAGGTAATGCCACCCCACTTTTCAAGTTCAGTGTACTTAAATTTGAAATACTTAACTGTTACAATTTGGTGGGTTGGTGACTTGGTTGGTTGGATTGTAAAAGCAATTTATTGTTAGATTAGAATTCCTCCCAATTCAGCAGGGTTTACTGAGCACCTATTCATTCAATGTGAAAGACAGTTTCTATCTAAAGGATGAAAACTGACATGTGCACACAGAAAACTCAACACATGAGAAGCTAAATCTTATGTAGTTTCAATGGGGGGAATGTCACATTCTGGACTGGGATTTACTGAATGAGTAGAAACCTAACAAGAAAACATGAAATAACAGTGCTAACAGGGGCAAGAAGAAAATGGTTGAGGGCAGGAAGTAATCCAGAAAATATCAAATATGCCCTGAAGAACTTGAGTAGAGCAATGATTTCAAGGCAGCTAACTGGTCTCCATCTCTGGTTCTGCACTTGCTGTCTGACTGTTTAGCTGTAACTGCTACAGCTCTCTGTCTCCTGCTATTTAAAACTAAACTCTTACTAAGTCTACCATGAGAAGAAGCCTGTGAACATAATGGGTTTAGATTACTGAGTAGCATATTTGGCAATCCTCAATAAATATATAAAGCAGGAGATTGGAGAGGAGGGAGAAAATGGTCAAGGGAAAATGAGAAGGAAAGAAATGTAGATGAAGAATAGGAAGCAGGAAGGGAAGAGATGAAAAAATAAATAAAGATTTCTGAGACACTTGGGTTTAATATATAAATATGCAATGAGACTGTGTATAGATATGATCTGTTTACATATAAACCCAAGACATGAAGATAAACACCATAAACTGCAAAGAATGGAAAGTGAGTCTTAAATACATACATCTACAGACACACACACACACACACACACACACACACACACAGAGAGAGAGAGAGAGAGAGAGAGAGAGAGAGAGAGAGAGAGAGAGAGATGTTGAACAAGGAAATAAGAATAGACTACAGGCTCAGATTTGGTTTTCAACAAGGTTTGTATGAATTTAAGAAAATATTTTTAGGTCTTTTCAAGTGGAAAAAATATCCTTCTCTTTTTACATTTTTTGTTGTAGTTGGATAATTTTGTGCATGCCAATAATGGTTTTTGATGAAATCCTCCTGATCCCCTCCTCCCCAGTTCCTCCCTATCCCCCTCCCACCACTTTTCCCTCGCAACTTGAAGAGCTCATTTATTTTATTTCAGTTTCTATTCATTTTACATACCAACCACAGTTCTCCCTCTGTCTCCTCCTTACCCTCACCCTCCTCTTTCTAACCCACCGCCATCTCCTCCTCAGAAAGGGTAAGGCCTCATGAACTCATTTTTACTTTCAATCTATAGAGCACAATCACTAACTTGTGTGTGTATGCATCTAGTGATCGTGGGTAACTTCTTGGGGGCTGTATCCCAGAAAGAAAAACTGCCTTATTTGTGTTTTGTGTGTGTGTGTGTGTGTGTGTGTGTGTGTGTGTGTGTGTGTGTGTGTGTGTGTGTAGGAGTTCCTCTAGAGACCAGAAAAAAAGGCATCTCATAATTGTGGCTTCCTTCTTTACAACTTGAAACAGGTTCTTTCTCTGGTGAAGCTGACTACTTCCACATCTCCATGATCTCCATGCTCTGTTTCTGCTTAATGAATCAACTTAGGGTAGGAAGGATTTATTTGGGGCAAGAGTTTTGAGAGTTTCAGTTCACTATAATTGGGAAGCCATGGCTAAACAGCTCACTTCCTGACAGTGGGAGCCTGAATCAGAGACTGGCTGGGTACATTACTGCGAGCTAGAAGGGAGAGAGAATGATGGGACTCAGGAGTCCAATGTACTCTTCAAACATTTCGAGGGACCTATTTCAGCCAACTAGGCCTCACATCCTAAAGATTCCATATTCTCATGAAACAGCTCACCCAGGCTTCAAAAATCTAAGCTTCCTAGGGAACATTTCAGATTCAAACCACAACAGTAGTCAATAGCTATGTATTCCCAAGTACTAGTGACATCCCTGAGAAAATGGTTGATTTGATGGTCTCAAAAGACCACGTAGAGGACGAAGAAGGTTTGATTTGGTAGGTCAGTGATCAAAATGTATATATTCAGTTACACACATGTAGTAAAAAATAACACAAGTAACCACTTCTGTCTTAGTTAAGGTTTCTATTGCTGTGCAGAGCCACTATGACCATGTCAACTTTTATAAAGGAAAACATTTAATTGAAGCTTGTTTGCAGTTTCAGAGGTCTAGTGCATTATCATCGGCATGGCATATGTAGAAGTAACTGAGAATTCTACATCTTGATCCATAGGCAACAGGAAGTGAGCTCTGTGTCACACTGAGCAAAGGAGACATCAAGGCTCACCCCCACAGTGACACACTTCCTCCAACAAAGCCACACCTACTCTGACAAAGCCACACCTCCTAAGTCAGAAAGACCAGGCCAACCCCATGAAAAAGAATTGATGTCATTGATAGTTGTAGTCTGGTTTTTTAGGGGACATCAACCAGCCCCCCAAGTTATCACATGTGAACTTATTAATTTTGAATGCTCAGCCTTATCTTATGCTTGTCCCACTAGCTCTTATAATATAATTTAACCTGTTTCTTGTCATTACATATTGTGCCAGGTCTTTTTACCTTTCTTTCATTTGGTATGCCCTACTTCCCTGCTTCTACAAACTGAAAGAACCATTACAAGTCAACAGTATTGTGTATAAAAACATCTGTTCCACCAAATATTTGGACTGTAGCAAAAAGAGTCCCCTTGGCATATAATAATCAAAGCACTAAACATACAGAATAAAGAAAGAATGTTAAGAGCAACAAAGGAAAGAGGCAAAGTAACATATAAAGGCAGACCTGTAAGAATTACACCCAACTTCTCAATGGAAATAATGAAAGCTAGGTCCTGAACAGAAGTTTTGCAGATATTAAGATTCAATGATTGGCAGCCCAGACTACTACACCAGCAAAGTTTTCAATCACCATAGACTGAGAAAACAAAATATTCCATAACAACAAAACAAGATTTAAAAAATACCTAGCCACAAATCCAGCCCTAAAGAAAGTACCATTCAAGGAATGGACAAAAGCACCCAACACAGAGCTGTGGAACCATACGTCCATGATCCTGCGGGTGCCAGCCATGTAGACTGGGTCTGTTTGGCTCTAAAACAATGCCCTTAGAGCCATCAAGCTCAACCTGATTGATTCTGACCTCACTGAGAAGAAAGGATAAAGGACACTGACTTAAGGCGCCAGAGCTCCAGGCAGATACCAGATCCAACCATTGACAGTCTTGTGGCCCTAGTTGTTTACACATACTGAGCCTTGATGCCTTTTCCTGCATACTGAGTTAAGAGGAGGGCTGAGTTAGACTTTTGTTTGTTTGTTTGTTTTTAGAGACAGGGTTTCTCTGTGACTTTGGAGATTGTCCTGGAACTAGCTCTTGTAGACCAGGATGGTCTTGAACTCACAGAGATCTGCCTGCCTCTGCCTCCCAAGTGCTGGGATTAAAGGCATGTGCCACCACCGCCTGGCAAGCTAGACTTTTTTTTTAAATAATGAGCTGTTGAACTGGGTGTGGTGGTGCATGCCTTTAATCCCAGCAGTCTGAGGCCTGTCTGGTCTACAGATTGAATGCCCAAACAGTCAGGGCTACATAGAAAAATCCGTCTCAAAAACAAAACATAAACAACAGTAACAAAAAAATGAACTATTGAATACCACTGGCACCCCATACCTCTTCCTTATCAAATCAACTCCTTCTAGAGTTCTAATCTAGTGGGGCCCATTCTCCAGGGTGGAGCTAAGAGAAGGTCCACATGCATGGGGTGGAGGGAGAGGAGGCATTCTCAGAATGAGCTGCATCCTCCTTTTGTTGTTGTTGTTGCTTTGGTTTGTTTTGTTTTGTTTTAACATTTGCATTAGCATTTTGCCTGCATGTATGTCTGCGTGAGGGTGTCAGATCTTGCAGTTAGAGACAGAGGTTAGCTGCCATTTAGGTGCTGGGAATTGAGCCTGGCTCCTCAGGAAGAGCAATCAGTACTCTTAAACACTGAGCCATCTCTCCCGCCCTGCAGCCACTCTTTCTTGCTCCAGTCAAGGAAAGCCAGAAAGCACACGGCCAGGGTAGCTGAGGTACCTGGTTGTGAGAAGGGTAGCTGAGAACTTACTAGATTATGTCCATCAGGCCTCAGGCTTATATAATTATCTCCAGAAAATATGAAACAACACAGTGGAGCTGGGATATGCACTTTGGGAGCCACCATTACCCCTTTTCCCTTGCATGTCATAGGATTAAAGTATACCCAAGTGGGCTGGAGAGATGGCTCAGCAGCTGAGAGCACTGGCTTCTCTTCCAGAAGACTTGATTTCAATTCCCAGCAACCACATGGTGCCTCACAGACGTCTAGAGTGGAATCTGATGCCCTCTTCTGGCATAAAGTTGAACATGCAGATAGAGTACTCAAACATAAAATAAATCCTTAAAAAAAAACAAGTGTGCCCAACTGACAGAATCAGCCACAATTTAAGCAGCAAATTAAGGGATGAGGGAGCACTTACCAAGGTATTGGTCTGTCAGACCTCAGTAACTGGGTACATTGACAAAGAGGACATATTTTCCTGTATACTGCTTAAAAGGAATGTCTTCCTCCCCATCAATGGTGAGGGCCCCATACTTGGAGATGGTGCTGCCACTCATGCCTCCATGGAACTCTGTCTGGAAGAGAAAAAGATGGAGGCCAGGAACAATTAGAGTGGAGACATTTGGGAAATGGACATTTCTCCACCTTCTGGATAAAGATGATTCCCAACAGGGAGAGAATGACTTACCCAGGACAATAAAACCTGGAACCTGGAAAAAAAAAAAAAAGAATGACGCTAATTGCAGAAAGCCTACAAACTCATGGAAATTAAACAATACTCAACAGAGTCATCATTGGGTCAAAGAAGAAATAAAGAAATTAAAGGCTTCCTACTATTAAATGAAAATGAACGCACACCATACCCAAACTTATAGGGCACCATGAAAGCAGTGCTAAAAGAAAAGTTCATAGCACTGAGTGCTCACATGTAGAATGTGGTGAAATCTCACATTGGCAATATAACAGCACACCTAAAAGTTCTAGAACAACAAGATGTAAACTCACTCAGGAGCAGTAGATGACAGAAAATAATGAAATTGAGGGATGAAATTATTAAAATAGAAACAAAGAGTTGGTTCTTTGAGAAAATCAACAAGATAGACAAATCTTAACTGAAATTAACCTAAAGTCAGAGAGGGAATATCCAAATTAACAAAACCAGAAAGGAAAAGGGGACATAACAACAGACACTGAGGAAATCCAGAGAATCATTAGGTCATACTTTGAAAATCTGTGCTCCACAGAATTGGAAAATCTAAAAGAAATGAACAATTTTCTAGATAGATACTACATGACAAAATTAAATTAAGACCAGATAAATGATTTAAATAGACCTGTAGCACCCAAGGAAATTGAAGCAGTTATCAATAGTCTCCCAAGCAAAAAAAAAAAGCTCAGATGGTTTCAGTGCAGAATTCTGCTACAATTTCAAAGAAGAGCTAATCTAATATTCCTAATATTCCTCAAATTGTTCCACACAATAGAAGCAGAAGGAAAATTGTGAAACTCTTGTTTACAAAGTTACAGTTACCCTGATATGCAAACCACACAAAGACACAACTAAGGAAGAAAATTACAGAACAATCTCTCTCGTGAACTTTCATACAAAAATACTCAATAAAATACTGGCAAACTGGATCCAAGAATAAATCAAAAAATCATCCCCCATGATTATGTAGCCTTCATCCTAGAGATACATAGCAACTGAATGGAACTAAAAAAACCATCCTGAGTGAGTAAACCAGAACTTGAAAGACAAAAACAGTATATACTCATTCATAAGTGGATACAAGATGGTTGAGTTGGGGGAGGGACAGAGAGGGAGAGCAATGAAAGAGATATCTTTTTTTTTTTTTTTTTTTTGGTTTTTCGAGACAGGGTTTCTCTGGATAGCTTTGGAGCCTATCCTGTCACTCGCTCTGGAGACCAGGCTGGCCTCGAACTCACAGAGATTGGTCTGCCTCTGCCTGCAGAGTGCTGGGATTAAAGGTGTGTGCCACCAACGCCCGGTGAAAGAGATATCTTGATAGAAGGAACCATTATGGGAATCCACAAGGATGACTTCAGCTAAGACTGCTAGCAGTAGTGGAGAAGGTACATGAACTGGACTGCCTCTATAGTCAGATTAGTGACTGCATTAATTGTCATCATAAAACCTACATCCAGTACCTGAAGGAAGCTGAGGAAATGATCCATAGCCAATTGGAGGCTGAGTTCCAGGAGTGTAACGATTAGTCTTTACTGCATCCACCTGAGCCCTGCCACCATGTGGGTGCCCAGAGTAACACATAGGGTCTTATATTAGTTTACAATGCTGTTGGCCAATTGACTAGGATTTCTTATATGCTAGATCAGTCTTAATTAGCATAAATCTATATATTTTATAAGACTTATCTTATAGAGGATCCTTCCACTTGTGTCCTCTTCCTGGGATCACATGATGGCTCTGTAGAGAGGAGAGCAGGAGGAAGAGCAAGAGAAAGAGAACAACTTCCTTCTTGTCCTTGCTTATATTCTGAGTCTGCCTGCTATGTCACTTCCTGCCTGTATCACAAGACTTCTTTTTACTATATTTCCCAGAATCCTCCTTGACTCCTAGTCTGACCTAACTTGCTGCCTCATTGGCTAAACAGTGCTTTATTCAACAATCAATTAGATAAGCATACACAAAAGTACATTCCCCATCAAAGGAGTCTAGTTAAAGAGAGGGAGGAGGATCAGATGAGCAAGGGGGTTACCATCATGATTGGAAAACCACAGAGACAGGTGACCTGAGCTAGTGGGAGCTCACACACTCTGGACTGTCAGTTGTGGAATCTGCAGGGGACCAGACTAGGCTCTTTGTATGTGGGTGAAAGTTATGTGGCTTGTTCTGTTGTGAGGGGCTGGCAATAGGACCAGAAATTATCCTGTATGCCTGAACTGGCTTTTGTGATCCCATTCCCTATGGTGGGATGCCTTACTCAACCTTGATACAGTGGGGAGGAGTTTTATACTGCCTCAACTTGTTCTGTCTGATTTTGGTGATTCCCCTCTGAGGACTGGATGGGTGGCAGGTTGCCAGAAGGGAGCTGGCAGGAGGGGATGGGGGAGGAACTGAGTTTGGTGTGTAAATGAAAAAAAAAAAAAAAATATATATATATATATATATATATATATATATATATATATATGAAAAGTCTTTTCCATTGTTGTGTGACAGTGAAGATCAGCAATCAGTGATGCATCATCAATGTGAAATAAGCATTTTCAATGCTATTAAAATTTCTGGCATTTTAACTCACCATTTACTAAATTGACCAACTAATATATCTACTTTCTTGTTTGTGGACAACAGGTGCATTGGTGACCAATTTGATGCCTTGCACACACTCACCTGAGTGCAAATATGCTCACACATTTGACCTTACTCACTTCTTTTTGACGTGTCTTCTAGAACCCTTTTCTAAATATCTTGTGCTGCAGTTTATTTGAATTAATAATGAAAAGCCCTGTGATCAAGATGCAGAACAATAACTTCTTGTTAAATGATGAATTGTTAGGAGGAAATGCTCCTCACTGTTGAAACATCCTCTGGGAGACATTTCCCCTGAGTGCTTCTAGTCTCTCTCTGCTTGTTGGGAGAGGTGAGCAGAAAAGTGAATTTTATTGGCCAGAGAAATGGAATCATACACTGTGGTCCCCAATTCTTGTCCTTCTGTCAACAGCCACTGTGAATTCTGGTATGTGCTCTCAGCTGTATGTTTTAAAGACAGTCATTCTGTGGTTTCAGAGAAGTCTGTGCCTCTCTAAGAGGCCTCAGTCTTGGAAGGTAAGTGCAACTGAGCCTTGGTGTTGGGACTCCCACCCCTGCTGTATCCTGCAATGTACTGCTTATCTGCATTTAACTTTCATTTTGATTTCCATTTACTTGAATATTTTTTGCTTTGTTTTTTGAGACAGGGTTTCTCAGTATTGCTTTGGAGCCTATCCTGGAGCTCGCTCTGTAGACCAGGCTTGGCTTTGAACTCACAGAGATCCACCTGCCCCTGCCTCCCACGTACTGGGATTAAAGGCCTGTGTCACCAATACCCAGCAAATATTTTTCTTTATTTCTGAATTGTTATCAAATTCAGGAGACTAATAGTAATGTTTATTGTACTCCTCCAATCCAAAAACAGTTACATAATTTAAGCAAATGTATGTGTGATTTATGGCATATGGCCCACTCAGTGGCTATGTTCCTCACCATTAATCTTCAAAGTAGACTGTATATTAATATGTTAAATGCGTTAGGGCTTGCAAATGGTGGTCAATATATCCTAGAATAAAAGACACAGCCAATTAAAAGTTTAAAAGTTGCATAACTTTATTGAGTTTCTTTAAAGTGATAATGTAAGTATATAAATAACAACTCCAGGATAACGTTTCAATTCTATAATCCTTTTGTGTTTTTATAAAGGAGCTGCTGTAAGAGAGAAGTCTCAATCTCTGTCCCGGTCCATACTATTTTTTCTTTTGTTCCTCTAGAGGTTGCTGCTTTCAGAAACAGTGTGGGAGCACAGCCTGGCCCTCCATTACATCCTTATGAAGTGCCTGCCTCGGAACATATGCATACTTGTTATTTCTTTTTTATTATTATTACATTTATTGTGTATATGCGTGTGTGTGTGTGTGTGTGTGTGTGTGTGTGTGTGTGTGTGTGTGTGTATGTATGTGTCATGGTACATATGTGAAGGTCACAGAACAATTTGGGGAGCCAATTTCAGGCATTGAACTCTGGTTATCAGGCTTGTCAGCACCTCACTGTTCCCTTGTTGTTTCTAGATAAGCATTATTTTGAAATGGTGGCTCCTGCTTTTTCAGAACTCCTTGTTCCCATGTCAATGGCATTGCTTAGGACTTCGTTACCAATTTAGCTAGTCTATCTAGCCAGTTTGTCTCCATGTCTCTCAAGTTCTGGGATTACAGGTAGGCTGCCATATCCACTCAGCTTTTTGTGGGTGCTGGTGATCAAAATTGGTTTCTCATTATTTGCAATCAATGTTATCACCCAGCTCTCATCAGAGGAGCCTCTTTCAGTAGATGGAAACTAACAGAGATGCACATAGGGCAATGTACAGTTCTTTATGGGATTATATGTATATTTTATAGATAAGGGATGATTTTTGTCCCTAATTATGTCTTGTAAATGAAAATATAATGAATTAAATTCTGTATCCTCTGGTATAAATTCAGCAATTTTAATATGTAAAACAACTCTTTCTTCATACTGTGAATCAATACCACTGTTGAGAGGATTTTTTAATGATCTATCAACACCCTGAAAATAGCATATAACTCCAACCTTTGGACAGAATTATAAGGACTTAGATCCACTTTGTAACCTACCTTTCCTGATTTATTTGCATCAGGAGAGCATGTAGGGGCTCCAGTTAATGGTGTGTCCCATACAATGCAAGGGAAGATCCATTTAGTTCTCTTTATAAGATGAATTCTATTGCTTTGGGGATAATTGCTGTTGACTTCTCCCAAAAAAATCACTACAAGCTCTTTGACAGGGTTCACTTTCTACCAATAATTTATCAATTTTATCATCAGTAAAATCTACTACAATTTCTGTTGTAGCTACTCCTGCTAATTTATGAAGTCCCAATTTTCCTTTTAAAATCAATGCAGAGATCTTTTCCACATAAAATTTTAATTTCCTACATTATTTAGGTGGAAAAAGATCCATTCTAAGATAATATCTTCTCTCTGCACTAAAATACCTATAGGGCAATGCTTAGAGGATAATATGTTTAGAATGCACTTACACTTTTGATCCACAGGATTCACATATGCAATCTATAATTCATCTTCCACCACTGCCAATTCTTTCTTAGCCTTGTCACCATCTAAGATTTTGTTTAAATGAAATAGTTAATCAGGTCTTATCCCAATAATATTCTGTAGATGGAAAATGTTACCTCGCAATCTCTGAAAGTCATTAAGAGTTTGCAATAATCTCTCATAATTTGCACCTTGTGTGGTCTAATTTCTTGTAAACATATTGTATAGCCTAAATAATTAATAGAATCTCCTCTTTGTATTTTTCTGGAGCAATTTATACTCCCTGACTAAGCAAAGTTTTCTTAACTTCTTCAAACATTCTTTCTGAATTATCTACATTTGAATCATATAATAATGTCATCCATGTAATGGTAAACTATAGATTTTGGAAATTGCTTATGCAATTTCCAATGGCTGCTATACAAAATATTGGCACAGGGTGTGACTATGTAATAATCCCTGTGGGAGAAGCTTCCACTGATATCTTTTACCAGGTTGGGAATTATTTTAAGTAGGCATCTTTTTTCTTGTAAAGGTATAGAGAAGAAGCAGTCTTTTAAGTCAATAACTACAATGGGCTATTCTTTAGGTAATCAAGAAGGCAAGGGTCCTAGTCTGTACAGGGCACATTGGCTGCATCACTTCATTAATAGCTCACAAGTCTGTGTGAATTCTCTATTTTCTTGATTTCTTTTTTAATAACAAATACAGGAGAATTCCAGGACTGGAAGATTCTTCAGTATGTCCAGCATTTAGCTGTCCCTGAACCAGCTGTTTTACAGCCTATAGCTTCTTTGAATTCATAGGCTATTGCCCCACCCAGACAGGATTGTCAGTTAACCACTTTAAGAGTAGGGCTTTTAGTCCACTTATGAGTTTGACAGTTGTTTTATTCTTGTTTTTTTGTACAGCCTGGATGATTGGTGTTTGTTTTATATAGTACCTTATAACATTTTTTTCTATAAACATGAGTTGGTTTATGGTCATTTTGAATACTGGAGGAATCTTAATCTAGGTATTCCATTGCTACAACAGATCATGACCCCATAGATTTACTGCCATATTATCCACATATGGCCTCAGACTTCCTCTTTGTCCTGTTGGCCCTATACTGTCAACTCATCCTGTGCTTTGCTTTACCTGAGATAGGTTTCCAGTTCCTAATAATTGAAAATCTACCTCCTGAAGAGGCCTACTTGGATGCCAAGATTCTGGAGTGGTAACAGTGACATCCACACCGGTGTCCAGTAATCCTTTGAATATCACATTATATATCTATACTCTAGGCTTTGGTCTTTGTTCATTTCCAGAAGTACACCAAAATATATGTTTTCTGTTTCCTCCTTGATTTTTTTGGTTCATTATCCAAAGCTATGCTAGCATATAGAGCAGTATGATTTTTTTTAAAATAGGTACTGGGTTTCCTAATTATTCTGAGGATTGTCCACCATAGTGATTTGGAATCACTGGACCAATTTTGACATGGAGGCCTTCAAGAGGCAACCCAAGGAGTTTCCTGATGGTCAAAGGTTACCTTGTTTGTCTCTTGTCGGTCTATATTTCTTGGTCCAATATCTGCCTTTGTGGTATCTTTTACATAATCCAGAAGTTTGTGGCCTTCTATTTGGGTTATTGTCAGAAGAAGCATTATTTCTAGAAATTCCTTGTCTACAATTTCTTCTGAGATGGCCTATTCTATCACAATTAAAATATTTAGGATTTTGATGTCTCAATATACCTTTGGAGATCTCTTCTCCTGCCCAAGACTCACTATTATAGTAAAAAGATTCAACCTTGGTTGTGTACAGGACCCATTCATCCATTGGTGCTAATATGATCTTTAAAGGCCCAAGCACCTTTTTGCATTCTAAATTACCATTTTTAAAAGCTACAGATCCAATGAGTACTCATATATCTTCTGGATCTGCAATCCCTATTTATACTGTTTTAGTCAATCTTTGCAAAGAGCCACTAAAGTGTTACCTTTGGTTTTGTATAACCTTAGTAAATAACTCAGTTCTTTTCCCTGGTTCTTGAATGTTGTCCCACACACTCATGGCTGCTATACAGCATATGGACAAGATGTGGTCATTGTATATAGCTTGATTATCTGCATCAGCATAATGGACCTCACCAAGAATTTGATCTTGGGAAGCCTCATAACCTTTGATTCTATCCTGATGTTCAAGGACCTTTGCCTCTTTCCTCCAATATGACTTCAACTGCAGCTGTGGACCAAGGTGTAGAACACCTGAGATTAATTGAAGCCAGTCATTTGGAGTTATTCTACTTTTTGTAGCCTGTGCCTTTAATAATTGTCTCACATGCATGCCATAAGAAACTACTGCTTCCTTAACATCTTTTAAATCATTCATATGCATAGGCTCCAATTTGCATCCTGTAAATATGTCTGGGTGTTTATTATTTGCTATATTTTGAGTAATAGTAACAGGATAGATCATAGCAGGTGATGATGATGGTATGACTTTTGATAAGTCATGCCTGACTTTGAAAGGCACTGGTGATGCTAAATCCCTTTTATTCTCTTTGGATTGTACCTTAGCTCCTAGTGTATCAATTTTAAGAAGCTTTTCTATGACCCATAATCTATTCACCATTGTTTCTCAGAGCACTTGGACTTCCTGGACAGTAAAAATGTTCAACAATTTCATTAAATCAGTTTCTTGTTGTCCTCATTTAAGTATGAGTCTAGAGATTTAATATTCCCATCCTTAGAGATTATTTATATGGCATGCAAATTGCCTTCTAAAAACAATGTTCTATCTGCAAGCTTGCCATTACTCTTAGAATGAATTTTGTCTGTTATGAGTTCCTTACCATGTTCTATTTTGTGACTTCTATTTTCAAATTATGATTGTCATTTTCAATCTTATGAATCCTTTTTGCTAAGCTCTCATTAAGAACAAAGACCTAGGGTATAGAGATGATGAAACTGCTAAGGGTGCTCTTCAGAAGATTCAGATTCATTTCCCAGCACTCACAAGGTGACTCATAACCATTGTTATTTATAGTTCTGGGGAGCCAGTGGCATCTTCTGGTCTCTGACAGTAGTGCATGTGGTGCACAGCTGTACATGTTGACATTGTCCACACACATGAACATAAACAAGTTTAAAGTAAAGAACAAAAAGTAGTAAGGACCTTTACAATCTCACAGTCATCATTCTGCTGAAGAAATAATCAGTATTCACACAGATCTGAGCATGCTATTTTGGAAACATCACACATTCTTTTTTGTTTAACATTTTAGGTTTTTCAAGACAGGGTATCTGTTTGTAGTGTTAGATCCTGTCCTGAACTTGCTGTGTAAACAAGGCTAGCCTCAAACTCACAGAAACCACCCAGCCTCTGCCATCTGAATACTGGGAATCTACTACCACCCAGCAGATTGCACATACTTGGATGGAGATCCTATCACTGTTAATGCCCTGAGTGCTTCTGGTAGCTAAGATCTTCATTCTAAAATGACAACCTGCAATGGTGGCTGTTAGATAAATCTTTCCGCCAAAAGCTGCCTGAGCCCCACCGCCACTTGTGAGCTTTACGACAGCTGCCTGCCTGAGTTAGGGCCCAAATGAATACACAGAAACTTGTATTAGGTTCAAAGCTGCTTGGCCAATGACTAGTATTCTTCATCTGCAAGCTCAGTCTTAATTATCATAAATCTATATATTTTATAAGACTTATCTTATCAGACACCTTATTGGCGTCCCTCCTTGCCAGTGGATCACATCCTGCTGCTAGAGTAGGAAGGGGAAAAAGGGGCCCTTCCTGTTTCTCCTTCGCTTAAATATGAGTCTCCTTGCTATGTCACTTCCTGCCTGGATCACCACTTCTCTACTACATGTCCCAGAATCCTCTTTGACTCCTAGTCCCATCTAACTTGCTGTCTCATTGGCCAAACAGTATTTTATTTAACAATCAATAAGATAAACATACAGAGTACATTCCCCATCAGGTGGCCAGTTAGTTAAGGGAGACATAAGTGATCCTTAGTCTATACTTATGTGTATGGAAGAACTTTTTTACTCTACAATTTTCTACTACCTTATTAATTTTTATTTAAATGAAAACAACCTTATTTTACACACCAATCCCAGTTGCCTCACTCAGCCTTCCATCCTCCCAATCCACAATCCAACCCCCGTGCAACCCCCATCCTCTACTCAGGGAGTGTGAGCCCTCCCATGAGGAATCATCAAAGACTGACACATCATTTGGGGCACAACCTAGGCCTTCCACCATGTGTCTAGGTCTTATGCTGGTTCCCCAGCTGTCAGACTGGGGCCCACGTGCTTCAACTGTTTCTGTGGGTTTCCCCAGCATGGTATTGACCCCTTTGCTCATTACTCCTCCATCTCTAAAACTGGATTCCAGGAGTTTGGCTCAGTGCTTGACTGTGAATCACTGCTTCTCCTTACAACAGCTACTGGGTGAAGGCTCCAGGATGGGATTTATGTTAAACATCAATCTCATTATAGGGGAATGTCATTTAAGGTAGCCTCTCTACTATTGCTTATACTCTTAGTTGGTGCCATCCTTGTAGATCTCTGGACATTTCCCTAGTGCCAGATTTCTCATTAAACTGATAATGGATACCTCTACTGAAGTATCTCTCTTCTTGCTCTCCTCCGTTTTTCCACCAACTCGAACTTCCTGATCCCTCATATACTCCTTCCTCATTCTCCTCCCTTCCTCCCATCCTCTTTCTCCTATTTTCCTCCCCTGTACCCCCTCCCCCCATGATCCAAATTTGTTCAGGAGATATTTTTCCCTTTCTGCTTCTCCAGGGGTCCATGTATGTCTATCTTAGGATCCTCCTTGTTTCCTAGCTTCTCTGGGTTATGGATTATAGGCTACCAGCTTTGCTCTATGGCTGAAGTCCACTTATAAGTGAGCATATACCATGTTTTTCTTTCTTTTTCTGGGTTATCTCACTCAGAATGATTTCTTCTAGTTCCATTCATTTTCCTGGAAATTTCAAGATTACATTATTTTTTTTTTCTGCTGAGTAGGACAACATTGTGTAAATGCCACATTTTCTCTATCCATTCTTTAGTTGAGGGGCATCTAGGTTGCTTCCAGGTTCAGGCTATTATAAATAATACTGCTTTGAACATAGTTGAACATATGCCCTTGTTGTAGGAATGTGCGTCCTTTGGGTAAATGCATAAGAGTGGAATTTCTGGATCTTGAGTGAGACTGATTCCCATTTTCCCAATAAACCATCACACTGATTTCCAAAGTGACTATAAAAGTTTGCACTCCCACCAGCAATGGAGGAGTGTTTTCTTTCTCCACATCCTCTCCAGAATAAACTGTCATTTTTGTTTTAGATTTTAACCATTCTGACAGTGTAAGAATGTATCTCAGAGCTGTTTTGATTTGCATTTCCCTGGTGGCTAAGGATTTTGAGCACTTTCTTACCTGTCTTTCAGACATTTGAGATTCCTCTGTTGAGAATTCTCTATTGAGTTCTTTACTTCACTTTTTAATTGAATTATTTGGTGTTTTGGTGAATAGCTTCTCAAGTTCTTTGTATATTTTGGAAATCAGCCCTCTCTCAGATGTGGGGTTGGTAAAGATCTTTTACCATTCTGTGGGCTGCTGTTTTTTCTTGTTGACAGTGTCCTTTGCCTTACAGAAGCTTCTCAGTTTCAGTAGGTCCCAATTATTAATTGTCAATCTCAGTGTCTGTGCTATTTTTTTTTTTTATATTCAGGAAGTGATCTCCTGTGTCAATGCAGAGGAATACTTCCCACTATCTCTCCTAAAATTCAGTGTGGCTGAATTTTATGTTGAGGTCTTTCATCCATTTGGAATTAAGTTTTGTGCATATGGATAGATATGGATCTGTCTACAATTTTCTACATGTCAGCATCCAGTTATGCCAGAATCATTTGTTAAAGATGCTTTCTTTGTCTGTTGTGTAATATTAGTTTCTTTGTCAAAAAATCAGGTGTTTCTATGTGTGTGGATTAATATCAAGGTCTTCATTTCTGTTTTTGTGCCAATACCGCGCTATTTTCATTACTATAGCACAATAGTAGAGCTTGAATTCGGGGATGGTGATGCCTCCAGAAGTCCTTTATTGTGCAGGCTTGTTTTGGCTATTCTGTTTTTTGTTGTTGTTTTTGTTTTTTCATATAAAGTTGAATATTGTTCTTTCAAGGTCTGTGAAGAATTGTGCTGGAATTTTGATGGGTTTGCATTGAATCTGTAGATGGCTTCTGGTAAGATTGCCATTTTTAGTATGTTGATTCTACACATCCAAGAGCATGGGAGACCTTTCCATTTTCTGATATCTGCTTTAATTTATCTCTCTAAAGACTTGAAGATCTTGTCATACAGGTCTTTCACTTGTTTGGTTTGAGTTACTCCAAGATGTTTTATGTTGTTTGTGACTATTGTGAAGGGTGATGTTTCTCTGCTTTCTTTCTCAGCCCATTTATCATCTACATACAGGAGGGCAACTGAATTTTTTGAGTTAGTCTTGTATCTTGCCACTTTATTGAATGTGTTTATATCTGTAGGAGTTCCCTGTTAGAATTTTTCATGTCACTTATGCAGACTATCATATCATTTGTAAATACTGGAGGACTGACTTCTTCATTTCCCATTTTAATCTCCTTGATTTCATTTTGTTGTCTTGTTACTTTAGCTAGAACTTCAAGTACAATATTCAAGAGATATGAAGAGAGTGGAAACGTGTCTTCTTCCTGATTTTAGAGGAATAACATTGACTTTCTCTCCATTTATTTCAATGTTGGCTGTTGGCTTGCTGTATATTGCCTTTATTATGTTTATGTATGGTCTTTAATCCCTGATCTCTTCAAGACAGGGATTGAAGGGGTGTTGACTTTTGTCGAAGGTGTTTTCAGCATCTAGTGAGATGATCATGTTATTTTTCCTTGTCAGTTTGTTGATATGGTGGATTAGATTGATGAATTTTCATATATTGAATCATCCCTGCATCTTTGGGATGAAGTCTATTTTATTATGGTGGATGATTTTTGTGATTCATTCTTGAATTCAATTTGCCAGTATTTTTTATTTATTTTTTTAATTGTTTTTATTTAATTTCTACAAAATTATAACTTCACATGTCAATCCCTTCTTCCTCTCCCTACATTGTCCCCAATCCCCCACCGGCCCCCTTCCCTCTCTGCTCCCCATAGAGGGTAGGGCCCTCAACAGGAGCTCCCCAAATTCCACAACATCATCCTGGGCAAGACCTAGGCTCTCCCCCATTTGTCCAGGCCTAGAGAGCATCCCTTCACATAGGATGGGCTCTCAAAGTCCATTCTTACACCAGGGAAAAATACTGATCCACTACCAGAGGCCCTATAGGATGCTGAGGCCTCATTTGTTGACATCCACTTTCAGGGGTCTGGATCAGTCCCCTGATAGCCTCCCAGACAGCAGACTGGGGACCATGTGCTCCCCCTTGTTCAGGTCAGCTGTTTCTGTGGGATTCACCAGCATGGTCCCGGCCACCTTGATCTTCATTTCTCCCTCTCTGCCACTGGGTTCCAGAGTTCAGTTCAGTGTAAACCTGTGGGTGTCTGCCTCTGCTTCCATCAGCAACTGGATGAGGGCTCTAGGATGGCATATAAAGTAGTCATAAGTCTCATTATAGGGGAAGGGCATTTAGGGGAGCCTCTCTGCCATTGCCTATGTTGTCAGGTTGTGTCATGCTTGTCGATCTCTGGAAGTCTCCCTAGTGCCAGATCTCTCCTCAGACTATAATGGCTTCCTCTGTTATGATATCTTCCATCCTGCTCTCCTCTATTCTTCACCCAACTGAACCTTTCTGCTCCTCCATTTCCTCCTCTCCCCTCTTCTTCTCCTCCTCACATTCTGCCAGCTCCCTCTCCCTTACCCTCATGCTCCAAATTAGCTTAGGAGATCCTGGCCCTTCCCATTCTCCAGGGACAATGCATTTTTTCTTAGAGACATGCTTGTTTCCTGGTTCCTTTGGTAAAGAGGATTGTAGGCTGGTAATCCTTTGTTCTATGTATAAAATTCATATATGAGTGAATGCATACCATGTTTGTCTTTTTGTGACTGGGTTACCTCACTCAGGATGGTTTCTTCTAGTTCCATCCATTTGCCTGCAAATTTCAAGATTCCATTGCTTTTTACTGCTGAGTAGTACTCCATTGTGTAAATGTACTACATTTTCTCTATCCATTCTTCAGTTGAGGGGCATCTAGGTTGCTTGCAGGTTATGGCTATTACAAACAACTCTCCTATGAACATAGTTGAACATATGTCCTTGTTGTAAGAATGTGCATTATTTGGATATATGCCCAAGAGAGGAATTGCTGGATCTTGAGTTAGACTGATTCCTAATTCCCTGAGCAACTGCCATACTGATTTCCAGAGTGATCTTACAAGTTTGCACTCCCACCAGCAATAGAGGAGTGTTCCTTTTTCTCCACATCCTCTCCAGCATAGATTGCCATTGGTGTTTTTGATTTTAGCCATTCTGGCTGGTGCAAGATGTTATCTTAAAGTTGTTTTTAGTTGCATTTGTCTGATGGCTAAGGATGTTGAGCACTTTCTTAAGTGTCTTTCAGCCATTTCAGATTCCTCTGTTGAGAATTCTCTATTTTGTTCTGTGCCCCTGATTAATTAAATCCATTCATTTCATTGATTGGTGTTTTGGTGGCTAGCTTCTTGAATTAATTGTATATTTTGGAAATCAGCCCTCTGTCAGATGTGGGATTGGTGAAGATCTTTTCCCATTCTATGGGCTGTCGTTTTGTCTTACTGACTGTATCCTTTGCCTTACAGAAGCTTCTCAGTTTCAGGAGGTCCCATTTATTAATTGTAGATCTCAGTGTCTGTGCTGCTGGTCTCCTGTACCAATATGTTCAAGGGTATCTCCTACTTTCTTTTCTAGAAGATTCATTGTGACTGGATTTATGTTGAAATCTTTGATCCATTTGGATTGAGATTTTGTGCATGGTGACAGATAAGGATCTATCTGCAGTCCTCTGCGTGTCTGAATCCAGTTGTGCCAGCACCATTTGTTGAAGATGCTCTCTTTTTTCTATTGTATAGATTTAGCATCTTTGTAAACAATCAGATGTTCATAGGTCTGTGGATTAATATCAGGATTTTCAATTGGATTCCAGTGGTCTATTTGTCTATTTTGTGCCAATACCAAGCTGTTTGCAGGATTATGGCTCTATAATAGTGCTTAAAGTCACGGATGGTGATGCCTCCCAAGGTTCCTTTATTGTACAATGTTGTTTTTGCTATCCTGAGCTTTTTTTTTCCACATAAAGTTGAGTATTGTTCTTTCAATATCTGTGAAGAATTGTGTTGGGATTTTGATGGGGATTGCATTGAATCTAAAGAATGCTTTTGGCAAGATTGCCATTTTTACTATTTTGATTATACCAATCCAAGTGCATGGGAGACCTTTCCATTTTCTGATCCCTTCTTAAATTTCTTTCTTTAAAGACTAAAAAGTTCTTGTTGTACAGGTATTTCACTTTTTTTGTTAGTGTTACCCCAAGATATTTTATGCTGCTTTAGGATATTGTGAAGGCTGATGTTTCTCTGATTTATTTCTCATTCAGTTTATCATCTGTATATAGTAGGGCTACAGATTTTTTTGAGTTAATTTTGTATCATGATACTTTGCTGAAGGTGTTTATCAGCTGTAGGAGTTGCCTTTTCGGATCACTTATGTAGAGTATCATATCATCTGCAAATTGTGAAAGTTTGACTTCTTCCTTTCCAATTTGTATCCTTTTGATCTACTTTTGTTGTCTTATTGATCTAACTAGGACTTCAAGTACAATATTGAAGAGATGTGGAGAGAGTGGACAGGCTTGTCTTGTTCCTGATTTTAGAGGAATCACTTTGAGTTTCTCTCCATTTAGTTTGATGTTGGCTGTTGGTTTGTTATATATTGCTTTTATCATATTTAGATACGTTCCTGTTATTCCTTTTCTCTCCAAGGTCTTTATCATAAAGGGATGCTGGATTTTGTCAAAGGCTTTTTCAGCATCTGGTGAGATGATCATGTGGTTTGTCTTTTTCAGTTTGTTTATATGGTGGATTACATTGATAAATTTTGGCATGTTGAACCATTCTTGCATCCCTGGGATGAAGCCTAGTTGATCATGTTGGATGATTTTTATGATGTGTTCTTGGATTAGATTCGTCAATAATTAGTTGAATATTTTTGCATCAATGTTCATGAGGGACTGTAGTTCTCTTTTTTAGTTGTATCTTTGTTTGTCTTGGGTATCAAAGTAGTTGTAGCCTCGTAGAGAGTTTGGCAATGTCCCTTCTGCTTCTGTTGTTTGGAATAATTTGAGGAGTACTGGTATTGGCCCTTGTTTGAATTTCTGGTAGAATTCTGCAATGAAGCCATGGAAGGCTTTTGATGATTGCTTCTACTTCATTAGGGGTTATAGATCGCTTAAAACTGCTTCTCTATTCTTGGTTTAATTTTGGTAAGTCATATGTATCCAGAAAATGTTCCGTTTCCTTTAGATTTTTGAATTTTGTGGAGTACAGTTTTTCAAAGTATGACATGATCATCAGTGTCTGTTGTTATACCCCCCTTTCATTTCTGATTTTGTTAATTAGCATGCTCCCTCTCTGCCTTTTGGTTAGTTTGGATATATGTTTGTCTATCTTGTTAATCTTCTCAAAGAACCAACTCTTTGTTTCATTGATTCTTTGTAATGTTTTCCTAGTTTCTACTTTATTAATTTCAGCCCCTGGTTTGATTATTTCCTGAAGTCTACTCCTCCATGGTGAGTTTGCTTCTTTTTGCTCTAAAGCTTTCAGTTGTTCTGTCAATTTTCTAGTGTGACTTTTCTCCAGGTTCTTCATGTGGGCACTTAGTGATATGAACTTCCTCTTAGCACTGCCTTCAGAGTGTTCCATAAGTTTGGGTATGTTGTGTCTCCATTCTCATTAAAGTCTAGGAAGTTTTAATTTCACTTTTTATTTCTTCCTTGAACCAGGAATGGTGCAATTGTCTGCTATTCACTTTCCATGAGTTTACAGGTTTTCTGCAATTTGTATTGCTGTTGAATTCTAATATTAAAGCATGGTGGTCTGATTTTGATAAGATACAGGGGGTTATTTCAATTTTTTTCTATCTGTGGAGGTTTGTTGTTTTGCCAAGTATGTGGTCAATTTTAGAGAAGGTTCCATGTGGCACTGAGAAGAAGGTACATTCTTTTGTGTTTTGATGGAATGTTCTATAGAAGTCTGTTATATAGACATGCATGACCCAACTATATATTGGGTCATAACTTCTGTTACTCCTTTGTTTCTTTGTTAAGTTCTGTCTGGCGGTCACATATAGTGGTGAAAGAGGGGTGTTGAAGTCTCCTAGTATAAATGTGTGTGGTTTTATGTGTGGTTTGAGCTTTAGTAATGTTTCTTTTACAAATGTGGGTGCCTTAGAATTTGGAGCATAGATGTTTAGGATTGAGACTTCATCTTGATGGATTTTTCCTGTGATGAGTGTGAAATGCCCTTCTTTGTCTCTTTTGATTGATTTTAGTTTAAAGTCTAATTTGCTAGATATTAGGATTGCTACATCAGCTTGTTTCTTGGGACAATTTGATTGGAAACTCTTTTCCCAACTCTTTACTCTTCAGTAATGCCTGTCTCTGAAGTTGAGGTGTGGATACAGCAGAAGGATGGATTCTGTCTTTGTATCCATTTTGTTAACCTGTACCTTATTATGGGCAGCATAAAACCATTGACATTGAGGGATATTAATGTCCATTGATTGTTGGTTCTTGTTTGTTTTGGATTTATTTTTGGTGGTGTCATTGTGTGTGTATTTCACCTCCTGTTTCTTCTGCTGTTTGGTAAATTTGGATTATCTATTACCTATGTTTTGGTGAGTGTAGTTTCCTTTGTTGGGTTGGAGTTTTCCCTCTAGGACTTTCTGTAGTGCTGAATTTATGGATATGTATTGTTTAAATCTAGTTTTGTCATGGAATATCTTGTTTTCTCCATCTATAGTGATTGAAAGCTTTGCTGGGTACAGTAGTCTGGGCTGGCCTCCATGTTCCCTTAGTGTTTGTAGGATATCTATCCAGGACCTTCTGGCTCCTAAAGTTTCCATTGAGAAGTTGGGTGTGATTCTGATAGGTCTGCCTTTATATGTAACTTGACCTTTTTCCTTTGATGCTCTTAATATTTTCTCTTTATTTTGTAAGTTTGGTGTTTTGATTATTATGTGACGATGGGAGTTCTTTTTGTGGTCTAGTCTATTTGGTGTTCTGTAAGCTTCTTGCACTTTCATAGGCATATCCTTCTGTAGGTTGGGGGAGTTTTCTTCTATGATTCTGTTTAATATGTTTTCTGTACCTTTGAGCTGAATTTCTTCACCTTCTTCTATACCTAATATTCTTAGAATATGATCTTGCCTTTTCACAGTGTCCCATATTTCCTGGATTTTTGTGTTAGAGATTTGTTGGACTTGAGATTTTCTTTGATCAATGACTGTATATCTGTAGGAAGCCGGTTCCTACATTATAATGGTGCCTGAAGACACCAAGATGTGAATTACTTCACAGGCGCTGGGTAATCTCCATTCCTTTGATCTCTGCCTATCCCGTGGCTCATTTTTGCCTGAGGAGCTGAAGCCATTCTTAGGGTAACACATCCCAGGCGGCTGGTCAGCCTTTATATAGGGATGGTTTTCTTGGTTTAGTGTCTCTGTTCAGTCTCCACTCTGGTAAAATGCATTAAAGCTTGTCTGCAGAAGGATCCGAGTGTCCCGCGTATGATTTCTTGCTGGCGAGAAATACAGAGCATGCGCGGGACATATGGTGCCGAAACCCGGGAAGCTTAACATCTCCGGCACCGCGGAGACCCCTTGGTTACAGGGCGGATTCAGAACTGCAGGATGGTAAATTCGGAGAGGTATGATTTTTCTGGACTTTGGCTTGGGACAATCTTAAAGAAGTCCAGAATTACATATCAGAAACCGAATGTAATGAGAGAAATTCGGAGAGGTATGATTTTTCTGGACTTTGGCTTGGGAATGTTGCTATTGTGGGAGGTTAATATAGAGGCTTCTATGCTTTTACTAGGAGCTATTTTGACTTTTCTCACTGTTACAGCAATCTTAAAGAAGTCCAGAATTACATATCAGAAACCGAATGTAGTGAGAGATGGGGCGCGCCTAACAATAAAATATAAGAAAAAAGGACCTCCCGGAATGTCTAGTGACATGGGAGTGTGTGTAAGAAGAGAAACTACAACGTATAAGAAAAAAGGACCTCCCGGGATGTCTACTGACAAGGGAATGTATAAAGCTTTAAATCTTGATAGCTCTGATGACTCTAAAAGCTCAAGAGATAAAATTTTAAAAGGAACAGCTCAACTGGATGAGGGAGAGACAGAGAAGGAGGGAGAAAGAATGGGAAATGGCCGGTCACACCCCGGTAAATTTAGGAGAGATGAGGAACCTAGCCTCTGCCCTACAACAAAACTGAAAGCCTTGGAGCTGAGCAGCTCAGACTCTGAGATTTTAGACTCTAACAAGGAAACAGAGCTAGAGAAAGAAACAGCACGGCCAAAAATGCCAGCGGGTGTGCTTCCATCAGCACCCCCACTATTTGGAACCGACTCCTTCTTACCATCAGAGGAGCGGAGAAAATTACAGATGGCTTTCCCAGTCTTTGATAGGGGAAAAGGCCATGCCTGCTATTCAACACTTCTTAAAGGCCTGGAATGCCTGGGGCTTTAAAGCCTCATTAACATTGACGCTCGGGCCAAGCGTCTCACCTCAAAACCTAAAAAACCAAAAGAAAATGGTAAAATGGAAAGATATCTTAACTGATTTTTGGAAAGGCCCGGATCCTATTCTCATAAGATCCAGGGGAGCGATATTGTGTTTTCTCACAGGATGAAGAAAATCCCCTGTGGATCCCAAAAAGACTCAACCTAAAGAGCCTCTCCAGACCTTCAAAAGTCGGAACTCCACCCTCTCCCCCGGGAATTGAGAGCCGCTATTGTTATCCAGATTAACTCCTGCCCTTGGCGGAGAGATTGTCACTACTTAAGGGGTAGAGATGATTGTTTGATGCAGCCGTTTGCAGATTGCTGTTATTTTTGGCTGGTCTGTGAGAAAAGGGGTGGGGATGAAATTGTTTGATGCAGCCGCTTGCGGATTGCTGTTACTTTTGACTGGCATGTAAGCTCCAGGGCTCAAACCAAGAGATCACCCAAGCGCTTATATTTTGGCTAAGCAATAGGCCGCCGGCCAGACAGCTCTTGCACACCCGGAGCCTAGGCTCATTGCACAGGGTAGAATGTCTGGTCTGGGCAGCCCAAAGAGGGATGCTGAGCATAGGCATCGCACAGAGTTGCCTATTATACAGGCTTCTCTGGGAGGTACGTTGACCTGCATAAGGGTTACCTGCCCTGAGATTTCCCTTTCCCAGAAAAACGGCAGAGGACAGGTCAAGAGCGCTTCGGGTCAAGCTAACAGCCTGAGGGCGACTCTTGTACACAGTCTTAATGTTTGATTTTGGGAAGGTTCAGCCTCTACCTCTATCCCTCAACATTTGGGTGACCTATTTGCTTATAAAAATATATAAAGACTTTTCATTAATTAATAAAAAAAGGGGGATATGTAGGAAGCCGGTTCCTACATTATAATGGTGCCTGAAGACACCAAGATGTGAATTACTTCACAGGCGCTGGGTAATCTCCATTCCTTTGATCTCTGCCTATCCCGTGGCTCATTTTTGCCTGAGGAGCTGAAGCCATTCTTAGGGTAACACATCCCAGGCGGCTGGTCAGCCTTTATATAGGGATGGTTTTCTTGGTTTAGTGTCTCTGTTCAGTCTCCACTCTGGTAAAATGCATTAAAGCTTGTCTGCAGAAGGATCCGAGTGTCCCGCGTATGATTTCTTGCTGGCGAGAAATACAGAGCATGCGCGGGACATATATCCTCTAGCGAGTCTTCAACAACTGAGATTCTCTCTTCCATCTCTTGTATTCTATTGCTTATACTCACATCCTTAGATCCTGATCCTTTATCCAACCTTTGTATTTCCAGCATCCCCTCATTCTGTGTTTCTTTATTGTTTCTATTTCAGTTTTCATGCCTTGAACTGTTTCCAGTGTTTTCTTCACTTGGTTGTTTGTTTTTTCTTTAGATTCTTTAAGAGAATTACTTATTTTTTTCAATTTTTTGTTTGTTTTTTCTTGTATTTCTTTAAGAGATTTTCTTGTTTCCTCTTTAAAGGTCTCAAACATCTTCATGAAGTAGATTTTTATATCTGCTCTTCTTCCTCTGTGTTGTGCTTTTCAGGTCTTGTTGGTGTGGAGTCCCTAGATTCCTGTGGTGTCATATTGATCTTTCTGTTGAGTGTGTTCTTATTCTTCCTTCTTCCCATCTCTTCTTCCAGTGGGTGCAGGTAAGGTCTCTCTATCTCCACTTGTGACCCTGTGGTGTGTGTGCGCCAATACTTCAGTGTCTGCAGATATGATGATCTTGCCTCTCCTGGTACTCTCCTCACTCAGGAGAGGTTGAGGAGGCAGAGGGAGAAGGAAGAGTGAGTTATTTCCAGACTCACTGAGGTACTTCTTGTCTGAGCGGGTCCACTCTATATAGGCGGGACTACTCTCTGCAGCCGAAGGCCCAGAGAGATCCTGGGGTGATGGGGACCTTGGGCAGGAGTAGGGCTCAGGAGAGGTCAGGGCACCTGAGGTGGAAGGAAGAGGGAGGTCTTGCAAGTATTTTTATTGAGTATTATTGCATCAATATTCATGAAGGAGATTGTTCAGTAGTTCTCTTTCTTGTCTTTACCTGGTTTGGGTATGAAGGTAATTGCAACCTTGTCAAAAGAGGTTGGCAATGACCCTTCTGCTTCTATTGTGTGGAAGAATTTACGGAGTATTGGTATTAGCTCTTCTTTGAATTTCTGGTAGAATTCTGCACTGAAGCCATTGGGGCACTGGGCTTTTTTTGGTTGGGAGAATTTTGATGACTGCTTCTATTTCATTAGTGGTTATACATCTATTTAAATTGTTTATCTGTTCTTCATTTAATTTTGGCAAATGATACCTATGTAGAATATTGTCCATTTCCTTTGAATTTTCCAATTTTCTGAAGAGCTGTTTTCAATGAATGACCTGCTGATTCTCTATATTTCTTCAGTATCTGTTGTTATGTCCCCCTTTTTATTTCAGATTTTGTTATGTTGTATATTCTCTCTCTGCCTTTTGGTTAGTTTGGATAAAGGTTTGTCTATCTTGTTGATTTTCTCAAAAAACAAACTCTTTATTTCATTGATTCTTTGTATTGATTTCTGTGTTTGTATTTTATTGATTCCAGCCCCCAATTTGATTAGTTACTGGTTTCTTTTCCTCCTGAGTAAGTTTGCTTCTTTTTGTTCTAGAGCTTTCAGGTATGGTGTTAAATCTCTAGTGTGACTACTCTCCAGTTTCTTTATGTCATTACTTGATTCTATGAACTTTTTTCTTACCACTGCTTTCAAAGTGTCCCATAAGTTTGGGTATGTTTGCCTTCATTTTCAGTGAATTCTAGGAAGTCTTTGAATTTTTCACTTATTTCCTTCTTGTCCAGGGAGTGATACAATTGAGCATTACTCAAGTTCCATGAGTTTGTAACTTTTTGCAATTTCTGTTGCTGTTGAATTCTAATTTTAAACCATCGTGATCCAATAAGATAAAGGGAGTTATTCCAATTTTTTTGTATCTGTTGAGGATTGCTTTTTTTGCTCAGTATGTGGTCAATTTTAGAGAAGGTTCCTTGTGGTACTGAGAAGAAGGTATATTCTTTTATGTTTGGATGGAATTTTCTATAGATGACTGTTAAACCCATTGAATCATAACTTCTGTTATCTCCTTTATTTCTTGGTTAAGTTCTATCTGGTAGTCCTGTCCAGTGGTAAAAGTGGGATGTTGAAATCTCCCACTGTAAGTGTGTGGGATTTTATGTGTGATTTGAGTTTTAGTAATGGGTCTCATATGGATATGGGTCCCTTTGTATTTGTGACATAGATGTTCAGAATTGAGGCTTCAACTTGATGGATTTTTTTTCCTGAATATGAAATGACCATTTTTTACCTCTTTTGATTAATTTTAGGTTGAAGTATAATTTGCTAGATATTAGGATAGGTACACCAGCTTGTTTCTTATGTCCATTTCTTTGGAAAATGTTTTCCCAAGCCTTTACTCTGAGGTCACATCTGTCTTTGAAGTTGAGGTGTATTTCTTGTATGCAGTAGAAGGATATATTATGTCTGCATACACATTCTGTTAGCCTGTTTCTTTTAGATGGGAGTTAAGGCCTTGATATTGAAGGATATTACTGACCTTTGATTGTAGATAATTGTTAGTTTTGGATTGGTTGTTGGTGAGAGCATTGTGTGTGGAGTTCCCTTTTTATTTATTTATTCATCTTTTTGCCTATGTTTTCATGATTGTAGTCAAATTTCTTGGGCTGGAGTTTTCCTTCTAGTATTTTCTATAGGGCTGGATTTGTGGATATGTATTGTTTGCATCTGATTTTTGTCTTGGAATGTTCTGTTTTCTACATCTATAGAGATTGAAAGCTTTGCTTGGTCTAGTATTCTGGAGTGGCATCCAGGAGTATCTGTTGAGCAAATACCCAGGATGTTCTGGCTTTCAGGGTTTTCTTTGAGAAGCAGGTATAATTCTGATAGGTTTGCTTTATATGTTACTTGGTCTTTTTCCTTTGCAGCTCATAATATTCTTTCTTAATTCTGTATGTTTGGGGTTTTCATTATTAAGTGGCAATGGAACATTTTTTGGACCAGTCTATTTGGTGTTCTGTAAGTTTCTTGGACTTTCATAGGCATGTCCACTATTAGGTTGGGAAAGTTTTCTTCTATGATTTTTTGAATATGTTTTCTGTGCCTTTGAGCTGGGCTTCTTTGCCTTCTTGTATACCTATTATTCTTAGGTTTGGACTTTTCATGGTGTCCCAGATTTCCTGGATAATTTGTGTTATTGATTTGTTGCATTTAACATTTTCTTTGGTCAATGAATCTATTTCCTCTAGAGTATCTCTAACATCTGAGATTCATTCTTCTATTTCTTGTATTCTGTTGGTTATGCTTGCATCTATAGTTTCTGATCATTTACACAGACTTTCTATTTCCAGTATTCCCTCAGTTTGTGTTTTCCTTTTTGTCTCTATTTCATTTTTCAAGTCTTGAACTGTTTGAATTGTTTCCTTCACCTTTTTATTGTTTTTTTTCATGGCTTTCTTTGCTTTTATTAAGATATTTGTTTATTTCTTACAATTTTTGGTTTGTCTTTTCCTCCATTTCTTCCACTGTTTGTTTTTTCTTCCATTTCTTTAAGGAAATTTCTCATTTCCTCTTTGAGGGCTCTATTTTCTCCATAAAGTTGTTTTTAAGGTCACTATCTTCTGCTTCATCTGCATTGCCATCTTCAGGTCTTGCTGGTGTAGAACCCCTAGACTCTGGTGGCATCATATTAGTCTTTATGTTGATAATTGTGTTCTTATATTGTCATCTTACCATCCTTTCTTCCAGTGGGTGGAGATGGAGGTGCTCCCTCTCCCAGTGGGTGCTGGTATAAGACTCCAATGGCAACAGATGCTGGATGATTTGCTCTGCCCCCAGATCTCTGGGGGAAACAGCTCAGGTCATTGGCCTCCAATGAGGGGGGAAACTGGGGCAGGAAAAAGCCCTGCTCTTGCCTCACTCAGTTGGTATGGTTGGGTCCATGACACTGGATGGTTTGGTCTTCCCCCAGGTCTCTGGGGCATTCCACATTACATGATTATTAAAGCAACATTAAATTATTATTCCACACATTTTCTAGTTTGATCATAAACATTAATTACTAATTACTAAAAATATATTTAAGTCATCAAATAAAATAGAATAATTAAAAATAAAATTGACAATGTTATCTTCACTTACTGTTTCAACAATAATAAATAATAAATGTTTTGTCAATTAACAAGACTATATCATATTAAAATTAAATGAAATAAATGGTTACAAATTCAATTAAATATTGAACTTAGCAATCATAATTAATGTACACTGCAGAACTAAAATGTATCCTATTAACATTTACTTTGTTGTAAAAATTGAGGCAGAATCATATTTATTGTTTCTGGAGACAATTATTAAGCTAGTAGGCTGAAAATATACCTAATTGATAAAGTACATTGATGATGTTTTTCTAGGATTAAAATTAGTAATTATAACTAGAAAATTAAGCTCTTAATTATTTTACACTTAACAACATCAAAGTAAAGTACACAATATTCTCTCTGTATATGTGTACATGCTGATGTGAGTGTACATCCCACTTTTTGACACAGGTTCTCCCACTGAACCTGGAGCTCCCTGGTTTGACTAGATGAGCTTCTAGCACACCTAAGGTTTCTTCCTGCCTGAGCCTCCCAGTACCTGGCTTACAAGTATTACTACCATCACATGCCCAGCTTTTATGTAGTGTTGGGGACTAAACTGAAGTCTTCACACTTCCACTGTTAACACTTTACCAACTGTGCTAACCATCAACCAAACTCATTATCTCTTCTATAATCATCAAAATATATTAAAATCCAAGCAGTAGAGAAAATTCAAAGTGCTATCCATAAAGTCTATGTCACACTCTGACATAGGTACATTTTTAACAGCTCTTCAATATGTTTGAATCCAACTGTCTGTAACTAAAGATTTTACACAAAACAGGCAACAGAATTTAGCTACAGTAAGAAGGTAAACTCCCTGGATAGGATTTAGCTGAAGATGATTTTAGTCCTTTAAGAATATTTTTATAGTCTTCATTCATTGATTTTAAATATATGAAATGTTACTTCATATATCTATAGAAAAGCATCAAAATTAGGATACACATATTACTTTCATGATTTAGATCATAATTGAAATTGGAATTGAATTATACTTAATGAATTTACCATTTTGCTAACATAGTTTTGTGGCCTCCTTCTGAATAAACTGGACATTCTGATAGTTGGTCATCTATACAACCATAGTGTCCCTGTAGCCTCTGGTGGCCTCTAAAAATCTGAACCATGCAGGCTGGACTTGTGGGACTAAACTCCCACAAGAAAGGGGCAGTTCACAGTTGCCAAGCACACCTAGATCCACAACTGAAGAACTGTATAAGCAGATATTAGAATTACTGAGATATTAGCAATTTTGAGAGGTTTTTTATCATCAAGGATTATGGTGTTCTCAAAAAAATTGTTAGTTATCTAGACAAAGTTGAATAATTAAATTTAATAAAATCCCTTCCAAGGTCAATCTGAACTGGGACTAAGAAGAATGACTATAAATTCTGAAAATCAAACTACACATAAGGAATGACCTATGAAAGAGGGAATTCCCTGATATACCTACTAGACCCTTCACAAAGAGAGCCCATTGGGGTGTTCCAACATAGCATCCCCAGGGAATGTGATATCAATAGATGGGTAAAATCACCTATGGACTCTGAAACACAAGTCTGAGTCTGAACTGTTACAGCTCTTCTGTTCTTGGATCTTTTTTAAAAGAAGCCTAAAGCAAAAGCATGAACTGCATTTCACAGCAAGACACTCTGCCCCATTCAGACATGTGTTTAATGTGCTGTTGAATCCATTATGCCATGGTGTCTTCTGGTTCCCTCATGGTTCTCTTTCCTAAGAAGCATGAATGTATAAGTGGGTAATGGCCATTATACGCTCACACCTCACAAATGAGGGATCATCACCCAGAAGAGCCACATGCTGTCACTTTCATATCTGAATATCAAACAGGAAACTAGAGGAAGACATTACACAGACAGTGAAGTCCACTTTTTATTCACTACTCCAAAAGGCAATTGATGACAGAGACCCCAGGAATCATTGACCTTAAGTGCCAAGCTGACCTTAGTTAAAGAGTTCAGTGTTGCCTCTGACTATGTCTAAGACCCCCTGGGCTTTTGGATGCCGAATGCACAGCTTTCTCAGTAGCAACTGACAATTTTTCACAGAGCCTCAGCAGCAGTTTTAATTTTTCTACCTTTTACCTACAGAATGCCAGTATATTCAATTAGCAGACAACATCCTTTCAAGTAGCCTATCATAGAAATACCATCATTGTATATACCACCACTACTGGAGTCAGAGTAAAGAATACCATCCTGCTGTATTACTTTTTAAATAACTCAATAAGATTGAACCCTACTTAAAAATTTTAAGTTACCCAGTAATATTGGAAGGTTAGAAATAAAATCCCTTCTATGAAGCTTTATGCCTGCCACATTTAAATTTATACATTAATCCAATTTGTGGAGTTGGTAATCTGATAAAAATAAACAAAGCTCATATTTAGATATGAACTATATTCCTCCATCTGCCAGAAAGCAGCTACCATTTATTCAGATTTCCCAGTGAAAATGTCTATTTCAGGTTTTGTAACCACTAATGTGCTTGAATCACAAAAATGAAAAACCTAAATTTCACATGAGATAACCTTTCCTCAGCCATCAAAATACTTTGCAATGTGATCCAGAAGCTGGTTTACATCAGAAGCAGTATGAAAAATGAAATTACTGCATTGAAGCTGGAAGTGCCTCAGAACAGGAGCAGCAAAGTTGGTGGATGCTTGCCCTAAGCAGACTGGTTCAGTCCTTTTCCTGTGCCAACCCACATTAGTCAACAGATTGTCCAAGGTGACCTCATACAGCTTCTTTTCTTCATCTGCTGCTAAGCCTCTATTTCTCATCTGTACACAATAAACATGAGTAAAATACATTAGAAATTCAAATTCATTATATTAAATCCCTATTAACAGACTTAATTAATAAATGTCCCATGAGGTGAAGGTTCTGCCACTCACACCTTACTTACCTTACTGTGGAAGCCTGGTTTCCTGATATATTTATTATCCAATGGCCAGGAGTTGGAAGTAATCCAAATATCCATCTCTGGAGAACTGAGTGGAACAAAGTGGTGTCTGCCTTCAACAGAATATTATTTAGCCCTCTAAAGCAATTAAACCCTGACATATTCTGTAGTGTGGGTAAATGTGACAGACACTATACTAAAGTGAATAAGCCAGTTAAACACATGGAGGGGGTACATTTTTACTAACATGTGGCTTATAATGTCATCCCCAGAGACATAGAAGAAAATGATGCTTTCTGAAGCTGGAAAAAGTGAGAAAGAGTGAATTATCATTTAAAAGAATAAACTATGTCAGTTTGGGGGCAGAAAAGAGTTGAGAAATTTGGCTATAAGACAATGTGTAGATACTTGGTTCTATTTGATAGTGTGTTTCACAATGGCCATTTCTTTATCACACACATTGGCACACAAACAGGATCTCCTTTGTGTAGGATACATCCACCTTTCAAACACCCAGACCGTATCTGCTTCCTTTGAGCCCAATATTCCCTCCTCATTCGCAACACCTAGTCAGTCACTCATTCCCATCAATTCAACCAATGACATATCTCTTATTCCTGTTTGTACCTTCCTTAATGTCATTGTCTCTACTTTACTAAGACTGACATATTGGCAACTTTCACATTTGTTCTTTGACTTATTCTAGAAGAATATCATCAGTTATGGGTCTGAAGTCCTTCAATAACAAACTCCTTTGAGTGAACTTAAATGCTTTCCTATGGCATGCACTATCCTGAAGAGTACTTACATGCCCTATCTTTTCTCCTATCACTATCTCTGCCACCACCTGAGCTCCAGACACTCCAACACTTCAGAGATCTCAAGCAGACCAGGTCCCAACTAATCTCATCTCCCTTTGAATATGCTACTCTGTTTATGTGCAATTCTTCCCTGGTCTTCTCCACTGAAAACACTTATATTAATCACTGAAGAATTACTTAACAGATGTTTGATCTTGGAAGGTATTCTTCATATGAAGGAACCCAAAGAGCTTTCTCAAGATGAGTTAGTGGTGCTCAGGAAATACATTGTTAATTACATGTTAATTTATCCCATTAATGTAAGTCTCATATTTCTGAGCAAAATGTCTTTCTCTGTTATTTTCACTATCACCAAGCAATACAGCACAATAACTACCATAGAGAACTGTCAAATAACTAAGTGAGGACGAAAAGAATGACTGATAGACTAATGCTTCTTCAGCATGAGGCCCAGAACTAGAGATACCAGGAGTACCACATCTATCTCCTTATGGGTGGAGTACCAATTCTGGAGAATATTCCCTGTCTTTAGAAGAAACTACATGCATTTGGATAATTCTACATTTTTCATTTTATTACAGTAGCCAGAAAATTGTGAGTCAGTGTCAAAGAATTATTTATCTAAATAAAAAATGAAATGAAACACCCAAGGAGGAAAACAATTCACAAATGATCTCCAATTTTGTCCTATAAAATTATCAGAATACAGTACCTTTGAGATCATTTCCATATAGGAGACAACTAGCTTCTTCACAACAGAATGAAAAGCACCAAGTTGTTCAAATGATAACAAAAGACTGATGAATAACAGAAAACTAAAAGTCATGATTGATGTCAGATGAAGAGATGCACATTAACAGCCAACAGATTCCTGCTTAGAAACAGTAAAATAAGAATTGTTGGAGATAGGGAGTATGGCAGCAGCCCCAGGCCCTAAATGTCAGATAAAGAGGAAGCACAATGGTGGCTCCAGACCCTACCCAGAGAAGGGGCACATCTGCACCTGTAACAGCCTGGAAGCATCAAAAATAGTGGCTTCCAGAAACTATATTAAGAAGGCCTTCTAGGAAAGAGCATGTGCATCCCAAATGGAGGAAAAGACAAAAATTGGAAGAAAGTAACAAATCTCTCAAAGAAACCCAAGAAAAAGCAATCAAACAGGTGAAGGAAAGAGTTAAAAATTGAAACAGAGACAATAGAGCAAACATAAACTAAGAGAATTCTAGAAATGGAAATTCTGTGTTAACAATCAGGAACTACAAATGCAAGAATGAACAACAAAGCACAAGAGATGAAAGACAGAATCTCAGGCATTGAAGACATGACAGAGGAAATAAAGTCACTGGTCAAAGAAAATGTTAAATCCAACAAGTTTTTTAACCTTCTAGGAAAGTTAGTATATCTAGGAAAGTTAGTATAAAAAGAAAGACTGCACCTAAGAACAATAGGGCTAGAATAAGGAAAAGACACAGAAAATAAATTCAACAGAATCATAGAAAAATACTTTACCAACCTAAGGAAGTACATGCCCATGAAAGTACAAGAAGCTTACAGAACACCAAATAGACTAGACAAAAAAATTCCCCTCACCACATAATAATCAAAACATTAAACATACAGAATAAAGAAATACTATTAAGAGCTTCAAAGGAAAAATGCCAAGTAACATATAAAAGAAGACCTATAAGAATTACACTTGACTTCTCAATGGAAACAATGAAAGCCAGAAGGCCCTGCACAGGTTTTTTGCAGACAGTAAGAGACCACAAATGCTACCCCAGACTACTTTACCCAGCAAAGCTTTCAATCACCATGGACAGAGAGATTCCAAGGGGAAACCAGATTAAAACAATACCTGTCCACAAATTCAGCCCTGCACAAATTAATAAAAGCAAAAACTCCTACCCAAAGAATTAGCTACACCCACAAAAAATACAGGCAACAGATAATCCCACATAAGCAAATCCCTATGAATAGAAACAGACACACATGCAATACCACCATCAGCAACAATAAACAAAAATAACAGGAACTGGCAATCACTTGTCATTAATATCCCTTAATATCAATGGACTCAATTTGTCTATAAAAAGACACAGGCTAACAGATTGGATGAAAAAAAAAACCAGAATCCTTCTGCAGCATACAAGAAACACCTCAACTTCAAAGAGAAACATTACATATTAGTAAAGTGTTGGGAAAAGTTTTTCCAATATAATGGACCTAAGAAACAAGCACGTAATAGCTATTATAATATCTAACAAAATTAGACTTCAAATTAAAAGTAATCAAAAGAAATGATGAAGGCCATTTTATATTTGTAGCAACAAAAAATCCATCAAGATGAAGTCTTAATTCTGAACATCTATGACCCAAATACAGGAACACATTTGTATAAGAACATTACTAAAGCTTAAATCACACATCCAGCTATACACACTAATAGTGGCAGACTTCAACACTCCATTCTCAGGAATGGTCAGGTCTCCCAGACAGAATCTTAACAGAGAAATAAGGCATCTAACAGATATTATGACTCAAATGGACTTAACAGACATCTATAGAACATTCTACCCAAACACAAGAGAATATACCTTCTTCTCAGCACCTCATGAAACCTTTTCTAACATCAGCCATGTACTTGTTAACAAAGCAAACCTCAACAAAATAAAAAAATGAAATAATCCCCTGCATCTTATTGGCTTAAAGTTAGAATTCAACAACAATACAAATTCTAAAGCCTATAAACTCATGGAAACTGAATAATGCCTAACTGAATCATTCCTGGGTCAAGGAAGAAATAAAGAAAGAAATTAAAGACTGTCTAGAATTCAATGAAAATGAATGTACAGCATACCAAAACTATGAACATTATATGACACTATGAAACCAGTGCTAAGAAGAAAGTTTATCCCGTTAAGTGCTTACATAAAAAATGTGGAGAAATGCTACACTAGTGACTGAATAGCACACCTGGGAAGTTCAGGAACAAAAAGAAGCAAAGTTACCCAGGAGGAGTAGACAACAGGAAATATTCAAACTGAGGGATGAAATCAATAAAATAAAAACAAAGAGATCAGTGCAAAGAATCAACTAAACAAAAAGTTGTTTCTTTGAGAAAATCAACAAGATATGCAAACTAACCAAAAGGCAGAGAGAATATCAAATTAACAAAATCAGAAGTGAAAAGGGAGACATAACAAGAGAAGAAATCCAGAAAATCATTAGGTTATAATTCAAAACTGGTATTAAACAAAATTGATAGATTTAAAAGAAATGTACAATTTTCTAGATAGGTACCACATACCAAAATTAAATCAAGACAAGTAAAACAATTTAAATAGACCTATAACCCCTAAGTAACTAGAAGCAGTCATTAAAAATCTCCCGAAGGAAAAATAAAAGCCAAGGACCAGATGACTTCAGTGGAGAATTCTACCAGAGCTTTAAAGAAGAGCTAATACCAATGCTCCTCAAATTTTTCCACATGATATAAGCAGGAGAGGCATTGCCAACCATATCTTAACATAGGAAAATCGACTTACAACAAGCTGACAACCTACATAAAATTAAATGGGGAGAAACTCAAAGTGATTCCACTAAAATCAAGAAGACAAGGCTATCCACTATCTCCATATATATTTAATATTATACTGAAAGTTCTAGCTAAAGCAAAAGACAACAAAAAGAGATGAAGGGGATACAAATCAGAAAGGAAGAAGTCAAACTATCATTGCAGATAATATGATAGTATACTTAAGTTGCCCACATAATTCTACCTTGGAACTCCTATAGCTACTAAACACCTTCATCAATGTGGTTGGATACAAAAATACTCCAACAATCAGTAGCCCTCTCCAGTGACAGTTAAGCTGACAAAATGACAAAGCTCACCCATCGGGATCATTTGATGGAGAAGGCCCACAAGCAGAGCAATGGGAGTGCTTGCTTTATGAATAATCACTGTCCTTACTGTAAATTCCCTGTGAATCCATAGTTATAGTGGGAAATTACCAATATGGAGTCAGGTAGGAATATAAGGGTATTTAATAGGGAAAAGCCTTACTTACAGAGTGACCTAGCCAGCCGGTGGTAGCAGTCTCTACAGCAAGCAGCAAAGTGAAACCGAAAGCACAAACACAGTCACACTATGTCACTCTGACCAAGCCCTCACAAGCTTGGTCAGGCACACCTGTAGCCAGCCCCTAAGAAGGTGTGGCTACAGCTTCCCCTACACATAGTGATCCCTAACTATGGTGGGATTCATCTCCAAAACTACATCAGTGTATTAATCAATCACTGTTCACATTTTCTCCATGTATTGGTATAATGGATGACTCACTCCTCTACTCCAGCAATTCATGATTCTGACAAAAAGTAATCACAGTCTATACCTTTTGACTCTCAATTAGGTCTTTGTATAAACTTAGAAATCTGCCCCCCACCATGGGCTTGAAATTATTTTCCTTGTCAGATATTTGGTCAGTGTTGGTGTCCAGGAAAAGAGACCTCAATTGAGAAATTCACGGATGCTCAAGGACAAGAATTATGACATATATGAAGTTGTTGAGCCATAGGGCTCAGAGAGACAGAGAAAAAGAGTGTCCAGAATTCTCTCTGCCAGCAGATAGGAAATTACTGTTCCCAAGGTAATCTCATGTTAACCTTAAAGCATGCCCATTCTTTACTTGCCAATCTACTAACTAACAATAGATCTGTGTATTAAAGTTGTCACTGGACACTGTGCCCTCCCTGTCTGGTTATGGTTTTGCTCCTATGTGTTTTGGACCTCTGCATTGCCAGGGTAAACAGCTTATCTACTTATGAATTTTTTTATTATTTTACTTATGATTATTTATGAATAATCACTGTCCTTACTGCAAATTCCCTGTGAATCCATAGTTATAGTGGGAAATTACCAATATGGAGTCATGTAGGAATATAAGGGTATTTAATAGGGAAAAGCCTTACTTACAGAGCGACCTAGCCTACCAGACAACAGCTTGTCTACTTATCCCTTGCTCTAAGAATGTACTTTAGACAGATGAGAGAAATTTCTTTATCAATTCAAAACTCCTGAAAGAGAAGAGACTTTAGAATAGAAGAAGAAACATAGAGAAGTTAGAAGTAAGACAGGATTATTGGAGTAAAAACAGAACAAAATAGCACACATGAAATAAAGAACATGATCCTCAAATTATGTGTGAAGTTACAATAGTAATCTTTTACCCCTTCCTTGTCACTCAAAAGCATTTCACCTTGGGGACCCTGGGTAGTAGTGGCTGGAGCTGGTCTCATAGCCTCTATAGCCTTCCTACCCACAAATGATAAATGGGCTAAGAATGAATTCAGAGAAACACCTCTCTTTACAAAAGTCACAAATATATAATATTTGGGGCTAACTCTAACAAAACAAGTGAAAGACGTGTGTAGCTAGAACTTTAAGTCTTTAAAGAAGGAAACTGAAGAAGTCATAAAACTGAAAGATCTTCCATGATCTTGGATAAGTGGGATCAATGTAGCAAAAATGGCAATCTTACCAATGCAATCTACAGATTCAATACATTCCCCATCAAAATCCCAACACAATTCTTCACAGAACTAGAAAGAATATTACCAACTTCATATGGAAAGACAAAAAACACACAATAGCTAAAACAAGCCTGTGCAATAAATGAACTTCCAGGGGCATCATCACTGACTTCAAGCTCTACTATAGAACAATAGTAATAAAAACAGGTAGGTATTGGCATAAAAACATAGAGGTATATCAATGGAAGGGATTGGAATACCTTCATATTAACCCATGCACATATGAACACCTGATTTTTGACAAAGAAGTAAAAAATGTACAATGGAAAATGAAAACATCTTTAACCAATGGTGCTAGCATAACTGGATGTCAACATGTAAAAGACTGCAAATATATCCATGTGTATCACCTTGTACAAATCTCAAGTCCAAGTGGATCAAGGACCTCAACATAAAGTCATTTGTATTTAACCTGGTAGAAGAGAAAGTGGGAAGTAGCACTGAATGCAGGAGTGGCACAGGAGACCACTTCCTAAATATAATACCAGTAGCACAGACACTGAGAGTAACAATCAGTAAATGGGACTCCCTTAAACTGAGAAGCTTCTGTAAGGCAAAGACATGGTGAAGAAGACAAAATAGCCCTCCCCCATATCTGACAGAGGGATGATCTCCAAAATACATAAAGAACTCAAGAAACTAGACAACAAGATACCAAATAATCCAATTAAAATGTGGTGGAGAGCTAAATAAAATTCTCAACAGTAGAATCTCAAATGGCTGAAAGACATTTAAGGAATTGCTCAATATCCTTAGCCACCAGGGAAATGCAAATCAAAACAACTCTGAGATACCATGTTATACATGTCACAATGGCTAAGATAAAAAATACCGAGGAAAGCTTATGTTGGAGAGGATGTGGAGTCAGGGGAACTCTCCTCCACTTCTGGTAAGAGTGCAAACTTGTCCAACAATTCTGGAAATTAGTATGGTGGTTTCTCAGAAAATTGGGATTCAATCTACCCCAAGACCTAGCCATATCACTCTTGGGCATACATGCAAAGTATACTCATCACACCACAAAGACACTTGTTCAGCAATATTTGTACCAACATTATTTGTAATAGCCAGAACCTGGAAACAACATAGATGCTCCTCAATCAAGGAATAAATAAAGAAAATGTGGTATTTTATATAATGGAGTATTACTCAGCTATAAAAAGACAATGGCATCATGAAATTTACAGGCAAAATGATGTAACTAGAAAGAACAATCCTGAGGGAGATAACCAAGATTTAGAAAGACAAACAATATATATACTCACGTATAAGTGAATATTGGACATAAAGCAAAGGATAACCAGAATACAATCCACAGCTCCAGAGAAGCTAGAGCCTTCTTCCAGCAACTGATAGAACCAGGTACAGAGATCCACAACCAAGCACCAGGCCGAACTCTGGGGATCCATTTAAAGAGACATTAAAAGACTTAAGTTCTAATTTTTGGTTGGGAGACTTTTGATGACTACTTCTATTTCATTAGGGGTTATAGGTCTTTTCAAATTGCTTATCTGTTCTAATTTAATTTTTGTAAATGATACCTGTGTAGAAAATGGTCAATTTCCTTTAAATTTTCCAATTTTGGGGAGTACCTGTTTTCAAAATATGACCTGCTGATTCTCTGTATTTCTTCAGTGTCTGGGGTTATGTCCTCCTTTTTATTTCAGATTTTATTATGTTGCATATTCTTTCTCTGCCTTTTAGTTAGTTTGGATAAAGGTTTGTCTATCTTGTTGATTTTCTCAAAGAACCAACTCTTTGTTATATTGATTCTTTGTATTGATTTCTTTGTTTGTCTTTTATTAATTCCAGCCCTCATTTGGATTATTTCTCTCTTTTTTGGTTTTTCAAGACAGAGTTTCTTTGTGTAGCTTTGGAGCCTATCCTGGCCCTGGCTCTGTAGTCAAGGCTGGCCTCAAACTCACAGAGATCTGCCTGCCTCTGCCTCCCAAGTTCTGGGATTAAAGATATGTGCTACCAACGCCCAGCCCGAGTTTTCTTCTTTTTGTTCTAGAGGTCTCAGGTGTGCTGTAAAGTCTACAGCATGACTACTCTCCAGTTTCTTTATGTGAGCACTTAGTTCTATGTACTTTGCTCCTAGTGCTGCTTTCAAAGTGTCCCATAAGTTTGGGTATGTTGTGCCTTCATTTTCACTGAACTCTAACACTTCTTTAATTTCTTTCTCTATGTCTTCCATGGTCCAGGAGTGATGAAATTGAGCATTGTTCTATTTCCATCATTTCTGAAATCTAGGTTGTCATTGAATTCTAACTTGAACCATGGTGATCGTATAAGAGGAAGGGGGTTATTCCAAAATTTTTATGTCTGTTAAGGTTTGCTTTGTTGCCATGTATGTTATTGATTTTTAGAGAAAGCTCCATGTGGCACTGAGAAGAAGTATATTCTTTCATGTTTGGATGGAATTTTCTATAGATGTCTCTTAAACCCAGTAGGGGATGGGGTCAAGTGCAAATGGTAGGAGATGCAGAGTTGAATGATTTTGGTATGGGTTCCCTGGGTGCAATGGGGCAATGTGCCCTGGTCATGGGCCTCCAAGGGAGGGGGAAAAGCAGGAGATGGACAGGTGCTTACCTCTCCCAGTGTGGGCAGGGTCAAGGCTCTGATGGAGGCTGATGCACCCTGGATGGTTTGGGCCTTTACCCAGGTTTCTGGGGATTCAGTGGGCAGTAAGGGGCTATGTGGCCTGTAATATCCTCCATCAATGGTGGTAGGACAGACAGGAGAAGGCCCAGCACTCAATTCTCCTGGTGGATTCAGGGCCAAGGAATCAATGGCAGCAGCTGCAGTGCTGGATGGTTTAAGGCTGACCTTCTGCCTACTTTCTTATAAAGCATGACCACCAGTCCAAGGAAGGCACCACCCATGGTGGGTTGGGCCCTCTGCTATTAATCACTTAAGAAAATGACCTCCATTTTTATGGAGGCATTTTCTTATTTAAGGGTCCCTCATTTTGGATGACTCTAGCTTGTGTCAAGTTCACATAAAACTAGCCAGGACAACACAAATAAAATATAATATGCACATTAATATAACTCAATATCTTTGTTTTTACTGAGTAGGAAGGAATAATATTCTGTGTTCATTATACCCATAATCCCTAACACAATGACATAATACATGATCAGTATGTGCTGATGGAAACCTACTGATTGCCTGTCTTGCATGACTATTGAGTTGTCTTGTCAGTTAGCTGCATTTGTAATCTTCAGGGCAGTTGCCTTTCACCTTCATCTTCTGACTTCTGATCACCAATTAGAGCACTGTACTATATCACAAAAGTAATAATAATAAATATAATTATTGAAGAAAGGAAAGTAGATGATACTTGAGCAACAATTTAGACTTCAATTTTGGTTACTTGGGCCTCTCACAGTAGTCTGGGCTTTGAGAAATATGGAGAATTTTGCTGAGATGAGTTCTATATCCTATACAATATGCATTCTATACTATTGTCCAGACAAGCAGTCTATCAGTGAAATGCATATTCAGTAAAATAATCAGTCCAGGAACACTGAATGAGAGTGTCTTTGCTCTCCTAGACAATATACAACTTGTATGTAAATTTTAAAATGGGTATTTTTACTTCCCCATCATAGAATATCAACTATTTCCAGGTAATTTATTAAATTGAAGGCAAAATCCCACTGATTAGAATTTTACCTAACATTTCAACATACCCTGCTGCAGAATGCAATTAAGGAGAAGTAATAATGAGTCACAATTTATCTCAATATAATGACTTCTGGCTTTTAAAAACAGCCATTAAACAATGAGAACAAGAGCTTTCTTCTTCACAATTAATATTTGCTAAGTCTCCAGGGCTGAAATGACCTCAGCATCAAGTCTACACTCACAGCTGCAGTTTTTCTCATTACTACAGCAACCACAGGAATGCAAGCATTGTATTTCCCTTTCTGTCCAAAACAAATTAAAATGGACAAAGCAGCAATAATCACAAGGAGACAGACAAATACTCTAAAAAATGATCATAAGTAAGAATTTATATTTATGCAAGTATTTTGAAAGCTCATCTAACTTCAGAGTCTTAGATTACTGAACTATGACAAATTGCACATTCATTCAAGTTTATTGAATCAAGATTAATTAGTTTCACTTACAGAGATGTTCTACAAAGAAATATAAAATGGACTAGCTTTGTCTCTTTGTCTAAACAAATGGCTGAAAATAGATCTCCAATTTACGTTACAGAGAACCATACTGCATGAAATAATACCTTATTTATTCCCAAAGGAACTAGAAAATGCCCAAAATACAATGGCTTGATTCACAATTTTATTTATACTTCAAACATATAGCAATAACAGAGACATCCCATCATGAGTATATCTCTATCTTTACTCTAAGTTCATTTTAAAGTAGCATTAGCATGGAATTTTATGAAAAACTCTGTGGATCTTTCTGTCATCTACTCCCTTTCTACATGTCTGTGGTTGGAAGAACTCAGGGTCATGGCCTTGACTTAGCAACATGGAGTGAATTTTCAGGTAAAATACCTGTGGCATTCGCATTATTTATGTAATGGTGTTGGGTTGGAGGCACAAGTGCACCAACAGTGATGTTTGATATATGATGTATATTTGGAGAAGGGGAACTTTGAGTATTGCTTTCTACAGTCTTTCCAGATTTTTTTCTACAAAGAATTGATATAAATGCATAGATTGAACTCTTTTCTAGTAATCAGGGCTTCTGTTTATGCTTATTATTGTTTTAAGCTTCAAAGTGAGATACTACTGCATTTTCTGAAGAAATACATATAGAGTTCACCAGTCCTTTTAAGCTCTGGGATTCTTCCTTGGACGACAGGGCCCTAGCTATTCTGTAAAACGTGCTGATGTAAACTCTGTGGGGAGTTGCACAGACAGCAAAATGAGCACACACAGAAAAAAACATTTTTCTGGAGCAGCTTCAGAGAGGAGAGTAGTTTTTTTTTTCTTTTATCTCATTTAAAGCATGTTTTGCTCACTGGTACAGAGAGAAGCCTTTGGAAGGCTCTGGGACATTGCTCCCAGGAGTCCAGATGACTGTGAATGGCAGGAAAGCTTATCTTCAGCAAGTCAGTTACAGATGTAGAAGAGTAACTAAGCAAAGGGCAGCAGTGAGGGGACTACAAAGCAAAAAGGCCACTGAATTGAACTAGGAAAGAATTGGAACAGAGAAGTCATAGCAAGATAACAGGGATAGATTTTCAGTGATGTTTAGGAAGGACTATCAGAAGATAAGATTCCTACTAGAGGAGCATGAATGGAAAGTCACACTGAGTCATATATAAACTTCTAGATTTGTCCACAAAATCACACGTGTATCAGTTTTTGCTCTGAAATGACCTCCATAGACTATGATTTATGGTTGCTTCCAGATTGCATTTGTGGACTTAAAAGATTGAGTTGGTGCTAACATTCATCTCAGATTGTAACAGAAAACTTAACTATTCATGTAAAACTGCTATTAAATATTTTTAAAAAATCTTTCAAGTTTTTAAAAATCTTTTAACTATTTTGTAATTGCTTTTCTTTATTGCTTCTTCCTCAAAACCTTCTTCAGCAAGAAGAAATATCTTATTATGAGGAACAATAAAACAAAGTCAGCTTTGAGTGTTAAGCCAAGGACAGCAATCTTACTCTCTCACAGCCATACCTTAGAGAGTAAACGTTTCTCTTATTTTCTTCTAGTAAATTCATTTATATGCCTGGTTCCCTAAGAAAACAGCTGTAGATTTTGAACATCATACTTTTAATTTTGTTATAGACATTTCAACTGTGATACCTGGACAAGATAATGCATAATCTTATTATCTCATTGTCTCTAGTTTGTAGGCAAGAAAATTATATATTAGAAGGTATAAGTTTTTAATATTTTATTTCCTACATTTTAACTGAATATTATGTTTTCATGATTTATATACAAAACATATATCATTTGGTACCTTTGCTTCTAACTCTCATGTTACGGAGGCAGCATCCGTTACATTTCTTGTTTATTACTCTCATGTTATACTTCAAAGGCCACATCAACTGCATGTCACGTATATTTTTGCTTCCATCAGAGAAACTTCAACTGCCACCAAGAATAACACTGCTAGAAATAGATTCAGTTTTGCTAATATATGTAAGATGACTTTTGAGAGCAGCTCCATTGTCTACACCTCCTTAGCAGTGCAAAAACTAGCTTCTCATATCTCATCTTTGCCAAAACTCAGCATTGCTACCTGCCTTAACTTTCTGCATGTTAACTGGATGAACTAAAGTCATATTGTTATCTTGAGCATCTCTTGCATTAACAGTGAGTTTGAGCTCTATTTTAAATACTAAAATGCTAGTTAGCTTTCTGTAGTTATATATTTGTAATAAAAGTTAAAATTATGTATACAAATTACAAAATACAGTTTATGCTAATAGCTGGGTGTTTCAGTATTTGGCCATGTACACCTGCCTGCAGATAACCTTAAAAAATACTATTTAAAAAATATACTATTTTTGTCCATACTCATTTAACCAAACACTTGTAACATTATTTATTTGAAATCGCATGTTGGACTATTTATATTTGCAGAGAACTTATATAAGTTAAAAATTTAGAGTGAACTACAAATCTACACAGAGAGTGATTGAGAATTCCCTCCAAATTATCCAAGTACAATAACTAAGAACTAAATTCTATTAGAAGACTATGGTAGAATATAATGCTTTCCAAAATCTATAATTTTCAGGATTTGTACAATAATTCACTTCAGAAATATTAATCAAGTGCTTATGGAACAGATAATACTAACAAATTGCATGGAATAAAGACAATCATGCCATGACCCACACAAAGTGTTCATTGTTTAGCTCATAAAAGCACACATGGACAATAATTACAGGTTATGTATCTAATGTGTATAGATATATTTACACGGTTGGATTGAAAATGAAAAGAAACCTCTAAAAGGAAAATGGAGAGTACTTTTATTTTGTATTTTATTTTTGTTTTTTTCTACATTTTTTCCATTGTTTTAAAATTTGAATTAGAAACAAGATTGTTTTACATGTTAATCCCAGTTTCATCACCCTCCCCTCCTTCCCTAACACCCCCAACTAAAACCCTACCTATCACATATACTTTCTGCTCCCCAGGGAGGGTAAGGTCTTCCACAGGGGGTCTTGGCTCAGGAAGAATCCCTCCTTGTGGAATGGGCTTCCAAAGTCCACACCTATGCTAGGGTTAAGTACTGTTTTACTACAGGAGCTCCAATAGATTTCTGAGGTCTCTTCACTGAAACCGAGGTTCTTGGGGTCTAGATCAGTCCCATGCTGGTTTCCCAACTATCAGTCTTGGGACCAAGAGCTCCCCGTTATTCAGGTCAGCTGTTTCTGTGGGTTTCACCAGCCTGGTCTGGACCCCTTTGCTCATCACTCCTCCTTCTCTGTAACTGGATTCCAGTTCAGTTCAGTGAATAGTCATGGGTGTCTGCTTCTACTTCCACCAGCTGCTGGATGAAGGATATAAGACAGCATATAAGTCAGTCATCAATTTCATTATCAGGGGAAGGCATTTAAGGTAGCCTGTCCTCTGTTTCTTAGATTGTTAGTTGGTGTCATCTTTGTAGATCTCCAGACATTTCTCTAGTGCCTGGTTTCTCTTTAAACCTAAAATGTCTCCCTCTATTATGGTATCTCTATTCTTGTTTTCTTCTATTCTTCCCCTGACTCAACCTCTCTGCTCCCTCATGTCCTCCTCACCCTTCCTTTTCTCCCCTTTTCATTCTCCTAGCTCCCTCCCCCTTCCTCCCTTGCTCCCAATTTGCCAAGGAGATCTTGTCCCTTTCCCCTTCTCAAGGGGACCATGTATGTCTCTCTTAGGGTCCTCCTTGTTTACTAACTTCTCTGGCAGTGTGGATTGTAGGCTGGTAATCCTTTACTATATGTCTAAAATCCACATATGAGTGAGTACATATCATGTTTGTCTTTTTGTGATTGGGTTAGCTTGCTCAGAATGGTTTATTCTAGTTCCATCCATTTTCCCGCAAATTTCAAGATTCTATTGTTTTTTTTTTTCTGCTGGGTCGTACTCCATTGTATATATTACCAAATTTTCTCTATCCATTCTTCAGTTGAGGGACATCTATGTTGCTTCCGTTTATGGCTATTACAAATAATGCTGCTATGAACTTTGTTGAACATATGTCCTTGTTGTATGAATGTGCTTCTTTTTGGTATATGCCTAAGAGTGGAATTGCTGTATCTTGTGGTAGATTGATTCCCATTTTCCTGAAGAGTCACCATACTGATTTCCAAAGTGACTGTACAAGTTGGCACTCCCACCAGCAGTGGAGAAGTGTTCCCCTTTCTCCACATCCTCTCCAGTATAGACTGTCATTGGTGTTTTTGATTTTAGGTATTCTATGTCTTTTATATGTTAATTCATAGTGTATGTAGTCAGGTTCAAAAATAGTTCTTGGTATTTTATTCCACTGTTACCATCAAGTAAACAATGATATTATATAAAGTTTGAAACACTTGCATTACAGACTCTCAATATGTTACCTTCTGGCAAAACTTCCACCTAGAATAAAGGTGAGAGATTAGCATCCCTTCTAGCACAGCTCCGTGGATTACCATCAACCCTTCTAGCACAGCTCAGTAGATTATCACCAGCTCTTCTAGCTCATTGGATTATCATCATCTCTTGTAGCTCAGTGGATTTAGCAGTAAGAAGATAGTCTGAACTAAAACAACTGTGAATCAGAAAAAAGAAAAAGCAGCTCCCAAGTAATATACAAATTAATTTTGGGTTTTTTGGGAAAACAAAACAGGATTGAACCCAGAATCTCATGCAAGCCAAATTCATTCTATCACTAGGCTGCATCTTCAGCCCAAATGTGTCTGTGTATCTTTCTTCTAACTAAACTGAGACAGGTCAAAAAAATCCTACTAACCCCTGGTGCAAAAGACATTTTGTAACAGTGAGGGTTTTACTATTAGTAGAATCAGTAACACTGAAAAAGCATGTTTTCCAAAATTTGCAGTTATTTGTGACATAGAAAATAGGAAGAGAAATAACTTTAGCCAGGAGAAACAAGGGCATAATGGCTCAATGCTACACATATGCATTTGGGTAGCTGCAGAAGTAAACCTAGCACTTTTCTTTTCTTTTTTTTCACTGATGCAAATGCACAAGGTTCAATGTTAAGTTACAAGCCTTGGCAGGGACCCTGTCCGGCAAACTGGCATAGCCGGTGCAGGAAAACGGTGCCTGGCCTCAATTGTAAGGGGTTTTTATTTTTATTTTTTAATTAGAAACAAGCTTCTTTTACATGTCAATCCAAGTTCCTTCTCCTTCCCCTCCTCCCATGCCCACACCCCCCATCCCAACCCCCTTTCTGCTCCCCAGGGAGGGTGAAGCCTTCCATGGGGGACTTCAGAGCCTGTCATATCATTTGGAGTGGGGCCTAGATCGTCCCCTGTGAGTCTAAGCCGAGAGAGCATCCCTCTATGTGAGAGGGCTCCCAAAGTCAATTCATATAATAGGGATAAATACTGATCCACTACCAGTGGCCCCACATTTTTTCTCAGACCTCCAAACTGACATCCTCGTCCAGGGGGTCTGGAAAAGTCCTTTGCTGGTTTCCTAGCTATCAGTATGGGGTCCATGAGCTCCCCTTGTTCAGGTCAGCTGTCCCTGTGGGTTTTTCCAGTCCAATTCTGACCCTTTTGCTCATCATTCCTCCCTCTCTGCAACTGGATTACAGAGTTCAGCTCAGTGTTTAGCTGTGGGTGTCTGCCACTGTTTCCATCAGCCATTGGATGAAGGCTCTAGGATGGCATATAAGATAGCCATCAATCTCATTATCAGAGAAGGGCATTTAATCTGCTCAACCATGTTCATAGTAGCATTAGTTGTAATAGCCACAACCTGGAAGCAAACTACATGTCCCTCAACTGAAGAATGGATGTAGAAAACATGTTACATTTACACAAAGGAGTAATATTCAGTGGGGAAAAAAACAACGGAATCTTGAAATTCTCAGGCAAATGGATGGAACTAGAAGAAAACATCCTGAGTGAGGTAACCCAGTCACAGAAAGACAAGCATGGTATGTATTCACTCATATATGGATTTTAGACACACAGCAAAGGAATACCAGCCTACATTCCACACTGCCAGAGAAGCTAGGTAACAAGGAGGACCCTAAGAGAGACATGCATGGTCCCCTGGAGAAGGGGAAAGGAAAAGATCTCCTGAGCAAATTGGAAGCAGGGGGGAGGGGAGAGGGAGCTAGAAGAAAGAGAGGGGGAGAACCGGAGGGGAGAGGAGGACACGAGAGAGCAGGAAGTTTTAGTCAGGGGAAGAATTGAGGAGAGCAAGAAAAGAGATACCACAATAGAGGGAACCATTATAGGTTAAAGAGAATTCTGGTCCTAGATAAATGTCCAGAGATCTATGAGTTTGACCCCCACTAACAATCTAAATTAAACCTCTAGCACTTTTCGGTAAGAATGGAACATTCGTTCAAAGAACAGAACAGGATATGGGTCTGAGATGTGGGGAAGAGTGAAAACCCCAATCACTGTGGGGGTCAGAGTGGATCTTAATTGTCCAGGTGCTTTCAACAATATTCTAGGTGAGAAGGTAGCAAACATGAATGTTTGCCACTTTATTTTGTTCTTAACTTAAATCCCAAGTTTGGCTGTTCAAGATAGATTACATTCATATTATGTAGTATTCTCTAGCCTTTCATCAAATTTACAAGGTGTTCTATCATATTTCATCTTCTTGAGTTGCTAGAGTAGAGTTTTCAAACCAGTTTTAACTAGCCAAGATTATGTCTACTATATCTGAGACCCCAAAAGAGCAGAGCAGATACCAGCCCTGTTACAAAAGGTTATAATTGCACCATCACACATATTACTTATATCCAAAGCAGAGCATGAAAAAAAGAGTGTGATGTACCAATCTCACAGCCCTGTACTAAGAAATACTCACCTATCACAACATAAAAACCTGAGAGCTATTCTAATTCTGAGGCAAATTTAATGTTTAAAAAATTATAGACTAAGTTTTCAATAACACCCAGCTTTAATAGCACTATAACTTCAGTTCTTTTTATCCCTTACAGATATGCTTACATTAGAAATAAAGGGATACAGTAGAGCTTGTCTATTGTACTAGCCAATTAGGAGAGAAGAAAAATGATTTTAAATAGTAAATATGATGCTCTCTCTAGTCACTAATGAATATATGAAAAAATGCACAAATCCAGTTATTTGATTTCATTAAATATCTACTTCATAAAGCTAAATGATGGTGAAGCACATTATTGCTTTCAGGTAAAATGAGATGAAATGTTAAGTTCCTTAGAGAATAGGAAGCATTGGAGTCAGGTTTTCATACATAACAACTGAGTATGACTGTGACTATAGAGTAAATATCTGACTGAAGTTGTGTAATCATTTAAAAGGCCCTCAGATTTCCTCCCCAGCTCCCTTCTCACCTCTCAATGTTAAAGCACATTTGCTGACACAGCTGTGATGGTGCCAGCTCCCTGTCAATGAAGAGTAGAAATGGGAACCTTGATACAAAGGCCACCAAAAACTCCCCATGGACCACCACTACTTGGAGCCAGTAACTCTAGAAGGAAGCATATTGTCAGTTCACTTCTTCTGTGGTTGGCTCTACAATGTTTTCCAGCAGTAATCTTTTCATGATAATTTAAAAGTCTCTGAATAAGACATTCAATTTATCTCTACTATCCATAGAACTTAGTTTTGGACCATAAAATTATTTCCTAAAGTCATCAAGCAAAAAGCCAACAAATAACTATTCTCTAACATTCTTGTAATTAATCAGTGATTGAAAACTTAAGAAAATTCACTTCCATTGAAATAATCTCTCCTGAAAGTATGATTCTTAGTGGAATCTAAGCAATGAGAGGCTACTCAATGGAAAATAAAAATATGGTTAATGATTAATGTTAGCAATGAAAAGGAATGAATGTTTTTAAATTTCTACCCTATTTAACATAATCTGTATTCACTTCTTTATATTGACTAGTCATAAGTACTTGATATTATCCTTCATTGTAGTAGGATTCATTCACAGTAGCCTTCATAGTGGATATCTGTACATCTATAACTGCTGTGAAAATAAAGGAAATCATATATATATATATATATATGTGTGTGTGTGTGTGTGTGTGTGTGTGTAATTTTATACATTTTATGCTCTCTACTACCATATATATATGTGTGTGTGTGCGTGTGTGTGTGTGTGTGTGTGTGTGTGTGTGTGTGTGTGTGTGTGTGTGTGTGTGTGTATTTATATATACAGAGAGATAGAACAGATATTCATTGCTTGGAAAAATATTATATCAAAACAAATCTCCATGAAGAAATCTCTGCCTTCTTATTTACTGGTGGCCTGAACTGGCAAAATCTATGAAAGATGCTATCAAACAAATTATTAAAGAATGAAAAAATCAATGATAAATAAATAAATATTGTCATTCATAGTTTAACTCCCTATGGAATTAACAACATATACATACTCAAGTGCCCTAATACAGAAACCATCTTCATCTAGGATTTTAAGCATCTATGTGACAGAACATTTTCTCCTAGTAGAAAAGTTACTATTTAGAGAAACATATCTACTTAAAAAGGTAGCATAAGAAAATGAAATTTAGAAATATTCATGGTGCCTTAGATATTTGAGTCAAAATATGTAACTTCATATCTTCAAAGTACTCATCCATGAGACATGTATTGCATAACTCATAGTGAAAGAACAACAAAAATGCTATATTTTATACTGCATTAAAAGAGACTTATAGATTTTATATTACCCACTACTATTACTTCTATAATAGTATAATGTGGTAAATATAGCTGTTTTCTTTTAATGCTATAATGTGTCAATTCTGTGACTACGTTATGATGTATGTAATATATAAAAATATTATAGAAAAGTTTGAAATTTTGATAAGGACTAAGCTGTTGTAAGAAATGCAAACACAAAACAAATGTAAGTAGAAAAATATTCTTTTAAAAAACATAAACACTTGTACAAGATTATAATAGACACCCCTGAACATGTGTGTCAGTTAGTAGGCCCAAGAAATCTATGGGACCTCTGGTAGTGGATCAGTATTTATCCCTAGTATATGAATGGACTTTGAGAGCCCATTCCAAAGAGAGGGATATTCTCTCAGCCTAGACAACAGGGGAGGGTCTAGAGCATGCTCCAAATGAAATGACAGACTTTGAAGATCCTCTGTGGAAGGCCTCACCCTCCCTAGGGAGCAGTGGAGGAGGGTAGGAGAGGAAACTGGAATTGACATGTAAAACAAGCTTGTTTCTAATTTAAATAAAAATAGATATAATATTTGAAAATAAATTAAAATTTTTATTTGTTTTCTGAATATTTACTCAATATTATACTCTATGAAAATAGTTTAGATATAAGCTTATTTAAATGGATATGTTCTCAAATTCAAATAAAGATATCATGCTCTTGATTTTGTAGGAACAAACATCAAATAATACTAATCTCTATTCTCAAGAGGATAAAAAACATTACTGGATTACTTTTCATTCTTTGCTTATATTATAGATAGTACTGTTCCAAAATCTAATTCATAATATTTCACACAGTCTCAATAATACTCAAAAGTTGTTTAAATATCATGATTAAAATATATGATGGGTACTTAGAGAACAATATAAATTTTCTCATCCTCTCCAAAGAAACAAATCCAAGATGGATAAGTTAGATTACACAAAGTGGAAAACATGGTTCCATGGGTAAAGCACTAGCCATGAAAATCTTGAGACCTATGTTGGATCCTGGGAACCTACATAATGATGGAAGGAGAGAATTGACAAAGGTGCCCTCTGACCTCCACAAATATGGCAAATACACACACACACACACACACACACACAACACACACACACACACACACACACCACCACCACCACCACCACCACCACCACCACCATTGCCTCCACTGCCATCACCATCACCAACAGTGAATTTCTTTTAAAAATGAATTACACGATACCCATACATTCACCATTAGATAAAAAACTTTCTGAGTTCACATGCTATGTAAGAAGAGGGGAACATTTAACTCAGTCCTGTTTTCTGCTTTCCTTTGCAGCAAGCCTTTGGACACAGGGACACTGAAAAGACAAAAAAAGAGCAGAGAGTATAGTTAGAAAAAAAGCTAACAGCCACAGAATAGGAAAGGGAAGGAATTGTGTAAATGATGATGCAACAGTTCTGGATTTGGTCATCATCCTGAGAAGGAGATGGGAAGCCCTGGAGACCAGATAAATGGAAATATTATCTAGTGATACATATGAAATTCTTCGGTGGAAATGGAGTATGGAAAAATGGAAGTCAGAACTTGTTTATTGACCAGGGTCTCATTATGTAGCCATGACTGACCTAGAACTCACTATTGTAGATCAGGATATTCTCAACCTCAGATACAACTGCCTTTGCCTCTGGAGTGCTGGGTTAAAGGCATGCACCACCACTCTAGGGCTAGTGGAAGCATTATATAGTGATTTGTATGAAATTCCTCAGAAGGGGATTGCAGTGTGAAAATATGGAGAGTTGGAGCTTCTTTCAGTAAGTTTCATGGGTTATATTATGAAGACTATGTCATGAAGATTCATTTTCAACTCTGTAGCCAATCTCAAAGAGTGGAATATTCTGACCCTCACTCTATGTAATCACTGTGCAGCAAGGTAGGCAGGGGATATGGGCAGCACATGGTACCAAACATACCAAATAAAGTCAGTGTTGTAAAATGGGTGTCTTATGACTCTCTGTAATACGTACTAAGAAATAATACACCTTGCCTAGAAATGGTATTTTTCAACATCAAGTAAATAATATTAGAGCTTTTATCATAGCAGAGATAGTTTTCTGAAAATGTAAACAAGACCTATGAAGGGAGTGAGTGATGATAGAAGAAAATCTGGAAACACACAAGAAACACAAATGTCTATATAGAACCAAAGTTACAAATTTCTGTTGCCTCTAGCCTAATTTACCCCTATCTAGTTTCATAGTTACTGGATTAAATGATATGAGCTCTTTAGTATTTCATCTATAAGTTATTATACAAAACATACAGATTAATGGAATAGAAAAATCATTATTTTTTACACTTATGCATATCACTGCCATAGCCTCCTGAATTACACTCAGGGATTAGGATTCAAATTTGTGGGCTGTACAAATTCTACTTTGTCTCCATAATAATATTTGGGGGCCCAGAGCCAACAAAAGCAGATAAGGTATAATCCTTAGGAAATATGCTTTGGCTGCAGTATTTTTGCCACCATGTGCTATATATAAAAAAATTGACTGTTTAAGAATTAATTTAAACTGTAAAAGAATAGAAGTCAGAATTGCAGGAAAATAGGCAATGGTGATATGAACAAATACATATATATATATATATATATATATATATATATATATGTCACATTTTAAGCTATTAAGAGAAAGAAACTCTTTTGTTTACACCCAGTAAATTCTCAGGGCAGGAGATGAATGAAGGATCTATTTCCCTGAGACTGTTTTTGCCATTGAGCACCCTGTCCTTTTCAGACACTTGCTGAATGAAGCATTAGCAGTAGCTACAAGGATTGCATTGTTTCACACCAAGCCTCCTCTACTCTTTGATTCATACATCACACATGCTCTGTTTCTTCCATTTCTGTTTTCACACCACTACTTAAGTGCAAAGGGATTTGAAGAGAGGCAGCTTGCTCCCTTAACTTTCAGCTGCTCTGCTTGTATTGATGGTAGAAGTTATGAAACATGTTGAAAATAGAATCAAGATTAAGGAGATCATATTTCTGTTTTATTCCTTGTGATAAAGTGGACTTCACCAAGTAACAATTACTGGGAGCATTCATTTTGGGACATTTGGCTTTACTAAAAAATCCTTTAAACTGGCAGATAAAATGAAAGAAATTATTATTTAAGGGAAGAGTGATCCAAAAGTTAAAGCTTCTTAGAACACAGAGAGCATCAGCAAGAATAAGTCACTGTGACAGAAAAGAAACCAGTGAGAATTTCCCCATATTGTGAGGAATTTTAAATGACAAGCTCGATGGTAACAACTTTAGAAATTTTTTACTGCTAATGGATTTTCTGAAATATTAAAATATTGTTTAGATATAATATATGATTGTAGTGTTTGCTTTGTGGAATTTTTAAATTTATACACAGTCCAATATTAAATGCTGAAATTTTCAGTAGTTATATTTCCTGATGATTTAGAATTATTAAATATGATTTTAAGAGATAATGTTAGTGAGTCTTGTCCCATCCTATCAATTCATGTTTTATAAATGAACATAAGTAATTCCTGATCCAATAAATGAACAAATAGGTAACAGATGTTCAACAGATGTCTGAAGAGATACATTTGAAATAATAGTAATAATTTTGCAGTGTTGGCAACTCTGTGGCATACAACTAGATCCTTTTATATAGAAATGAGGCAAAGATGAGAAACATTATAGGCATGTTCAGTACTGCATAATAGTAACACCCAATTCTGTAGCTCAGAAATCCTGGTCCAAGTCCACACTTCTGGCAATCTAGTGAAAGAACCAGGATGTGCTACTGCTCCTGCATCTCGTCTAGGCAGCACTCCCCTGCACCCCCAGGGTGCCTGAAAAGAAGTTTGTTTTTCCTTAAAATGTTATATTAATACCTTTTATTGTGCCACAGCACAAGACCTTTTGCCTATTTTCTTGGTAGCTCCCATGAAGCATGTCAGGTTCAATTAGTAGCAGCTCAACCTTGATAGTGCTACAGAAGGGGAAAGGGTGACAAAGACACAACTCGAGTCACATTTATGAAGGCAAATTGAGGATGATCATTGATGTCAGAGGGGAATCATGTCTAAAACACAGGAAGCACACAATAAATGTCCCTAACTAAATTAAGAAGGAGGGTGTAGCTAGCAACAAGGTAAATATGAAGTTTCTTGACCAACTTCCTTGATTTGCATTTCCTCAAAAACACTTCCCACCTGGATCATAACCTGGACATCACACTACTCTGCTCTTGTGGAACATGGCTTAGTGCTACAATATTTATTCAGTTGCACTCATGGTTATTTTTTTAAAATTTGTTTTATTGTTTAATATGTATATTTTATATATGTAAGTACTATGCTTTTATCAACTGTTCTCAAGTTCCTCTCCTCTACTCATCCACAACTTTTCCCTAATAACTTCATTCACATAATTTTTAATACCCCTGAATCTACTCAGTGATGCAGACATGTAGAATCATCTACTGGAAGACATGAAGCCTCTCTTAAATCACATTCCTGAAGAGAGGTGGCTCGTGCTCTGTCATTAGTCATCAATTGCCAACAGCTTCCCAGCTAGGGGGTGGGTCTTCCTGAGCCCTCCACACCTAGGCCAAAATTTTCACTGACTTGATCTTAAGTAGACTTTGAGCATGTAGTAACAACTACTTTTTACAAATATCTCTAAACTCTATCAAAAATCCCAAGGACTCTAATAGAAAGACTATTAAAGTAAAATTTTTATCTGTAAAACTATTTACTATTGTATAGATGGGGCTTGATGTCTGAAACATACCTTTAACACAGTATAAACCCTACACAGACATACATCAAAATCTTTGAGAAGTAAAAAGTCTTTGCTGGTGTGACTTGTGGAATCATGAAAGTATTTTCTAGACATTGCAATTAAATATATCTCCAGTGCTCTCAAGCCATGGTGACCACCATTTGACATAGTGGTAAAACCTGACTTTAAAAGGAAGCCAAATGAGAGCTTTAAGAATGTGCCTAGAAGAATGTTATAATCCCAGGGCAACATGATTCAAAGAAGCAATGCTGTCATATTTTTGGTTCCCTGAACTATTAAAACATAATTCTAAAGATGAATTTCAACATTGCTCAGAAACATCAAGTATAGCATGCTGTCTCTTGGCATGTTACTCCAGGAAAACCCAGAATTCAGAGCAGCCATCATAGTTTTACAACAGGACAATGGTAAGACAGCAATGGCACCAGGGATTCCTGGACAATGTGAGCCTTTAGAAGACATGAGCTTGCCACTATCTGTGTTTCTCTAGTGAATAGTGCCTATAGAGCCTATGCATCCTTTCTAGCCAACTCAGTTTTATTCATTTTAATTAAAGAGACATCCATTTCTCTGATGTCATTTGTATTAATTCATATGTATCTTTTTATAATTGTATTTGTGGGAAACAGAAAGTAGTAAAAAAGAAAAAATGGTACAGCTACTAAAGAGTCATAACAAACCCCACTACTCAGTATACTAATGTAAATAATTAGAAATATATAATTGTGCTTGATCAAAAAGGCAGACAAATTCAAAGAAATTTTACTTATGTCATTTGCAAGAACTAAAATAACTTAGTAAGAGACACACATTTTCTTAATATAGAATGACAGGTAAAATTTACAAGTGAGAAAGAATTGTTATTTCATGTGTAAAATATTCACATATTTCAAACAAAAGAGCATAATTTTCACTGTAAAATATTCTAACACAAAGTAGAAAGAGATAATCAAATTAGAAACTATGATTTAGCCGGGCGTTGGTGGTGCACACCTTTAATCCCAGCACTCGGGAGGCAGAGGCAGGCGGATCTCTGTGAGCTCGAGACCAGCCTGGTCTACAAGAGCTAGTTCCAGGACAGCCTGCAAAGCCACAGAGAAACCCTGTCTCAAAAAAACAAAACAAAACAAAAAAGAAACTATGATTTATGGAATTCAATGATTTCCCACAAAAGTATTCACTGTTTGAATCCCTGACAGGTGTCATTCCAGAGACCCTGTATTGAGGAGCTCCAAAGTGGTTTCTGTATAGTTTCATAACCTGTAGTCAGACTACAGCTTTCCTGTAAATAAACACAGAAAAGCATCTGACCCTACCTAAAATACCAAACACACATGTGCCATACATGCTCTAGTGAATGAATAGCTCTAAGATACAGTATCCCAATGGAAAACCAATAATTTAAACCTTATTTCTATGAAGGAATATGCAACTGTGACTAAGAAACCACTATAATGTAAGCATTGGATAAGATGTTCCGTAAAAATGTCTGAGAAAATCAGTAGAGGGTAGAATCACTTTGGACCCCAGTTCCAGGGGCACTTGATACATTTGTTTGCTGTTTCTGGACCTGTATAGAGGCAGCACCTTATGACAGGGATTGTAAAATGGACCAAAGCTGTCCATGACATAGTGATCAAGAAGGTAAGAAAGTGAAAAGAATGAGTTGGTGTCAGGAGCCATGAAAATTCCATTAGGAAATTTCTAGCAGTTCTAGTAACCAGGATCTCTGGTATGCAATGAATAGTGGATGCTAGCTGATTTGCTATTGAATATCATGGCATCAGTGAGGAATGTCCCCTAGTTTGCATCTCTACAGAACTAATCATTTGTATAGACCTGCACCTGGGCAGAGGGCTAGGTGTGTAAGTAACAAGTGAGGACAGTGAGTTAGGAGGTTACAGGCAGAGGGTTCAACCAGAGGGAAGAGAAACGGCTTCCCAGTCAGGGAAGCATGGTTAGGAAACAGCCAGGAAGATGCTGAATAAAGAAGAGACTCTAGTTTTTCAGCATGGAACTGAGAGCTCTCTAAAGATGACAAGTTGCCCATGTTTGGCCTTTATTGGCATTGAGTTGCTAGGAGCTTCCCAGTCCATACTCCCCCACTCAGGTGGAACCTCATAGCTACTGAGGCTTGAGGCTGAGAAATGCCGAGCCATGACAAGTTGGATGGTGTATACAATATACTATTCCCCAAAGATTTACTTCCTTCAACTAGGCTCCATTTCCTGAAGTTTCCTGTACTTTCCAAGAGTGTTACCAGCAAGTGACATCTGAGTTTGAGGGGTAGGTCACTTCAGATCCAATTCTATATTTTCATGACTTTGCTGTAGTTATGTAAGACTTTAAAAAATCAGGTAGAAGAGGAATTGCAACCCTTATGTAATCTGTCCTTTAGTGCCCCTCAATCATACATGAGAGCCAGGTATAAAGAGAGACCATTGACAAAGTGAAAAGAATTGACAGAATCAAGACAACACAACTGCTGGAGGACTATTGCAGCAGTTATGGCTTGGTGATCCTTAGAAGCACTGGTGTTCAGGGCCCAGCCCCCATATCAGGTGTCTTACATGTGCCTAACTTCAGATATAGGAGATCCACCACCCCCTTCTGGCCTCCATGGACTCCTGTAAAAACATGGCATATCTACTCACAGACATACATAAAATAAATCTTTAAGAAATAGAAAGGAATCCTCTATTACCACAGATTCAATCCCCCAGTATCATCTCCAGCTCTGTTGCAGAACACCTGTGGCAGCCCTCCTTGCCACACTCCATCTCATCTCCTGTGGATCCTACAAATCTTCCCTTTCTAACACCTGGACAACTCATTGCTTCATCCCAGTCTCCAACTTCAGCAGTCACCCCATGCTAACCAAAGGGCCACTCTTCCCAGGGCAGCAAGTTGGCTAAAGGCAGGTCCATACACATCTCCATTTGCTCCTCCAGGGCCAATCACCTCAGACTCATCCCCAACTCTATGGCAAAAAACCCCTTTCCTATCTGACCATATCCCCAACAGATCACAAAGCACTTTCCCCCCAACCTCCCTTCCCCCAAATCAACCAATCATCACAGTCTCCAACACCTGCAGGCATTAACTGGGAGCATACCAGGCTCTAAGAGACCACAGATGCTATCCATGACTACTATACCCACAAAAACATTCAATCACCATGAATGGACAAAATAAGATATTCCATGGTAAAGCAAAACTTAATATCTACCTAAAAATTCCATCCTACAGAAAGTGCTTGATAAAACTCAACCCAAGAAGGTTAACTACACCAATGAAAACGCATGTAATAATAAAATTCTTAGGCCAGCAAAACAAAAGAAGGGCACACACATACACACACACACACACACATACACACCAAATAATAACAACAGCAAAATAACAAGAATTAACAATCATTGGCTGTTGATACCTGTAGGGGATGCTGTCACCACGCCTGCTTAGACCTGCGAGGGCATGGTCAGGGTGATGTAGAGTGAAGGACGCTTACGTGGAGGGCTGCTTTTGCTTTCACCTTCAGCTTGCTGTACAGACTGCTGTCCTGCCAGCTGGCTAGGTCGCTCTGTAAGTAAGGCTTTTCCCTATTAAATTCCCTTGTATTTTTACCTGAGTCGTATTCGTAATTTCACACATTATCTCGTTGACAGGAGTGGGATTTGTAAACCTAGGCCCATTTGGGACAACTTGCCGGTCCCAGTGGGATGGCGGCATAGGCTGAGAAAGGGCTCTGTGTCTCTATAGGTGCTCCCAGCTCACAACCATCCGGCTGTGCCACAAGTGCATCCCCGCTGCAGCTGAGCCTCTCTGAACCATCAGGCCAGCTGTGAGACTTCCACAGACTTCCCCATGGTTACTGTAGCAGTTTATATCTGAATGCATGGGACCAGCTCCTACTGCAGCCTACCCATGCCCAGAGGCCTCCTGTCCTTAAGCTGAGTAGACCTCGGCTTTCAGCAGGGTCCACGCAGCCTCATTCAGTGGTTGCGTCCGAAAGGACGTACACTCTCTAAGCTAAGCACAGCCACCTTTGTGACTTCTCTCCACCTCTCTCCACTGGTTCCACTGATCGAGGCCAAATGCTGCACAGACTAACCGAACACCTTCGCCACCTGCTGGTCAAAAAGTAGAAATCAGGTAAAATCATGGCAGAATATTATCATTTGCTAAAGTTGGTAATATTTTCGCTTATTTCATGAATTCAATGTTTGAGGAGGACACTAATCTGCCAATTACCAGTCTATATGCAGGAATGGCAGTTAGCTTGCTGGTACAAATAATATTACTAGCCAGAGGCCTCAGGGACAGGGACAAGGATAACCTCACCACCTACTTACAGGAAATAACAACTTTACACAATGAGGTTTTGGAGAACAGACTAGGTCAGGCCACAATTGTGCAGCAAGTGGAACAGAAATTGGATGATAAGCTTGGCTCTGTGTCGTATACGCTAAAGACAGAGCTGTCTGTTACCCAAGTTGAGATACAGCATATTTATGATAAGATAAACACAGAGAGATCCTCCATGTCTGAAGCATTGGAGGCTAGGCTTTCAGAGGACAATGACGAACTAAAATATATCTGTAGCCAGCTAGAAACTCAGATAGGCTCAGTGACCCAGAAATTAGATGCAAAGGTGCAAAATACTCAGGATAGGATTGAAGAATTGGACAATGCCATTCGATCAATTACTGAAGCATCTAAGTTAGCAGATCACAAATTTGAGTCTAGATTCGAATGTTTGGAAGATAATTTACAGATCAGGGCTGATAGATTAGATAGGTCCATATGGTCGATTGCTGAGGACTCAAAATCAGCAAATCATGACCTCGAATCTAGACTCCAATACCTAGAAGGCAGTTTCCATACCATCTAGATGCTGTTTAAGGAAGACTGTATTAAAGACCTAGAAAAATGTTTAGAGGAGCAATTTACAGATTTGCTAATATGTTTGGAATCTTATATGATGCAGGAAATTGAAAGTTTTCATGAGGATATCATTACTAGGCTTAAAGATCATTGGGATGCCTCAGAGGCAGAACCACTCCAATCGGAGTCACCTACTCCAACTAGGTACCATGTGTATTCTTCTAAGGCTGTTACTCGTACACCATTAGTCTACCCAGCTCCATGGTAGAAAAGCCAGCTTCCAAGAAACACCCTCAGGGACAGATGGCTTATTTATGGCCATCTATACAGCTGAAGGATCTTAAGAATATTAAAGAATCAGTTGTGTCATATGGTCTCCATAGCCCATATAGCCATAGGTAAAACAGCTATTACATTCATGGGCAACCTTTAACAGGGTGAGACCCACAGATTGGGAATGATTGGTAGCAGCTGTACTTGAGAATTCATGCCAAATCCAATGGAGGGCATTGGTCAGGGAGAAAGCTAAGCTCAATGAGCATCAAGGCATAAAGGAAGGTTTTGAAGCTCCCCTAGATAAGATTCTTGGTAAGGGTATTTATGCTATCCCACAGGCTCAGGCTGAATATGATGACCATACACTGTCCCTATGCAGGAAAGCAGCATTAAACACCTGGGATAAGGTTCGTGATCCAGGAGAACACCTAAAAGTTTATACCAGAATAGAACAGGTACCTACAGAACAGTTCCAGGACTTCTTACAAAGGTTAACTAGGGCAGTAGAATTACAGGTAACAGATCCAGAAACAAGACAATCAATTATATGTGCAATAGCTTATGAAAATGCAAACCCAATATGCAAAAGAATATTTTTGCCTTTAAAGATCAGATCAGCTCCGCTAGAAGAATGGGTTTTGCATGCAGCCAACATTGACTATAATGTGCAAGATACTGGATTGGGTAGGAGAAGCCATCTCAAAAGGTTTAAAAAGGAAACAGAAGATTAAAATTTCTAGAAGTGAGGATGCAAGGGCTTGGGAAAGAGAAGCACCTTACAGAGGTCAACCTAGGTACCAAGAGGCTAGAGGTTATTATTACTAAGAACCAGAACTTTGGGTAGGAAGAGCCTTCCCCAGGAAACCACGAAGGTGCCAGGAACCTAGATGTTTCAGGTGTGGTAGAATGGGACATATCAAGAGAAATTGTAGACAAAGGAATTCTAGCAATGCCGTATACGGAAGGCCACTGCTTTCTGGATTGTGTAGAAGATGTGGTAAGGGCAGGCACTGGACCAATGAATGTAGATCGACCAGGGACATGCAAGAAAACCTGTTCAGTCTGGGAAACCCCAAGGGGGGCATCAAGAAACCCCCTACATCGAGAAAGGTCTGGTCCTTCCCGATAGCAATGGAAGACAATCCCTCACAGAACAATTAGATAGTTCTTTGCCTATTGTGAAAAATGATACTGCTCTAGATGGTAGTTTGAATAGTGATGAAGAATCAAATGCAAATGGACAAAATGTGAAACACATATTTTGGGCAACTTTTATTAGTGATAAAAGGTCTCAGTTGAAAGTGAAAATTAAGAATAAAGTTATTATTGGCTTAGTAGACACTTCGGCAGATGTGACTATTATTACCCAAAAGTCTTGGACTCTGAAATGGCTTCTTAGAGAGGCAAATATACAATTTTTAGGAATTGGGACTCTATCTACAGTTCAACAGAGTGTTAACTTGGTGGTCTGCATTGGACGGGAAGGACAGAAAGGGAGACTGAAACCATACATGGTAGATATAGCTATAAATCTCTGAGGTCATGATCTCTGACAGCAATGGAATACTCATATTAATAGTCCTCCAGTGTTGGATACAAATTATGTACAATCTTTAGATAGCAGAAAAGATTTTGTAAGACACTATGGAAAATGGTTACCAACCATCTAGGCTGTACAGAAACTAGGCACAAATGATGGACCTTCTGAGGAGCGAGAGGCCCTGCCATTGAAGTGGCTTACAGATGAACCAGATTGGGTAGGACAATGGCCTATGACCTCTGAGAAGCTAGAGATTTAGAAAAGTTAGTAAAGGAACAGCTAGAAGCTGGTCATATAGAGGAATCTACAAGCACTTGGAATTCTCCTGTATTTGTTATCAAAAAGGAGTCAGGTAAGTGGAGAATGCTGACAGACCCGAGAGCCATAAATAAGGCAATTCAATCAATGGTCTCTCTGCAACCTGGAATGCTGTTGCCTTCCTTGATAACTAAAGGATGGTGGATCATAGCCATTGATCTAAAAGACTGTTTTTTTTTTCACAATACCGTTACAGGAAAATTACAGAGAAAAATTTGCATTTACTGTACCAACTCTTAATAATTCACAGACAGTTAGGAGATATCAGTGGAGGGTTTTGCCACAAGGAATGCTAAATAGTCCTACTTTGTGTCAACACTTTGTACAGCAACCTTTGGAAATAATTCTTAAGAAATTTTCACAATCTCTTGTTTATCATTACATGGATGACATTCTTTTATCAGATTCTAATAAGGAAACTTTGGAACGTGTATTTGAAATGGTTAAGAAAGTTCTGCCTATATGGGGGTTACAGATTGCCCTGGAAAAGATACAAAGAGGAGGTTGTATTAACTATTTAGGTTACAAGATAGACTTACAAAGAATCAGACCTCAAAAGGTACAAATTAGAAGGGATCATTATCAAACTCTCAATTCTCTTCAGAAATTATTAGGGGAAATTTCTCAACTATAGACAATTATTGGAGTAGAAGGACATGACTTAAAGCATTTAAAAATGACCCTTAACAGTGATAAGGACCTAAACAGTCTGAGAATATGATCTGCTGAGGCAGAAAAAGTTACAATGGATAGAAAACAGAATATTGGATGCACATGTCAATTGGATAAACCTTGATTTAGACTGTATTCTGGTTATCTTGCCATTCAGAGAATACACTTCTGGGATTCTGATGGAGAGGGAAGACACCATATTGGAGTGGATATTTCTGCCACATAAACAGAATAGAAAGTTAAAGACATATATAGAAAAGATTTCTGATTTGATTTCAAAGGGTAAATTAAGACTTCATCAACTGACTGCAAAGATCCAGCAGAAATTATAGTACCTTTAACTAATGAAGACATTTCCTCCTTGTGGATGGATAATGAATATTGGCAAAGAGCTCTTACTGACTTTTTGGGAACAATTAGCCACAGCTCTACCAAAACTGACAGAATTAAATTCATAAAAAAGACAGTCTGGATTCTTCCATATATTGTAAGACAAACTCCCATTTCTGGAGTTCTTACCTTCTTCACTGATGCCAACAAGTCAGGTAATACAGGTTATAAAGCAGGTGAGGTCAGTAAAGTAGTTCAAAATCCATATCCATCTGTACAGAAGGCAGAATTACATGCAATCCTCATGGTACTCATGGATCTTACAGAACCTCTTAATATAGTTACTGATTCTCAATATGCAGAGAGAGTCCTGTTACACATTGAGACTTCAGAATTTGTTCCTGATAATACAGAATTAACTTCTCTCTTTATACAATTACAGGAAATAATCACATAGCAGATCACATAAAGGGTCTGCCAGGCTAACTAGCACAAGGCAATGATGAGATTGATCGTTTATTAATTGGAAGTGTGCTAAAATCCTCAGAATTTCATATCAAACATCATGTAATAGCAAAGGTTTAAAAAACGACTTCATCACTTGGCAACAAGCCAAGGAGATAGAGAGAAACTGCCCTACTTGTTCCTTTTATAATCAAACTCCATTGCCAGCAGATTGTAATCCTAACAGCATTTGGGGAAATGACGTTTGGCAGACCATATCTTTCACTTTGCAGAATTTGGCAATTTGAAATATGTGCATCATACTATAGACACATTCTCAGGGTTCCAATGAGCTATTGTTCTTCACTCTGAAAAAGCTGATTCTGTTATTCCACACCTGAGAGAGATGATGGCAGTTATAGGTATACCTGCACAAATAAAAAATGACAATGCTCCAGCATTTGTCTCCACAAAATTGGAACAGTTTTTCAAATATTATAACATAAAGCATGTCACCGGTATACCACACAATCTTACAGGACAAGCAGTGGTTGAGCAATCTAATAGAACACTTAAGGAGATGGTCCACAAACAAGCTTGGAAGACAAAACCCCCCAAACATAGTTTGCATAATGCTTTATTAACACTAAACTTTCTTAATGCCAATGAAAAGGAAAACAGGTACAGAAAGACACTGGACTACGGAAAGAAACTGCTGAACTCAATCAGCAGTATACTTCAAAGGTGTACTAACCTCTGTATGGAAACCAGGACATGTGTTACAATTGGGTAAGGGGTTTGCATTAGTTTACACAGGAGAAGAAAAACTTTGGATACCATCAAAGTTGATCATGATTCGAGTTCAAAAGGAAAAACCTCTCGATGAGGACAAATGACAGATATTCTACTAAGGTAGATCTCATAAACTAAATAGAAACCTCCCAAAGAAAAGGAAAGTGTTTTGCTTTTATCTTCACAGGAAAACTCATCTCCAGAAGTCAAAGGACACTGTATGGATAGATACTTAAAAAGAGAAGGTAGCTATAACCATCAAACAAAAGGAATGTGCCATATGGTAAACTTTACATCTGTCTCTCAAAGAACAATTTCTCCTTATTTTCCTAGTCCCTATTCAATTAAACCAATGCTGGATTTAGAGGTGGATTTGGCTTTCCTCCTCTAAAATCCAAGCAAGTTGTTTAACTAAACTTTGAGTTTCTGTATTGTATCAAGAAGCCAGTTGATGTAATACAGAATAAGAGAAGAATTTGGGGACTGTCTTTGTCTTTTCTTGGCTCTTTCTTTCAAGGTGTATACCCTCTCATAATTGTTATGCTCCCATGGTTGCCTTTGCTAGTATGCATACTTACACAAGCAAACATTTCTCTGCTTACATTTGTGTTTGAGTCCCACACAGTCAATGCAGACCTGCCTGACTGTAATCCCTGGATGTCCTGGAAAGAAAATGGGCCACTCCTCAACTGCACTGTATCCAACTTGCTCCATTTCAATGGACACTCTGGCCAGAGCTTCAGGTACTGACTTCAATGAAGTTAAGAATTTCAAGTGAGATCTTTAATCAAGTGAATCCCATCTAACATGGACTGGATACAATCCATTCAAGACTTTCACTATACTAACATTTTCTTTTTACAGGACCCCACAAGGGTATCATCATTCCATTTCAGCAGGAAGTAATTTGGAGGATGCTACACCCCTTTTCTCCATTGTTGTCACTTAGGATAGTGTATATACCTAGTTAGGGATAACTTCCTATTGTTTATGGTTGGCATTGGAAGGAGGTGTTCAGGCTTGGACACTTCTTTCAGATGACTTTAGAGTTTAGTTAAAATAGATATTTAGGATGTGACATAAGCAGATTGTTGTATCTTCTTATATTTCACATTTATGTTTGTTAATTTTGGATACTTTACACTGTTGTTAAAAAGGGGGGAATTGTAGGGGATGCTGTAGCCACACCTGCTTAGGGGCTGCCTACAGGTGTGCCTGACCATGCCTTCAAGGGTGTGGTCATGGTGACATAGAGTGAGGGACGCTTACATGGTGGACTGCTTTTGCTTTCACCTTCCGAGTGCTGTACAGACTGCTGCCCTGTCAGCTGGCTAGGTTACTCTGTAAGTAAGGCATTTCACTATTAAATTCCCTTGTATTTTTGCCTGATTCTGTGCTGGTAATTTCCCACATTGGATAACTTTTAATATCAATAGACTCAATTCCCAAATATAAAGACACAGACAGACTAACAGAATGGATGTGAAAACGGGATTCCATTCTTATGCTGTATCCAAGAAACATATCTCAATATCAAGAATAGTCATTACCTTAGGGTAAAGGAATAGAAAAAGATATTCCAATAAAATGAATATTAGAAGTAAGCTGGTATGGCAATTTCAATACCTCACAAATAAATTTCATACCAAAACTAATTAAAGAAGTAGGGAAGGACACTACATACTCATCAAAAGAAAAAAACAAAACTACCGAACTGACATTTCAAACCTTAACATCTATGCCCCAATCACAAAGGCACCCAAGTTTGTAAAAGAAACACAAGTACAGCTTGAATCACATTTGGACCCTCATAGACTAATAGTGGGAGACTTCAACACCCCACTTTCAAGAATGGACATGTAATCCAGACAAAAACTATACAGAGAAATACTAAATATAAAAGACACTATAAATCAAATGAACCGAACAGATACTTACAGAACATGCTAACCAAAAGCAAAAGAATATGCCTTCTTGTCTGCCTCTCATGCAGATTTCTCCAAAACTGACCACATACTCAGACACAGAGCAAGTCTCAACAGATTCAAAAAAATTGCAGTATCTGCCTTCATCCTGTCAGACCACCATGTATTAAAGCTGGATGGAAACAACAAGAGAAACAACAGACAAATTAATGGAAAATGGACAGTTCTATACAGAAAGAAAAAAAGGCTCAAGACAGAAATAACGAAGTTAAACACTTTCAAGAATTCCATCAAAATGAATGCACAGCATACCCAAACTTAGGCGATACATGAAAGCAGTTTTAAGAGGCAAGTTTATGCCACTTTGAGCCTTCATAATTTCATTACAGAAAGCTCATACAGGGAGCATAGTAGCACACCTAAATGCTCTAGAACAGAAAGAACCAAGAGGAGTAGACAGCAAGAAATAATCAAACTCTGGACTGAAATTAATGAAAGAAAGACAGAGAACAATACAAAGAAATAAGAAAACAAAGTTGGTTCTTTGAGAAAAATCAATAAGACAGACAAACGCTTATTCAAACTAATTAAAATGTAGACAGAATATTCAAATGAACAAATCAGAAATGAAAAGGGGAGGCATAACAAGAAACATCAAAGAAATAAGGAGAATCATAGGACATACTTTAAAAAATGTACTAAACAAAATTGGAAAATTCTAAAATAAATGGATAAATTTTTCAATAGGCATCACTTACCAAAGTTAAGTCAAGATCAAATAAAAAATTTAAATAAACTACAACCCATAGTTAAATAAAAGCAGTTAATAAAATTCTCACAACCAAAAAAAAGCTCAAGGCCAAGTAGTTTTAACACACAATTCTACCACACTTTGCAAAGAAGAGTTGATACCAATACTCCTCAGTTACCCTAATACCTAAACCCCATGGAGATCCAAAATAATTCAGAGAATTACTGACCAATTTCCTTATGAACACAGATGTAGCAATACTCAATTAAAATACTTGCCAATCACATTTAAGAACACATCAAAAAATTACACAACATGATCATGATCAAGTATGCATCATCTCAGAGACGCAAGAATGTTTATATATATATATATATATGTGTGTGTGTGTGTGTGTGTGTGTGTGTGTGTGTGTGTGTGTGTGATTAAGAGTAATCCATCATGCAAACAAACTGAAAGAAAAAACTCACAGGATCAACTCATTAGACTTTGACAAACTCCAACAATCCTAAATTTGAAAGTCCTGGAGATATTAGGGATATGGCAACTCTTCTCAATATAATAAAGGCAGTTTACAGAAAACTTGTAGCCAACATCAAATAAAATGGAGAGAAACTCAAGGAAATTTAACTAAAATCAGGAACAGGACAAAGTTGTCCGTTCTCTTCATGTCTACACAATATAGTACTTTAAGCCTTAGCTTGAGTAATAAGACAACTGAAGAAGAACAAAGGAATCCAAACTGGAAAGAAAGAAGTCAAACTACCTTAATGTATATGATATGATAGTATACAAAAATGGATTTAAAATTTCCACCTGGGAACCCCTTATGTGATAAACACTTTCAGCAAATTAGGTGGATTCACAGTAAACTTGAAAAAAAATCAGTAGTCTTAAATGATAAATGAATGAAAAAGAGATCAGGGAAACTATACCTTTCACAAAAGCCTCAAATAATATAAAATACATTGCCATAGCTCTAACAAAGCAAGTGAAAGATTTTTATGATAAAAATTTTCAAGTCTTTGAAGAAAGAAATTGAAGAAGGTATCAGAAGAGTAAAAGATCACCAATGCTCATGAATGACTGGGATTAACAGAGGAAAATGGCTATCTTCCTAAAAGCAATCTACAGTTTTGGTGCAATTTCCATCAAAATTCTAATACAATTCTTCATAGAACTTGTAAGGATAATTTATATGGAGAAAATCTAGGAAAGCTGAAATATATGAACATTGAAATAACTACTGATGTCTTCCCATTCCTGATTTAAAATAGTAATGCAGAGCTATAATAATAAAAACCAAATGGCACTGGGTTAAGAATGGACACATTGATAAATGGAGTAGAATTGAAGACCTACACATAAAACCATACACATATAGACACCCGATTATTGACAGTAAAGAAAGCAAGAAATATACAATAGAAAAAAACAGCATCTTTTACCAATGATACTGGGCAGAGTGGATGGCTGCATGCAGAAGAATGTAAATAAATTCCTATCTATCATGTTGCAGAAATCTCGAGTCCAAGTGGATCAAAGACCTAAACATGAAACCAGACACACTGAACCTGATGGAAGAGAAAGTAAAAAACAGCTTTGAATGCATTGTCACAAGAGGCTACTTCCTGAACTGGACATCAATAGCTCAGGCACTAAGATCAACAACTGATAAATGGGAAATTATGAAAGTAAAAAAACATCTGAAAGGCAGAGGATACCATCAATAGGAAAAAGCAGAAGGCCACTGAATGAAAAAAGTTACAAACTCCACATCTTATAGAGGACTAACCAATATCCAAAATATATGAGGAACTCAAGAAACTACCTTTCAAAAATCCAAATAATCATATTTAAAAATGGAGTACATATGTAAACAGAATTCTCAATAGAAGAAACTAAAGTGGCTGCAAAAAATAAGGAAATGTTCAATATCCTTAAACATAAGAGAAATTCAAATCAAAATGAATTTGATGTTCCATATTATGCCTGTCAGAATAGATAAAGGTCTTGGAGAGATCAGGGATAACAGGAACTTTCCTAAACATAATAAAGGCAATATACAGTAAAACAACAGCCAACATCAAAATAAATGGACAGAAACTCAAGGTGATTCATCTAAAATCAGGAACAAAACAAGGCTGTCAATTCTCTCCATTTCTATTCAATATTACACTTGAAATTCTAGCTAGAGCTTTAAGAGGACAAAAGGAGATCAGGGGATACAAGTTGGAAAGGAAGAAGCCAACTTTCACTATTTACAGATGATATGATAGTTTACATAAGTGACCTGAAAAACTCTACCAGGGAATTCCTACACCTTCAGCAAAGTGGCAGGATACAAACTAACTAAAAACATAGAAGGCCTACCATATCCAGATGAGAAATGAGCTGAGAAAGAAATCAGAGAAACATCACACTTTGCAATAGCCACAAACAACATAAAATACGTTAGGATAACGCTAACCAAAAAAAAGTGAAAGACATATATAGTAAGAATTTTGAGTCTTTAAAGAAAAAAATTAAAGACACTACCAGAAAATGGAATGATCCCCCATGCTCTTGGATAGGTAGGATCAACATAGTAAAAGTGGCAATTTTGCCAATAGCAATCTACAGATTCAATGCAATCCCCATCACAATGCCAGCACAATTCTTCACAGACCTTGAAAGAACAACACATATTTATATGGGAAAACAGAAAATCCCAGATAGCCAAAACAACCCTGTGCAATAAAGGAACATCCGGAGGCATCACCATTCCTTACTTCAAGCTCTATTATAGAGCAATGGTCCTGAGAACAGCTCAGTATTGGCACAAAAATAGACATGTAGACCAATGGAATTGAAGTGAAAAACCTGATATTAACTCACAAACCTACAAACACCTGATTTTTGACAAAGGAGCTAAAATTATACAATAGAAAAAAATAAAGAAACCATCTTCAACAAATGGTGCTAGCATAACTGGATTCTGGCATTTAGAAGATTGCAGATAGATCCATATCTATAGCCATGCAAAAAACTTACATCCAAACAGATCAAAGACCTCAACATAAATCCATCCACACCAAACCTCTTAAGAGAAAGTGGGAGGCACCCTTAAGGGAATTGGTACAGGAGATCACTTCTTGAACACAACACCAGTAACACAAACATTGAGATCTACAATTAATAAATGGGACCTCCTGAAACTGAGATGCTTCTGTAAGGCAAAGGACACAGTCAGTAAGACAAAACGACAGCCCACAGAATGGGAAAAAATATTCACCAACCCCACATCTGACAGAGGACTGGTTTCCAACATGTAAAAAGAACTCAGGAAACTAGTCACCAAAATGCCAACTAATCCAATTAGAAAGCAGAATACAGAACTAAATAGACAATTCTGAATAGAGGAGTCTAAAATGGCTGAAAGACATATAAGAAAGTGCACAACATCCTTAGCCATCAGGGAAATGCAAATCAAAACAACTCTGAGATATCATCTTTCTCCTGTCATAATGGCTAAAATCAGAAACACAAAAGATGCATGGCATACTGTGCCTAGGGCCAGAAGGTGCAGAAGGTGATGGTGCAGCCCATCAACCTCATCTTCAGATACTTGCAAAATAGGTCTCAGATACAGGGGTGGCTCTACGAGCAAGTGAATATGCGGATAGAGGGTTCTATTATTGGCTTTGATGAGTACATGAACCTCATATTACATGATGCAGAAAAGATTCATTCTAAAACAATGTCAAGGAAACAACTGGGTCAGATCATTTTGAAAGGAGATGATATTACTCTACTCCAAAGTGTTTCCTGATGGGGAATGTACTGGGTATGTTTATCTTATTGATTGTTGAATAAAATACTGTTTGGCCAATGAAACTGCAAGTTAGAGGGGACTAGGAGTCAAAGAGGATTCTGGGAAATGTAGTAGAGAAGTGGTGATCCAGGCAGGAAGTGACATAGCAAGGAAACTCATATTTAAGTGAAGGAGAAGCAGGAAGGGTCCCTCTTTTCCCCTGCTCCTGCTCCAGCGGCACAATGTGATCCACCAGCAAGGAGGGACACCAATAAGACATCTGACAAGATAAGTCTTATAAAATATATAGGTTTATGACAGTTAAGACTGAGCTAACATATGAGAATCCTAGTCATTGGCCAAGCAGCATTGTACCTAATATAAGTATCTGTGTATTCATTTGGTCCCTAACTCAGGCAGGCAGCTGGTGTAAAGCTCACACCTGGTGGAGGGGCTCAGGTGGCTTTTGGTGGAAGGATTTATCGTAACAGAATGGGTGTCAGTGAGCGGGATGACTCCATGCCCCAAGGTTCCCGGAGAAAGAGGGAAACCTGTCACCACATCCTGTCCTGTCAGGCCTCTCAGAAGCAGCTTCCATATGCATGCAGTCCCAGCGCTCTTGGACATTGGACTAGGCATTTCTGAGGTGATAAAGACAAATCCAGATAAAGAAAAACCTCTAAAGGTTTACACTGCATTTTAAAATATATTGCGCTTGTGAGAGAAAAAATAACAGGAAGAAATAGATTAACCGGTTGTGGTGGCACACACCAGTAAGATTTGCTGAAGGAAGCAGAGGCAGGCAGATTTCCACAGAGGAACCCTGTCTCAGAAAAACAACAACAACAAAAAAGAAAGAAACTAAAAATAATAGAAAAGCCACATAAAGATGGAAAATACACAGAGAATCTGGATACTTTATGCCATATTGTTGTCTTTAAATTGTTTGATTGCCGAGGAAAGAATTACTGCTGCTAAAATACATTTGATTATAAATGTTGCTAAATTAATCCAACTTATACATTTTTAAAATGCTTTGATTTCAGAATTTAAAGACAGGCTACTTGAAAAAAAAATGTTTTTACTTGTGTTTCCACAGAAAATCAAAAGCTGTGGATTCCTTCCAGACTAATATGGTTTGATCAAGCAAGACCCCCTGAAGCTGAGATGACACAGCCTTTCACACTACAAAAACAAGGACGTGGTCAGGTTTCTATGTTTTATCATGATCCCTATGGTATATGAACATTGTCCCCAATCAGTAGGAAGCAGTTTAGAAGGAATGATGCCCATATTCCCAAATATTGTTTATAAATGTTTGTTTACATTTAAATTGGGTTAGTTATAAATGATAATGAGCATAGTCAATCTCTTTTTAAGGAAACAAAAGGGGAATAGGATATAGGAATGAATACTTTGCATTGGTATAGATTTTCATTTATTGATACAACTTTAAGGTCAATTTTGTGATATGTAAATGTCTCCTCTTGTTTAGGTATTGTGTTTTTTTTTTTAAATTTTATTTTATTTTATTAGTTCTAGTTAGGGAACAAGCTTATTTCAAGTCCCTTCTCCCTCTCCCTCCCCTCACCCCCAAACTTTCTCCCCCACCCCCAGCCCATCCCCCCAACCCCATCCACCCACTACTCCCCAGGCAGGGTAGGGCCCTCAACGGGAGCTCAGCAAAGTCCACCAAGTCTTCCTATGCTGATCCTGGGCCCTTCCCCATGTGTCCAGGGCCAGAGTGTAACCCTTCATATGGGATGGGCTCTCAAAGTCCCTTCTTGCACCAGGGAAAAATACTAATCCACTACCAGAGGCTCCCTGGAGTGCAGAGGCCTCCTTATTGACATCTATGTTCTGGGGTCTGGATCAGTCTTGTACAGGCCTCCTGGACAGCATCTGGGGTCGATGTGCTCTCCCTTGTTCAGGCCAACTGTTCCTGTGGGTTTCTCCATCCTAGTACAGACCCCTTCGTTCTTCATTCCTCCCTCTCTTCAACTAAATTCCCGATTTCGGCTCATTGTATATCTGTGGATGTCTGTCTCTGTTTCCATCAGCCACTGGGTGAGGGCTCTAGGATGGCATAAAGAGAAGTCATCAATCTCATTTTAGGGGGAGGGTTTTTAGGTTATCCTCTCCACCATTGCCTGGATTGTCAGATCGTGTCATCCTTGTAGGTCTCTGGAGATCTCCCTGGTTCCTGATCCCTTCTCGGGCCTACAGTGGCTCCCTCTGATATCGTTTCTCTCATCTTGCTCTCTTTCCTCTATTCTTCCCCCAACTCAATGTTTCTGCCCCTCCATTTCCTCTCCTCTTCTCCTCTTCTCTTGCTCTTATTGTAGCAGCTCCTTCCCCCCCCACCCTCATGCCCCCAATTAGTTCGGGAGTTCATGCCATTTCCATTCCTGGGGACCATTTAACCCTTAGAGTCCTTCATGTTTCCTAGTTTCTTTGGTGAAGAGCATTATATACTGGTAGTCTTTTGTTCTATGTCTAAAATTCATATATCAGTGAGTACATACCTTGCTTGTCTTTTTGTGACTGGGTTACCTCACTCAGGATGGTTTCCTCTAGTTCCATCCATTTGCCTGCGAATTTCAAGATTCCATTGCTTTTTTCTGCTGAGTAGTACTCCATTGTATAAATGTACCACATTTTCTCAATCCATTCTTCAATAGAGGGGCATCTAGGTTGTTTCCAGGTTCTGGCTATTACAAACAATGCTGCTATGAACATGGTTGAACATATGTCCTTGTTGTAAGTACATGCCCTATTTGGGTATATACCCAAGAGAGGAATGGCTGGATCTTGAGGTACACTGATTCCCATTTTTCTGAGCAACCGCCATACTGATTTCCAGAGTGGTCTTACAAGATCGCACTCCCACCAGCAATGGAGGAGTGTTCCTTTTTCTCCACATCCTCTCCAGCATAGATTGTCATTGGTGTTTTTTATTTTAGCCATTCTGACAGGCGTGAGATGGTATCTCAGAGTTGTTTTGAGTTGCATTTCTCTGATGGCCAATGATTTTGAGCACTTTTTTAAGTGTCTTTCAGCCATTTCAGATTCCTCTGTTGAGAATTCCCTATTTAGTTCTGCACCCCACTTTTTAATTTCGTTGTTTGGTGTTTTGGTGGCTAGCTTCTTGAGCTCCTTATATATTTTGGAAATCAGTCCTCTGTCAGATGTGGGATCGGTGAAGATCTTTTCCCATTCTGTGGGTGGTCGTTTTATCCTACTGACTGTTTCCTTTGCCTTGCAGAAGCTTCTCAGTTTCAGGAGGTCCCATTTATTAATTGCAGACCTCAATGTCTGTGCTTCTGGCGTAATGTTCAGGAAGTGGTCTCCTGTGCCAATTTGTTCAAGGGTAGTTCCCACTTTCTCTTCTAGAAGATTCAGTGTGGTTGGATTTATGCTGAGATCTTTGATCCATTTGCACTTAAGTTTTGTGCATGGTGACAGGTATGGATCTATCTGTAATTTTCTGCATGTCCGAATCCAATTGTACCAGCACCATTTGTTGAAGATGCTGTCTTTTTTCCATTGTATAGATTTAGCACCTTTGTCAAAAATAAGGTATCCATAGGTGCGTGGGTCGATATCAGGGTTTTCAATTCGATTCCATTGGTCTATCAGTCTATTTTTGTGCCAATACCAAGCTGTTTTCAGAACTATGGCTCTATAGTAGAGCTTGAAGTCGGGGATGGTGATGCCTCCAGAAGATCCTTTATTGTAAAGAGTTGTTTTGGCTATCCTGGGCTTTTTATTTTTCCATATAAAGTTGAGTATTGTTCTTTCAATGTCTGTGAAAAACTGTGTTGGGATTTTGATGGGGATTGCATTGAATCTGTAGATTGCTTTTGGCAGGATTGCCATTTTTACTATGTTAATTCTACCTATCCAAGAGCATGGGAGATCTTTCCATTTTCTGGTATCTTCTTTAATTTCTTTCTTTAAAGTCTCAAAGTTCTTATTGTACAGGTCTTTCACTTTTTTGGTTAGTGTTACCCCCAGGTATTTTATGTTGCTTGTGGATATTGTGAAAGGTGATGTTTCCCTGATTTCTTTCTCATTGGATTTATCATCTGTGTATAGTAGGGCTACTGATTTTTTTGAGTTAATTTTGTATCCTGCTACCTTGCTGAAGGTGTTTATCAGCCGTAGGAGTTCCCTGGTAGAGTTTTTCGGGTCACTAATGTAGACTATCATGTCGTCTGCAAATAGTGAAAGTTTTACTTCATCCTTTCCAATTTGTATCCCTTTGATCCCCTTTTCTTGTCTTATTGCTATAGCCAGAACTTCAAGTACAATATTGAAGAGATATGGAGAGAGTGGACAGCCTTGTCTTGTTCCTGATTTTAGAGGAAACGCTTTGAGTTTCTCTCCATTTACTTTGATGTTGGCTATTGGTTTGGTATATATTGCCTTGATCATGTTTAGATATGTTCCTGTTATTCCTGTTCTCTCCAAGATCTTTATCATGAAGGGATGTTGGATTTTGTCAAAGGCTTTTTCAGCATCTAGTGAGATGATCATGTGGTTTTTCTTTTTCAGTTTGTTTATATAGTGGATTACATTGATGGATTTTCGTATGTTGAACCATCCTTGCATCCCTGGGATAAAGCCTACTTGATCATGGTGGATGATTTTTCTGATATGTTCTTGTATTCGGTTGGCCAATATTTTATTGAGTATTTTAGCATCGATGTTCATGAGGGATATCGGTCTGTAGTTCTCTTTCTTAGTCATATCTTTGTGAGGCTTGGGTATCAAAGTGATTGTAGCCTCATAGAAAGAGTTTGGCAATATCCCATCTGCTTCTATTGTGTGGAACAGTTTGAGGAGTACTGGAATTAGCTCTTGTTTGAATTTCTGGTAGAATTCTGCAGTGAAGCCATCTGGCCCTGGGCTTTTTTTGGTTGGGAGGCTTTTGATTACTGCTTCTATCTCATTAGGGGTTATAGTTCGATTTAAACTGTTTATCTGATCTTGATTTAATTTTGGTAAGTGATATTTATCCAGAAAGTTGTCCATTTCCTTTAGGTTTTCCAATTTTGTGGAATACAGGTTTTCAAAGTATGACCTAAAGATTCTCTGGATTTCCTCAGTGTCCGTTGTTATGTCTCCCTTTTCATTTCTGATTTTGTTAATTAGCATGCTCTCTCTCTGCCTTTTGGTTAGTTTGGCTAGAGGTTTGTCTATCTTGTTGATCTTCTCAAAGAACCAACTCTTTGTTTCATTGATTCTTTGTACTGTTTTCCTAGTTTCTACTTTGTTGATTTCGGCTCTCAGGTTGATTATTTCCTGGCGTCTACTCCTCCTTGGTGAGTTTGCTTCTTCTTGCTCTAAAGCTTTCAGTTGTTCTGTCAATTCTCTAATGTGACTTTCCTCCAGTTTCTTCATGTGAGCACTTAGTGCTATGAACTTCCCTCTTAGCACTGCTTTCAGGGTGTCCCATAAGTTCGGGTATGTTGTGTCTACATTCTCATTAAATTCTAGAAAGTCTTTGATTTCTTTTTTTATTTCTTCCTCAACCAAGGAATGGTGCAATTGGGAGTTATTCATTTTCCACGTAAATGTAGGTTTTCTGCAATTCGTATTGCTGTTGAATTCTAGCTTTAATGCATGGTGGTCTGATAAGATACAGGGGGTTATTTCAATACTTTTGTACCTGTGGAGGTTTGCTTTGCTGCCAACTATGTGGTCAATTTTTGAGAAGGTTCCATGTGGCGCTGAGAAGAAGGTATATTCTTTTGTGTTTGGATGGAATGTTCTATAGATATCTGTTAAACCCAGTTGTGTCATAACTTCTTTCAGATCCTTTGTTTCTTTGTTAAGTTTCTGTCTAGTAGTTCTGTCCAGTGGTATAAGGGGGGTGTTGAAGTCTCCTACTATAAGTGTGTGTGGTTTTATGTGTGGTTTGAGCTTTAGTAATGTTTCTTTTACAAAAGTGGATGCTTTTGTATTAGGGGCATAGATGTTCAGGATTGAGACTTCGTCTTGATGGACTTTTCCTGTGATGAGTATGAAATGCCCTTCTTTATCTCTTTTGATTGCTTTCAGTTTAAAGTCTAATTTGTTAGATATTAGTATTGCTACCCCAGCTTGTTTCTTGAGCCCATTTGATTGGAAAATCTTTTCCCATCCTTTTACTCTGAGGTATCGCCTGTCTTTGAATTTGAGGTGTGTTTCTTGTAAACAGCAGAAGGATGGATTCTGTCTTCGTATCCATTCTGTTAGCCTGTATCTTTTTATGGGTAAGTTAAGACCATTGACATTCAGGGATATTAACGTCCATTGTTCATTGGTTCTTCTTAGTTTTGGATTTATTGTTGGTGGTATCATTGCGTGTGGATTTTGCCCTTCTGTTTCTTTTTGTGTTTGGTGAAATTCGATTAACTACTGACAGTGTTTTTGTGAGTGTAGTTATGTTCGTTGGGTTGGAGTTTTCCTTCCAGAGCCTTCTGTAGTGCTGGATTTGTTGATATGTATTGTTTAAATCTGTTTTTGTCGTGGAATATCTTGTTTTCTCCATCTATAGTGATTGAAAGTTTTGCTGGGTACAGTAGTCTGGGTTGACATCCATGCTCCCTTAGTGCTTGTAGGGTATCTATCCAAGACCTTCTGGCTTTCAGAGTTTCCATTGAGAAGTCGGGTGTGATTCTGATTGGTTTGCCTTTATATGTTACTTGGCCTTTTTCCTTTGCTGCTCTTAATATTTTCTCTTTATTCTGTAGATTTGGTGTTTTGATTATTATGTGTCGGGGGACTTCTTTTTGTGGTCCAGTCTGTTTGGTGTCCTGTAAGCTTCTTGTACTTTCATAGGCATATCCTTCTGTAGGTTGGGGAAGTTTTCTTCTATGATTTTGTTGAATATGTTTTCTGTACCTTTGAGCAGTATTTCTTCACCTTCTTCTACACCTATTATTCTTAGGTTTGGCCTTTTTACGGTGTCCCATATTTCCTGGATATTTTGTGTTAGGGTTTTGTTGGACTTGAGGTTCTCTTTGGTGGATGAATGTATATCCTCTAGCGAGTCTTCAGTGGCTGAGATTCTCTCTTCCATCTCTTGAATCCTGTTGGATACACTTACATCTTTAGTTCCTGATCGTTTATCCAACCTTTCCATTTCCAACATGGTCTCATTCTGTGTTTTCTTTATTGTGTGTATTTCAGCTTTCATGTTTTGAACTATTTCAAGAGCTTCCTTCACTTGCTTGGATGTTTTTTCTTGGCTTTCTTTGGATTCTTTAAGAGATTTATTTATTTCTTGAATTTTTTGGTTTGTCTTTTCCTCCAATTCATTTAATTTTTTGTTTGTTTTCTCTTCTATTTCTTTAAGGGATTTTCTTGTTTCCTCTTTAAAGGTCTCTATCAACTTGCTGAGATAATTTTTGAGGTCCATCTCATCTTCATGCTCTGTGTTGGGCTTTTCAGCTCTTGCCGGAGTGGAGTCCCTAGGTTCTGGTGGTGTCATGTTGGTCTTTGTGTTGTTGAGTGAAATCTTATTCTGTCTTCTCCCCATATCCTTTTAGTGGGTGCGGGTGGGTTCTCTCTATCTCCTCTTGTGGCCCAGTGGTGTGTGGGGGCTAGGAATTCGATGTCCACAACTCTAGATGATCTCGACGCTCCTGGTGGTCTCCTCGCTAGTTCCTAGTTTCTTGGTCGTTCGGCGGAATGGAAGAGTGGGGTGCTACCAGATTTGGGGCACAGGGAGCTCCTCCCTGCCTGGGCTTGTCTGGCCCAAGCCGGCAGGCTCAGGAGGGGGTGGTGGGATGGGGGTGGTGGGGTGTTCTGGCCTGGAGTCGGGAGCGGGCAGGAGCTCACTCACCTAGTTCCAGGTCAGTCTGCGGCGGCGGAATGTAAGAATGGGGTGCTAGCAGATTGGTGGGGCAGGGGGCTCCTCCCTCTCTGGGCGTGTCTGGCCCAAGCCGGCAGGCTCAGGAGGGGGTGGTGGGATGGGGGTGGTGGGGTGTTCTGGCCTGGAGTCGGGAGCGGGCAGGAGCTCACTCACCTAGTTCCAGGTCAGTCTGCGGCGGCGGAATGTAAGAATGGGGTGCTAGCAGATTGGTGGGGCAGGGGGCTCCTCCCTCTCTGGGCGTGTCTGGCCCAAGCCGGCAGGCTCAGGAGGGGGTGGTGGGATGGGGGTGGTGGGGTGTTCTGGTCTGGGGTCGGGAGCGGGCAGGAGCTCACTCACCTAGTTCCAGGTCAGTCTGCGGCGGCGGAATGTAAGAATGGGGTGCTAGCAGATTGGTGGGGCAGGGGGCTCCTCCCTCTCTGGGCGTGTCTGGCCCAAGCCGGCAGGCTCAGGCGGGGGTGGTGGGATGGGGGTGGTGGGGTGTTCTGGTCTGGGGTCGGGAGCGGGCAGGAGCTCACTCACCTAGTTCCAGGTCAGTCTGCGGCGGCGGAATGTCTAGGTATTGTGTTTATACAGATCTTTTACCTATAAGAGTCAGAACTTATAATTAGGTTAGTTAGGTCTTCTAGATATAGAGATGTATTTGAGATGGTTAGGTATTCTTCAAACCTTTCAAAGACATACAGAAATATGGCATTTAAATGGCATTAAATGTGAGCAGTGAAACACAACTGCTCCTGGCACACCAATTACCTCAGAAAGGAGGATGGACATCGAAGAAACTCATTATGGGGTTTGCTTTCAACATGGCAAGATTAGCCATTTGGGCAAGAAGCTGCTCTTGCCTCGACTGTTTGTTGCCGAATAAACTGGACATGCAGGACCCACAAGAAAGTGACTGCTGAACTTACAAAACAAGACTACTGAAGGGTTACTGTTGAAATGGGTTAGTGTGCCAGACACACTGTGGCCTATGGGATGAAGATGGATGCTGCAACGTTACAGAGGAACTTTGGGTGACTGTCCAGGTAGCCAGATGCCTCTGTCAATTACAGAGTATATATATATATTATCCTTCTGTGGTCTTCGATAGAGTTCAAGACAGTATGGTTATAGTTTTCCTCAGTTATTATAAAAGTTATCTTCCTTTTTATTTAGACAGAAAAGAGGAGAAGATGGGGAATGTACTAGGTTTATCTTATTGATTATTGAATAAAATATTGTTTGGCCAATAAGACAACAAGTTAGACAGGACTAGGAGTCAAAGAGTATTCTGGGAAATGTAGTAGAGAAGTGGTGATCCAGGCAGGAAGTGACATAGCAAGGAAACTCATATTTAAGTGAAGAAGAAACAGGAAGGGCCCTCTTTTCCCCTCCGCTCCTGCTCCAGTGGCACAATGTGATCCACTGGCAAGGAGGGACACCAATAAGGCATCCAATATGATAAGTCTTATAAAATATATAGGTTTATGAAAGTTAAGATTGAGCTAACAGTTGAGAATCCTAGTCATTGGCCAAGCATTTTTGAACCTAATACAAGTTTCTGTGTATTCATTTGGGCCTAACTCAGGCAGGCGGCTGGCGTAAAGCTCACACATGGTGGTAGGGCTCAGGCAGCTTTTGGCGGAAAGATTTATCATAACAGTTTCCAACTAGAAACTCAGGCATTTGAGAAGTTGAAGAGGAAGTACAGTGTTTTTAAAGGTGTCTTCTGCTGGGAGCACAGTCAGAAACATTTATTCACATTGTTTTAGTGGAGCCTTATGTTATTATCAGGTGACAATAAATATTGTGTGGTTGTTTTTATTATAAAAAATGAGACAAGTGCTGCCAACTCCCACTTTCTTTCTCTTTTTCCTCTGGAGAGGCAGGCAGGTCATTGCCTCTCTCTCTCCTTCTCTCTTCCCTCTTTTTCTTCCCTTTCCTTACTCCCTTTTCTTCCCCCAATAAAGCTTCCCACATAAGTTTTGTCTGCATGATGTGTTTAGCCCTCATGCATTTTGCAGCTTCTCTCCAAGGACCAATCTAATACTGTATCATAATAGTGGTGCATGTGACTCAACAGCCCTCTCCCAACATCTACTCTGAAGAGTGCCAACATTCTGGAACCATTCACCAGTCACTTTTCAAACTAAGGATGGCTGGAATTCTGCATCCAACAATACATGTCTGTTAAGCATCCTTTCTCTAGCTATGCTTCTGTGAGCAAGTACTCATTTCATGACCATGGTTTTAAACTTTTGGCTTTGTTTGAAAGCCCCAGTTCTGGGAAGCCAAGTGCCTCTTGGGCTCACAGCCCACTGGGCTCCTGTCTCTGTGTGACAACATAAGATCAGTTTGTGCCCACTTACTTCCCATGGCCCATGGACCTTGCAGGTGAAGACCCAAGCCCAGCCTGTGTCCACACTACATTTCTGGGATGCTGAACTACAACCTCTGGACCTTATCTCTACCTCACTAATGGAAACTGTGCCTACCCCAATAGATAGCAATCCATTATATATTCTTTTATATAATGATAAAATTTAAGATTATAAAGATGTATTTTAGATTAACAAAAGCTAACTTAGAGACTTACACCACCCAGTCCTTCCTAAAAGCTGTTTACAAGAGTGACGTAATAAAGCAAAATTCTATTAAATAAGATATGAACTAAACTTAGAAGATTATTACCTCTCATACTGTGTGACCTTCATTATTGTCAAATTTTAATGCTAAGCTTCTATTGCAAAAGAAAATCATTCTTTACTTCTTCATCCTTTGCAGGCATAAATCTGACCTGCTACGTTATAACCAGTTATAGTCAATCTGGGAGACAATAGAGAAGGGAGTGGATTGGGGGGAAGGAAGGTGAAGAAGAATTGGGAGGAATAGAGGAAGGGGAAACTATAATCAGGATATATTATATGAGGAAATCTCTTTTTAATAAAGTGAAAACAGAAAAGGAATCACAAGACTCAGTTTTATTTATTCATAAAATACTTTTATATATTTAAATAATTGACATAATTTTTCTTTGAAAAAAATCTACTGAAAAACATAAAGTGATCTCCTATAACAAAGCTTTCAAAGGTCTTATATGATTTTTACATCCTCCTTCTTAATTTGTAAAAGAAATATATGACTCATCTTGGACCCAAAGCTCCCCTAATTTTCCCCCACTCCTCCTTTGAGCATTTTCTTCCAGCTGATTTCCACACCTTTGTGACTCACTGCCACCCACAGAACCACTGTCTACTCATAGCCACCACATTGGCTGGGACTCAGAGAGGGTACTTTTACCCCCTTCTCCTCCTTTCAAGTCTCCCCAGACTACTCTTAGACCTGCTGTTGCCTGCTGGCCTGAGACCCTCCTCTCAGCCCACTTTCAGACCCATGGGGCTTAGCACCAAGCTTCTCCAATGTCTTCCAGCATATCTGTCAGCCTGTCCCTCTTGCCCATATCTATAGTTTTTACTTCTTGCTGCCCTGCAAAATTACACTGGGACTCACAGCCTCCACACTTGGCTGGAAGCCACTACCATTCTCTCACAGGCCACCACACTTGGCTAGGACTAAGATTGTGGCACAGCAACCAAAAAATAGAACAGCCACCCATCAAAGGCAAGACAAGACATCCACATCAACAAACATCTTAAACATTATAACTCCAGATGCTTAGATTCCAGTACAAAAACACAAACAACTGAGACAATATACCTTTTTCTGAATCCAGGAACTCCATTGTAATAGGCCTGTCCAGCAATTTAGATGAAACAAAAGACATGAAATTCAAAATAGCAATTATGGATATCTTCAAAGGCCTTAAACAGGATATGAATAATCGCTTTCATGAAGACCATGAAGATACAAACAGTTGAGTTAAATAATGAAAATAATTCAAGGAATGAAAGAGTTCATTAAAAATATAATCACTAAACAAAAGCCAATAAAAGTAAAAATAAAAATTCAGAAACTCAAACCTGAAGATCATAGGTAAGCCTCTCCAACAGATTAAAATACATGGAAGAAATAATTTAATGTCTTGAAGACAAGGTAGAAGAAATAGCTGAGTCAAAGAAAATGTGAAATCTAAAAAATATATGTCCATGCACAAAACATCCCGGAAATCTGGAACACTATGAGAGACAAAATCTATGAATAATAGGTATAAGTCAAGGCAAAAACTGGGTCAAAGGCACAGAGAACATTTTTAACAGAATCATGAAAGAAAATTTCCTCATCTAAAAACTAGATGCCTATCAAGATATAAGAAGTAGAACACCAAATAGATAGGACCAGAAAAACAATTTCCCATGACACATAATAATTAAAACATTTAATACACATATGAAAGAAAGAATATTAAAAGCTACAAGGGGAAAGGACCGAATGGAAAATGTATAAAGGCAGGTCTATTAGAATAATATTTGACTTTCCAATGGAGACTCTGAAAGTCATAAGGCCTAGATGGATATTCCACAATATCCTGAAAGACCACGGATGCCAGCCCAGAGACTACTATACCCAGAAAAACTATGCATCGTGATCAATAGAGGGGGAAAAGACATTTTACAATAAAAAAACAAATTAAGCAATTTCTGTCCAATAATCTAGAACTACAAAAATCATTAGAAGGAAAATTTCAATGAAGAGAAGCTTAGCAACACAGAAGAGGACATAAGAAGTAAATAATCCCATAACAATTAATCAAAATGGAGAAGAAAGACATTGCCACACAACAAAAATAATTAATTATAAAGGAATTAATAAATAATGCTCAATAATAACTCTAAATATTAATGATCTTAATTATCCAATGAAAAAGACACAGACTAATAGATTAGATTATAAAACAGGACCTGTCTTTCTACTGTATCCAAGAAACATACCTTACCATGAAGAATAAACCTCACCTTAGGGTAAATGGACAGAAAAATTATTGCAAGCAAATGGAACCAGAAGCAAGCCAGTAGAGCTATTTTCATCATGACAATGTAGACTTCACACCAACTAGTCAGAAGACATAGGGAAGGACACTACATACTAATCAAGGAAAAAATCTATTAAGAAGATAATACAATTCTAAGCATATATGAACAAAACACAAGTGAACTCAATTTCATGAAAGAAACACCACAACAGCTAAAAATCATATACTGACTCTAATACATTAATAGTAGGCAAATCTAATACCTTACTCTTGTGAAAAGATGGATCATCCAGACAAAATAATAAATGATGGAATGTTAAATAATATAAATCAATGGTTATAGCAGACATCTACAGAGTATTCCATCTAAACAATAAAGAATATATATTCTTCTCATCAGCCTATGTAACTTTTTCCTAAATGTGCCACATGTTAAAATACAATGCAAGTCTTAACAGGTATAGAAAAACTGAAATAACATCCTGTACCCTATCTGACCACCATGGGATAAAGCCGATTATCAAAAATAATAGAAGCAATGGAAATTATAAAAACTCACAAAAGCTGAACAACTCACTTCTGAATGAAAATGAAGTCACGACAGAAATCAAGAAGAAAATTGAGAATGAGTTGGTACAGGAGAACAATTCCTGAATATAACAACAGTGGTACAGATACTGACATTGACAATTAAGAAATGGGACCTCCTAAAACTGAGAAGCTTCTGTAAGGCAAAGGACACAGTCAACAAGACAAAATAGCAGCCTACACAATAGGAAAAGACTTTCTTCACCAACCACACATCTGAGAGAGGGCTGATCTCCCAAATATGCAAAGAACTCAAGAAGCTAGTCACCAAAACACCAAATAATCAAATTAAAAAGTGGACTACAGAACTAAATAGAAAATTTTCAATAGAGCAGTCTCAAATGGCTGAAAGGCACTTAAGAAACTGTCCAACATCTTTAGCCAACATTTTAAAATATAATGAAATGAAAACACAAACCTATGAGACAAAATGAAGGTCATTCTAAGAGTAATGTTCAAATATAGAGAAATGCCTCCACTCACAAACAAAACTATAAGAGGAAAGTTAATAGCACTAAGTAGCTACATGAAAAACCTGGAGATAACTCATATTGCTAATTTAACAACACATTTGAAAACTCTAAAAAAACAAGAAGCAATGTCCAAAAATTATAGACCAGAAGAAATAATAAAACTAAGGACCAAAATTAATGAAGTAGAAACACAAAAAATGAAATGAATCAATGAAATAAAGTCTTGATTCTTTGATAGAATCAGCAAGATTAACAACCTTTAGCAAATTTGACCAAAAGATGGAGAGAGAAGATTTAAATCAATAGAATTATACATGAAATAGAAGACATTTCAACAGATGCCAAGGAAATTCAAAGAATCATAAGTACATATTTTAAAATTCTGTAGTTCACCAAGTTGGAAAATTTAAAAAATGTGGGTGAATTTCTTGACATATATGGTCTATCAAAGTTAAGTCAAAATGAAATTAACAATTCAAGTAAGTATACAATCCCTAGTTAAATAGAGACAATGATTAAAAATCTGCCTACCTAAAGAATCCCAGAGCCAGATATACCCAATGCATAATTCTACATATTACCTATAAAGAACTAATGTCAATATTCCCTAAATTATCTTGAAAAATATAAACTGAAGAAATGCTCCCTGATTCTTTTATGGAACAAGTATTATCCTGATGTCAAACTACATAAGACTTAACAAAAATAAAATAAATAGAAATACCAATAAAATACCTGGAAACTGAATTTAAAAACACATTAGAAAAGATTATCCACAATGTTAAATGGACATCATCTCAGATATGCAGATGGTTCAATACAGGTAAATCAATAAATGTAATCTGGCACATAAACAGATTAAAAAGCAAAAACCCCACATGATCATGTCATTAGATGCAGAAACGCTTTGCCTTTAGCAAAAATTAAATACTCTCATGATAAATGTCCTGGTGATAGTAGGGATACAGGTTCATACCTCAACTAAATAAATGCAATTCAGAGAAGCCCCACAGCCAACACTCCTCCAAATACTACAAGGTAGTTCAAAGGCTATTGATTATTCTCCATACCTTGATAATAAGGCCCTATTGCTAAATATGCAACTTACATCATTGAATGTGGAGAAATTGAGCTGGTGCCAAAGTAGAAGCTTCACCCTTACTGGCCAGCATTCACAGTGCTGGAAAGTATTTTACACACTATTGAAGGAAAAAAAGTAATCATTGGCATTAACTAGCTAAAATCCCTTCTACCTAAAAGACTTACAACAGCAGCCTATCTGGTGCAATAGTGTCACAAATATTAAGGGCTAAACATCACTTTTTTATTGAATTTAAGGCCTACTCGATGAGATATAACCCATACATGATGCTGCTAATGTGGCCAACACACTGATGTGAGATAGGTTATGGCCATGGGGAAAACTAAATGCTATCAATCCGCTAAGGGAACATAGCAACAAAACAGCTTCTACTGGAATATTGCCATATCCTTATATCCATGCATCACTCATACCGCATGACAGAAGCTTCTTGCAGTAGACAGCAATTAACAAGATATTTACGATTAGTCATGTGCAAAGAACGAGAAACTTTGGGGCACATAACCCTGAATTGGATGAATTCATCAAATCCCTCCTTTTAAGACTAAGGGATCTATGTGGGGGAGGAGCGAGAGGTGGAGAATGACTCGAAGGCAATACTATCTTCAAGATCCAATTGTGTGGGTTGATACACATACAGATTCACAGAGACCGTGAGAACATGCACAAGACCTGCACAAGCTCAAATCAAAATCCCAGCACTGAGAAGTTGTTGTTTTACTGAGAATGTCCTACATAGGTTCATATGTTTCAACACTTGATTTTCAGTTGGCACAACACTTTGGGACGTATTAGATGTGGCCTTGTTGGAAAAGCTGTGTCATTGCGTAGGCTTTGAGGTTTCAAAACCCCCTGCCTTTTCCACGTAGCACTCTCTTTCTCCATTTCTATGTCTATCTCTCATCTTTATCTTTACCTCTGAATATCTCTATCTCCTCATGTCTATTTCTCTCTCCATCTCTAGCTTCATCTCTCTCTCTCTATCTCTATCTCTACTGTCTATCTCACCTTTAAGGATCAAAAAGTAAGCTCTCAGCTACAGTTCCTTGCCATGCCTGCCTGTCTGCCACCATTACCTTTGTCATGATAGACTCTACTACTGTCTGGAACCATGAGCCCCAACTGAATTATTTTTATAAGGGCTTATTGCCTTATTCATGGCATCTCTTCACAGTGATAAAAAAGTAACTAAGGAAAGCAAGAGGTAACAAAAGCCTACACCTTACCAAGAAGCTATTTGCAATTGAAAACATCTGGGAAAGGGAGAAGAGTAAGTTTTTTCTAATAGGGTGCCACTCGTGGATCAACCACACTCCAGGGAAAGCCCAATTTCAAGAAATAGTTTGACTAATACTAAATGGACTCCATATTTTTATATACTTTGGTTTGTTTTGGTATTTTTGACAAATTGGCTTTTTATGTTTTGTTTTTTGTTTTTCTTTGTGTGTTAGAGAGATAAGAAGATGTAATATGAAGCTGGGGTGGGTAGGAATGTGGGAAGTATCTGGCAAGAGTTGTGTAAGGGGAAATAATATAATCAAAATATGTTTAATGAAAACATTAAATATAAATTCAAAGGAATATATATCTTACTGTACTATGTTGTTTTCATCTACAAAATTATGATTTGTGATTGAATAATACTTAAATTGTGTAATATTGTGTTTTATATTTGTTTTGGACTCTTCTACATAATAGGAAAATACAAATTGTGCTTTCTCAACAGTAGGGTAGCATTATCCATAATTACAAAGTTTTACCTTACCTCACAGCAATAAGCAGTTAGACACCAACATTGCCGCCATAAAGAATGATACTTTCTGCTTGGTCACAATCCCTAATAGGATACCTTTAACCTATAGGTTACTTGCTTTGTCACTGTTAAGTATCACTGTGTGACCTAAACCAAGAGACAGAATAATTTTTGAAAAAGAATATCATCTCGCCGGGCGTTGGTGGCGCACGCCTTTAATCCCAGCACTGGGGAGCCAGAGGCAGGTGGATCTCTGTAAGTTCAAGACTAGCCTGGTCTACAGGAGCTAGTTCCAGGACAGCCTCCAAAGCCACAGAGAAACCCTGTCTCAAAAAACCAAAAAAAAAAAAAAAAAAAAAAAAAAAAAAGGAAAAAGAATATCATCTCAATGCTGGTTGTCTCATTAGTACAAAGGTGAATGGCTAATATTTCAGCACTGATAAGCTCTATGGTATTACACTTAATTTTAGAAGACTTGTTGACACATTATTCTAGCATAACAGTTTCAATACTTTTAGGAAAAGCTCCAAACTTTCTAATTTGTTACTTTCCTCCTCTGTTTTCATCCTTGTAGTCTTTGTGTCATCACTCAGTGAGAATCCTGATCTCATTTCATCCATTGCCTACAATCTCTATACTAGCTTTCATCTGTATTTATAATGAGGATGAAGTAGTACTGGGGAAATTGTATGAAAATCCATGCTAATACAAACAACACTGTGCCTGTGGCAACTTTGAATATACTAGAATGGTTTCCTTTATTTTAGACTTTTCACACACCAAGAAATTCCAAGAAAGTAGGTAGAATAGAAGGGATAAGAACTCCAGAGTATGGCATGGAGCAACTCAAGCAATGACAAAGTTGCTACAGAAAATAGGTTAATGTTCCCAACTCCTTAAACCCAACGAGTATCTTCATTTTTATAAAGTACTATACTTGAACTTACAACATGAAATGAAATTATACTGAAAAGATTGACACATATTAGAAACAATACAAAATGCATCTTGACCTAATAAAAAACTTAGATATATTTAGCTATGCAAAATTGATGTATACCAACAAAGTGAGGTTTGGATTCCTGTACTACAGTTTAGATGCATTAAAACTCACACTTTAATCAATTTAAGTCATATTTTTTCTTGTTTATGGTTACTGCTACTTTTGTGTATGGAGAAAGGGCCTTGTAGTTAAGAGTAATATATATACTTAAAATTTTAAATTAAACTTAGAACTATGAAAAATTATTTTTCTATTAATCTATTCTTTTATGATTAATCTCTTTAAATAATGGGAATACTGGTACTTATAGCTTGCATGATTTGTTTCAAATTTAAGGCCTAGAAATAAAGTCCAATCATCAAACCAATTGTAATGTGTCTTCATATATACTTATGTATACACATAAAGGTGATTGATATATGTGCATATATGTGTGTGCTGTGATTCCTGCATACCCTAATCAATCTCAGCTTTCTGGTAGTATGTGTGTGCTAATAGATAAAATTCCTCTGTTGGAATCATTTCTTAAAATAATTACCTTGAACTGAATCAGAATACTAAAATCTACTTCAAATAATTTCTTTTTATTGTTTCAGCTTTTAGTTTTCCGTGTTTCTTTCACAATAGGCTCAATTTCTCATGAACAACCTGGTGGTTAAAAGCAGGAAAATTCCTACAGACACAAAAAGATGTTTTGTGATTCTTACTTGCCACATCTTGTTGCTCCAAAAGCAACCAGAAGTCACTACTGTTTCTTGAAAACCACAGGTTCAGGAAGCATGCCCTCCGAGGCTGCTGTAGAATGTGTTCTGATATCTATTCCACTTCAGGCACTCATTCTTGTTTTGTTTTTTTTTTTTGTTTTGTTTTGTTTTTTGCTTGCTTTTCTGTTTTGTTTTTCAAGACAGGGTTTCTCTGTATTGTTTTGGAGCCTGTCATGGAACTCGCTCTGTAGATCAGGCTGGCCTGCCTCTGCCTCCCTTGTGCTGGGGTTAAAGGCATGTGCCACCAATGCCTGGCCAGGCACTCATTCTTGATCCTCCATTCAACCCTTGCCGAATTGTGATGACCTTGCTGTAATATGATGACCAAAAAGAAGAAAACAAGGTTCCCAAATGAATGTCCTCCCATGCTTACATGCTGACATCTCTCTGGTTATCTGAGCTCAATATTCACACTAGGAAAATCTCACATGCCTATGACATACCACAAACACTCTCTGAGAGGATGATAAATCAAACAATGCCAGATACCCACTTAACTGTGTAGGCTCTGCCAGCTCCCTCAAAATTGCCATTTTTATACTATAAAACACTTCCTTAGCCAGATTCCAAGGATTCTATAGGCTACAGTTTAAACTTAAAACATACATACACACACACACACAAAAAAAAAAAACAAAACTGGAGGATATTAAATGGTATAAACTGCCTTAGCTATAAATCCCTGATTTGGCTGCCCTTTGAAGTTTGTATATGAATGTTTTTGATGTCTTAATAATATTTTAGAAATTGTAAGGGAAAGTTGACTTTGTAAATCATTTTAGGATTGCAAAATGACATTATGGTGATGAATGGCATAAGGCTTTGTTGAAGTTTCTCTGAATATTAAATTAATCATCTGCCAAGGCTGTCTAACATTAGCTCCTGATAACACAGAGGTCTTGTGGCCTGCCAGACGCTCTAGGAAACCAAAATATTCCATCTGTATTATGAGCACCTTGCCACATCTGCAATTCTCTTATACAATAAAGTCTTGTTCTTTTGTTGCAAAATTTCCCTGGTTCATTTTTTTATTATTAATTTAAACCATGTGGGTAAAGGGTAATCCAGTAAGCCATAGGATTTCAGATCACAGCCTTCATACAATCACATGTAACATCAAACATCTGGATATTTAGATGAAAAGGAATGAAATTTTTAAAAATGCCAGGAACTAATGCATTGTCTGAAGCAATCAATTTTAATTGTACATAAATCCATTCATGTTCAGTATATTTTCTTTGTGTCTTTTAAATAATATCCATTTTAAAATTTAAAAGTATTGTGTATAATTAAGAAAAATATGTAACAAGATAGCTTTTATTAATAACTAAAAATAATAATGATATGAATTGCTCAAGTAACCTATAATTAGTTTTACAGTATGAATGAATAAAGAATTGTTTAGCAGGCTGTGTAAACACAGTGAGAACTACTTATTTTCTTCCATCATCAAGTTATATGGCTGTCTTGCCTAAATATATTTTGTCTTTCAACACACCATTTGGATTTAAGTGTGTGTGTGTGTGTGTGTGTGTGTGTGTGTGTGTGTGTGTGTGTGTGTGTGTGCGCACACACACACATGTGATTATTAAACAACAAATTATTTCCCCTTGGCATTTTCTTTTCATTGTTTGTTTATTTGGAAGGTTTGCTTTTTTGTTTTGTTTGCTTTTTGCTAATTGCTGAACTTTTTTCTAACCCTGTTTCCATAAAAAGATTTAGGAGAAAGATTTCACAATAACAGACAATTGAAAAAATCATTTACCTTGTCTCAATTTTACATTCTTCTCAGATACCTAAAACTTGCAAGCAGTAAATAACATAAGGAAAATACTTATAGTTCCTCACTAAGTAGTCATGCTTCTCTATATTTTATGGAGCATTTGAGCAGCAGAAAGTTCTGCAGAAACTTCACAGACAAAAGCAGGCTGGTCATTTTTACTAAATATACTATGTCAACACTGTTTAGAATTTAAAGTGAAATTAAGAATAGTTAATATATTTAAAAGTACTTAAAAGAGGGACACAGTGTGTCCATGACAGACAAAAAAGTTATAGTTGTCTTATTGAATAGTTGTCTTATAGAAAGTTCTACTGCAGTCTAAAGCAATTTATTCCCAAGTAATTACATAGAGAGCTGTCTGAGTGTGTGCTGTTCATACTCTGTAATGCAGGTGATGTGTATTTTACTGCAGATGCCAGGTGTGGACATTCAAAAGTCAAATCCTTGAGATCAAAGAAACAAAGTTTGATCCTGTTGAAATGTTCAGCCACAACTCACTCATATGACTAGAGATTTTATGCTTCATGAGGTGCTTACATACTTTGTTGTTAAAAATGTTTATTAACTTTGAAAATACAATACTTTCCTCCTCAGAATACTATAGAGTGTGATGTGGTCTTAACTTGTATTAAAGAAGCATACATGTTTGCAATGAAAATTTGATTATTTTGATTTAAAAATTGTTTTAAGGTCAAAGTATTGCTTAACAAACAGGTAATTAAAATTCTTAATATTTGATGCCAAGTAGATAATAGTTTTGAAAACACAAAGGCTAAAGGTAAATGAAGGTGAAAATACCTATATATAAAATAAATTGTTAGGGGAAATAGAAACACTTGTGTCTATTTGCCAGCAGTGGCAGGAAAGACTGAAATCAATGGAGCTGACCAACTGACAATAGTCATGTCTGCATTTATTTATTTATAAATATTTATTAAGGACATTCTGAATCCCAAGCAATACCCACCAATGCCTTCCCTCAAGTGTTCATAATCCACTGGATGAGATCAATACACAAAGGTTCTCAGGTACTAAATGGATGGCATTGCAGGTAGTCACTACAGAATTAAAGAAGAGATGTGATCCAGTATAATGAAGAGATATACACAGGGAGGGAACGAAGCCAAGGAACAAAGTCAGAGGAGAAAGAGGTTAGAGAGTAGTCCTGGCAGACTTCTCCAGGTGAGGAAAAACAACAAACATGTTCTGCACACACATTGAGTGAGGACCTATGACATGGGTTAATGATGAGAGATTTACTAGATCAAAACTACTCTGGATTATGAAGTAGTTTTCTCCTTTCTTGTCTCTGCTACTCCAAAGGAAATGTTATCTCAGTCTGATTCATGCTTTCAATTACTAGTGAAGGAATTCCTCAGGTTTTTTATCGTCATCTAAGCCCTGGTCCATCCTGTCCAGCCTATGTTCTTTGAATATGTGGCCATACTCTAGTAAACAGAGTAATGCAGAGTAAATGTTTAAGATTAGTGTTCTAATGTTTACTACTTATTTACATGCCCTCTAGGAGAACCCACAAATAGCAACAAGGAAGGATGGATATTCCAGTAGGTTCTTTGCCTGACAGAACTTTATTCATTCAAACATGGTGGACATGTGGACTTATTCAATTTCTGAACAATCTTTCTGCTTCCTGCTACATTTTAGCCTTTCCATCAGTTATATTACATGATAACAGTCATATTTATTTAGTACGCTAAGCATATAGTATTTTCTAGGCATGCCCTTGAGATTCTTCATAATAAAGACTCAAGTAGTGGTGGTAATGGTTACCTTCATTACTTTATAGGGTCAGTAATCTAGATAATTTGCCTGATATCACAGGCCTTAAAAACCTGGCTCCAGAATTTGAGTGTAAAGCTCTTAAAAGTATATAAACAGAAGAAATAAATTTTCCTCATAACATACACACAATTTCAAAGGGAGATGAGAAAAGACTGCTCCTAAAAACAAACAAACAAACAAAAACAGGTATGCATGGTCTCTTAAAGGGATGCTGAATTCTCTCTAAAGAGTTGTCAAACAATTTCTGTTAAATACACCCTTTAGCTTATTGGAGCTAAGTCATGTTCAGAATAAAGAAATTTATCCCTGTTAGATCAACTGACTTAGCCTGCAGGCTGCACCTGCCATATATGTTTTCCCACATAATTCCATGTGCAGTTTTTCAGCAACCCACCCAGCTGTCTCTGTCTCTGTCTCTTTCTCTGTGTCTCTGTCTCTGTCTCTCTCTCTCCTTTCTATCCCCTTCACTTGCCTTGGATTTCAGACTTCCCCTGCAGCCACTCTCAGCTCACAGCCAAAGCTAATTCTCAGATCAGACATTCTATGTTTGACAGCTCACAGCTACTGTTGGCATATTTGGTAAGACAATTGGAAATTCTTACAGGAAAGAATTAGTTAAAAGAGAGAGATTTTCCCACACTAAAAATTGGAAACACTATTAAAATAGAGATAATTAGGTCCTTGTATGTTATGCATTGCATAATTTAAAAATGGAAAAATTAAATGAATGAATAATCAACTTCACCAGGATTGACATACTGTTTTAATTATCATTTTGATAATCTTTATTGTTAGTTTGACAATTCTTGTTTTGCCTTTAAATGTTGATCTGAGTGCCAAAATACAGGCCTTAGAAAAACTTATTAAAGCATATCACCAAGCTATTCAAATCCAGACAGAGGAATTTAAAGGAGAGTCAAGTTCAGCATTGCATCATAACGTTAGATTATGATTTTCAGACAACTAAACTTAACATATCCATTAACTTTACAGGAATTGCAAAATGATAGAGGTTCTGTAAGAGGTAATTGGACTCCTGTGCCAATGTTAGCTATAAAGAAATTCAAGGAAGCAGTAGTCTTTATATGGCATGCATTTAACATTTGTAAAGCACATGTAAAACTTGTGGTCAGCTTTTAATAGAATTATTCTTAAAGACAGACAGACTTGGTTAATGCTGTCTTAGAGCCTGGTTAACAATTATAGTGGGGAAACTGGTTCAGAGATGAGGTTAGGACTGTTAAACAACAGTGTAAAGCTAGAGGGATGGAAACATCCCAAATCAAATTCTTGGAGACAAATATTATGCTACTATAGAAAGGCAATCTCTATATGATGACCACAAGCTGATTCTATCCCATGAAGCATCTTTGAATGCTTGGGACAGAATTGAAGAAGTAGGAAACAATGAATCTAAAGTTATACAGGATCCAAAAGAAGCCTGCATGATTTTTTTTTTACAAAGATTGGGATCAGCAATAAATAGATGATACGAGATTCAGAAGCTGGACAAATAATAATTGAATCTCTGGATTTTGAGAATGGTAATTCACAGTGCAAAAGGACAAGTCGTCCTTTAAAGGCAAGATCAGAACCTTTGGACAAATGGATTCTAGATACACTTAATATTGAAGCTCATGACCATGATGATGAATGGATCCAAGAGGTGATTTCAAGAGTTTTGAAGAAAAATCAAAATGTCCAGTGTTTTAATTGTGTCACACAAAGTCACATTAAAGAGAGTGTAACCAGGGCATTTCTAATAATTCTTCTTCTAAGCATAATCCAAACAGAATGCCCCTTATTCTGGATTAGGCAGAAGGTATGGCAAAGGCAAGCATAGGACTAATGAATGTAGATTAATAATAAACACTCAAGGCAATACTTTGCCACCAGGAAACTCTTTGTGTGGGGACTCTTGGAGACCCCTATACCAAATCTGTCTCAATCATTTCCTGTCACCATGGAAACTCCTTCCCAGAGCAATTAAAGAACCTAATGCATATTGTGGGAAAGTATGCTATTCTGGATAATAGAACAGCTATAGTAAGAGAACAAAAATCAGGAAAAAACACAAAGGGAGTATTTTTAACAAACTTTATAAATGAACAAATACCAAAATTAAGGTCATTGAAGGTCTAATAGACATAGGTGCAGATGTAACAATACTTGCACCAGAATCTTGGCATCCAAATTCAGTAGGTACGTGTTCAGCTATTAGGGATTGGAACTTAGTCTCAGATAAAGCAGAATGTCAGATGGGTCAAATGTATAGATCCAGAAGGACAGAGAGGAATAGTGAACAAATATGTTGCTAATATTGCCATGAATTTGGGGGATGTGATTTGTTACAATGATGAAATATTCAGATTAACATCCTCCAATCTTAGAGACCATCCATAAATTATTGTATATCTCTGGGAAAAATATTAGAAGGTATTAGAAAGAACAGTCACTGACCATTCAGGTTGTAGAAGAACAGGGCACAACAGCTCCTGATCTTTCAAAGTTACCAACAGCCCTACCTTTAAAGTAGTTGAAGACAAAACCTGTATGGGTTGCACAATGACCTTTAGCAACAGAGAAACTGCAGGTTTTAGAAGAGCTGATGCAGGAGCAGGTAAATGCTCAGTATATTGAGAAATCAACCAAATCTTGGAATTCTCTTATATTTGTTGTTAAAAATAAATCTGGAAAATGGATAATGATAAAAGATATGAAACCCGTTAATAAGGTGATTCAGCCAATGGGCTTTCTATAGTCTGGAATTCCTTTGTCCTCTTTATTTCCTAAAGGATAGCCCCTCATAATGATCTAAAAGAGTGTTTATTCACTATACTTTTTCAAGAAAAAAGACATAGAAAAAAATTGCCTTCACATTGCCTCCTTAAAATAATTCTCAGCCTACTAAGAGATATCTATGGAAGGTTCTCCCACAAGGAATATTAAATAGCCCCATCTTGTGCAATATTTTGTACAGCAGCCATTGGAAAAGACACATAGGCAATTTCCTCAAACTATAGTTTACCAATACAGAGATGACATTTTACTATCTGATTCAAAGGTAGATACTTTAGAATGTTTGAAGAAGTAAAGGAAATTTTGCCTTGTTGGTGTAAGGATTCAGGTGTTATGCTGGCCTGCCCCTGTTATCTGGAAGAAGGCACTCAGGCAGTACTCTGATCAGCCCAGGGTTCCATGAGTACTAGTCTGCATGCAAGTGCAAAGGACTCCTTTAAAAGATACACCCTCAGCCACTTACTCTCTTCACTCTCTTGTTCTCTTTCTGCTCTTTCCTCTCTTTTTGCCCCTTCTCTCTCACCCTTAATCCCCCTCCATTCATATCTCTCTCTTCATCCCCTTTCACTCTCCCCCCTTTAGTAAACTCCATGGTTAATGAATCTCTTAGTGTTCCATTGCAATCTCGTGCCAGTAACTTATGCAAAAGAGCAACAGTTGGGGAGTTAAAATTTCTCCTAAAAAATAGGGAGATGAGATTCTATTAATTGCTTAAGCTATAAAATAGGTTTACAAAATTTAGGCCCCAAAAGCTGCAAATTAGGAGAGATGAGTTGCAGATGCTTAATGACTTTCAAAGATTGCTAGAAGACATTTCCCGTCTATGGCACACTATTGGAACAAAACCTGATAAACTGATTAGTTTAAATAAAACCTTAGATGATGACAATGGTTTAAATAGTTCCAGGGAATTATTAGATGAAACTGAGAGAGAATTGGCTTTGGTGGAAGAGAAATTACAGATTGCACATATGGGTCATGTGGACCTCAAGCTTAACTACATTCTGGCCATATTACTTTTTATGAATTCCCCTATAGGAATATTAATGCAGAAGGAAGATATTTTCTTAGAATGGATCTTTTTACCACATAAACCAAGTAAAAAATTAAAAATTCATGTGTAAAGGTCTCTGAGTTGATTCTAAAAGGAAATTGAGACTTTGTTCATCAGCAGTAATAGACCCAAAATAAATTAAAGCACCTTTTAATAAGGATAAACTTGAAAAGTTATGGCCATAAAGTGAACTGTGGCAAAGAGATTGTGGTTATTTGTGGAACAGATTAAAAACAATTATCCCAAAAGCAAGAGAATTAAATATTTTTTTGGTTTTTCAAGACAGGTTTTCTTTATGTAGCTTTGAAGACTGTCCTGGCACTCGCTCTGGAGACCAGGCTGGCTTCGAACTCACAGAGATCTGCCTTCCTCTGCCTCCTGAGTGCTGGGATTAAAGGCGTGCACCACAAACGCCCAGCGAGCATTGAACTTTTAAAGAAAACTACATGTATCCTTACTTGTATTGCATAGGAAACACCAATATCTGAAGCCCAGATATTTTATACTGATGGAAATAAATCAAGAAAGGCAGATTATAAATCAAAAATTTTAAGTAAAGTGGACCTAAGCCCTTATAATTCTGTACAAAGGTCAGCGTTATATGCTATTCTCAGGATGTTGATGGATCTTATGGTACCTATCAGCATAGTTACTGTTTCATAATATGCAGAAAGTGTTGTTTTTCATATTAAAACCACTGCTTTTATACCAGATAATACAGAATTGACTTTATTATTTATTCAGTTATAGGACATAATCAGGAATAGGAATCAGCCCATATATAAAAAACATACCTGATTCCATAAGGGTCTGCCAGGCCCTCTAGCACAAAGTAATGATTAAATTGATCAACTATTGATAGGAAATGTGTCAGACAACCTCAGAATTTTATAAAAAACATGTCAATAGTGAAGGTTTGAAAAAAGACTTTTCCATCAAATGGCAACAAGCCAATGAAATTTTAATGAAATGTTTGACTTGCTCTTTATAAAACCAAACTCCATTACCTGCAGGAAGTATCCTAAAGGATACTCAAAGGAATGAAATCTGGCAGATGGATGTGTTCCATTTTGTAGAATTTGGAAAATTAAAACATGTACACCATACCACTGATACCTATTGAGGTTTTCAATGGGCAACAGCTTTGAGCTCAGAAAATGCTGATTTGGTAATCATACATTTGCTAGAACTTATGACCATCTTGGATATATGTTCAAATTAATACAGACTATGCCTCTAGTAAAATGAAACAGGGTTTTTTTTTTTTGCTTATTATACTATAAAGCATACTATAAGTATACCGCATAAACCTACAGGGCAGTCATAGAAAGACCAAATCAAACTCTAAAGGATATGCTAACTAAACATATAGGAATGGTAAAGACTCCCAGGAATAGATTGTAAAATGCTTTACTAACTTTGAATTTTCTAGATGCTAATGAGAAAGGAACAACAGCTATGGAGAAATATTAGATAATAGAAAAAAACTATGGAAAAAATCATCTGGTATACTTTAAAGATGTGGTGACCTCAGAATGGAAACCAGGACATGTGCTAGGTTGGGGAAAGGATTTTGCTTTTGTTTCCATAGGAGAAGAAAATCTATGGATACTATCAAAATTCATAAAATTTTGTTTGAACAAGAGACACATCTTAATTAGATGATACTTCATCAAGCAGTATGGCCATTTAATCTAAATTAACCTACAAAATTAACAAAAACTTTTCATATAACTTGCTGAAAAAAATCCTCCATAAAATTAGGGTTGTTTTTGTTTGTTTGTTTCTTTTCATGAGAATAAAGGTATTCAGCTAAGGAATCTGCAGACTACTGAACAAATGAGACGTGAAGAAAAAGAACAAATCATCAACAAAAAGCAAATTGGCTTATTTACAGTAGCAGTAGAGGCAAGGACACTTCTTGCCCAATGGCTTACTTTTGCCACAAAAAAGTAAACTCCATGTGGAGTGTCTTTGAAGTCCATCATCTTCTCTGAAGTAGATTGGTGCTTCTAGGATCTGACATGTCTCATTGTCATAAAAAAGAACCTACGTTACTAAAACATCTTAACTGACATATTCTGTAGATCTCTGAAGTGTTTGAAAATGACATGTCTTTCTAAAATACATCTTTTTGACTTTGATAACATACCTAATATGACTATGATTTCAATTGTAATAGGTGACTATTTGATAATCTGTATTTCCTTATGATCCTATAGAGTTGGTAATAATTTACAACAGGATAAAAGTTCATGAATCTTCCCAAATGTTTGTTTCTGTTTTTCTCTACAGACAAATAATATGAATAGTCTTTTGTAGCCGCAGTCCAATTAAAGATTGAAGTGGCTTTGGAGTTGGAATGTGGCTCTCTCCTCTAAACCCAAGCATACTTATTTATGATTCCACCAGGACTATGATACTACCCCTAAGCTGAACAACACCAACTAAAGATTGGCTTTGGACAATCTCAAGGTGGCTAGCTGAGATGATCCAGCCTCACAGACTGTTCCAGCCAGACAACAAATGATACAGCCACCTCTCCCAGGACTTGACAATTAATCCAGTCTTTTTTTTTTCTTTCAGGATACCCTAAAGATGTCATTTCACCCAAACAGCAGCAAGCAATTTATGAATACAGTGCCCACATTCTGAAGAAGTGGGGTGGGTTTTTGATCCTTTGTTGGGATAGTATATGTGTCATTGTTTAGGGGGATTGGTTACAACTGGTTACAAGTTTATTGCATGGGAATCAAGATTCACTAGACTCAGTATAGGTTAGGTGAAGGCTATTTGGGGAGAATGCACTTACACAAGAGGCAGGTGAGCACCACAGTTTCCAGCTCCAATGATCCACCCAGGCTATTCTCCATGACCCTACCTGAGGAGTGGATGGGGATGGGATGGGGGGCTGGTGGGGGAATGGAAGGACAGGAGGGAGAGGGAACTGGGATTGTTATGTAAAATAAGATTGTTTTTATTTAAATAAAATTTAAGTAAAAAGAAAGACTTTAATTTCTTTCTCTATTTCTGTCCTGACTCATTTTTCATTCAGTAGTGAGTTGTTCAATTTCCATGAGTTTTTAAGCTTTGTATTGTTTCTATTGTTGATATCCATCTTTAATTCTTGGTGTTCAGATAGGATGCAGGGAGTTATTTTAATTTTCTTATATCTATTGAGATTTGCTTTGTGTCCAAGTTTGTGGTAATTTTGGAGAAAGTTCCATAAGGTGATGAGAAGAAGGTATCTTCTTTGTGTTTGGGTGAAATGTTCTATATCTTTCAGGTCTAATTTGGTTTATTATATCAGTTAGCTCAAGCATTTGTCTATTTGCTTTTTGTCTGGATGACCTGTCTATTGGTGAAAGTAGATTATTAATGTCACTCCCTTTATTGTAGGAGGGTCAATAAGTTATTTAAGCTGCATTAGTGTTTTTTTTTATTGACTTGGTATCTTAACATTTCTATTGCTGTGAAGAGACACTATGAAAATGAAAACTGTTACAAAGGAAACATTTAATTAGGGAAGATGTACAGTTCAGAGGTTTATTCCACCATCATCATGGCAAGGAAGCATGGAGGCATGAAGGCAGACATTGTGCTAGAGAAGGAACTGAAAGTTCTACCTGACATAACTGAAAGTTCTACATCTAGATCTGCAGGCAATGGGAAGCAAGAGTAAGCCACCAGACCTAGCTTGAGCTTTTGAAAACTAAAAGTCACCCCTACCCAGTGACATGCTTCTACTAATAAAGCCTTACCTATTCTAAACAGGGCCACATATCCAATAATGCCACTCCCTATGAGTCTATATGGGCTATTTTCATTTCAAACACCACATTCTACTCCCTGACACATATAGGCTTGTAGCATATAATATCATAATTAAAGATGCATTTGGACCAACAGCAAAAGTCCCCATAGTCTATCACAATCTCATCACTTTTAAGACATCCAAATTCCAAACTCTCTTCTGAGTCTTATGCAATTTCTTAACAACAATATACTGTTAGATCAAACTGAAAAAGCCGATTACACAATTTCAACATATGATGACACAGGATATACACTACCATTACAAAATGAAAGAAAGGTAAGTTAATGAGTAAATACTGGACCAAAGCAAGATCAAAAATCAGCTAGGAAACCTCCAGAATCTGCATCTCTGTGCCAGAAATCAAAGCACTCTAAGATCTCTGGCTTGTTTTGGCTCTGTTGACTGCAATACACTTCTTTCTTTTGGGATGCTTCCAATCCCTGTTAGCAGCTTTTTTTCAACAGGTAACCAAAGCTCTGGCATCACCATTTGGGGGTCTCCAAGGCAATCCATGCTTCACCTTCACAGCTTTACCCAATGGCCTCTTTAGGCCACCATGTAGGAATACCCCTGATGCATGCGTGGTCCCAGCATCTTATCTTAGCTGTGGAAGATTCCACAGCCACTTTCTTCTACCCTTCACTCTAATGCCAAACCCTCATTGGCGAAGCAGCCAAGTGCTGATGCTTGCTGGGGCTGGAATGTGGTTCCGTTGTTCATTACCGCTTCACCAGCCTTCTGTTTTCAATGGTTTCCTTCACTGCTTAAGCTTGGCTATTCTGGAACTCACCCTGCAGGCCCACTTCAACCTCAGAAATCTTCCAGTCTCTGCTTTCTGAGTGCTGGGATTAAATATGTGCACCATCACATCCAGCCCTATGTCTTTCTTTAATTCCTTTTCACAAGTTGGAAACTAAATAGGGTGGTGTCTTTCCCAGAGGTCACTAATTCCTTTATTCCACTTAACATTAGTCTTTTCTTTAATGTTTATCTCTTTGAACACAAGTCTTAGATCCATTTCACTTCTGGTACTCCTTTTCTCACCAACTGTGTATTGTGGATTTATCCTTCCTCAACTTGCTCCTTTTCATTATAGTTCTGTATAATAATGGCTAAGAATACTCACAAAACACGCTCAATGTTAGGTTGTTAGATAATGTCCTCTGCCAAAGCTGTTAGTAATAGCTTTAATTTATCCTCAGGTGCATTTTTTTGGACCAGGACAGAAAACAGCCACATTTTCACAAGAACAGTCTATAGACCATTTATACTGACATCCTTCTCCTCTGAAACCTCTTGAGCTAGGACTCCATAGTTCAAATCACCCTTATCACCACTGTCTTTCATGTTCCTACTACTATGTTCCATTATACTCTACTTAAATCATTCAACTTCTTTTATAATTCACAATCCCAAGGTCCATATTCCTCCAATTAAAATCATGGTCGGGCCTATCATAGCTATAACATAGTCCCTGATACTAACTTCTGTCTTAGAGTTTCTATTGCTATGAAGAGACACAATGACCACATCAAATCTTATAAAGGAAAACATTTAATTGTCATCATGGCAGGAAGCATGGCAAGTGCAGGCAGACATGTTGCTAGAGAAGGAGAGTTCTACATGTGGATCTACAGGTAGCAAAAAGAGAAAGTGAGCCACTAGTTTAGCTTGAGCTTCTGGAACCTCAAATCCCACCCCCTTCATGACCACTGCCTCCAACAAGGCCACACCTACTCCAGCAAGACTATACCTCCAATAATGTCACTCACTATGCATCTATGCTGGGGATTTTCATTCAGAATAGAATAGATTTCCTGGTGTTTTATGCTTGGAGATTTTAAATCTAACACTTCCTTTAACCAAGGTAGCCATTTCTTAAATCATGTCTTCAATTTCTGATATTCTCTCTTCTACCTCTTACACTCTGTTGCTGAGACTTATCTCTGAGGTTCCCTTTTGCGTTTCTAAATTTTTCATTTTCAAATTTGCCTCAGTTTGGGTTTTATTTATTGATTCTATTTCCACTTGCAGGTATTGAACTTTTTAATTCATTTTCCTCCACTCTTTGTTCATATTTTCATAAATTTCATTTCCTTTTTGCAAATACAATTACCAGTTTAGTGCTATACCCCACTTTTAATTAGATTATTTTTTATTTTGAAGTCTAGTTTCTTGAGTTCTATATATTGAAGTTATATATTTTGGAGATCATCCCTCTGTCAGTTGTGGGATTGGTGAATATCTTTTCCCATTCTGTGGGCTGTTATTTTGTCTTATATACTGTGTCCTTTGCCTTGGAGAAGATTTTCAGTTTCAGGAGGTCCCATTTATTGATTGTTGCTCTCAGTGTCTCTGCCACTGGTGTTCTCTTTAAGAAGTGGTTTCCTGTGCCAAGGCTACTTTCTCTTAAACATCCCTTTTTAAATCATTGTGTGACATCTAGCTCCTAGTTGGATTAGGAATACTGCAAATTATAAGTACGAAAGTAATTTAATTCCATACTTAGCTTGCAAGTCATTTCCATGGGCAATACTTTTTTACTGCATATTTCTAGAGAATGGAGGAAGGGAGGAAGGATAGAGGGCATATGTAGAAGAAAAAAAAACAAAGAAAAAAGAGATCAAACTGACTAAATTTAAGTAAAATACAAATAAAAATTAGATCAAGCTAAAAAACAAATAAACCAAATGAATTGGCACCTCAAAATGAGCCTGAAATACAATACTTTCTACTATGAGAGTAGGAGGCTCTAAAAAGAAACTGGAAGAATCTTTGTCTCATTTAAAGGTACTAAGCACAGGGTGAGGCTAGCTCTGCTTTCATGCCCCCAGAGTCAGCTCTCCCCTACCTATACCATCAGGAAGAGCTCTACTGTACTGCCCAGGTGAAGTACAGGACTCACTTTCCCCAGTGTTGCAGCTGGTAAAGGGGTCAGCTCCCTCACCAGTTGGAGGCAGTAGGGGCAAGGAGAAATGGCACATTTACCTCACCCCCACCACCTCACAAGAGCTGAGGAAGGTGGTTCCAGCTATGGCCCTCTCGAGCTCTTGGGACTACTCTCCTGCACCCAACTACAAGGTCAGTTCTACTGTGCTGTCCAGGTGGCCTGTTCTCCTACAGCTGCTGAGGGGTTGCATCAGGTCCCCGATCTGCTGCAAGTGGTAAGAGGTGAGGGAAGGAGGACATCTTTCCCTCATCTATGCCCCTACATTGGATACCAGAGGGGCACAACATGCTTCTCCATTCCCATGCCCTCCAGGTCATTTCGACCATGCCCCTGTGCACAGGGAGTGCTCTATTGTACTGTCCAGGTGTGATATAGAACCCTCTCTCCAGAGTGCTTGAATGAGAGGTAGGACCATTTCTTCCTATTGCTGCAGCCAGTGGGGTCAGGGCCAACTCTGTACAGCCCTGCACTTTCAGCTTTTGGTGGCATATGGGGCCAGAGAAATCAAAAGAGAATTCAGCTGTGTCAAGCCAGGAACCTGGATGTGGATCCAAGCATCTCAGCCAATAATGTTGTTGGTCTACTCTAGAATTCTTTCTCAAGTATATAACTCATTTACCAAAATCACTGGCCTTATTTTACTCACTGTAGGTTAATTTTCATTTTCTAGGGATGTATTTAAATGAAATAAAATGTTAATTCTCTTTTTCACCTATTTTCTTGCACTTGGTATATTTTAAGGCTTTTGGTAGTTCATTCCTTTATTGGTGGGTACTATTCCATTGTTTAGATATACTACATTTGACTTTTGGTGGATGTTTGAGTTGTGTTTAAATTGGAGCTACTATAAGCTGATGGGGGAGGCCCTTCTGTGTATATATTTGTTTAATTGATTGATAAATAAAGCACTGTTGGCCAATAGGGATGCAAGTTAGGCAGGACTAGGAGAGAAGGAGGATTCTGGGAAATGTAGGAAATGGAGTGGGTTGCCATGTGATCCCAGGAAGAGAGGATGTGTAAGGTTGGCATCCTTGGTAAGATAAGTCCTTACAAAAATATACAGGGTCTGGGTTACCTCACTCAGGATGAGTTTTTTTCTAGGTCCATCTGTTTGCCTGCAGAATGCATGATGTTATTTTCTTTTAACAGTGGAATAATACTGTACTGTGTAAATATACCACATTTTCTTTATCCATTCCTCAGTTGACAGTTTGGGGCTATTCTGAATAGAGTTGCTGTGAGCATAGTTGAGAAAGTATCCTTGTGATAGAATGGAGTGTCCTTTGGGTATATGCTTAGGAGCAGTATTACTGGGTCTTGAGCTAGATCAATTAGCAATTTTCTGAGAAACCAACATATTGATGCCTGTGGTGGTTATATGAGTTTGCAGTCTCATCAGCAATGGAGGGGTGTTTCCTTTGCTCCATATATTCTCTAGCATGAGGAGTCACTTGTGGAATCTCAGAGTCATTTTGATTTTCATTTTCTTGATGGCTAGGATGTCCAACATTTGTTAAAGTGTTTCTTAGGTGTCCTAGTTAGGATTTCTATTGCTATGAAGAGACAGTATGATCTTTATAAGTTAAACTCTTATAAAGGAAAACAGTTAATGGGGTTGCTCACAGTTTCAGAGCTTTAGTTCTTTATCATCATGTTGGGGCATGGCAGCATGCAGGCAGACATGGAGCTGGAGAAGGAGCTCAGATTTCTACACCTTGATTTGCAGGCAACAGGAAGTGAACAGAGACACTGGGCATGGCTTGAGCATATATGAGACCTCAAAGCCCACAGTGACACAGTTTCTCAAATAAGGCCATATCTACTCCAAAAAATCCTCTCCTCTTAATAGTACCACTCCCTATAGGTTATAGGGGCCAATTGCATTCAAACTACTACATTCTACTCCCTGTCCCCCATAAGCTTATAACAATATCATAATGAAAAATGCATTTACTCCAACTTCAAAAATTCCCATATCTTTCATAGTTTCAACTATGTTTAAAAGTCCAAAATTGAAAGTCTGTTTTCAGATTCAGGCAGTCTCTTAACTGTAATCTCCTAGAAAATCAAAGACAAAAAGCAGATCACATATTTCCAGCATATAATGGCACAAAACATACATTAGCATTCCAAAATGGAGAAAAAATTAGTAAAGTGAGGAAATACTTGTCCAAAGCAAGAGTGAAAACCAACTGGGCAAACTCCAAAATCTGCATCTCTACATTTGATATCAAAGCTCTCTTCACATCTCCAACTCCATTCGGCTCTGTTGACTACAGCCACTTCTCTCTCTTGAGCTGGTTCCACTCTCTGGTAGCAGCTCTCTTTGTCAGGTATCTTATGCCTCTGGCATCACCAACATTTTGGGGTCTCCAAGCCAATTCAGGCTTCACCTTCATAACTTCATGGAATGACCTCTCTGGGCCTCCCCATTCAGAGAAATCCCAGACACATGTATGGCCTTAGCAGCTTTCTTTAGTTGGGGAAGCAAATGTTTCCATGTCTCCTTTCTGTTATCCTTAAAGCCAGAGTCTTTCAAAGCTGCCCCATTTTTGCTGTTTGCTATGTCTGGAACATGGCCCCCTGTTTCAGTTACATCTTCATCAGCTTTCTGTTTTCCATGGTTTCCTTCACTAGCTAAGTTTGGCTGTCCTGAAACTGGGTCTGTAGACCAGGGTAGCCTCAAACTTAGAGATCTGCCAGTGTCTGCCTCTGGAGTGCTGGAATTAATGGTATGCACCACCACACATGGATCTAACCCACACATGGATTTAATTCTTTTCAAAAGTTGTAAATTTCTTGGGTGGGGTTTTTCCCTGAAGTCACCACTCCCTTTATTGCATTTCTAAATCTGTTTATCTCCTTCAATACAGGACTTAACTCTAATCCACTTCCTGATATTCCATCTCTCCTCAAATTGTACATTTTTATATTTTTCCTTGATCAGCTTGCTCTTTTTTCATTATAAATCTTCATTAGAGGTAACAGTAATAACCACATGACACAGTCTATAGTAGGCTTTTTTAATATTTACCCCTCTGATGAAATTAATCAAAATCTCTTAACTTTAGCCTCAGGCAGACTCTTTGGACAAGGGCAAAGCATCCTTCACCAAAATATTACAAGAATGATCTCTAGACAGAATATTATAAATGTTCTGCTCTGAAGCTTCTTGATCCAGTCTGCCATAGTACATCAAATCACTCTCATCTCTACTGTCTTCCATGCTCCTACTATGATGGACCATTATGCAACAGTTAAAACCTTCAATGTTCAACTGCTTTTCTAATCCACAATCCCAAAGTCCATATTTCCTCAAACAAAAGCAGAGTCATGCCTATCATAGAAGTACAACACTACCTAGTACAAACTTCTGCCTTAGTTAAGGTTTCTGTTGTTCTGAAGAGACACCATGACCACAGCAACTCTTATAAAGGAAAAAAATAGGTGGATCATTTACAGTTTCAGAGCTTTAGTCCATTATCATCATGGTGGGACATGGCAGCATGCAGGCAGACATGGAGCTGAAGAAGGAACTGAGAGTCTTACATCTTGATTCTCAGGCAGCAGAAAATGAACTAAGATAATGGGGAATGTCCTTCTGTATATGTTTCTCTTATTGGTTGATGGATAAAACACAGATTGGTCAGTAGCCAGGCAGAAAGTATAGGCAGGCTACTGGGGAATATTGGGGTGAGGACACACAGAGTGAGCCATGAGAGAGACTCCATATAGGACACTGGGCATTCTCCCATAAGATAAAGCCATATAGAAATAAATAAATTAATAGTTATGGGTTAATAATTAAGAGATAGCTAGCCATTAAGAGGCCTAAGACATCCGTCAAACAGTTTATAATTAATGTAAACCTCTGTGTGTTTATTTGAGGGCCAAATGGTGTTGGACCAGGCAGAAAATAAATTCTGTAGTCAATACGACACTGGAAGTGGCTTGACCATATGTAAGTCCTCAAAGCCCACACTCACAGTGACATACTTCCTCAACCAATGCCAAAAGAAAGGCAAACCTATTAATAGTGCCAATTCCTATGAGCTTATGAGGACCAATTTCATTCAAACTTCCAATCGATATTTGAGATACTTCTTTAGAGAATTCTGTTTCTATCTGTACCTGATTTTTTATTTTGATTATTTGGTTTCTTAATATCTAATTTATTTCATTCTTTACATATTTTGGATGTCATTCCTCTGTCAGATGTGGGGTTAGTGAAGATCGTTTCACATTCTGCAGGTTGCTGCTTTGTCTAATTTATGCTGTCTTTTGCTTTACAGAAACTTAAGTTTCATGAGATCCCATTTATTATTGATCATAGTGTCTGCATTATCAGTGTTTTGTTTAGGAAGTTGCCTCCTGTGCCAATGCATTCAAAGCTATTCTGTACTTTCTCTTGAATCAGTTTCAATGGATCTCATTTTATGTTTAGGTCTTTGACGCACTTATACCTGAGTTTTATGAACATTTGATAGACATGTATCTATTTGCATTCTTTTACATACCGACATCCAATTAGAATAGCACAATTTGTTGAGTATGGTTTTTCCACCATAGAATATTTCTGGCTTCTTTGTCAAATATTTTATGTCTGTAGATCTGTGGGTTTATGTCTGGGTCTTCACTTTGATTCCATTTATCAAACTGTCTGTTTTTGTTTTTGAATATTTCTTACCAATACCATGCAGTTTTTATTACTAGGGCTCTGTAGTAGAGCTTGAAATAATAGATGGTTGTACCTCCAGATATTCTTTTATTGTACAGGATTGTTTTAGCTATACTGCATTATTTTTCCATGTGAAGTTAAATATTGTTCTTTCAGGGTTTATAAAGAATTGTATTGGGACATTAGTGGTGATTGCATTGAATCTGTAGAGATTTCTTTTTGTAAGTTGGCTAATTTTACCATGTTAATCCTACAGATCCAGGAGCATGGGAGACCTTTTCATCTGATATCTATTCAATTTTTTTTCTTCAAAGACTTGAAGCTCTTGTCATACAAGTCTTGCACTTGTTTGGTTAGAGTTGCCCCCAGATACTTTATATTATTGTGGGTGTTCTAAAGGGGGGGTTGTTACCCTGATTTCTTTCTCAGCAAGTTTATCATTTTTTCATAGGAGGGCTACTGATATTTTTGAGTTAATCTTGTATCCAGCCACTTTGATGAAGGTTTTTATCAGTTGTGGACATTTCTGGTAGAATTTTTGGAGTTGTTTATGTACACTATCATATCATAGGTGAATAATGATACTTTGATTTCTTCCCTTCCAATTTGTCTTCCCTTTCAGTTGCCTTATAAAAGTACTATATTGAATAAATATGAAGAGGGTGAGGAGTGTTAATATGGCATCCTTATTGGCCTGTCCTTGGGGGTCCTAACAGGAAACATCCTCAGCTTAAGCAATAAGAGCACCTCCTGTGCACTTTTGTTACTTTCCCTTATAAAAGGTGGGCCTTGGCTGCCACTCTCTCTCTCTCTCTCTCTCTCTCTCTCTCTCTCTCTCTCTCTCTCTCTCTCTCTCTCTCCCTCTTCCCATTTTTGTCCTCAGTGACTGGTCTCTGTCACCTCTCTTTGCCTCCTCTACCCCTTCTTTCTCCTCTTCCAATAAGCCACCTATGTGATCCTTGTTGCATGATGTGACTTCTCTTCCTGGTGTTTTTAAAGAAATTTTGACAAGGAGACTTGTCTTTTTCCTCAGTTTGATGGAATTGAGTTTCTCTCCATTTGATTTGATGTTGTCTGTTGGCTTGGTATATATTGCTTTTATTATGTGCCTTATGTTTCTGATCTGCTCAAGACTTTATAATGAAGAGGCATTAGATTTTGTCAAAGACGATTTCAGCATGCAATGAGATAATCTTGTGGGGTTTCTTTTATAGCAGTTTGTTTATATGGTGGGTTACATTGAAAGATTTTCATATGTTAAACCATCTCTGATTCTCTGGGATGAAGCCCACTTGGTCATGGTCAATGAATTTTTTTAGTGTTCTTAGATTAGGTTTGTATTTTCTTGGCTATTTTTACATCAATGTTTGTGAGGGAAATCAGTCTGTAATTCTCTGCCATTGATTCTTTGTGTAGCTTGAGTATCAGGGTAACTATGTCCTCATAAAATGAATTGGTCAATTTTCCTGCTGTTTCTATGTTGTGGAATAATTTGAGTAGTATGGGTATTAGTTCTTCTTTTAAAGTCTGATAGAATTTTGCACTAAAATTGTGTGGCCCTAAGCTTTTTATTGGTTGGGAGATTTTAAAGACTGTTTCTACTCTCTTAAGGGTTATGAGTATATTTAAATTGTTTATCTGATCTTAATTTGACTTTGAGAAGTGCCATATATCAAGAAAACTGTCCATTTCTTTGAGATTCTATAATTTTGTGTTATACAAGTTTTTGTAGTATGACCTAATGGTTCTCTAGATTTCCTCAGTGTCTGCTCTTATGTTCCTCTTTTCATTTCTGATTTTGTTAACTTGGATATTATCTCTCTGCATTTTAGTTAGTTTGTATAAGGTTATTTCTCTTGTTGATTTTCTCAAAGAACCAATTCTCTGTATTGTTCTCTTTGTTTTTATTTTATTGATTTCAAACCTCAGTTTGATAATTTCCTGCCATCTACTTCCTATAGGGTGAACTTGCTTCTTTTTGTTCTAGAACTTTCAGGGGTGCTATTCATTTGCTAGAGAAAGATCACTCAAAATTCTTTATGAAAACACTTAGTTCTATGACCTTTCCTCTTAGCACTGCTTTCATGGTGTCACATAAGTTTGTGTGTGTTGTGCATTCATTTTCATTGAATTCTAAGAAGTCTTTAATTTCTTTATTTCTTCCTTGACCTAGTAGTCATTCAGTAGAGAGTTGTTCAGTTTCCATGAGGTTGTAGGATTTCTGTTGCTGAAATCCAGGTTTATTTCATGGCAGTCAAAAGGTGGTTATTTATGCAGAGGTTTAAATTGTGTGTGTGTATGTATGTATGTTAAGAATTGCTTTGTGAGAGAGTATGTGGTCAATTTTAGAAAACATTCCATGAGTTTCTGAGAAAATGTTGTCTTTGTGTTTACATGAAATGTTCTGTAGATATCTTTTAGTTCCATTTGTTCATATCTGTTAGCACCAGTATTTTTCTGCTTAGTTTATGTCTGGATGACTTGCCCATTGGTGACAGTGGGGTGAAGTCTCCCACTATCAACCTGTGAGGGTTTATGCATTATTTAAGTATCATAGTGTTTCCTTTATCAATGTGTGTGCCCTTGTGTTTGGCACACAGATGGTCAGAATGGATAAATAATCTTGATTTTTCCTTTGATGATTATGAAGTGCCCCTCTCAATCTGTTTTGATTAACTTTTGCTTGAAAGCTATTTTGATAGATATTAGAGTGTCAAAACCAACTAGTTTCTTGGATACATTTGAAAATCTTTTTTGCAACCCTTTATTCTGAGGTAATGTCTATATTTAGGTGTGTTTCTTATATGCAGCAGAAGATGAGTCCTGTTTTTACATCCATTCTGTTAGCTTGTGTCTTTTTATTGGGGAATTGAGTCTATTGCTACTGAGAGATATCAATGACCTGCAATTTTTTTCCTTTTATAAAATTTTATTTAATTAAAAACACTCTTATTTTACATAATAACCCAGTCCCCTGTGTCCCTCCTATCCTTTCATTTCCCCCCATTATTTCCCCCTCCCAGACCACATTCTCTTCTCAGGGAAGGTGAGTCCTCCAATGGGGGATCATCAAAGCCTGTCACATCTTTTGGGTCAGGACCTAGGCTGACCCAAACTCCCCCATGTTTCTACTCTGAGAGAGTATCCCTCCTTAAGGAATGGGATCCCAAATCCATTCAAGCACTAGGGATAAATACTGGTGCCTGAAGCCCCATAGACTTTCCAAGCCCCCAAACTGATGCCCATGTTCAGGGAACCTGGTTGTGTCTTAGGTTCCCGAGGTGTCAGTCTGTAGTCCCTGAACTCCCACTTACTCAGGTCAGCTGATTCTGTGGATTTGCCAGCATGGTCATGACCCCTTTGCTCATCGCTCCTCCCTCTCTACAATTGAACTCCAGGAGTTCTGCTCAGTGCTTAGCTCTGAATCTCTGCTTCTGCTACCATCAGCTGCTGGATGAAGGCTCTACATTGGCACTTAAGGTAGTCATCAAACTCAGTATAGGGGAAGGGAATTTAAGTTAGCCTTTCCATTATGGCTTAAACTCTTGGTTGGAGGCATCCTTGTGGATTCCTGGAAATTTTCCTAGTGCCACGTTTCTCACTAAGCTAATAATGTATCACTTTATTAAGGTATCACTTTCCTTGCTCTCCTTTTCTCTTCTTCCCCCAATTTGAACTTCCTGATCCCTCATGTTCCCCTTTCCCCTCCCCTTCTCACCTCCTCTTTCTCCTACTTCCATTCCTCCTCCCTCTCATGCTCCCAATTTACTCAGGAGATCTTGTCCCTTTCCCCTTTTCTGGGGGTCCCTGTAAGTCTCTTTTAGGAGTCATCCTTGTTTCCTAGCATGACTGGGGTTGTAAATTGTAGGCTGATTATATCCTTTGCTCTATTCTAATATCCACTCATAAATGAGTATATACCTTGTTTTTCTTTCTGTGTCTGTGTTACATCAATCAGGATGGTTTCTTCTAGTTACATCAATTTGCCTACAAATTTCAAGATGTCATTTTTTCTGATGAGTAGTACTCCATTGTGTAAATATGCCACATTTTCATTATCCATTCTTCAGTTGAATGACATCAAGATTAATCCCAGGTTCTGGCTATTACAAATAATGTTACTATGAACATATTTAAACAGATGACCTTGTGGTATGAATCTGCATCCTTTGGGTATATGCCTAAGAGTGGAACTGCTGGGTCTTATGTAGATTGATTCCCATTTTCCTGAGAAACCACCAAACTGATTTCCAAAGTGACTGTATAAGTTTGCATTCCCACCAGCAATGTAGGAGTGTTCCCCTTTCTCCACATCCTCTCCAGCATAAACTGCCATTGGTGTTTTTTATTTTAGGCATTCTGACAGGTGTAAGATGTTATCTCAGTGTTGTTTTGATTTGCATTTCCTGATGGCTAAGGATTTTGAGCAATTTCTTAAGTCTTTCAGCCATTTGAGATTCCTCTATTGAGAAGTCTCTATTTAATACTGTACCCAATTGTTTAAATGGATTATTTGGTGTTTTGGTGACTAGCTGTTTGAGTTCTTTGTATATTTTGGAGATCAGCCCTCTGTCAGATATGAAGTTGGTGAAGATCTTTCCCATTCTCTAGGCTGCTGTTTTGTCTTGCTGACTGTGTCCTTTGTCTTAGAGAAGCTTCTCAGTTTCAGGTCCACTTTTTTAATTGTCCATCTCAGTGTCTGTGCTACTGTTGTTATGTTCAGGACATAGTCTACTGTGCCAATTCATTCAAGGGTACTTCCCAATTTCTCTTCTAATAGGTTCAGTGTGGCTGAATTTATGTTGAGGTCTTTGAGTTGGACTTAAGTTTTGGGCATGGGGATAGATATGGATCTATCTGCAATCATCTGCATGTCAGCATCCAGTTATGCCAGCACTGTATGATGAATAATGATTTCCTTTTTCCATTGTATAATTTTAGCTTCTTTGTCAAAAATCAGGTGTTCAAAAGTGTCTTCAATAGATTCCATTGGTCTACCTGCCTGTTTTGTGCAAAACTAAGCTGTTTTCATTACTACAGCTGTACAGCTTGAAGTCAGAGATGGCGATGTCTCCGTAAGTTTCCTTATTTTACAGGATTATTTTTGCTATCCTGGGTTTTTTTTCATATAAAGTTGACTATTGTTCTTTCAAGTTCTGTGAAGAATTCTGCTGGGATTTTTCATATGTCCATTTGATTGGAACCCTTTACTGTGAGGTAACCCTTTACTGTGAGGTAATCTATCCTTGAATTTGCGGTGTGTTTCTTGTATGCAGCAAAAGAAAGGATTCTGTCTTCATACCCATTATCTTAGCCTGTAACTTTTTATAGGTAAATTAAGACCATTGATATTAAGAGAATTAATGCCCATTGATTGTTGATCCCTGTTATTTTTGGATTTGTTAATGGTAGTAGTAGTAGTAGTGTGTGTGTGTATGTGTGTTTCCTTTTGGGGGGGGTTTCATAATATGGGATTATCTATTGCCTATATTTTATTGTAATTGTAGTTAACTCCCTTTGGTTGTAGTTTCCTTTCCAGTACTTTTGGTACGGCCGGATTTGTGGATACATATTGTTTAAATCTGTCTTTTTTTTCATGGAATGTCTTATTTTCTCCATCTCTAGTGATTGAAAGATTTGCTGGGTATAGTTTTCTCAGTGGCATCTGGGGTCTCTTAGTGTCTGTAGAACATATATCCAAGACCAGTTGGCCTTGAGAGTTCCCATGGAGAAATCAGGTGTAATTCTGATAGTCTGCCTTTATATGTTATTTGATTTTTTCTCTTTGCAGAACTTAATATTCTTTTTATGTTTAGTGTTTTGATTGTTATGAGGGCTGAGGACTTTTTGTTTGGTTCAGTCTATTTGGTGTTCTGTAAACTTCTTGTACTTTCATAGACATGACCTTCTTTAGCTTGGTAAAGTTTTCTTCTATGATTTTGTTGAATATGTTTTCTGTGCCTTTGAGCTAGACTTTTTCACCTTCTTCTGCACCTATTATTCTTAGATTTGGTCTTTTAAAGGTGTTCCATATTTTCTGGATATTTTCTGTCAAGGATTTGTTGAACTTATTATTTTCTTTGGTCAACGAATCTATTTCCTCTAGTGTATCTTCAATACCTGAAATTCTTTTTTCCATCTCTTCTGTTGGTTATGCTTGCATCTGGAGTTCCTGGTCATTTACCCAGTTTTTTATTTCCAGCCCTCCCTCAGTTTGTGTTTTCTTTATTGCCTTTATTTCAGTTTTCAGGTCTTGAACTGTTTGAATTGTTTCCTTAATCTGTTTGAGTGTTTTTTCTTGGCTTTCCTTACTTTGTTTAAAAGATTTGTTGATTTCTTGCATTTTGGGGGTTGTCTTTTCCTCCATTTCTCCAATTTTTTGTTTATCTTTTCTTCCATTTTTAAGTGAGTAACTCATTTCCTCTTGAAGGGCCTCTATCACCTTTAGGATGTTATTTTTAAGGTCATTTTCTTCTGCTTTATCTGCATTGGGATGTTCAGGTCTTACTGGTGTAGAACTCATATACTCCGGTGGTGTCCTATTACTCTTTATGTTGTTGAATATGTTCTTATACTGTCATCTACCCATCTCTTTCTCCAGTAGATTGCAGGTGGGGCCAGTGATTCAGAGAATCTTTTTCCCTCCAATTGGCGTAGGTGGAGCTTGTGGCTTAGATGGTTGATCTTCCTTTCTCAATGAGGGTGGAGCCAAGGCTCCAGTGGTGGGAGATATAGTGCTGGATGGTTTAGTCTATGAAGAGAGTGCTCCCATATCTCTGGTTTTTCTCTCACAGTGGGTAATCAAGGCACCAATGGTGGCAGATACAGTTCTGGATTGTTTGGGCATGCCCCCAGTTTCCTGGGGATTCAGTGAGTGGGAAGGGGTCACATGCCCCAGTAAAGGGTCTCCAATGTGCATGGCAGGAGAAGGCCCAGCACTCACCTCTCCCAGTCAGGGCTGGGCCAAGGCTCCAATGGAGGCATATGTGGCCCTGGATATTTTGGAGGCTATCCCCAGTTGTCTGGGGATTTGATGGGCAGGACTGAGCGGTGTGCCCTGGTCAAGGGCCTTCAATGAAGGGCTGGTGTGATTCTTTTTATTGCCCATATTTTCATAGGTGTAATTAACCTCCTTGGTTTGAAGGTCTTCTTTTAGTACCTTCTGTAGGGCTGGCTTTGTGGGTAGATATTGTTTAAACTTTACTTTATCAAGGAATATCTTGTTTTCTCTGTCTATGGTGATTTAAAGTTTTGATGGATATCATAATCTTAGGTGGCATCTGTGTTAATTTTGAGTCTTCAGTATATCTGTCCAGACACTTCTGGTTTTAGGGTCTCTATTGAGAAGTTAGTGTAATTCTATTATGTCTGAATCTATGTGTTAATTAGTCTTTATCCTTTGCAGCTTTTAGTATTCTTTCTTTATTCTAAGTGTCTGGTGTTTTGTTTTCTATATGGTAAGGGGACTTTCTTTTCTACTCCAATCTATTTGGTGTTCTGTAAGCTTCTTATACCTTTATAGCCATGTCCTTCTTTAGGTTAGGTAATTTTTCTTCTATAATATTCTTAAAAATATTTTCTAGGCTTTTGATGTGGGATTTTTCTTCTTCTATTCCTATTATTTATAGATTTGGTCTTTTCCTTGTGTTTCAGATTCCCTGGGTGTTTTATATTTAATGTTTTCTTTGCTGATTTATCTATTTCATCTATCATATTTTCAATGCCTAAGATTCTCTCTTCCCTAGTTTGTACTGTTTATTATGTTTGTATGTGTAATTCCTGTTTGCTTACCCAGATTTTCCATTTCCAGAATTCTCTTAGTTTGTGTTCCCTTTATTGCTTCTATTTCCATTTTCATGTTTTGAAAAATTTTTTATCAATTTTGTTCAACTGCTTGCCTGCTTTTTCTTGGCTTTCTTGATTTCTTTAAGTGATTTATTCATTTCCTCTTTAATGACCTCTATCATCATTTTAAATTTGGTTTTAAGGTTATTTTCTCATGCTTCAGCTGTGTTGGAATATTCTGAGTTTGCTGTAGTGGGATTTCTAAGCTCTGGTTGGTGAAATATTAGCCTGGTTGTTGTTGGTTGTGTTCTTACACTGGCATCTAGGCATCTGGGTTTGGGATGATCATATATCTAGGTGCTGATTTCTGAGTTTGTCTTTGTTGGATGGATGTTTTCTTCCTTGATTTCTGTTTCTTCTCTGGTCTTCTAGCCAGAGTAGCCTGTGGTTGAACAGCATCTCTGTCTGTGTTGAAGGCTGGAATTCTGTTGGCCCGAGTGGCTTCTGATCAAGCATGGGCTTTGTTCTTGTTTGCAGCTGGAGTTCTGGCCACCAGAGTAGCCTAAGGTGTGGTTGGGGTTCTTTGGATTTCTTGGTGCTGGTGTGACTCTGAAAATCTGTGTGTCCTCTGGTGGAACATGGGGCTTCCACCTGATGTGTGGGTTAGGATATGGTGGCAATGAGAGGTAAGGCTTGTGATCTCAGTGCTGGCTTGGCCTCTGATGGAGTCGTGGGCTTCTGACTGAGGTGTGGGCTAGGATAGGGGGATAAGAAGAGGAAAGGCTGTTGGTGTTAGGCAGGTTGCATTCTGGGAGAGTATGGATAGCCCATGAACAGGAGGCTTACCTGGAGATCCAGGTTCTGGAATGACCTCTGGTGGAATGAGGTTGGGGGTGTTTATACTGGAGGTAAGGGTTGGAGTAGGGTGACTTGTGTGGGGATCTTGGTGCTGCTGTGGACTCTGGAGGAGCTGTGGGCTTCTGCAGAGGTGTGGGCTGGGATAGGGTGACAAGCTGGTGATTTTGGTGCTGGTATGTCCTCTGGTGTGGCAGGGGCACAAAAGTTTTATTTTGATTAAGGTAAAAATTATCCATTTAAAAATATTCTAAATCATGCCATCAGAATCATGGCTAAGAAATATCTGTGGAACCTAAAAGATTTTTCATCTTTTTTAAATCTTACTGTTTTTAAGTTATATATTTAGGTATATAATATAGTTTTATTATAATCTAATAATTGTATTGGATTTCAATATACATAGAATTCAAATTAGTAATGTGAAGTCACAGAAGAAAACCATAGTGGCTAAGCAGTGACCAAAACTTGCAATTAGGGGTTGAGGGATGGGATGCCTTTGTGGACTGTTTAAAAATCTTAACACCTGAGAATTTTAATGTGTGTTTTATTCACATATGATTATATGAAAGGGTAGGTAAGTTCTTTTCCTGATGCTCTGGTTTGCCTCAATGAAGAAGTCCTCCATTCTTTAAATGGAATGACTAGTCATAAATAACAGAAACTAAATACCTCAAAAATGAAAATTATAAGATAATTAAAAATATTACAAGGTTAAGTGTTCTCTGGTGTTCAAGAACCAACAGAATTCATACTGTAAATATGATCACTTTGCCAAAGGCACCTTGCAAATTCAATGCAATCTCAATCAAAGCTCCAAAGACACTCTTTACTAAAGTGGGAAATTTTGCATTAAAATTAATGGACATACAAGATATTATGAATAGCCAAAGCAATTCTAGCAAAACAAAAGTAATCTTGAAAATATCATGGTAGCTGACTTCACATCATACTGTAGAGCCATGATCACAAAAATAGCATTATACTAACACAAAAGTATATTAACAAATGGAATAAAATGAAAGGCCTAGCCAAGCCCATAGAGCTTCATTTGTTTGATTCTTAACAAGGTGCTAAAAACATACATTTCAAGGAAATTACTCTTTGTCAGTTGTTGCTGGGAAAACTGGATGTCCACATGTATAGGACTGAAACTAATCATTATTTTCATACTGTACAAAAATCAACTCAGAGTGGATCAAACACCTTCATGTAAGACTTGCTGAAACTACTGAGGAAAACACTTCAAGATATAGGTGTGGGCAATAACTTTTAAAGTAACAAAAGAGTGGTTTGCAAGCTACCAAGAGAGAGTAATATATAGTAGTCATACTTGGCTGTAAAGTTTATGAACTACAACAATGGCTAGACAAGAAACAATTCCACAAAAGTGCAACAGTAGTGCTTTTATCTTGGTGGTTACTTATAGGTCCCTAATTAGATTTAAATCCCACTCAACAGGAAGAAAACCATGCCTGGTACTACAATCCTAACCAGCTTGTAGAGGTAATAGACCGCAAAGGAGAACCTACTATTGCCTACCTCTTAAACCAATTTAATTTCTTTACCCACCAACAAGTGTAGATCCCACGTATCATCCAAGAAACCCCTTTCTGGAACAAAATGAGATGCTTACAGAAAGCTATAAGTCAAAATTTATGAAGCAACTGACCTTGGGATATCTAGCCCCAGTTGACATAATGCAATTTTTTCATGTAAGTCTCAAGGAACATTGTGGAAGAGTGGTCATAGTGTGGAAAAATTTAAGAGCCCAAAGTTAAGAAAATCTGCTGTGAAATTGTGTCTTCTAGCTGTATCAAAGAAGCTATACATGTGAAATCTCAGCAATATGCCTTCCTAAACACCTGAATAATTTCAACAATAGTTGATATCCAAACACAGATGGAGGAAATCCCATGGGACTCCTACCCATATATGAAGAGCTATGAATGATTAACAACTGTCAGGAGAGGGAGATTAATTTGCCTTGGGAATGAGCCCCTGATTTGTTATCTAGTATACCACGTATTCAGTCCTAGAAATGCCCCCACCATGGCCACCTATTTTTGTTTGCTTTTGTTTTCAATAATCCTGATAGTAGTTTCTTCTCCTTCCTTTCCTCCCACTCCCCACAACCTCACTGCTCATCTCCCCCATATCTACCCCCTCCTCCACCTCCTCCAGCAAAGAGAAGGCCTCCCAGGCACATCCACCAAACAGCATAACAAGACTAGGCACAAACTCCCACCTCAAGGCTGGGTGAGGCAAACAAGCAGGAGGAAAATGGCTTCAAGAGTAGACAAATGAGCTAAAAACATTCACACTTCCACTGCCCGGGGTCCCACCAAAACACCAAACTAACAACCATGCAGACCCAAGGCAACGTCATAATTGCTTCAGTCTCAGTGAACCCTTATGAATCCTACCCAGTTGATGTGGGCCTTGTTCTGGTATCCTTGACACTTCTGTCTCCCATATGTCTACTTCCCCTTTTCCATGGGGTTTACCAAGCTCCAAAGTGAAGGACTTAATGAATATCTCCAATTTGGGTTCTCTTTCTGTTGAATGCTTGACTGTGGGTCTTTGTATCTGCTATGACTAGCTGTTGGCTGTGGCCTCTTTGATGATGACTGGGCTAGGCACCACACTATGAGTGTATAAGGATATCATAAGGAATCATTTTATTAATTTTTTTCTGTCATATGTCTCTCGATTATCTAGCCTCCAATTCCTGATCATCCAAGCAGTGTCCAGAATGGGCTCCCTTGCCATCCTGCTATGGGCTTCAAGTTAGGCCCTTTATTGGTTTGCCACTCCCACAATTTCTGTGCCTCCATTGCCCTGGCAAATATTGCAGGAAGTATTGATAATAGTTTGAAGGTTTTGTGGTTGTGTTGGTGTCCCAGTCCAACCTCTGAAAGCCTTTCCTGCTTACAGAAGAAGGCCCACTCAGGCTCTAAATCCTCCATAGCTAAGAGTCTTCACTAGGATCACCCTTGTAGAATCTTGAGAGTTTCTACTGGACTAAGTTTCCACTTCAAACATCACTCCCACCAAATCCACTTATTCCAGTTGTCTCTCCCCCCATCTTTCCACCACCACCTGATTTCTCTTGTTCCCACCCTGTCATGTCCACAGTCCATACACAAAATCTATTCAATTTCCCCTTCCCAGAGAGATGAATGAGACTCTCTTAGGGCTCCCCATGTTACTTAGCCTTTCTGAGTCTGTAGATTGGTGAATAACTATCATTGACTTAACAGCTATTATCCACTTATAAGTGAGTACTATGTCTTTCTGCATCTGAGTTATTTCACTTAGCATGAATTTTTTCTAGTTCTATCATCTTGCTTGAAACTTTCATGTTGTCAATTTTAGCAGTTGAGTAATACTCCATTGTTTAAATGTAACACATTTTTAAAATCCAATTTTCAGTTGAGGGACATAAGGTTGCTCCCAGTTTCTGGCTGTTATGAATGAATCCACTATGAACTTGGTTTTGCATAGTGGAACACCCTTTGGGTATATGCTCCAGAGTATTTTAACTATGTCTTGAAGCATATGCATTCCCAGTTTTCCGATAAACTGGCATATTGATTTCCATAGTGGTTGCATGGGTTTGTACTTCCACTGGCGATGGAGGAGTGCTTCTCTTGCTTCACATTCCCAGCAGCATAGCTGTCACTTGTGTTACTGATCTTAGCCAATCTGACAGATGTAAAGTATAACCTCTTTTTGTTTTGTTTTATGAGACAGGGTTTCTCTGTGGCTTTGGAGGCTGTTCTGGAACTAGCTCTTATAGACCAGGCTGGTCTTGAACTCAGAGATTTGCCTGCCTCTGCCTCCTGAGTGCTGGGATTAATGGTGTGCGCCACCACCGCATGCCTACATACTCCTTTTCATTTCTGATTTTGTTAATATGAGTATTCTTTCTATGTATTTTAGTTGGTTTGGATAACAGTTTGTTTATTTTGTTGATATTCTCAATGAAGCATTTCTTTGTTTCATTAACTCTTTACATTGTTCTCTTTGTTACTATTTTACTGGTTTCACCCACAAGTTTGGTGAGTTCCTGCCCATTGGTGTGTTTCCTTCTTTTTGTTCTAAAGATTTCAGGTGTGCTTCTAAGTTCCTAATAGGTGATCTCTCTATTTTTTTTATGTAGATGCTTGCTGATATGAACTTTCTTCTTACCACTGCTTTCATTGTGTCTCATAAATCTGAGTATGCTTTGCATTCAATTTCATTTACTTCTGGAAAGTCTTTAGTTTATTTCTTTAGCTGTATCTTGACCCAGTAGTCATTCAGTAGAGAGTTGTTCACTTTTTATGAGATTTTAGGTTTTCTGTTTTATTTTTTTCTGTTTTTGAAATCCAGTTTTAATCATTGGTGGTATGGTAGAATACAGGGAGTTATTTCAGTTTTCTTGTATCTGTTGAGATTTGATTTGTGAGTGACTATCTGGTCAATTTTGGAGAAAGTCATATGAGATGATGAGAAGAAGGTATATTCTTTTGTGTTTGGGTGAAATATTCTCTAAGTGTCTGTTAGTTACCCTTAGTTCATTATGTGTGTTTGCTCCAGTATTTCTCTATTTAGGTTTTTCCTGGATAACTGGTCTGTTGGTAAGACTGAGATATTGAAATCTCTTCTTATAAATGTGTAAGGGTTACAGTATGCTTTAACCTTTAATGTTTCCTTTACAAATGTGGGTGCCATATTGTCCAGGACATTGATGTTACAAATTGAAATGTTATCTTGGTGGATTTTTCCTTTGATTTGTATAAAAGTGTCCTCCTCCATTTGTGTTAGTTAGGACTTCTATTGTTGGGAAGAGACACTGTGGCCACAGAAGCTCTTATAAAGGAAAAAATAATAATTGGGGCTGGCTTACAGCTCAGAGGTTTAGGCCACTATTGTAAGACATTTAATTGGGGCTGGTTTACTATTCAGAGGTAGTACATTATCATCATGGCAGAAAACAAGGTGGCCTGAAGGCCAATATGGTGCTGGAGAAGTGACTGATAGTTCTACATCTGGATTGGCAGACAGAAGAAAGACACTGGGTGTAATTAGACCTCAAATCTGGCTCCCACAGTGACATACTTTCTGCTACAAGGCCACACTTTCTAATAGTGCCACTCCCTATAGACCAAGCATTGAAACATGGGTGCCATACCTATCCAAACCACCACATTCTAGCTTCCCATAGTCTTATAGCTACAACATAATGCAAAATGCATTTATTTGAACTTCAAAAGTTCCCAAAGTCTATAACAGTCTCAATGGTGTTTAAAAGTCCAAAGTTCACAGTCTCTTCTGATTTTCAAGCAATCTCTTAACTCTAATTCCCTAGAAAATAAAAAAGTAAAAATAGATCACATATTTCCAACATATAATGGCACAGGATATAAATAACCTTTCTAAAATGGATGAAAGGAAGGATAGTGAAGAAACACTGGACCAAAGCAAGACTGAAAACCACTGGGACAAACTCCAAATGCTGCATCTCTGTATCTGATGTCATAAGGCTCTTCAGAGTTCCAACTCCTTTCCACTTTATTGATTGCAAGATATTTCTTTCTCTTGAACTGGTTGCACTCCATCTTAGCAGCTCTCTGTGGCAGGTATACCATGGCTTTGGCATCTTCAACTTTTTGTGATCTTGAAGACAAGCCAGGCTTCACCTTCACACAATGGCCTCTGTAGGCCTCCATAAAAGGACACCCCAGTCACATGCCTGGCCTCAGGAGCTTTCTTTAATCATGGAGAGGGATTCCATACCCTTTTCTCTACCTTGACTCTAAAGCCAGAACCACATTTTCAAAGCTTCCAAGTTCTGCTGTTTACTGGGGTGGAATATGGCCTTCTCATTCAGTTGCATCTTTACCAGATTTCTGTTTTTGATGGTTACCTTCACTTGCCAGGCAGTGGTGGTGCATGCCTTTAATGCCAGCACTGGGGAGGAAGAGAAGAATGGATCTATGTGGGCTCAAGGTCAGTCTGGTCTACAGAGTGAATTCTAAGAGAGGCTCCAGAGCTACACAGAGAAACCCTGTCTTAAAAAATCAACAACAAGAAAAAATATCCTTCACTACCTACACTTGGATGTCCTGAACTTTCTGTAGATCAGACTGGCATGACACTCAGAGATCTGCCAGCTTCTACCTTCTGAGTCCTAGGATTAAAGACATGTGCCACAACACCAGGCCCTAAACTTTTTTGAAAAAATTCCTTTTCACTTTTCTTTAATTTCTTTTCAGAAGTTGGAAGCTTGGCTGGATGGGGTCTTCTCCTGAAGTCAGCACTCCCTTTATCCCCTTTCTTCATTTGTTTATCTCCTTGAACAAGGAACTTCATTCCATTCAACTTCCTGGTGCACCCCTTTCTCCTCAATTTGTACATTTTGTATTTTTCTTTATTTAAATAATATTTTTATTTGAATTAGAAACAAGATTTTTTTACATGACAATCCTAGTTCCCTTCTCCCTCCCATTCTCCCTTACCACCTCCCCCAACTAAAACCCTACCTATCACATATGTTTTCTTCTATTCTTCCCATAATTCAAAATTTCTGCTACCTCATGACCTCTGCATCTTTCCTCTTATTCCCTTCTCATTCTCGTAGCTCCGTCCCCCCTCTTCCCAAGCTCTCAATTTGCACAGGGGATCTTGACACTTTCCCCTTCTCCAGCGGACGCTGTATGTCTCTTTTAGGGTCCTCCTTGTTTACTGGCTTCTCTGGCAGTGTGGATTGTAGGCTGGAAATCCTTTACTCTATGTCTAAAATACACATATGAGTGAGTACATATCATGTTTGTCTTTTTGTGATTGGTTTACCTCACTCAGAATGGTTTCTTCTAGTTCCATCCATTTGCTCACAAATTTCAAGATTCCATTGTTTTTTGTTTGTTTGTTTGTTTTTGTTTTTTTTGTTTTTTTTGCTGAGTAGTACTCCATTGTGTAAATGTACCATATTTTCTCTATCAGTTCTTCATTTGAGGGGCATCCAAGCAGCTTCCAGTTTCTGGCTATTACAAATAGTGCTGCTATGAACATCATTGAACAATGTCCTAGTTGTAGGAATGTGCTTCTTTTGGGTATATACCTAAGAGTGGAATTCCTGGATCTTGTGGTAGACTGATTCCCAATTTCTTGAGGAGTTGCCATATTAATTTCCAAAGTGGCTGTACAAGTTGGCACTCCACCAGCAGTGGAGAAGTGTTTCCCTTTCTCCACATCCTCTCCAGCATAAACTGTCATTGGTGTTTTTTATTTTGGCCATTCTTACAAGAGTAAGATGGTATCTCAGAATGGTTTTGATTTGCATTTTCCTGATGGCTAAGGATTTTGAACAATTTCTTATGTGTCTTTCAGCCATTTGAGATTCCTCTGTTGAGATTTCTCTATTGAGTTCTTTACTTCACTTTTTAATTGGATTGTTTGGTGTTTTAGAGACTAGCGTCTTGAGTTCTTTGTATATTTTGGAGATCAGCCCTCTGTCAGATATGGGGTTGGTGAATATCTTTTCCCATTCTGTGGGCTGCTGTTTTGTCTTGCTGACTGTGTCCTTTGCCTTACAGAGGCTTCTCAGTGTCAGGAGGTCTCATTTATCAATTGTTGATCCCAGTGTCTGTGCTACTGGTGTAATGTTCAGAAAGCAGTCTCCTTTACCAATTAATTCAAGGGTATTTCCCACATTGTCTTCTAATAGGGTTAGTGTGCCTGGGTGTATGTTGAGGTCTTTGATCCATTTTGACTTAAGTTTTGTGCATGGTGATAGGCTTGGGTCTATCTGTAGTCTTCTACATGTCCGCATCCAGTTAGGACAGCAAAATTTGTTGAAGATGTTCTCTTTGTTCCAGCATATAAATTTGGATTGTTTGTCAAAACTCAGGTGTTCATAGGTGTGTGGGTTAATATCATGGTTTTCAACTCTATTCCATTGGTCTACCTGTCTATTTTTGTGTCAATACCAAGCTGTTTTCAGGACTATAGGTCTGTAATAGAGCTTGAAGTCAGGCATGATGATGCCTCCAGAAGTTCCTTTAATGTACAGGGTTGTTTTGGCTATCCTGGGTCTTTTATTTCTGAATATAAAGTTGAGAATTGTTCTTTCAAGGTTTGTGAAGTATTGTGTTGGGATTTTGATGGGGATTTCATTGAATCTGTAGATTGCTTTTGGCAAGATTGACATTTTTACTATGTTGATACCTATCCAAGAGCATGGGAGATCTGTCCTTTTTCTGGTATCTTCTTCAATTTCTTTCTTTAGAGAGTAAAAATTCTTACAGTATAGGTCCTTCACATTTTTTGGCTAGTGTTACTTCAAGGTATTTTATGTTGTTTGTGGCAATTGTAAAGGTGATGTTTCTCTGATTTCTTTCTCATCCAATGTTTCCTTGGTATATATTAGGGATACAGATTTTTTTGAGTTAATCTTGTATCCTGCCACTTTGCTGAAGGTGTTTATCAGCTGTAGGAGTATCCTGGTGAAGTTTTTCAGGTCACTAATGTAGACTATCATATCATCTACAAATAGTGAGTGTTTGACTTCTTCCTTTTCGATTTGTATTCCCTTGATCTCTTTTACTTGTCTTATTGCTCTAGCTAGGACTTCAAGGAAAATATTGAAGAGGTATGAAGAGAGTGGACAGCCTTGTCTTGTCCCCAATTTTAGAGGAATTACATTGAGTTTCTCTCCATTTAGTTTGATGTTGGCTGTCAGCTTGCTGTATATTGCTTTTATTATGTTGAGGTATGTTCCTGTTATCCCTGATTTCTCCAAGTCCTTTACCATGAAGGGGTGTTGGATTTTGTCAAAGGCTTTTTTGGAACTAGTGAGAGGATCATGTGGTTTTTTCTCCTCATTCTGTTTATATGGTGGATTACATTGATGAATTTTCGTATGGTGAACCATCCTTGCATCCTTGTGATGAAGCCTACTTGATCATGGTGGATGATTTCTCTGATGTGTTCTTGGATTTGATTTGTCAGTATTTTATTGAGAATTTTTGCATCAATGTTCATGAGGGATATTGGTCTGTAGCTCTCTTTCTTAGTTGTGTCTTTGTGTGTCTTGGTTATCAAGGTTATTGAAGCCTCATAAAAAGAATTTGGCAATGACCCTTCTGATTTTATTATGTGGACTATTTTGAGAATTTGTATGATCTGTACCTTGAATTTCTTGTAGAATTCTGCACTGAAGCCATCTGGCCCTGGGCTTTTTTTGGTTGGAAGTCTTCTGATGATTGCTTCTATTTCATTAGGGGTTATAGGTCTATTTAAGTTGCTTATCTGTTCTTGATTTAATTTTGGTAAGTGAAATCTGTCCAGAAAATTGTCCATTTCCTTTAGATTTTCAAATTTTGAGGAATATAGGTTTTCAAAGTATGACCTGATGATTTTCTGGGTTTCCTCTGTGTCTGTTGTTATGTCCCCCTTTTCATTCCTGATTTTATTAATTTGAATGGTCACTCTCTGCTGTTTGGTAAGTTTGGGTAAAGGATCGTCTATTTTGTTGATTTTCTCGAACGAACAAAATCTTAGTTATGTTGATTCTTGTATTATATTCCTAGTTTTCATTTTACTGATTTCAGCCCTCAATTTGATTATTGCCTGGCATCTGCTCCTTTGGAGTGTATTGGCTTCTTTGTTTTCTAAAGCTTTCAATTGTGCTGTTAAATCTCTAGTATGATTATTCTTCTGTTTCTTCATGTGGACACTTAGAGCTATGAACTTTCCTCTTAGCACTACTTTCCAAGTGTCCCATAGGTTTGGGTATGTTGTGTCTGCATTCTCATTGAATTCTAGGAAATCTTTAATTTCTTTTTTTATTTCTTCCTGGACCTATGAATTGTGCAATTGGGTGTTACTTAATTTCCATGAGTTTTTCAGTTTTCTGTAATTCGTGCTGTTGTTGAATTCTAATTTTAAAGCATGGTGGTCTGAAAAGATACAGGGAGTTATTTCAGTTTTTTGTACCTATTGTTTGCTATGTTGCTTTATATGTTGTCGACTTTAGAGGAGGTTCCATGTGACAATGAGAAGAAGGTAAATTGTTTGTATTTGGTTGGAATGTTCTATAGATATCTGTTAAGTCCAATTGGGCGATAACTTCTGTTAGATCCTTGGTTTCTTTGATAAGTTTCTGTCTGGTATTCCTGTCCAGGGGTGAGAGTGGGGTGTTGAAGTCTCCCACTATAAGTGTGTGTGGTTTTATGTGTGATTTGAGTTTTAGTAATGTTTCTTTTACAAACATGGATGCCTTTGTATTTGGGGCATAAATGTTCAGAATTGAGACTTCATCATGATGGATTTCTCCTGTGATGAGTAGGAAACGATTTCCTTCATCTCTTTTGATTGATTTTAATTTAAAATCCAGTTTGTTGGATATTAGGATTGCTACCCCCATTTGTTTCTTGGGACAATTTGATTAGAAAATCTTTCACCAACATTTAATTCTTAGGTACCGTCTGTCTTTGAAGTTGAGGTGTGTTTCTTGTATGCACCAGAAGGAAGGATTCTGTCTTCTTATCCATTCTGCCAATCTGTGTATTTTTATAGCTAAGCTAAGACCATTAATGTTGATGGATATTAATGACAATTGGTTGTTCATTCTTGATTGTTTTTGATTTGGTGATGGTGGTGAAATTATGTGTGGGATTCTATCCCTTTTTCCTTTTGGCTGTTGGTAAAGTAGGATTATCCATTGCCTATTTCTGGTTGTTTCTGGTTGTAGTTAACTTCCTTGGGTTGCAGATTTCCTTCCAGAATCTTTTGTAGGGCTGGATTGGTGGATATGTATTGTTTGAATCTGGTTTTGTCATGGAATATTTTATTTTCTCCATCTATATTGATTTAAAGCCTTGCTGGGTATAGTAGTCTGGGCTGGCCTCCCTGGTCTCTTAGTGTAGGTAGAATGTCTACCCAGGACCTTCAGGCTTTCAGAGTTTCCATGGAAAAATCAGGATTAATTCTGATAGGTTTGCCTTTATATGTTACTTGACCTTTTTCCTTTGCTGCTCTTAATATTTTCTCTTTGTTCTATATGTTTGGTGTTTTGATTATTATGTGTGAAGAGACCTTTTATTTTGGTTCAGTCTATTTGGTATTTTGTAGGCTTCTTGTATTTTTATTGGCATGCATTTCTTTAGGTTGGGAAAAATTTCTTCTATGATTTTGTTGAATATATTTTCTGCATCTTTGAGTTGGATTTCTTCACCTTCTTCTATACCTATTATTCTTAGGTTTGGTCTTTTCACTGTATCCCATATTTCCTGGATATTTTGTGTTAGGGATTTGTTGAACTTAAGATTTTCTTTGGTTGATGATTCTATTTCCGCTAGTGTGTCTTCATCTCCTGAGATTCTCTCTTCCATCTCTTGTATTCTGATGATTATGCTTACGTCTGTTGTTCCTGATCATTTACCCAGCTTTTGTATTTCCAGAATTCCCTCAGGTTGTGCTTTCTTTATTGTCTCTATTTCAGTGTTTTGTCTTGAACTGTTTCTTTGAGAAATTTGATGATATCTTGTATTTGGGGGTTTGTTTTTTTTCTTCCATTTCTTTAAGGGATTTTCTCATGTCCTCTTTGAGGTCCTCTATCATTTTCATGAAGATGTTTTTAAGGTCATTCTCTTCTGCTTCATCTGCATTGTGATGTTCGGGTCTTGCTGCTGTATGGTTCCTAGTGTCTAGTGGTGTCATATTGGGTTTTCTGTTGTTGAATGTGCTTTTACCTTGACCTCTTCTTATCCTTTCTTCTGGTGGGTGTAGCAGCAGTCTCTTCCTCTCCTCGTGGGTATGGGACCAACGTTCCCTTCTGGTAGATGCAAACAGTTCCAATATTCTGATATCTGTCCTCTTGTCGTGGATGGAGGCAGAACTGCCACTGGGGCCTCAGCAGTGTCCAGGTTTGTCAGATTCCACTGCCAATCTCCCATTTTGTGTTTTTCTTTACTCAACTTTCTCCTTTTCTTTATAAATCTTCTTAAGACTGAATGCTAATAATCACAGGACAGAGTTCTGTTTTGAGATTTCTTCTGCCAAAGGAATTAATCCAAAACTGTTCAATTAGTTTCAGGCAAACTTTTAGGACAAAGGTAAACAGCAGTCATATTCTTAGCCAAATTATCCCAAGAGTAGTCTCCAGGCCACACACTAATATTCTTCAACTGTGAAACCACTCAAATCAGGCCCCCACAGTTCAAATCACCTTCAGCACCAGTGTTTCCTGCTCCTACTAGTATGGAACATTAAGCCCCATTTAAAGCATTCCACTGTTTTCCTAATCCAAGGTCCCTAAATCCGCATTCCTCCAAATAAAAGCATGATCAGGCCTATTCCTGATACCAACATTTGCCTTAGGGTTTCTCTAAAGAGACACCATGACTACAGCAACTCTTATAAAGGAAAATATTTAATTGGGACTGGCTTACAGTTTAGAGGTTTAATCAATTATCATGGCAATAAACATGGTGGCAAGAAGGTAGACACAGGGTTGTTGAGGTAGCTGAGAGTTCTACTTTGATCTACAGGATAGCAGCAGGAGACTTTGTACCACACTTGGTGTAGCTTGAGCATATAGGACCTCAAAGCTCATGCCATGGTCACACACTTCCTCCAACAAGACCACTCCTACTTCAACAAGGCCACAATTCCTAATATTTCCACTCTCTATGGGCCAAGCATTCAAAAACATGAGTCTATGGGGGTCATACCTATCCAAACACCACAACATCCCTCTTGATTAATTTTTGTATGAAATTTATTTTATTTAGATATTAGAATGGCTATGACAGCTTGATACTTTGGTTTATTTTCTTGAAAAAAAATCTTTTCTACCCCTTTACAGAGATGTAATGTCTATGTTTGATGTTGAGGTATGTTTCTTGAATATAGCAGAAGGATGGATCCTGTTTTCATATCCATTTTGTTAGCCTCTGTCTTTTTCTTGGAGAACTGAGACCATCCATATTAAGAGATATCAATGACCAATGAATATTAATTCTTGTTATTTTGGTGATCGTGGTGCTTTTGTGTGTGTGTGTGTGTGTGTGTGTGTGTGTGTGTGTGTGTGTGTGTGTGTGTGTGTATCTTCTTTTGGCTTTACTGGTGAGAGTCTATTTATTTCCTGTGTTTTCATGGGTGTGGCTAGCCTTCTTGGGTTGGAGCTTTTCTTCTGACCCTTCTGTAGAGCTGGGTTTGTAAACAGATATTGTTTCAATTTGACTTTATCACGGAATATTTTGTTTTCTCCATGTATGAGGACTGAAAGTTTTGCTGGCTATACTAATGGGTTAGAGTCTTTGGTCCAGGCCCTTCTGTCTTTTAGAGTCTCCATTGAGAAGTCAGGTGTAATTCCAATAGCTCTACCTCTATATGTTGTTTGCTTATTTTCCCTTGCATCTTTTAATATTCTCTCTTCATTTTGAATATTTAGTGTTTTGAGAGGACTTCATTTTTCTGGTCCCGACACCAAGTGGGAAAGCAGACTAATTTGGCAGCCTACGTGAACTTCAAGAAGTTATCTCTGAACCTCAAATATTTTTGGCCTCTATATCTCTCTTACATATTTTACAATATCTTAACTACATTATTTTGATTTTTTCTATATAATACAATTTTACTATGTTTATACTCTTATTTCAAATATATTTATTATTTGAAACTTTCACATATGCATGTATTTTCATCATATTAACCCCTACTCCCCTCCAAAAACCTCCCAGAAACCCCCAATCAAGTCCTTGTCCCAACTTCATGCTGTTTCTTCACAGTCCACTGAATCAGTCAGTGCTGTTCTTATGTGCATTCATGTATGCTATCCACATGTGTTTATGTCCGTATGTGCCTTTGTGTAGGATATCTACATGTCTTTATGTCCTTATGTGCATTCATGTAGGCTATTCACATGGGCCACTTCCTGAAACAAAATCTGACTTTTTTTTTATCCTGGAAGCCTTTAACTGCCAAAACTTCTCACCTAGCTATGGGGTGACAGCAGCTTCTCCCCAGTTTGTGCTGAATTTTTGACTGGCTTGATCCTGTGTAGGTCCTGTGCAGGTAACACAGCCTTTCTGAATTCATGAATACGGTGTCTGTCTTGTCTAAATTGTCCTACTTTGCCATATTCCTCCGCAGCTTCTGGCTCTTACAATACTTTTGTCTCCTCTTTAATAATGTTTCCTGAGCCATGAGGGAGAATGTGTGATGCAGATGTCTCATTTAGGGCTGAGCATACCACAGTGCACATTCTCCACATTTGAAGAAGCTGTGTAGTTCTGTGTTAATTGACAGCTACTGCACAAAGGGAGTGGGGCTTCCTTAAGGAGGAACAACACATTATTAGATTTACCATTTTAACTACACAAACTCTCTCCATGTATTAATTTTTATCCTATTCTGTTTAAATAGCACTTTCATGACAACAAAATTATTCACATGTCAAACAAGTGATCATCTTCATGGGCTTTTAAAATAAAAACAACACTAGAGTGGACAGGTTATGTACTTCCCTGCCTTCCCTGAACAAATAGTCTGTGCAAATTCAGCACTGTGACAAAGGAAACATACTATATGTGTTGTCATTTGAGACTAGAATTTTGAATACTTAGTTCAGAAACTATATTATACAGATTCATACTGATTTTTCTCTGTCTATAAATATCATTGAATAGACAAGCAATGTTAAAGTCACCACATTTGAGGAAGATTTAGCACAAAGCATATCCTGAAATATCTTATTTTGTCTACAAAATAAAAATAAATTGATAGAATCTTTAAAAACTACTTGTTATTTTCCCCCAAATGGTGTGTGTATGTTTGTGTGTTACTTTTTGTATGTGCATGATGCTCATATGTGTGTAGGTGCAGTATATGAGCAGATATGCATGCATGTAGATGTATCTGAGGTTGATATCAAGTGTCTTCCTCTATCATTCTCTACCTTACAGTCAGAGTCTCTTGTTGAGCTGAGAGATCACTCGTCTCTTAGCCAGTTTGCTCTAGGGATTCTGTGACTCATCCTCTCAAAGGCTAGGATTATAGAAACCCTCTTCACCTACTCAGCATTTATGTAGATATTGGAGAGATGAACTGTAGTCTTTGTAATTGTTAGCAAGGACTTTGACAGTGAGCCAAATCTGCAGCTGAACTGACTATCTTAAAAATGTATGTTTACTTTAAAATGTATCTGAGGTTGATATATCAAGTGTCTTCCTCTATCATTCTCTACCTTACAGGCAGGGTCTCTTGTTGAGCTGTTTAATTTATATAAAATTGTCTATGCCATTTTCAGTGTGCCCAACATCTTATAACTTGGCCTTTAAAGAAAAAGGAAATTGACCATACAATTAGCAATGCTGCATCACAACATCTGTAAGGAACGTCAAATAGAGATGAAGGATTGTAATTAACAAAACTAACCAAATAATAATAATCACAGGAGCTGCTTCAAAGTCAGCTAGCAGTGGGGGAGGGAGGCAGATCAAACCAGGGACTAAAATCTTAAATAAAGGTAAGAAAAAATATACTCAGTTTTGAAGTTTTGGGAGACTAGATGCATGTGTGACATATAAACAAACAACAATCAAGAGATGCCAGAGCAGTTGCATTGGTCCAGGCCCCCTCACCACGGGTAAAACCCTACCTTTTAAAGAGACTTTGAGTCATTGCTGTATGGGACAGCCATTGTAGAGGCAAGTGAGTTACTCAGATTTAGATCTTAGAGATGTATTAGATCCTTAAGGAATGTGTGGAAAGCAGTCACCCTCTAAGTTGTAGAAAACAAAATGCTGTCAAACAGCTTGAACAAATAAGATGACAGTACCTCTGAAAGCAGTAAGAGGGAACTTAGCTTAAACTTTGGAATTTTTTTATGGCGTATAACATTCTTGTGAATGTGTGCCTGAAGGTGACCATCTTCAGGACCCACAGAGACACACACAGTAACACTTCCTCTATGATAATGGTTTTCGTCCTTGATACTAAACAATATGGAGATGCTGTAATCCTCAAATGATAGCTATGCAAAACGACAAAGAGGCTAAAGACAGTGGCAGAATAACCAAAATAAATCCCTGCCCAAAAACTGGTGATTCAAAAGGCAGGAAAATAGTTAGGAATGCTTTCGCTTCAAAGTTATTGGTTCTGGTAGAGCCAGCATTTTTTTCTAAATTAATTTTTATTTAAATTAAAAACAGTCTTATTTTACATAACAATCCCAGTTCCCTCCCCCTCCCATCTTCCTATTCCCCAGATGGGATATGTCAGTTCCCACTTGCTCAGGTCAGCTGTTTCTGTGGGTTTCCTCAGCATGGTCTTGACCCCTTTGCTCATCACTCTTCCCTCTCTAAAACTGGATTCCAAGAGTTCATAAAGCTAGCATTTTAAAGCTTAAATAAATTGCTTAAGTTTAGAAAAAATAATAGAGAATAGAAATAAATCTAAATGATACCATTATCATCAATATCTAAGCTTATTTAATAAAAAAAAAGGATGAACCTAATGCAGTATTCTTTACTGAAGATGCTATTTTCCAAAGAAAATAGGAATAAAATTCATTATATAAATTTCATACAGCTTCCAAAATGATTTAATAATTATTAATCAAGTCTCTGTGCTGGTATCACAGATGACATATTTTCCAGGAAGCAGTGTTGAGGACCAAACCAAGAGCTGTCCTTGAATTCTGATTCAATCATTTCAAGACTTACTTGAAAATTCTACTGAAGTGTTAAATAAGAAAATGCATGTAGTACATACTTAAAACATATCAAATCGGTCCTACCTGTTACAATTATTACTGTTGTGCCAGTCCTGGGTAGGTCCCAAAGGAAAAGAAAGTTGATCATCAAGTCTATCTCAGATTACAGCTTCCAAGAGTGTACTTAACCAATGCCTAGAATGTGCTGGCTGATCACATGAAAATTAAAGATAAACCATCCAAGATAATTCATAATCCCTTCAACTAAAATATCTTTGCCCACCATGTCTAATGAAATTTTATAACGTATATTATAATATTTAACAGGGACTACCTGATCCCACTAATGGCCTAGGATGTGTTCCTTGATGTCAGCCATGTATAGAGGCATAAACTCCTTAAATCTCATTTAGTAACTTTGTCTGAACACTCTTAAGTACAACCACCCAGCTCAGATACAGAAGATCAAATCAAGAATTCCAGAGAGTTTGGGGCAAGTGGGATGAGCAGCATGGTAATTCCTGTAAAAGCCAAAGACAAAAATTTGAGCTGGGAATATTTTGAGACCTTAATATCATAATGTGATACCTATAAAAGGAGATAGAGGCATAGTCAGGATTAAATAGGAAGAGCCCCGGACTGTGACATGGAGTGGAAAGGGGGAAAACCTCAGTATACACTACGAGGCAATGTCTGCAGAGAAGCACTTCAGTGGGCAGAAAGGTCATGTCCCAGTACTTATGCCCTAGGGACATAGCAAAGACTGCCTTGGTTTGTATGGTATATGGACTTAAGTTAGAGATAGCATAATGCAATCATCGAAGCTGAGAAAGAAAGCCATGACATTTAATTCCATGGCTAACAATCAGAGTTCATACCATACTCAAGGAATCTGAAAGTTAAGATGTAAACAAATATGTTCTGCGTCATGTGGTTTATCAGCTGCATGAAAACATAAAACAAAGTAAGAGAATCAGGGAACAGGAGACAGAGAAAGGAGTATTGAGTTTAAGGATGTGATGAAATCCTCTTTGTGAGTATCTGGGGAAAAGTTATCACAGTCAGATATGGAAATGTACTGGGCCAGATAAACCAGCTCAGCCACAGAAGGAAGAAGAAGAAGAAGAAGAAGAAGAAGAAGAAGAAGAAGAAGAAGAAGAAGAAGAAGAAGAAGAAGAAGAAGAAGAAGAAGAAGAAGAAGAAGAAGAAGAATTTCTTACATGCTTTAGCATAGAAACGTAGCATCCAAAGTGATACATTTACACAGCGTCTCTATTTGTCTAATACCCATACTAAACTTATGATGTTCAAAGCCAACTTCGTCTTTATCCTCTCCCAGATTGCCTCTTCCTGAGACCCCAGAACTTGAGAACATCTATGCCCACTCATCTTTCTCTCACACTTCACATACATCAATCAGCATACCATGTCACATTTTCTTTAGAACATGCAGAGTGCAATCATTCAATGTCACTACAATGCCCAACACACTGAGAAGCAACAGAAGCTCTTCAGATTTCCTTGCTCCCTCTGTCTTGTTGGGTTTATTCTCTATGTATTTGCTAAATGGGATTTTAAAAAAGTTCTAAAGTTTCCATCTTGAAACTCTACATCCTTAAATGATAGAAAGGCCTTTCCTAGAGCAATGCAGTCTTGTCTGTCATCATACCAAACTCAATGCCTGTCACATCTTCCTCCCCTCTTCTTTCTGAGGAAGTACATCCTATGGTATTCCTCCAACATCCTATCAGCCCCACACCTTGTCTTCTTGTCTTTACATCAGTTCTTTCTGCCAATAACATTGTTCCTAGATCTGCAACTAAACCAAATACCTAATTGTCTTCAAACATTTATTCAAATATTACTCTTTTCTTTAATAAATACCCTTTTGAGAGCAGTAACTTGCCCCCAACTTTCTAGTATTCCCCACCAATCAATCCCTTCATCCTGAATATCATGCATAGCTTTTCCCACTCTCATGGAATTCCCACTACATGGAATACTTTCATTAAATTCTTTCTCCTGTTCAGTGACTCACAGCAAACTTTAAGAGCCATGCCATATGGACAAGGAACACCATCAGCATTCAGTAAATCTTTTAAATGTATACCGTATTATTAAGTGTACCATAATACATTTAGACTACAACAGGATAGTATGCTACCTTTTCTGTTATATATTGATAAAAGAATTATGTTAATATTCAATTGACCACAATATTTTTAATTGTACTTTTTTATTAAGTGATTATATCTTCAAACACATTAGGTCAAAGCAAATGAAACTATCCAACTTTTGGCTAAAAGTGAATTGAAGTGGACAGATTCATATGTTTTAACTTCATCCTAATATTTTCTGTATCATAAATAGTATAATAGTAAAATTCTTTGAAATGTATTAAGTTACAAAATCATACAGCATTTAATCTACAAATGTACAAAAATATTTAACTTTAAGGATGAACATAAGAGCTATAAATTTTATTACAAAGGAAAATCACTATTAAAAAATGATGTACAAAAAACAGTATAGGAAATGAGAAAAATGGAAATTATTTGAGGGTTCTAGTTTATAGCAACCTGGGGGATATTTTTTTCCTTCACACCTCTCTAATTTCCACATTTTCAAACAGTGAAGAATTTGGATAGGGTTCAGTCAATAACTAAGTACTAATATAGTTGAAAGTTTGGAAAATAGATTTATCCCAAAGGCTAACAGAAATAGCTTTATTGCATGTGAAGACGAAAAGCCTGAGGCAAAGAACTTATTTGAAGCCATTTTCAAATGATGCATTACAAAGACGTCAGAAGCCCTTATGTTTAAACTTTCAATCAGTTTCTCCTGCTGTTCTTGTTTGTTTGCTTGCTGCTGATTCAAAGTAGAGCACTTTCAACCAGTCTACTTGCAGCATATTTCAGAATGTGCTACAAGTAGACTGCTTGTGGCCTGCTCTTTTGTATTTGGGAGGTTCTGCACTGCCCACTAGAGGAACCCTGTCCTGGTCTCCTGTAACTCCACCCTCCCCTAGGGCTCGTGTCAGCACCAGACTCCCTGAAACCCACTTTCATATGTAAAGCACCATCATTCATGGACTACTGAAGATTCTGTACAAAATGGTGGCAGAGTTGAGTCCTAGTGGCAGAGACTGCACAGCCAGTAAAGTAAGTATGTACTACTATCTGGTCCCTTTCAGGAAATGTTTTCACACTCCCAATAAGTGTAGTTCTATCCAGACAGCTAATTCTAGTTTGGCAAGACATCCACACCCTGTCCAGAGACAGAGAAAAAAGAAAAGAGGCCAAGTAGGAGGAACCTGTGGAACCCCTTACATTGCACATGCCATGACTCCTCACATTTTGCTGACATGAAGGTAAGGAACCAGAAATGTACTGACCTTTGATTTCTCCCAAAGAAAACATACAAATAACTGGCAAATCCATAGCAAAATGCCAAATAAAACTCTAATAAGGCCCTAGGCATTGGTGGTGCATGCCTTTAATCCCAGCACTCGGGAGGCAGAGGCAGGCAGATCTCTGTGAGTTCGAGGCCAGCCTGGTCTCCAGAACGAGTGCCAGGATAGGCTCCAAAGCTACACAGAGAAACCCTGTCTTGAAAAAGCACCAAAACCAAAACCAAAACAAAACAAAAAACCTCTATTAAGGCACCAGATATATCATGGTTACACATGGCTGTAATCCTTCTACAGGCTAGGATAGAATAATCCACAGTTCCAGACCAGCCAAGCCTAGATAATGGATAATGGGACACTATCTCCAAACACCAATAATGCCAAACAAACAAACAACAAAACCTGTAACCTCACAGCCTCATTTGGGTGTCTACTACTATCAAAGAAAACAAACTGCTGATGATGTAGAGTGGTTGAAGCACTGGTTTAGTATCCTTGAATGCTTAAAATGTTAATTAAAGCTGCATGGAAAACAAATCACTTTTTATTCAAGAAAGAGAGAGAGAGGGAGAAGGAGAGAGAGAGAAAGGAAGGAAGGAAGGAAGGAAGGAAGGAAGGAAATTTAAATACCTTGTTGTAATTAGTTCCTCTTTTTTCTCCATTTTTTAATTTAAATTAGAAACAAGATTGTTTTACATGTCTATCCCAGCTCCTGTTCCCTCTCCTCCTCCCCTACCCCCGACTAACACCCTACCTATCCCAAACCATTTCTGCTCCCCAGGGAGGGTGAGGCCTTCCATGGGGGTCTTCAGAGTCTGTCATATCTTTTGTGATAGGGCTTAGGCCCTCGCCCGTGTGTCTAGGCTCTATGTCGAATGGGCTCCCAAAGTCCATTCCTATGCTATGGATAAGTACTGATCTATAGCAAGAGGCCTCATAGATTTCCCAGACCTCCTCACTGACAGCCACATTCAGGGGGTCTAGATCAGTTCCATGCTGGTTTCCCAGTGATCAGTCTGGGGACCAAGAGCACCCCCTTATTCAGGTCAGCTGTTTCTGTGGGTTTCACCGGCATGGTCTTGACCCCTTTGCTTATCAATTCTCCTTCTCTGTTACTGGATTCCAGTTCAGTTCAGTGTTTAGCTGTGGGTATCTGCTTCTACTCCCATCAGTTGCTGGATTAAGGCTCTAGGATGGCATAATTTACCCATCAATCTCATTATCAGGGGAGGGCATTTAAGTTAGCCTCCTACTGTTGCTTAGATGGTTTGTTGGTGTTATCCTTGTAGATCTCTGGACATTTCCCTAGTGCCTGATTTCTCTTTAAACCTATAATGACTCCCTCTCTTATGGTATCTCTTATTTTGCTCTCCTTGATTCTTCCCCCTTTACAACCTTCTTGCTCCCTTGTGTCCTATTCCCAGAAGAATTCAAAGCAGAGTCCCAAGGAGATGTTTGACTAGCTATTTTTCAAACAGCATCATTCACAATAGCTGAAAGATGTGAGATATTTAAACGTCTATCAATGGATAAGCAAAATGTGATCTAAATATATTATGATTAGCAAACATTTGCCCTGGACTTTTTTGGACTGCCAACCTGCAAATAACTGCATGGAGACTTTTTATTAATTATAAAAGCTTGGCCATTGGCTTAGACTGGTCCCACTAGCTCTTATAACTCAAAATAACCTGTTTTAAACAATCTATGTTCTGCCATGTGTCTCAGTTACCTCTTTGCTCTGTAACATATGCCCAACTTCTTCAGAGTCTCACTGGCATCTCTCTGGTGTAATCCTCATGCCTGGATTCTTCCTCCTCTTCCTATCTCTCCCCACAAATCCTACCTATCTCTTGGCCATTCAGCTCTTTATTAAACAAAGGACAGTGACACAACTTCACAGAGTATTCTTGTGACAAGGTACTTAGCACCATTGAGCCACACTCCTGAAAACCTATGACTTGTTCAATTGTGTGTTTTGTTTATGTAACCATAACAGACATTGGGAGGAAATAGACATTTTGTAACATACCACAAAGGCAGTAAAAAGAAAGAAAAAAAGAAAGAAACAAAAAGGAAGGAAAAGACGGTCACATGGTTTTAAGATGATATTTGTAGTATCCAACAAAAGACCCACTAAAATTGATTTTCTAAATAAATTAAAAGAGGAAATTAAAAAGCAACAACAACAAAATGACACTACCACCACAAAAACCATACAGATAGTTTATGCCATAAAGCCAAGTAAGCTAATAGTTTTTGCTGTATTCATCACCAGAAAATTGCAATTAAACCCCAATGTTTTATTCATATGCATTTTCAAAACAGTTTCAATTAAAAAATAACAAATGGAAAGAACTGATGTTACCATGAAGAAACTCAAACTCTAATAACTTTTGACAGTATCAATTGTTGCAACTGTTTTAGACAACTAATTTATCAATGACTGCTGTGGCTGTCTTTACCACAATCTCTTGGCTTTCCAGTGTACAATAAACAGGAATGACCTAGTGTACTCATAAAAGATGAATAACAACATCCATCATACTGGTACTGATACTAGCTTAGAATTGAATACTTAACACCCAACACCCCAAATGTCCACCAACAGTAGAAAGCATACATGTTGGAATGTTCATACAATTAAATACTGTTCATCAATGAGAACAATGTGCATGAATTTCAGAATAAATAACAATATGCAGAATATAATTTGTTTTTATTTAGTGTTCTAAATTTAGCTAAATTAATCTCAGAAGTCAGACACAAGTTCTATATACAAGTTTCAATATACTTGTAATATTCTGGATGTTCTGCGTACTTCTGACATAGGTGCCTTCATTTGGTAAAACAGTCTAGAGCAATACAATGAAGGCATTTCTCCTTACACTGTCTGAAACTTCATTAAAATATTTTATTTTGTGGCTTAGATACTGTTTTTTGAGTATGTTCACTTCCTAAAAATTAACTGATACATACATATATAACTCATTAATTTTAAGGCCTTATTCTAGACTTCAAAGCAAGCTTATTTAAATATAGTTAACTAGAATGGAACTAGATATGTTGCCTAACATGGGTTATATAACTAGAATAACATATTTATATGTAACTAGGACATGTAAAGCATAACTAGAATATAAATTATATAAACTATAGCTAGAAAGTATATAGTTCCATCTCCAAAACAGCCATGGCCACAGCAACACAGATTTGAAATTGAATAGAAAGGGGGCACAAAATTCTTTATGACAGCTATTAGAAACAGCTTTAGGACAATCTCCTGGGATCATGACAATTGTTTACCCTTGTCCTACTTCTCATCATTTGGTCATTTATCAAGTGAAAAACATTTGAGAATATAAGGGATGGAATATAAAATAGAGGGATGGGAGAATTTTTACCATTTTAAGAAAACTCTATATTTACCATGTCCTTTGGAGACTTTACTTGCCATTTTAAAAGCCCCTCTACCCCCCTTGAGAATTATTGCTCAAGTTGCTTGGTCCCTTGAATTTTGCTTTGATTCTGAATTTACAAAAACATTTGATAGGGAATGTACTGTGTATGTTTATCTTTTTGATTGTTAAATAAAATACTGTTTGGCCAATGAGATAGCAAGTAGATAGGACTAGGAGTCAAAGAGGATTCTGCGAAATGTAGTAGAGAATTGCTGATCCAGGCAGGAAGTGTCATAGCAAGGAGACTCATATTTAAGCAAAGGAGAAACAGGAAGGGCCCTCTTTTCCTCTCCACTCCTGCTCCAGCGGCACGATGTGATCCACCAGCAAGGAGGGACACCAATAAGGCATCCGATAAGATAAGTCTTATAAAATATATAGGTTTATAATAGTTAAGACTGAGCTAACAACTGAGAATCCTAGTCATTGGCCAAGCAGCATTGTACCTAATACAAGTTTCTGTGTATTCATTTGGGCCTAACTCCGGCGGGGAAGCTTGCGTAAAGCCTACACATGGCAGTGGGGCTCAGTGGCTTTTGGCAGAAAGATTTATCATAACAAAAACAGTAAAAATATGTTTACTGGAGATTGTGTATACAAACAAATGATTCATTTTCATGTTGACTCTCGAAGGACTCCAAGCAAAGCTTTTAGTGATCCTTATATAGATTTTTAAAAATATATGCACTATGTTCCAAGAACACAGAGGAACTTAACCTGGTGATTTAGATTGCTTTCAGCAACAGTTGGGGTGTTTTATTTAATGTTTCTTTATTGACTTTGAAGTCTTGAAATAAAAGAGAAATACACTTTTCTTTGGGATGAACTATTTAAAATCACTCAGCTTTTTATTTATCAGTCTACTGTGCAGATTTACTCTTAGTCACATAGCCAAAAATGCCTTTAAAAGTATTTCAAAGTAAGCAGAAAAAGCCCATTGTGTTTATTCATACACTTCATAATTGTAGATAAAAATAATCAGTCATTATAACTGATTCCTAATGTTTAGAGTCTCACAAGATAAATTACTGTGGCACAAACCAAGGTTTTCACGTGAGATTATATTCATAAAATGAAAATTATATTTTAAACTGTTGATAAATATACATTTGGCTTTCTAAATTTATATCATTTTAGTACTAGTGTTTCAGCACAGTGCTGGATGTTATATGATTTTTTAAAATCCTCATTTACTTGGCTGAAAATTTTAGTGGGAAAAAAGTCTCTCCTTGAGTTGAATCTCAACTTTGGATCACTGTTTCACTGAATTTAAGTTGAATTTTTTATTATATTTCCTCTCACTGAGTAGTCTGTTTTTGCCTTAGGATGACTTGTTCTTGGATTCTATATGATTACTTTAAGAAAATCCATAGGTGGTAAATTACACAGATTTACACAACTAGTTAATAACATGTTAAGTAAAATAGGAATCAGCAGAATATAATTGTCAGTAACAAACTCATTTCTCAACTTTACTGATTCCACAACCATTGTTGGTATGTCTATGCCTTCTCCTACTCCTTCTGGGCCTCGTGTATCCCTAACTGGCTTCTATCCTCCTTCTGGGTCTCATGTATCCCTAACTGGCTTCTAATTGTGTACCTGAGAATGATCTAGACCTTCTAATTCCTGCTCTCCCTGCTGCTTCTACCTCTCATCTGCTAGTATTAAAGCTCTGCACTGTCACACCCAGTTGATGTGGTTCTGGGAATCAAACCCGGGAATTTCCTCATGTTAGAGAAGCTCTCTAGCAACTGAGCAACACACTTTGTCCTGGTTTTTTTCCTTTTTTGATCATTCTTTAGTATAATAGGAATTAACCAAGTAGGCAATCATGACAAAAATCATTTTCCCATTATCACACATCACAGGAAACTTACACTATCACCAGTAATATCAATAAGAGAATGAAGAGTAAATTCAAACAAGAGAAGAGGGAAATCTATTAAAGAAAGACACTTTGAACTAAACCCTGCATCTGAGGATCAAAACAAACAAAGAGAATTCAAGATTATGCTGCATTTTTAAAAAGTATTTTAACTGATACATAAGGGAATGAAACTTGGGAATACTGATGAATACTAACATTTAAAGCACACTAAACATGTTACCTCTTTAAGAATGTGTTTACTTCTTTGTGGTGGAAATTCAAAATTCTTTTCTTTTAATATTGCTGTCATCTATAATCACCCTGTTATGGACACTAAAAGCCCTTGTTTTGGCTACTTACTGGGAGGTGATGTAAGGGAAGAGGAAGCAGACTGGTTGAAAATAGGGGGTTTGGGGAGCTGTCCAATGTACTAAGGATTTCCTTTAAAAAGAACCTACATCTTTCCTGACTCCCCCTGAAGTCAGCAAGTCTCCACTTACATATTTTCCGCTCTTTCTTCTCATGCCTTTGAAAATGTTTTCAACATATTGTTTAGCTCTGGGTTTTTTTGGGGGGGCTTGTTTGTTTGTTTGTCCATTTTTGTTTTTGTTTTTCAGATCTCTATAGTGCATCATTAACTACAGCCATCAATAAACCAAACACTGAAAAATAGACTTTCTGTGTGACAATTCGGGATGTACAAAAGTCAGTAAAACTTCATTCTTAGTATATCAAATTTACAATATCTTCGATTTCTGTGAATAGCCTCCAAGAAGAATTCAGTAAGGTATTGTTTTCCATCTTAAACCTTACTGTGGGATTTAAATGAATGAGGAGTAGCACAGATCAAAGTATTGGATGCTCCTTTGTTCAAGAACAAATACTTGATTGGCAATTTAAAAGTCCAAAGACTGACTCCTCAGCAGAGGGTGAGCTGTTCTCTGGATTACTGAAGCTAAATCGTATCTTTCAAAGGAGGTTTGTGGATTCAGGAGGAAGAGGGGACAACACAAAAGGACGGTGTTGCTTTGCCCCCTAAGGAGTAATAATACAGTAAAGGGCATGTGCAGTATATGTTCCGAGTCTCCATTTTTTATTTCATTATCACCATAATATTTTTCCCTCAAATCCAATCCCCCTCTATAGAGGATAAGGCGAGAAAGAATAAAGTCAAGTATCTCAATTTTCAGGCTGATTGTATCCAAGCCGACTTCAGAAGTCAGGTCCGTAACCAGGCAGTGAGTTGTTTGCGATGTCCTGGAAGGAGAAAAAGCACCGGTTCCAACAGAGACAGTGGGGAATGTGCTCGGGCCCCCCCTGGCCATGCTTACTTAAGCTAATGGAAGGTTTTGCCTTTCAGCAGCCGCTGCACTGGGATACCAGACAAACAACTCTCCTCGACCCCTAGCAGGAAGGGCCCCTCTTCTGGACATCATTAAAAGCGCATGCCCTTGTTTCACAACCATTGGCAAATGGCGACGAGACTCGGGACTTCTCTCCTGAAGTCAAGGAGAAGCCATTGCAGTGGAAAGATTTGGGCTTTAAAGTTTCAAACCGAAATTAAAGATCTACATGGGATAAGTGACCAGGAGAACACTGGTTGGATACACGGGTGAGACCAGACACAAAAAGCACAGCAGGTAAGAACTGGGGGTTGCTGCCAAGAAGGAACTGCCCTGCGTGGTGCTGCAGGGGAAAATGCTTAGACCTAAAAGCTTGTTGGCCTGAGCCTTCCCTGAGTGCTCAAGCTTGTCATCTTCTATCAGCTTCCAGATAAAGGACATTGCCCTAGCCTTGCCTCTCCCTGCGAATAATACATTTGGCTTGATTATAAATACTAATGTCCCTTGGCTCGCTTCTGGTGATGATGCGCCAAAAGAGTCGAGGCCATTAAGAAGCCCCATCCACAGCTATGCCCTTCCTGCAAGAAAATCGATGACATAGACACTGAGAGATGGCCACCTATCCTGAGAGCTACTTGGACAGTACCATGCTGAACTTCGTCGCAGATCTCTCTTTGGCCTCTCCGAGACACCCTCTTCTCTGTGACTTCCCACCTGGGGTCCCTTTGGGGGACCAAACACTGGGCTTCAGAGAGAGAAGACCCAGGGGGTTGTCGCAATTTGAGGAAACAGACCAGGAGGATGAGGGGAGCGAAGTGATCTATGAGGACCGGGAGGAGGAGGAAGAGGAGGGAATGGGACGCGAGAGAGTAGCATCCTTGCTGGGCCGCCCCAAAAGGAAAAGGGTCATCACCTACGCCCAGCGCCAGGCCGCCAACATTCGCGAGAGGAAGAGGATGTTCAACCTAAACGAGGCCTTCGATCGGCTGCGCAGGAAGGTGCCCACCTTTGCTTACGAGAAGAGGCTGTCTAGGATCGAGACCCTCCGCTTGGCCATCATCTACATTTCCTTCATGACGGAGCTGCTGCAGAGCAGCGAGAAAAAGGAGACCGGCTAAGTGTGGAGGGGAGGGCCGAAGCCACCCACCCCCACACCGTTGAAGGGGGAGCGTTGGAAAGGCAGAAGGACCCCCGGCCTTCTGAGACTGGGTTTGAGATGGTAAAATCCCCACTTGGGCAGCTCTGCAGCCAATGCCTTGGGGATCGCGTACAAAAGGGTTTCCTAAGTGTTCAGCTGGGCCTCTTGGGACTCCCGGGGTCAAGGCTCCAGTGGAAGGGGCGGGAAACTGCTGCGCTTCTCCAAGTACCTTTTCTGAGCTTGCTCCTTGCTCCTTTCAAAAGTAAAAATAATAAAACAAAACATTTTCTCACGCACGATTTGTTGCTGCCCCATCAGGACCTCCAGCAGGGGCTTCACTGTGGCCGGTGCTGGTGCTGGTGAACTCACCTAAAGCCAGGGGATGGCGGTGGGTTGAGGGGGAGGGGCAAAGAGGACGGGAGTGAAGTAGGGAGTAGGGACCAACTCACAAAATGCAGCCTCTGAGAAGGGTCGCTCCCCCTCCCTCGTTGCCCCCTCCCCCAACCCTGGGTGCTGTGACGCCCTCCTCCCTCCCCCGCCCCCCGCCCAATCTTGCTGTCAGGAGAACCCTACCTGGTCACAAGCAGAATGTTTCCGGAGTTAAAAGCATCCCATTCAGCGCAAATCATGCTTTTGCATTTTGCTCAGAATTAAACCCTGTTGTTGTCGCTCCTGCTTGGGGTGGGAAAGGTGGGGGAGGCCCCTCCGGGTGTACTTTCCACACTCTAGGAGGGTTTAGGATTAGCGCTTCCAATGGTCTCCCTCCTAAAGTAACCCTGCGCGCCTGAAAAAGTCTTAAATCGTGGGTAGGAAAGCTCCTTCCGTCTTAAGGCATGTAGAGACTATTGGGAGAGGTGTGATTTAAGGCTTTGAAAAAGCCTTCAGGTGGAAGTGAAACTGAAAGAGGTTAGTTCTGGGAAGCTACCTTCCCTCTGTTATTCCCGAAGTTCTTCCATCAGAATGACCTAGTAGCACCTGAAGTTGGGTCAATATGACAGACGTAGGTAAGTGAAGAAAAGAACGGAGCTAGAGGACATAACCTTCAATCCATTCACTCCAATGATAAATCCCAAAGAAGAAATGGCTGCTTCTGCCTCACAGTTATGCGCTAGCAAAACGAAGTTCTAGCAAGCTTACCCTGTGCAATGCTTTGCCATACTCGAATACTAATAACATGGGAGTATTATATATACTCATACTAGAAAGACTGCAAAATGTAAACTTAAAAACTTTAAAATGAAGTGAACAATTAATTAGGCCCCCACTGCTACTACTATTAGAATCTTCATCATCCATTTCCTTCTGTTCTTTTATTTCCCGTGCAGTGAGAAATTCAATATATGTGAAAAAAATTGTAAAACTTTTGGACATTGATGTTTCTCAGTTAGAATTATGGAATAAGCACTCCATTCACTTTAATTACTGGAGGGGAATTCCATTACTATATATTACTGCCTTACCAATGTATCCACAACGTAATCTAATTCCTTTACCGATGGCTAGCTCAGCACTTCCTTTTTTTCAAAAAAGATTACATTGCAAACAGTGTTCTTAAATTTTTTTCTGTTATATTCACCTGAAGATAGACACATACATTCGTTACAGTACATACACAAGGGGGCAGAATTCCTCCCTGAGCTCTGTCAGTTCACATTCAATTGCAGCTACACTGCAGGAGTCCCTCCTGTCAGCACCCAGGCCACCCCCCCCAGGGAAATTAAATAGTACATTTAATTCTCTTTGATTTTCATCGTCGTTACATACACATCTAAAGAAAGCCTACTGCACATTTCTCAGGTTGCTATTAAGGCTCAAGTATTTTTGCGCGCTTAACATCAACTAAAGCACAAAGCTACAAAATGTAATGTGCTAACTGCACTCATTTTACATTTGAGATAGGTACTGGTGCCATTGGGAGCTATATGACAGAAACCAATCTTAAATATGTTCTTGATGCTATATGACTAGGATGTCTGACTGATCATATAGATCAGTAATTTCAATATTATTCTACCTTAGTGAAATAATAATGGCTTTATTGTTAGCTTTTTCATTTTATTTCACTGCACTCCATATTTCTCAGTTGAATGTATTTGAAATGTTGTCTTATGGGTATTTATGAATGATTGAATAAACCCTGAAAGGCAAGAAATCCAGAAATAGGTATTGGTTCACATTTAGAATTATGTCTCGCTGCATCTTTACATGGATAATGGAGAGGTGCCATGACTTTTAAGTACCCAATCTGCCTCCAAAGAGAGAATTAGAAGTTCTTTAAAAGACCTTTAAAGAACATAGCCGGGCGTTGATGGCACAAGCCTTTAATCCCAGCACTCAGGAGGTAGAGGCAGGCAGATCTCTGTGAGTTCAAGGCCAGCCTGGTCTCCAGAGCGAGTGCCAGGATAGGCTCCAAAGCTACACAAAGAAACCCTGTCTCCAAAAAACAAAAACAAAAAAAAAGACCTTTAAAATAGATTACACAAATTTAACATTAATATGTGGCTAATAACATTGATACTATGTTATAAAATATAATCTACTAAATAGTAGTAAATCTCTTTGGATATATTTAACACAGTATTGCATACTTTGTGTATTTAAATGCAGTTAAGTCAGATAAGTGTTATTTGTGCTTAAATCTTTTTAAACGTTTCTCTTCACAGTTTCTCTGTGACTAGGCAAGATCTAAAATTATCCTCTTTTTTCAATATCCTTTTAGCTATGACTTTCCAACAGGATATTTTCTACCTCTGCTATAAGAATGTCAGAATAAACTGAAAAGAGAAAAATTATAACAAACACAGGGAGGGTGGCTTTTCTAACAGTCTGCAACCTTTATTAAAACGAACTGAGTCAAAAAGCGGAGGTTGTAGTTCAGTGGTAGTGTGCTTACATAGAACATTCAAAGTCCTGGGTTCAATCCCCAGCACTTGTAAAATGAAATGTTCTTAGTTCCTCTTTGTAATGTTTCCATTACCAAAGGCTAGTATATGTTGTGTTTTAAGTTACCTTTGTAATTACTTATTTTAATATGTGAAAGGAAAATAGGTAGTTATTTCTCAACTCATCGAATGGTATTGATCACAGTATCCACTGGGTCAATAAATTTCCATGCTTAACTATCCAATTATTTATTTGTTTAATCAAATGTTGACTTTTTACAGATCATGTGGATGGCTTCAAAATTAAGGGCATATAGAATATCTATTCATTCAATTCCTTCTGGCAAATAAATACCATTTTTTAAAATATAAAGTATGAGGCTGGAAAGATGTTTCAGTGGTTGAGAAAACTGTCTGCTTTTCAGAAAGCTCAGTCGTATTCCCAGGCCCAAATAGTGGTTCATAACTTTAGGTCCAGTTCCAGGGGACCTGACACCCTCTTCAGGTCTCCAAAGACATGATGCAAAGACACATGAATACACATAAAGTAATACAATAAATAAATAGAAATAAAATCTACAAGTGTTGAATAAGTAAAAAGAAACACAGAGTTCAAAATCTATGTGTTGTTGAAAAACTTTTAAATTCTGAACAACAAAAAAACCCTATTAGTATAAGGGCCATCAACACCATTTGCTCTTAGTGAGTGTATTCACCCATCAAGCTTAATCATTTCTGTTATTCTAACACTCTCTGCTATGATCACAACAAACACATGCTATTCCAACATGGGATTTCTCGTCAGAAGTAAACGGTTCCAAGGACCTTCTAAATGGAAGCCATTTCTCATTACAACTAAAAGGATTGCATCTACCATGACTTACGCTGTTACATTTTATGAGTATTTTGCTCTTTGAAGATTTCTTCATGTCCCCAAAGGAAATGTCCTTTAAAGCATTTTCATAATCACTATACTAATGATATAGTTCAAACCCTTGCAATGATCACAGACTCTGAAAAATGGAATGTCTTAATCCTAATACCAAATCGTCCTTAGCAATAAGACAAAATACCCCATAGCCTAACATTAAAACCAATGTACTACCATGTTTAGATACTCTAAATGTCTAAGCAAATGTGCTATTATTTTGTTTTTTTCTGTGCATAATTTGTACTTCCAACTAAAACTTCTTTAGTATGTATGGGCACACAGTACTCCAAAATTGCTTTATTTTTTTATTATCTACATTAACAGTAATGAAATATCATAGAGCACTGAGTTTTAATAACTTCTACTAGCTTAAAAGGGATTAATGGCATCAGTTCTAAAATACTGCAATAATTAGCTTTTGAAATCTTAAAGTTATTTGATAATTTTGAGTCTAAATATCATTTTAGATGTTGCTTGAAGGCAATTTATTCATATGCCCTCTACAGACTAAAAATTGACTTTTGGTCTCGAGCTCAGTTCTCCATGAATATCATATTACTATTAGTATTCAGACATGCAAACCATAAAAAGATTTAAATGAAATCATATTTGAAAGACATAATTAAGCTTTCCAAGAAAAGTAAAAACAATCAAGAGGCTTTTCCATCAACAGAGAAATGTTCAGACTGAGCAGCCTTGCTGTTCACTGCCCAACTCAAAGGCAGATTCTAATAAAATTAGTGCTAAAAATCAAACCAAATATTCAAGCAGTATACACAGCCAGTGCATGAAGACACAGTTAAGACCCTTACATTGGTGTCTATTGTCATATGTGTCAGCATTTCCATTACGAAAAACACTTCATAGAAAGTGTATCATGAAAGTTCTAAAAATACTGAGATTCAATTTAATGAGCACAATCTTCTTATATAAATTTCATTTAAATTAGAAACAATCTTATTTTACATATAAAATCCAGTTCCCTCTCCCTCCCATTCTCCCATGCCCCCCACTGTCTCCCCCATCCCCTAACCACTCCCCAGGGAGGGTGAGTCCTTCCATTAGGGAATCATAAAAATCTGTCAAGTCATTTGGGGCAGGACCTAGGCCCTCCCCTGTATATCTAGGCTAAGAGAGTATACCTCCATGGGAAATGGGCCCATTCATGCACTAGAGATGCATCCTGGTTCCACTGCCAGAGGCCTCATAGACTACCCAGTGCTTCTAGCTGCCACTCACCTTCAGGGGGCCTTGTTCTATGTTAGGCTGGTTCCTCAAATGTCAGACTGGGGTCCATGACTTCCAACTTGCTCAGGTCAGCTGTTTCTGTGGGTTTTCCAAGCATGGTCTTGACCCCTTTGCTCATCCCTCCACCCTCTCTGAAACTGGATTCTAGGAGTATGGCTCATTGCTTAGCTATGGATCTATGCTTCTGCTTCTATCAGCTACTGGATGAAGGTGCCAGGATGGCAGTCATCATTCTCATTATAAGGAAGGGCATTTAAGGTAGCCTCTGCACTATTGCTTAGATTCCTAGTTGGGGTCATCCTTGTAGCTCTCCAGACATTTCCCTAGTGCCAGATTTCTCTTTAAAACTATAATGACTCCCTCTATTGATGTGTCTCTTTTCTTGCTCGCCTCTATTCATCTCCCACTCAATCTTCCTGATCCCTCATGTTCTCCTCCCCCCTCCTTTCCTCCCTCCTCTTTCTCCTCCCTCCCTCCCCACTCCCTCCATTCAATGAGCAAAATCTTTTAAAACATTTTTTATTAGTTCAAATTAGGAACAAGCTTGTTTCACATGTCAATCTCTTCTCCCTCTCCCTGCCCTCATCCCCATCCCTCCTCCCCCACCCCTGACCTACCCCCCCACCCCATCCACCCTCCACTAACCAGGCAGGGTAGGGCCCTCAATGAGGGCTCCAGGCTCCGCAAAGTCCATCACATCATCCTGGGCTGGGCCTAGGCCCTTCCCTATGTGTCCAGGGCAAGAGTGCATCCCTTTATGTGACATGGGCTCTCAAAGTCCCTTCTTACACCAGGGAAACATACTCTAGGGGACCCCTAGAGTACGGAGGCCTCTTCAAAATGAACAAAATCTTACAACACCTTTTCTTCTTATTGGCAGAGCTTCAAGAGAAACTTCAAAGGCAGCAAAGCCAAAGATACATTTCACATGTTACTAGAAAATGCACCTACATTTTAAAATTCACAGGATCCACTCAAAACAAAATATAAATTACATCACTATTTTATTGCTATAAAATAGAGATAGCAGAACCTTATTAAATGTTAAGTACTCCACAGATGGTTTAAAGTTGAAACTATTTTGTTAAATAATATTTGTTCTGATGCTTCTACAAAAGTGAGATTTTTTTCTAGATATCTATAGCTTGGCTCACATTCATTCAGAGTTTCATGAACTTTGCCAGTATTTTAAGGGAATTCAGACCAAAGTCTGGAGAGCACCATGTCTTCCTGTGAATACTGGATTTAAAAAATGGTTACAGAAGAGGAGTCAGCAATTCTGAACATTTTGTTTTGACTTTTGGTTTCTCTGAATCTGAAGCACAAAACCAAATGTGAGGGAGGAGGAGATAGAAAGGAACAGAGCCGTGCAAAGTGGCAGGGATAACGTAGCAGAGGGATGGAAAGACTTCAAGTCTGTACAGATGAAAGCCTACAAATTACCACAACTTGCTAAATGACACCAAGCTTTTCATTCTGTGCCTGTGGTACATTCCTTAATAGAGCATAAAAACACTCAAAGAGGGTGTGGCTGTGCATCTAAACAACACTTGGGGGTTGATATTTAGTAAGACTCTATCCTATATTTAGCAAAAGGCAATTAATATTTAATAGTTGGTGAAGCCAAAATTGACACATATGCCATGTTGGAAATGAACCTGATAAAACATCTCATGTCTGATTAGTGTTACGTTTTTTCAAAGCCCCATCCACATACCTTCTCTTATTTAGTCTTCACAGTTGGATTTCCACAAGACCTAAAGTCTCTCTATTAAATTGAACCATCATTGTGCCATTATGAATATTCCTTCTGCCCATCATTGAAAACAGCAGGATATTAGAATTCCTTTAAGAAAAAAAAAAACAAAAACACTGATGGCTACATATAGGCACCACATCACTTTGAAAGATATTGCCATCAAAGATCAAAAGCAACTTAACATGTTCTGTGGATGATAAATTATACAAAAGGTTGGTATGGTCTGGCTCCCTCAAAGGCCACATTTTACAACCTTCTATTTAGGGCTCTGTGAAGGAGATTTCCACCTGCAACCAACAAATGTAAATGACCTCAATGCAGCTGTTATGGACAGGGTTTTCTTTTTATGATTTCCAGCCTTCAAAAGGGGAAAAATCCTATGAGGATATGGAAATGGATCAAACAACTGGAGAAGAATGGAAGTCAAGACTATCAGGTAAACATGTCTATGTGAATCAATGAATCACCCTGTGTTTTTATTACAGGTAACATTGGGACTTCTTCCAATTGTACTAAAATCTTAATCCATATTTGTGAGTCAGATTTTGAATTAGGTGGTCATGATGAGTCTCATGGTGTTTGGATAATGTATGTTCTAAACACTGTGTTGAGTTCTTTATATAACTATTTGAAGGTTACAGAATAATCTTAGAATGTAGATAACATTTTTTACTGAATACAAAGAGAAATATAGAATAAAGGAGTATAAAAAATTTCCCAGTTCAATCATCTACAGAAAAAAAAAAGCAAAGCCAAGGTTTCAAAGATTTCAGTGATAAAATCAGAGGTACCGAGTTTAAGGAGAAAGGATTAGATTATCATTCTACTTAAGTAGAGCTGCCAGAGCAAAAAATAATATTCTTCTTTTATGTATATGCATTGTCCTGGAAACCTACATTACTTCAAAATTAAAATTTCAAAACTGTAATTATTATTCTATGATCCTTTGACCTTGTAACAGCAATAAAAATGTAAATATCCAATTCTAAGAAATCATCCACAAATACCTGGAACATGCTTTTTTTCTAAAACTCTTCTTCAAGTGTTTCATGACTGTGAGATGCTACTTTGTCACAGTTACCATGAACCCTGAAATAACCATTGGGATATCCTTCCACCCTGACCTTGTTTGTAAGGCAAAGTGCTCAGTGTCTGTTTCCTCATTCTTTGGTCTGAGATGATTTGCTTGCTGCAGACACATTCTGAAGTATGGAATTGTAGCATTGGCACATCCTGGTCCTTAGATATACCCTCTTGTTCTATAAAGAAAAGCATAAACAAGCATTATTTAAAGAAAGGACAGAGATAGTACAAAGACCTTACTGCTTTGTTCATATAAAATAGGTATTTAGTCAATAGTGCCATTTATAAATCATTCTGCTCCAGTGTTGAATGTGTATGTGTGATGATGCAGCCTTATAGAAAAGCCTGGCTTTTAAATAATATTAAAAAATTATTAGAGGCAAGTTGGTGGTGGCACACACCTTTAATCCTAGCACTGGCAAGGCAGAGGCAGGTAGATCTCTGAGAGTTCGAGGCCAGCCTGGTCTAGATTGCTAGTTCCAGGACAGCTAGGGCTATTGCACAGAGAAAACCTGTCTCAAAAAATGTGTGTGTGTGTGTGTGTGTGTGTGTGTGTGTGTGTGTGTGCCCTGTTTTTCTGAGATGAAGTGAGACTCATCTAAATAGCATAGAAATTCGTGTCCAATTAAGTTGTTAACATGATGATATTTTAAGCATAGAAACTTTGATGCTGAGCTTGACAGATAAAATACTAATCTGCAGTCCCTAGGAAAGCTATTGTAAACCTTACACTCCTGAGATTATCTCTAAGATTTGTATGCAGGAGCTTTTATGTAAAAAAAAAAATGAAACAGTCATACATCACAAGAAAGTGACAGTTCAATTGGTGACAATTTGGGGTATCTTTTAGAAACATCATCTGGAAGTGGTGCTGCTAATGACCGTTGAGAAAGATGGGCCTTTCCAGTGCCATCCACTTACATGTTCCTGTTCTAGACTGACAATGAAATCTCAAAAGTGCAGCCCACTCCATTCAGTCCACTGGAAACGGGTGCAGTATGTCCGTGCATTGCTTTAGCTTACTGAGATGTTGAAGTGGGACCCTCCACCTTGCTTAGAAAGGACAGGATTCTTAAAATGTCTCCTTCTATTATATTATCTCTTAACTTGCTCTCTTCTGTTCTTCCCCCAACTCAACCTCCCTGTTCCATCATGTCTTCCTCACCGCTCCTCTTCTCCCCTTCTCATTCTCCTATTTCCCTCCCCCCTACCCCCATGCTCCCAATTTGCTCAGGAGATCTTGTCCTTTCCCCTTCTCCAAGGGACCATGCATGTCTCTCTTAGGGTCCTCCTTGTTTACCGGGCTCTCCTGCAGCCTGGGCTGCAGGCTGGCAATCCTTTACTGTATGTCTAAAGTCCACATATGAGTGAGTACATACAATGCCTATCTTTTTGTGACTGGGTTACCTTGCTCAGAATGGTTTCTTCTAGTTCCATCCATTTGCCTGCAAATTTCAAGATTCCATTGCCTTTTTTTCCCCACTGAGTAGTACTCCATTGTGTAAAAGTACCACATTTTTTTCTATCCATTCTTTAGTTGAGGGGCATCTAGGTTGTTTCCAGGTTCTGGCTATTACAAATAATGGTGCTATGAACATAGTTGAACAGATGTCCTTGTTGTAGGAATGTGTTACTTTTAGGTTTATGCCTAAATCAAGCACTAGGGAAATGTCTGGAGAGCTACAAAGATGACACCAACTAACAATCTAAGCAACAGATGAGAGGCACCCTAAATGCCCTCTCATGATAATGAGATTGATGACTAATTCATATTAGTCAGCAGCTGTTGGAAGTAGAACCGACACCCACAGCTAAATCTTGAACTGAACTGAAATCCAGATGCAGAGAAGGAGGACTGATGAGCAAAGGGGTCCAGACCAGGCTGGTGAAACCCACAGAAACAGCTGATCTGAACAAAGGAAATCTCTTGGTCCCCAGACTGATAGCTGGGAAACCAGCATGGGACTGATCCAGAACCCCTGAGTGTGGGAGTCAGTGAGGAGACCTTGGAAATCTATGGGGCCTCTTGTACCGGATCGTTATTTATCGCTACCATAGGAATGGACTTTAAGAGCCCATCCCACATGGAGGGATACTCCCTGAGCCTAGACACAAGGGGGTTGGCCTAGGCCCTATCCCAAAGAATGTGACAGACTTTGAAGACCCCCTATTGAAGGCCTCGAACTTCCTGGGGAGCAGAAAGAGCATGGTGTAAGTTGGGGGGAGGAGGGGAAGAGGGGAGGGAGAAGGACCTGGGATTGACATGTAAAATAATTTTCTTTCTATTAAAAAAAGAAAGGAAGAAAGGACAGGATTCACAGGTCAGAGACCTCTTTTTGCAGCATCAGAAAGTAAACATGGGTCCCACGTCGCATCCTTGGTCATCCTGTGCCACATTTATCATTTATAGTATTTTTAATTCTGATGCCTGATTCTGTGTTCCTTCACATAGGCCTTCTGCATGCTGAGGTGACTACATTTACATATTTCTGAAAAACAGCAGTTGCTTGTACCCTTTGGCTTGAATTTCTTTTGCAAACTGAGTAACAGCCTTTATTTTTCTTTTAAATAAGGTTGACCTTAACTTACAAATAATCTCTCAATATTTAAAAATGGGAAACTATTTATATGACAGTATGCCTAGAAAGAAGATCCTTTAAGTATCCTGCTCCCTTAAAATATTTAATTCACCCCCATGTGTCTCATTTGAGGGCTGATGATGAATGGCCTTCTGAAATATGTTAATACTTTCTGGACAGAAAAAAATACCCAATTTCAGATATCCTAATGATGGATTCATAGTTTTGGCCACAGACTTGTTGTGGCTCTACTTAACAAGCATGTGACAAGTAGTGGTTTTGTTCACTGGGGACCTTATTGAACATACCTCATCATCTCTTTCATCACCATTCAATTTATGCACCTGATCTCACTAAGCCTATCAAAATGGGAGCATGTGAGCTGTTAATATACATATATATATATATATGTATATACATATATATGTACATATATGTATGATACATATGTATATATATGATACTGTTTGCTTCAGAATAACAGAACCACAAATTAAATATCACACTATTATTATACTACATTTTATCAAATATAATGAACTGCTACTAAAGTTAACATGAAACAGGCTGAAAAATGCCCCAGACGCAAAAACATTATACAACAAAACAAAAAAAAAAGTCTCTCTAAATTGCATCCACATGAAAATATACACCATATCTCAGTCCAAACCTCAGGGACTTTACCCTGAACAGTCTCAGCTTTCTGCATATTAATTCAAACCCATGATCTATTGTGTGATTTACACATGTTAATTTGCGTATGCCCCCCAAAATTTTCCACCACAATGCCTTCATATATATTTCAGAATGTATTGTGTTGTGTATGCAAATATTTTTAGTCCTAAATAAAACCCCTTAAAAATTGATTTTCTTTCCTTTTCCACAGCATTTTGGTAGCTCCTGTCTATTTTATTGCTGGTATATTTTCCTTGGAACTTAAGTTGTGTAAATGATCATTATTGAAGGTTTCCATCTTTTGTCATGGAGTGTATTTTTAAGTTAGTGCCCATGTCTTTGAATATATTAAAAACAAGCATAGGAATGCTGTAGTTCTTCCCCAACTTTGGCCCCACTTTGGCCCCACACAAGTCTATCAGCCTGAATACAATTACTAAGACCAGCAGCTCAGACAGTGGTAGAAAAGAAGGCGTCTGGAATTGCAATTCGGGAAACCTACAGAAAACACTCATTGATTAGATGAGGGTCATTGACTCAATGAGAAAAACAGAATTTTCCCTGGGAGCACAGCTCCTTCCTCTTGAAGAGATTCAAGAGTTGCTTCAATTTAGGCAATTTCCATGTCAAGAAAAAGGTTTGAAAGGATTCTCGAACACTTTTGAAAGTATAAATTTTTGTGGATTCTTATAGCTTCTGGTAAAATTACATTTGCAAAAATTTAGCCTACAGAACTCAGACTATAAATGACTTGAGGCTGGATTACAAAATATGTAACTCAGTATTGTTTACAATGTAAAAGTAAAAATTACCTAGATCCCTAAATTATGAGACCTTATTTAAAACTGATGCATTCCTTCAAAGTATAAATTCATAACAACACTTTGTTCTATAGATAGTATCAGTGAGTAATAAGAAAATATCAAGATGTAAAACATGATTTTATTTCAGTTTCAACAGGGACACTATACATATATTTATATTTTTATTTATAAATACACTATAGGGGTATTATTTTGTGCTTACTTACATTTCCATACTTCTTGTAATGCTTTTGTAACTAGAAAACCCTAACACAATTTGTAAGCAGCACTCTCAGTTTGAAGAGCAGAACTGAGAAGAATTCCTGCATCTTAATTTTCAAACCTTTTAATGCAAGATTTAAAATTCTGAGGTGATGAATTTTGCAACATTTTTCTGTGGCCACTAGAAAAAAGGCAATCCTCCTGCATTCTAGAGATACTCTGCCCATTTGTCCTTACAAGGACATCCACTATCTTGCTTCCAACAGCCTAGTTTCGCTTAACTAATTTTTCAAAATTATTTTATGTTAAAGAAAACTGTATTTTGGGGGAAACAATAATTTTCATTTTCAAATTTTCCTTTAATAAAATATATATCCTAATGATTCTCCCCCAGAAAGATGGTTGAAATTAGAAAGATAAGGATTAAATTCAGTATTAAACAAGCATTTTCATTTTTTAAAGAATAAGCTCTTATCAATATGTCCTTTAGTACCAATGATATTGAAATAAAAATTTTAGCTACAATGTGAGGGGAGTTCCTTTTAAAATATAGCTGAGTTTACCCACTATTATAGACACACACACACACACAGAGATAGAGAGAGAGAGAGAGAGAGAGAGAGAGAGAGAGAGAGAGAGAGCTCTAAATAGTTCATGCTTAAGTTGAGTCATTTATTAGTCAAGAATGTACTTACCATTTCAATTGAAACTGTATTTTTAAACAGTCCTCCAGGTTTGGTTCCTATTAGACCCAAAGAAACTACAGTGAGTGGGAATCAGAAACAGCTATTGAAAAGTGGGTAACACTCAATATTTTTTTAGAAAAGATATGCTAGTATCTGAAAATATAAGCCCCCATTGCTGTATATATTCATAATCATTTTTACAAGCATATTTACTTTCATGTAGTTTGCATATTCATCTTTTGAACTTTGCCATATACCAAAGCCCCACACATTTCTAATGTAATTTATAAATATTTAAAATGTGCACTGCTTTTAATAAGTTTTATTGTTTTTAACACGTGACATTTTATCCCCATTAGCAGTAACAGATGTCTAATGCATTAAAAAGAAAAATCCTGCACATGTGTTGAAATGGTGGACTTTACTGAAAGGAAAGGCATGTGCTTTGATTTATATTAGTCAAAATTTAGATACTGTACTTGGTGCTACTTCAGGAAATGAAAAGGTGAGGAAGCAGTTATATACACCAGTTAGGGCAAAAGTCTCCATAGAAACCAAAAGTCTAATCGTGAACCACTTGAGTGAAATTAATGCCTAAAATATAGTTATATTAACCCCAAGAGAGCTAATTTCAACAAAACAAAACCTGTCCATTGATAAATGAAAGTCACATAGTATTTATAATTCTTTGTTGGTTTTCCATCAATTATAAAGCTAAACACTTATAGAGATTGTAAGCATTTAGAAGAACTTTGAAAAGATCACAGGAAAAATGCTATTTCCTCATTGTTCTCCATGAGACTCCATTGTTTTCCATTATTGATTAACAGAATCACAAAGGGCAAACTGAAAAATAATGTAGGACTATGAATATAACTCAGTGGTAGAGTACTTATCTACCATACATGAGACCGTGATTCTAATCCCAATATTATAATAAATAAATAAGTAAATAAATAAGGAAGAACTTAGAAAAAGACAGCAGTACAGCCAAGGTTGCTTCATTGGGTGATTGTATGCCTCTATTTCCACACACGGCATTGCTGTGTACTTACAGCAGCTTCCCCTGATGCACAGTGCATAGACAGATCCCCCAAGGCAGGGGATAGCAATCATGTCACTGAACAACTCTAGGTTCTAAAGTCAGAGTTATGGCATTGAAATCTCCCAGATGTACTGAGAAGGATATTAACATTTTTACATCACAAATAAGCAAACAACCTCTATCCAGTTAAAAAGAGTTTAAGAAGTTGTGAAGTCAGACTTTTAGAGGATTGTCTCTTTCTCTAGAAGCAGCCTTGACAAAGGCTCCATGTTCATGCAGTGGACAGAGAGGATTGCACCTAATCCTTACAAAGATGATGTTGGAGTCATTGTTCAGAAGGCCTGGCTGAAGTACAATCATGAGTCCAAGGCAAAGGCTCCTTTGTAAAGCTGCTATCAGTTCCTTTATATCATCTTTCAAAGAGAATGTTTGATTCTATTTTATAAAATATATAATGTATATCATGTTTCCCTTGCTACACTAGTATTGCTTCATGTTCACACAGTGAGAAAAATAACTTTTGAATGTAAATTGTGATATTGCCTTAAAAGCTGAGAGAGAGAGAGAGAGAGAGAGAGAGAGAGAGAGAGAGAGAGAGAGAGAGAGAGAGATGCATGCTTTGGACTTTCAGTGTTGCATCTCAATAAAGTCCCTGCTTTCATAATTAAGCATAATGGAGCCTTTATTCAGCTGAAGACACAATTTCAGATACTTACCACAGTCATGGTGCTTGAAGCATGGGAGGCAGAGGGGAGTAAATCACCCTTTGTTCAGTTCTCACCCTGTGCTTAAACCCAGGCCTACCCTGCTACCATTATATTGGGTCTCAAAACCTCTGTCCTGCTGCTCTTGGTACTTTTCTTTCCTTTTCTTTCTTTTTTTGAAGGAAAGTAGATTCCTTTATAAAAAATGAATATATATATAATGTTGAGCACATTATTAATACTGACAATGAGTCACAATTATACCCTTTCCCTAAAAGAATGTCCATGATAGGTAACAAGACATGGATTTGAGCAGTGATCCCAGATTCTGTTTTCAAATGCATACTTCCATCATGTGAAGAAACCACAGGCACAACAGACTTGAGGACATGCTTCTGTCATGTGAAGAAACCACAGGCACAGCAGACTTGAGGACATGCTTCCGTCATGTGAAGAAACCACAGGCACAGCAGACTTGAGGACATGCTTCCGTCATGTGAAGAAACCACAGGCACAGCAGACTTGAGGACATGCTTCCGTCATGTGAAGAAACCACACGCACAACAGACTTGAGGACATGCTTCCGTCATGTGAAGAAACCACACGTATAGCAGACTTGAGGACATGCTTCCGTCATGTGAAGAAACCACAGGCACAGCAGACTTGAGGACATGCTTCCGTCATGTGAAGAAACCACACACACAACAGACTTGAGGGCATGCTTCCGTCATGTGAAGAAACCACAGGCACAGCAGACTTGAGGACATGCTTCCGTCATGTGAAGAAACCACACACACAACAGACTTGAGGGCATGCTTCTGTCATGTGAAGAAACCACACACACAACAGACTTGAGGACATGCTTCTGTCATGTGAAGAAACCACACGTATAGCAGACTTGAGGACATGCTTCCGTCATGTGAAGAAACCACAGGCACAGCAGACTTGAGGACATGCTTCTGTCATGTGAAGAAACCACATGTACAGCAGACTTGAGGATTTTCTCACCTTCGCTTTATTATCCTGTTCTTGAACATAATTAAATTCAGGTTGGGATGAATTCTCTAGGTGAAACTTAATATGAAATCAAGGAAAATTCTTTTTTTCTTCTTTGTTTTTAATTTAAATTCTTTAATTACTACTCATATTTACATATCCATTCCCCCCTTTCCCTCAACCTCCCATCCTCCCATGTCCCCACCAACCCCCCACAACCCATCTCCAACTCCTCCCCAGGGATAGTGAGGCCCTCCACCAGGGACCTTCAATGTCTGTCATATCGTTTGGGGGAGGGCCAGGCCCTGCTTCGTGTATCTGGGCTGCAATAGTATCCCTCTATAGGGAATGGGCTCCCAGAGTCCACTTGTGCTCTAGGGTTGAAGACTGGCTCCACTGTTAGAGGTGGAAACAAGGAAAATTCTTATAAAGATGTTTGCTTTGTCATCTCAACAAAAACAGAACACAATTTGTGAGCTAAAGCACTGGTTTATGGCCATGTACAATGCTTTTACTATAAATTCTTGCTAAATTATATGTCACCACCCAGTATACCAAATCCAGAGGTGCTAAGATCCCTGGGAAGGAGAATGATATGGATGGACAATGGAAATCCCCGAGACTGACAAGAATGCTGAGTCCAAAGAAGGGAAACCTTTCACAGGGGTCATAATTAATTTTTGAGCAAATGAATCAAGTGACAAAAATGAATATAATTCTCAGATTTATGGCATTTAACTTGGAAATAGAAGTTCTCTTAACAAACATACAACCATTGGAATAATTCCAAGAAACATGTGATTTATAGCATTTTCTTTATCACCCTAAAGTATGGCATTGTTATACCACTGGCTCTGTGAATATTCTTTAAAGCACTTCAGTCTTTCATAAATTAACATTCCCTTATTATCCTGATCAAACTGCTACAATTTAGTTGTAATTTCTTCTATTAATACCCCTGTATCATTAGTAATTGGAATATTGTAGGTCTATTCATTTTTATTATTCATAGTATAGGTGGTTACATGTAACAATATAAAAATTCATATAAATTTATGATTTTTATCCCTGCTCCCATTCCATCTTCTTTTTCCTAAAAATATGTTCTTTTTCTCTTGTATTTAATGGAGACATTGCCATTTGAGTCCACTGCATTTCACATGTGAATGCATAAAATTAGAAGTTTTTTTCCAGGATTATTTCCTCCTATAAAAGGCATGCAAATTGAATGCTTTCTGCAGAAATTATACAGAAAGAAAACATGAAGATCTACTGTAGCTCAGCATAGGGAACTTATTGGGCTACATAAATGTCTCCTTTGGGGACTAGGGGTTGACAAAATGATCAAGAAGGTGAACAATTTCCTGACTCCCCTTTCTCAAGTCAAATGTTCATGGTCATTCTTATGGGTAGCCAGCCCCAAACTAAACAAACACATAAATGTCATGGTGAGAGAGAATGAAAAGGAGCAATAAGGCAAGCTCAGTTTACATTTAAATTGGGCTGGATCACATTGAGTTTTCTTGCTCTGTTCAGCATCCAATTCTTGTGCTAACTTTCATTACCAATTTAATAAACATCTATCAAATATTTATTGGATGGTTACTGTAGACTTGGCTCTGCTCTCAACAGTATTCTAGTTTGGTTAAGAATCTTGGCTTATGAGGAGCTCTAAGTAGAGTAAGGGCTATACATTTAAATGATTTCTGTAAATGCTGAATAGGAGATGTTGGATAATTATTCATTTGAGTTATGAGGATAGAAGAAATACAGTTAAAATATAAATTCTGCATTACCTTAAATGCTTATCAACTTAGACAGGCAGAAAAACCAACAATAATAGATTCAATAAAATGGTCCCATAGCTATTTAACATGCAGATTGTGAGCAGAGGCAAAGGACTAAATCCTAGCTTCAGAGCTCATTAAACAAAGGGCCTGTTGCCAGGTTTAGTAGTTAAGACTGCTAGTTATCAACCCATACCAGTACCAGTTCACTCTTTTGAGTGAACTGAACCTGAAGAAATGGTGACTGATGTCACCTCTCCATTACTATAGCAAATCCCACAGATGATTAATTTATGCATCCAGCTGGGGGAAATTGATCGGGAGGGGGGGGTGGGGGGGTGGAGGTTGGGGGTGGGGAGGAGTGGTGGGACTAAGGGAGGAAGAGGCAGAAGGGATTAATATGTGAAACAAGTTTGTTCCTAATTTGAACTAATAATAATAATAATAATAATAATAATAATAATAATAATAATAAAAAGAAATTGGCACAAGGAAAGTGTTACTTGCAATGGCCTTTCCCCTCTCCAGTTTGCTGCACACCTCAGTTCATTTCTGTACCCAAGGTTTACCTCACAAAGCACTATTCTGATTATTCAGAGGGGGACAACTATCTAATGATATAAAATAGTGATAAGTTTAACACACTTAAATCATGTATGTAGTGACTCTTCTCTCCTTGGCAACAGGGATTCAGGTTACTACTGTTGAACTGTCACTGATGGTGACTAACATTACTCCTTGTCTCCAATTGGGGCAGGAAAGCATTCTAGCTGAGTATATTTTCCATTTAAGGTTTTCAAGGACTTAGTGATTCTCTTGAGAGAATATCACTTCACTTACATCCTAACTGATCATATTTTATGATCAAGTTTCAGATTATAAGAATCTCAATACCCTTCTCAACAACTTTAGATTTCTTAGCTTAAAAATGTATTTTCTGAAGATCATTAGAATATATATTGTTTTAGATGTTTATCCATACCAGCAGAGTGAAAATTTTCTTTCATGAAATGATTTTCAGGAAATCATATCTTAAACCTATGTAAATGAAAGTATGTTTTCAAAAAGACCAACTGTAAAATAATGTAATATATATTTTGTCAAGTTATAGCTGTTGCTCAGATATTTGGTGTTTCTTTCCTCATGAGCCTAAGGAGAAAAACCCTTTCAATTCACACACCAGTAATAGCTGGTCTTCCTCTGGACAGCATGTGTGCTTGTGACTATGTGAATGTGTGTACCCATGTTTGTGTGTTTCCTTATAAATACCATGATTCCTCTTTCCCTTTTGTTTCTAGCACAAAGTATTAGCATATATTGGGGAAAGCATGGCTTTCTTGACCATATTTTCCTACATGTATTTAGGGTACATAATTTTTTCACCCTATTTTTCTCTCTTTTCCCCTTGCCCCACTCTCACTGGTCGCTTTCCTCTTCTCAAATAATCCTTCTTCAAACTTCATGCCTTAAAAAAAATCTAGATTCTCCCTATGACAGAAGACATGGAGTATTTATCTTTATGGATCTAGCTAATTTCACTTTACCCAATAATTTCTATTAATTGTCCCTGACAATAATATACTTGGATTATTTTCATGTGAATAATACTCCATTGTCCCTATGCTGCATTTTGTTTTCTGTACTCACTGTTGGCACCTAGGTAAACCCTATATCCTCACTACAATAAATGGTGTTTGTAAGAAACCTGGATATGTACGTTGTCTTCGTGGTGTGATAAACTTTTATATAATATATCCAGACATGATATCACTGAATCATATGCCAGTTGCATTGGAGTAGTGTTGGGGGCACCGACATTCTGATTTCCATAGAAGAACCATATTTACATTTTCATTAAAGAAGTACAGAAGATGTTTTCTCCCAATGGCCTCAATAGCACTTTCAAGAGTAATTTTGAAGGTGAAATCAAATTAATTTGAAATATAAAGCATGACAGAGTATCTGTGCTGTTGTCTGTCTTAACTTTACTTTCTGCAGTGGAACTGTGTTTAGTGAAATCCACCCAAACTTATATGTCATGTTTTGCCCAATAGTTTCTCACATTCTTGGTGTGTAATCCCCTTAGATAATCAGAAAGTGTGTGTGTAGGCATGGTGTCTGCCTTCCCGTGTCCTTGCTAGTGCCTTTTGTTTTGTTTTTGTTTTCCCTATGACAGAAATGTTGATCTGTGTAACACAGAATCTCAGCATAGTTTTGATTATTGCTTCCCTGATGACTAAGTTGTTTTCCATAATGGCCCTAAATCACATTCCTATTTAAAAGATCCCTTTTCACATATTCTTTTGAATTGTTTCTAGTTTGTTTCTCTATTTATGAATTGTATATTGTTATTTTGGTTTTTGTTGCTTAGATTGCACACCATCTGGATATGAGTTCCCTGTCAGTGTATAGCTATCAACAATTCACTCCCATTCTGCAGACTGAATCACTGCTCCGCTTGGTTCCTTTGCTGTGCAAAATCTTTGTAATTTCATACAATCTCACTTGTTCATTCCTGCTACTATTTGCTTAGCTACTGGAGTCCTGTTCACAATGTCATTGCCTACGTCTAGACCTTCAAGTATTTTCCCTGTTTCCCTCCAGTGGTTGGAAAGTTTCAGGTCTTACACGAAAGTCTTTGACTTGTTTGGAATTCATTTTCACACGATGGAAGAGATGGGGATTTGGTTTCATTCCTCCATGTGTGGATTTCCAGTCTTACTTGCACATCTGTTAACGAGGCTGTCCTTTTTCCAGAGTATGCTCTTAGCCTCTTTGTTGAGAATCAGATGGCAGTAGCTGCATGGATCTGCTATATTCCCTTAATCCGTGTAATTTTTTTTGTTGTTTTTTGAGACAGGGTTTCTCTGTGTGGCTTTGGAGCCTATCATGGCACTCGCTCTGGAGACCATGCTGACCTCGAACTCACAGAGATCCGCCTGCCTCTGCCTCCCAAGTGCTGGGATTAAAGGCATGAGCCACCAACACCTGGACAATCCATGTATTTTTGTGTTGCAGCCAGTGTCTACCTCAGTAGTATATTTGATATGAGGTATTAGGGTGCTTGAAACATTGCTCTTTTTCTTTGGGAATGCTCTAGCTATTCAGCATCTGTTATATTTCTGTAAGGACTTTAGGGTTTGTTTTCTATTTCTATTATCTATGCCATTGGGAACTTAGTAGGAATTGATCTGAAACTGCTTTTGGCAGTACAGTTATTTTCACAGTTTTACTTCTAGAAAATCCATCTTCTAGAGCTTTCTCTTTCTTTCCTTAGTGTTCTTCATGTGGGTCTCTCACCCGCTCGGTTGGGTTTGTCTGTCCTTCTCTTTTGACAATATGAGAATAGGATTGTTTTCATGATTTTTTTCCATTTAAAAAAATCATTTCTATTTTAAGTGTTTCTATGTTTTGCCTGCATATATGTCTAGTTATCATATACATATCTGGTCCACATGAAATTCAGAAAAAGCCATCGGATGTGTTGTTACTGTAATTACTTGGGTGCAAGAAATCCATCCCATGTCCTGTAGAAGAGGAACAAGGGCTCTTCACTGTTTAACCATCTCTCCAGTTCCAAATATTTAGTTATTTGATGTGTATGTATGTGCACTGTGTGTATATATGTATATCACATGTGATCAGGGGCCCTACGACGTCTTAAGAGTGTATCAGATCTCATGGAACTGGTATTGTGAGCCACAGTGCAGGTCCTGGGACTCAAACCTAGGCCTTCTGCAGAAGCAGAAAGTACTTTTAACTTAGGAACTCTCTCTCTCTCCATCCCAAAAGGTGGATTTTTTTTTTTTTGGTTTCTTGACACAGAGTCTTTCTGTATAGCTGGAACTGACTGGCAACATGCTATGCTGATGAAGCTAGCCCCCAAATCACAGTGGTCTGCCTACATTTACCTCCCAAGTGCTGGGATTAAAGGTACAACCACACACAATCTAAATTTTAACTATATATGACCCTTATTGGTATAGAGAAAAGTTATTGGAGTTTGTTATTTTGATCACTAAAGCTCCTTATCACGTCTAAAAGTTTTGTTACTGACCTCTTAGGATATTTTAAGAACAGAATCTAATCATATGGAAATAAATCTCACCAATGATTAGGAATATAAATATCACTATATATTTTCTCATATTTTCTATAAGACTTCTTAGGGTCAATATCTGATTTACCACCACAAAATATATATGATAATGTGACAATTTGTGCATATTTTGCTGCTAAATCTTCTAAGTCTTTCTGCATGTTTTCTTTCTTTATTAACCTTACTTTAAATACATATCTTCCTGTTCCTTCCTCAGCCTGAAGGAGTTAAGTACACAATTATAGGTAAATATTTTATAAGATCTTCTTTCCAAAAATGTTGTGTTTCGTTTGCATTTAATGTCTGTTTTAACACTTGGTTAGAATTTAATTTCTATCTTTGTTTGTTTGACTGCTTGCCACGGTCCTTGGAAGCATTTTTCCCAATGATCGAAAAATATTGATTTTTTAAAAGTTTTTTCTTTCACACTTGTTACTGATGCAGTATTGTGTAATCTTGGCTGGGGTACAACACTGGAATACAACACACATTTAGCATTTGCTCAGAGAACACCTAAGCTGCTTGATTTTCATTTTTGTAGATAATTTTATTTATCTAGATACCTTTAGATTAATTAATCTTTAATGGTATTCTGGGAACATTTATGGCTATGGATATGTTTTCACCATTTTGACCCAGGATATGGTATAGTGTTCTAATTCATGAATGCTATTGTAGTTCTCTAACTGTGAATAACTTTTCATATTAAATCTTTTATTATTATTATTTCTAAATTTGTTCTCACTTGTTCTTAGAAAAGTGAATTTTCTCTAATTCTTGAGCACTATCCAGCTAAAAATTCTAATCTCTTTATGAATTCCTATGACTCTCTTCTGCTTTATATTTTCCATGGTAGTATCAGAGTATTCTAGTATTTTTAAACCTCATCTTTTCTTCAGAACAGTCACTCCCATGATACTCTTCCAGTTGCATAGCTTAAAATGCTATTTCTATGCTAATGAATTCCAAATTTTCTCTCTAGTCCAGACCTCTCTCACAAACTTCAGACTCACATATCCAACTGCCTGCCCAACAATCCCACTTGGATTTCTAGCTGACAACTCAAATTTAACATATCTGAAATTGAAACGTCTCCCTGAAATGTGTTCCATCCACAACGTTCTCCATCTCAGTGATTGCCAGCTCCCCATTTCTATTGCTCAGATCAAAACTTTTGAGTTGCCTTTGATTCTTCTCCCTGACACGGTTTATCTTTGGTGGATACTGTTGGCTCTGACTTCAAAATACACAGAGAATCTAACCACATTTGGAAAAACTCCAATTCCACCAACTGCCACTCAAGTTCAAGTCAGAACCATTTCTCACCTAGATTGTAACAATGGCCTCTTAACCTGGATCTTTGTTCTCACAAGAAGATGCTCATGGGTGTCACAGACATGGTCTGCTTCCTTTGTCAGTATCAGTGTCATTGCAAAATTGGTGTTTAAGGGCTTAAAGGACTACTCTCTTATTCTAACCACCAAAGCCATTTAGAAGAGGACACTTCACTTGGGATTTAATTCCAACTTTTACTACTTTTTATTGTGCATAGTATAAGGTTGTTTGTTTGTTTTGTTTTGTTTCAACTTCACAGTTGAAAGATGTCCTTCCTTTCCTAGCCCACAATCAATGACGTTATCTTCTTCTCTGAAAAGAACATAAAGTGGTAGATTGATAGACTGTTCAAACTTTGTTGTAGTTCTTTTTCTCCTCCACAATAGTTGCCTCTGTGGTATCTTTCTAGTGCTATAACACAAAATATGGTACTGACTTATTAATGACTTAAACAAAGTGAGTGAGCATGGTCAGATGTATTTACTGAGTCACTTCAGACTTCGAATAAGGGATGCTTTCGAATCTAAAGTCATAGAATTGGGAAGCAAATGCTTCCATGAATAGAAGTTAAATTTCCATGGAGACTACTTTTCATCATCGTGGATATCTTGTTTTCCCATTCTACACTGTATATGATTCCTAGTCCATGGGGAGATGAATACTCTAAGCATAACCACATTTAAACAGGCTCATTATAGGGAAGGAGACTGCTAACTAGTGCTTTGCTCTGAGTTCATATCTGATAGTGAAATCAAAGCATAATCTGTATTCGATAGGGACATCTGAGAACTCTAATATCTTCCAATAAACACTGAGACAAGACCACTGAGTTCCTATTTGCTCACTATCTCACTGCCCTCTGTTTAGAATGAATTTCGTAGCAGAACCAAGCCACTTCAGTCATATTGAGTAAAAAATGTTGCAAGGCCTGGACAGACCAATGATGTGGAGACACTTGGAGAAATAGCAGAAACACTGATGCCTAGAACTGCAAGCTTTCTTTTTGGGGGGTTTCAAGACAGGGTTTCTCTGTGGCTTTGGAGGGTTTCCTAGAACTGGCTCTTGTAGACCAGGCTGGTCTCAAACTCACAGAGATCTGCCAGCTCTTATGTTTTATACCCATCTAGTGCTGGGATTAAAGGTATGTGATATCTCAGGTGCTGAGATCATCTTTGTGTGAGTTGTTTCTCTTTAGGGCTGGATCAATCTTGTGTAGATCTGGGTGGCCTAAGACTCACAGAGATCTGGCTACCTCTAATCTGAGTCCTAGGATCAAATGTTTGTACCTTCTAGCTTCTGGCTGCTGGTGTGTATCATCACTGCTTGATCTCTATAGCTTGAGGATGACTTTGCTTTCTGAATCCTCAGGCAAGCTTTAATAAATCATAAATAATATGTCACCATACACAGCTCCCACTGTTTAAGATGCTCTTGAAGCTACTTGTTTCTGTATCCAATCTTATGTCTCATCCTGTGTGTCTTCTTCAGCAGAAATTGATACTTATAAATAGGATAATAAACAAACATTGTAGTCTTCCTGAAAGACATTCAGCCACTCTTTAGTTTTGAAGGATGAATAGATACAAAGCAGGGTCACGTGCATATAGGCTTCTGATGGATATGAACTGAGTTTGGGAGTAATGAGATACCATTCAACATATCATCTCATAGAAAGAAAGCAATTGAATGATTTGAGAAATGCTGATTTCAGTCGAAAGATTTCCTAAATACCTTGTCTGAATAGAAAGTATTGTAATGATTTTTTTTTAGAAAAACTCTCTGCCTGTTTCTAACTCTATGACTTTTTCACGTCTGGAACCTGAGAGCATTTTCCAAACTAATGACAATGAGCTTTCTTCTAGTTGTGGACACTGCTTGAAGCCAGTTGGGCTTAAAATTTTGTGCCAGACATGAGTAATATAGGCAATGAAGCAATTTGAATTGAGGCAGATGGTGGTTCCTCCCTATGGCCCATTTTAAATAGATCATTGGCAACTTATTAACATGGTACTGGTATTTGCCACTCTAGCATTCACATTGAAATGTGAAAAATGCTTGGCGTGGTGATAGTATCAGTTATACATTATCCAGACACATTGAGGATAGGAAGACATTGAAATCTCAGCTTTCTCCAGCCACAAGGAGAGGCAGCAGTCTAAGGTTTGGTGGAGCCAGGATTGACTTCCAGACTGAGGTAGAGTAAGATCTAGTGACCAGCCTCTTTGCTTTTCTGGTCTTCATCTTGAAGCTTGTACCCCAGTATCAGTCCCTGGGTCTTTTATACAATTTTGCAACAGCTGTGGGTACACAAAGTAAGAAGCGAGAGGAAGACCAAGGGGCATCAAATAACCATAAGCTCAATGACAAATCGTTATTGATGAGGAAATTGCTTAAGCACAGGGTCACAAATAGGCCCTCTGATAGTGGCACCCAGTCTGTCTAACTTGACTCCAGGCCTAAGTAAGAAATGTAAAAGCAGAGCCTTGTCCAGCTGTGCCAAGGCCCAGCTGTAGACAAAAGTGCACCTGCCTTGTCTCTGTAGAGCAGCTGCATGTCAGCTCTAGTCACACCTCATCCTTGCTTATCCTTCACTTTGGACCTCTCAAGCACACACTCAGTAGGAAAGGCTGATAAAGAAAAGAAAGGGGGAAAGCCACCCACATACTCATGTAGTCCTTCCTGCCCACAGCCTACCCTAGAATACCCAGCAACAGTGCTGGAGATCCCCCCTTCATGCAGAACATTTCAAATTGACTCAATAGGTCCCGTGTCACAACTTTTGTATGTCACTTTGACCTCTGAGATTTTCTTCACCTTTCTGGGAAAGCCTTCCTAAGGCGGCTGCCAGTGCATTAAGGAAATCCCCAAATGCACGAATCATCCTTACCCTCTCAGTCTGGGCTCCGGGATCTTTCTCAGCACTCTTTGCAAAGATCTATCAGAACTTCTTTACTTCCTCATTTACATGAATCACATTTTGTTTTCCATCCTTCTGTGATTTGCTTGACATTACGGATTAAATCTTCTAAGAGCACCTAATATAATTAGAGTCATCAACAGCTGCAGAGGAACCAACACTGCAGCTAGAAACAGAATTCGAGTCTAGGATATACCTTTAAGAGAGCCAGGACCTGACAGTGTCTGATGTTCTCCAGCAGACTGAATGAGAGCAAGCCTCATCTACTGAGGCTCTGTCTGGGAAGGTGAAGATATTGAACTGCATTCACTACAGAAGAAACATCCAGCTTTGCTCCTGTAGTGCAGGTCCAACAGAAAATAACCAAGGGCCTAGGGGTCTAAGCAACTGCTATGCTCATTCTGAAATTATATCACAGTTAACAGAATTTTCAATGAAGTAATGACATCAGCATTCCCTCAAAATAAATGTGGCTTGAGATCCAGTAATGACAACATATTACCATGTTCATTCTAATATAGGAGAAACCATACCCAGTAAATGAAGAATATCAATAAGTTCCATAGCCTTTCAACCTGTCTTTACTTTCTTCTGGGGGGGGGCGTTGAGACAGGGTTTCTCTGTGTAGCTTTGGAGCCTACCCTGGCACTCACTCTGGAGACCAAGCAGGCCTCAAACTCACAGAGATCCACCTGCCTCTGCCTCCCAAGAGCTGGGATTAAAGGTGTATGCCACCAATGCCCAGCTTTTACTTTCTTATTATGTCTTCAACAATGATTGGATTTTTACTTAAGTAAATGTCTCTACCAAAGGCTGGGAAAATACTTGAAATTATACATTTGAACAAATACAAATCTACTTAAATACTGCTGGTGTTTCACTGTATCAGTGCATCGATTCCTTCCTTGTTACTTGGGAATTTTGCACTCGCCTTCCACATGGAAGCTTCAGTCTTTTTCTTTCTTCTTCCTTTGCCTTACCTGTCATTCTAGCTTCTCTTTCCAGATTCTGCACCATCTGTCTGAATTTCTTTGTTTTTCTGATTGGCTTTCCTCTTCTCTTTTTTTTTCTTTTTCTAGGTCTTTGTTCCATTGCTCAGTACTTAGAGCAGAGAATCAGTAATATTATGAGGTATGTATCTGTAGGAAAACACAAACACAAAGTAAGAGTTTAACAGTGAGTGACTCAGGATTCTCCAGCCCTGATGTCATGGAAACACACCAACACACAGGAAGTGGAAAGGGAAGAAGGGGAAGGGGGAGGAAGGAAAATAAGAAGACTGAAACAGGGGAGGAATACAGGAGGACAAGAATGGAGATGCCTTGATAGAGGGAGACAGTACAGGTATGGAGAGAGGTCTGACACAGAGGAAATGTTAGGGGATCCACATGGATGTCCCCAACTAAGAATCCAAGCAGTGTTTGAAGCAGAAACAGACACCCACAGCTAAGCACTGAACCATACTCCTGGAATCCAGTTGTGGAGAGGGAGGAGGGATGAACAAAGGAGAAATCTGCAAACAGTTGACCTGACCTAGTGAAAGTATGGAGACCCTAGTCATAAAGCTGGGGAAACAGCATTGGACCAAACCAAGTGCTCTGAATGTGGGTGCCAGCTAGGAGGCCAAGACAGTCTATAGGACCTCTAACAGAGGAGCCAGTCTTTAACCCTAGAGCACAAATGGACATTGGGAGCCATTCCCTGTAGAGGGATACTATTGCAGCCAACATGCAGCAAGAAGGGCCTAGACCTTCTCCCAAATGATATGACAGACTTGAAGATCCCTGGTGGAGGGCCTCAATATCCCTGTGGATGAGTTGGGGATGGGTTGGGGAGGTGGTGGGGAACTTGAAAGGATGGGAAGGCGAGGGAATGGGAGATGATGGATATGTAAATATGAGTAGGAATTAAAGAGTTTAAATTTAAAAAATTAAAAAATACCTTGGGTTCCCTTTGTTCTCCCAAGGTATCTTTAAACTTACAACCCTCTTGTCTCCATTTCGGGAGTATAGGAATTATTATAGATATGTGTCTATATCTATATAGATATCTGGTCTCAGGTCATTTCCAGAGAAGGAAGGAAATAAGAAAAGGAACAAGTTTACCAAAGACTGTAAAATAATTGTATTTAACACCTGCATTCAAACATATTTAACAAGTTATAAAAACAGTTTTAATGTACCTTCCTATGTGAAGACATTGCAAATTCACTCAAGGGAAAATCTTGTTGAGACAGTGTCTCACTACAGTTCAGTGGCTGGCCTGGTATGCACCACATAGCCCAGACTGGCCTTCACCTCTAACCAATCCTTCCATCTTCACCTTGAAAGTATTCGGATTTTAAGCATACACCAACCAACACACCCAGCTTAGAATTTTGAAATGCTCATGTGAGTCTTAAAACTTTTTGGTTATTAAACATTACTCTAAAAATAGAGGTCATCAAGGCTTTTGCACAAATTCTGTCGAATATAAACATTTTTCCTTAACAATAACACTAAAGTTTTCATATTTGCCATAAATGTTTGATTTCCTTCAAGTTTCACAATAAGGGGAGAATAGATAAAACACCTAAAGGTTGAAGATTAACTTTTTTTTATGCTTGTAAAAATAAAGAAAAGTGACACCGAATAACTAGACATCTCTAAAATGGCATTCATTGATTGCTTATTTTGCTATGGTGTTATTCTTCCTTCTGTAAACTTTAGGCAAAGTTGCTGGGAAATTGTGTCCTCTTGTGGTCACTGGCAAAAACAACATGTTTTCTTCAGGAAGAACCAAATCCAATAATGTGAATGGGATTTAAGCGTTCAGGAAAAGCCATGTGTTGGTGGGGGAAGTCCAAGGAGAAGATAGGTAAAAGTTGTGGGTAACCAAAAAGGAAAACTAAGTTGAAAAAAAAAAGCATAAATTGTCTGATTGCTGCTTAAATAGCTGTGCTTCAGATGGCTTAAGACACGTAAATAGTATACAGCAGGACTGGCATCGTGGTAAGACGTCCCCAGGAGTTTTGCATTTCATAGGGGGTTTTCTTCACTTATCAGAGCAACTTGAAAATAACTAAGGAGTTAGGGAGTATGGATTTAATCAGGTCAACCAGCAGTGACATTCCATACCAACTTTCCAAGCTGCACTTACTATAAGCCTCAGAAGAATAAAATCAAATCAAAGGGAAAATGTAGGACTCTATGTCTTGCCAGGTTATACAAGTCTTAATCCCATCCTCATATCAAATGAAATCTCAGATATTCTAATGATTAACACCGATTTCCATTTTTATTTGCTCATTTGAGGAGTCCTTCGGTTTCTTATGCTTTTTATATTTTTCCTCTGTACTTCCGGATTGAAATTTCCAAATTGTATAACTTTAGTTCCATGTTATAGAGAAATTTAGAAAGATAAAAGTAGAATCAATTAGATTCGTGAATTAGAATGTCACCAGTTGGACAAAGATGCTCAAAAATCACCAAGGCTGTCTGCAAACCAAGAGTGATTCAAGTCACTGGTGCTGATGTAGAGTTTTATTACATTGTAATAAAATTATCTCTTTGAAATACCAAACTGGGAAATTCCTGTACAATATCCAAAACAAGATGAAATCTAAGATGCTCAACCTCATCTAAGATCCCTAAGTATTTGTAACTGACTTAAAAAAAAATGCCAGTGCACAATGAAAGTGTAAGGATAATTACAGAGATGCAGTGTGTGCCCAGTATGAGTTTTCTGTCCTTTTCTAGTTTTTTTTCTCTTCCTTTTAATAAGCACTTCTCAGGAATAACTGTTAACATGCCAAGTTTGCAGGCTGAGAGCAAAGCTCTTGTGAAATCTCCAAGTGCAAAAGGCATTTGTTGTTTTCAATGAACGTTTTGGGGGATCTTGCCTGTTTCTGAGGTAGACAAAGTGAGTTAGATCCTAATTAACCCATCATTTCCAAGGCCCCAGCTGATGTCACATTGACATCACCTTAAAGGGGATATGTAAAACTGTTTTTACATAAAAGACCAAAACCACGGTTTGAAAATATGTCAAGCTAAAACACTGTGTAAATCACAATCACTGTCACATCGATGAGATATTCAGCATTGTTTCAGACTTGTGTGCAAATAGAGGACTCAGCTTTATTCAGCAACTACAGGACAGTCAGTAAGTAAAACGTGAAAGAAACTGTACCCAACAGATACAAAAGGTTGTCACCCTTTGCACACACAGATTATCTGAGTTGATTCTCCTTGAAAGATACCACCTTTGGCTCAGTTAGTAAATCCCAGCCCAATTTAACAAGTACTTCCATGCTGGGCACCTCCGAATGAGTTCAAGAGAAATTTCTACTCACAACTAGAATGATTCCTTGTGACCCTGCTCACAAGATCCCAAGTCAGAGATGGCTCTGACTAGGTCATTCATTTCAAACGTCCTTCTAAACACTCTGGCTCAAGAGCTTTGCCTAAGCCCCCAGGGGTGGGGGTGGGAGGTCCAACACAGAGCAGCCCAGGGCTGACTTGCGGATTGGAAGGGTTGAGAAAGGTGCACTTGCTAATGATCCTGGCTAGGCAGAGAGGTGAACTGTTTCTCCACACCTGACTCTTTCCTTTCTCTCAACATTTCCGTTCCGAAATAAGCCTCCCACTTCGTCTCCCTCCTCCCTATCTTCCTTAGCCTTGCCTCCAAAGGAATAAAAGGTTCCTATCATTCGTTCTTTTTTATTATATTTAATTCTCAGCTAAAGGAAAAATAATTTTTTGAGGTTGAAAGGGGGAACTCAAGTCAGCTAAAAATGGATATGTCTAGAGATTTCCACAGTCACCTTCTAAAAGATAATTGCGGGATACTCTGCAATTCGAATATTTAGAAAACAGGACGCTTGGTAAAGTTTCTCCCATGTTTGGTTTCCAAGAGATAAATTCTTGACGGTGGAAGATGCAAATACAAGAGTGCAGGAGTGGCTTTATTTTGAGAAGAATTGGCTACGAGCTATTAAAATTAAGTGGAGGTCAAGTAGAATCTGGTTTTCAGCCAGGCTGTCATTTTAAAATACGGCAGCAGCGGGCGGGGCAGTCCAGTTGGCACGATGTGGTCATTGTCTCCGGACATCTGTAAAAGCGGGGAAAGGCAAACCCAGGAGCTCTCTACAATGACGAAAGCATTGCCATGTTTACTGGTCTCCGATGGGGGATGATCTCCCCACAAAGGCTGAGCCCCAGGACCAGCCCCAGGCATTCCACACTGCACTGTTTCCGCGACCCAGCTGAGAGTGAAGCTCAGCTTCAGCAGGACGCAGCCACGTGGCCTGCCCTGAAGCGAAGGGGCTTCAGCCTCCAGCTTCTCAGGAAGTTGGTGGCCGCGACCTTTGGTCCTAAGCCAAAAGGGGCACTTGCTGAGCTAGCATTTCCCCCAGGGGATTGACCCGGGGAGTGGGGACTGGGAGCCTGGGCTAGGACCTCAGATAGTCAGCAGCAGCAGCTCGAGGCTCTCATCTCTGTGCTTGTAAACTCTGCCTCTGAACTCTAGCTACTTACCGCCTTAGGACCCAGAATGGCATTTTTGAGTAAGAGGTCACATTGAACCGACCTCCTAAGCCCTAGTCCTTAAAGCCCTACAGGCTTCTCTCCAATAGAGCTCCCCTTCTTGCTCATCAACCTCTCAGCTTCCAGTTTGCGAGAATCCTCTTCGGAGCTCTTAGGTTTTATCGGCATTAGGTAGAAATACTTGCATCACCAAACCTGGCTGAATGATAAGAATGCATCTGAGGCACTGAGAGCATAACCATTCATGCAACCTGCTAGGAAGACAACCTGAGATGGGGCACTCGGACCAGGCGGCCCTGGAAATCATACTGAGTTACCTCGCCCATCTGCACCCCCCCACACACACACCTTAAAATTATCTACACCGACTACCCCAGGTTACAACTCAGGGCCTAATTAGGGAATAAAGGCGATGCAAGGGTCACGGGGTCTTCCACCTTGGGCTCCAATGTAGGGGGTTGGGGCCAACAAGAAGGCTGCTACGCCCTTCCCTTGCCTTATTCCCTTCCTAAGAATGAGGCTTGCCTCTGTGGAAGAATGAACTTCAGCCTCCTTCCAGCACCTTCGGAGGCGCAGTCTTTTGAGAGCAGGGAAACTTTAGATTGGGTCGCCGCCTTAGCAGGAAAGGGGAGCCCAGCTGTTTCTCCGGGAGGGGTGAGAAGGCAGGCCAGGGCACAGATCCACAGCCCCCGCGGTGTGGCCACGTCTTCAGAACCTCCCTCGACCTCAGGGCCTGGCAGCCGCGGTGAATCCCTTGGGAGTAGGGCTTTCCTCTACCTGACCATTGGATGGGCTCGGTGGTTGACACTTTTCTTGTCACTCAGCCTGGGCCCCAGACATCCCCAAAGGGTCCCGAGGACTCCCGGGAGGGATGAGACATCACTCACAGCCTCGAAGCCGCCTGCCGCTGCTGCTGTCACAGCCACTTCCCCGCTTAGGGCAGGGGTGGGGTGGGGTGGGGTGGGGTGGGGGCAGCACTCGGTTCTCAGTGCTGCGCTCGGGTGCGGGGGTGGGGGCGCTAGGCCCGCGCTAGGGCGCGGAAGGAAATTGCCCCGCGTCCGCCTCAGAGCGGAGGGGGGAGAGCGTGGGGGGAAAGCATGAGGGGGGGGGCGGGCACAGGGGCCGGCCGCCCGGGCCAGGTCGGTTTTGAATGGTTAGGAGGACGAATTGTTAGACCCCGAGGAAGGGGAGGCGGGCCGGGGGAGGGGGGCTGGAAAGCGGAAACATTCCTATAAAACTTGGAAAAGTCCCTCCTCCCCACGTCAGGCCAATGACACCGCTGCCCCCAAACTTTCCGCCCGCACGGAGGTATAAGAGCCGCCAAGCCCGCAGCCCGCGCCCAACTCCCAGACACCTCGCGGGCTCGCCAGCGCCGGCACCGGCTGCGCCAGGCCGAGCAGGGCGCGCGTGCGGCCGTCGGGCGCCTTCTTTTTGGACCTCGGGGCCCTCCACACCGTCCCCTCCCCCGTCCGCCTCCCTCCCCGCCTCCAGCGCCCTCCCCGCGGAGGTCCCCCCCATCCCTCCTCCCTGCGTCCTCCGGGCCGCACCGCCCGGGCCGGCGCCGAGCGCGGGGAAGCTGGCGGGCTAAGGCGCCCCTCTCCTCTGCTCTTCCCCGCTCCCGGCTCCGCGAGGCCGCACGGCGCCGCCCGCGCGATGATGCAGGACGTGTCCAGCTCGCCAGTCTCGCCGGCCGACGACAGCCTGAGCAACAGCGAGGAGGAGCCGGACCGGCAGCAGCCGGCGAGCGGCAAACGCGGGGCTCGCAAGCGGCGCAGCAGTCGACGCAGCGCGCGGCGGCGCGGGGCCCGGCGGGGGCTCCTGGCGGTGGCGTCGGAGGCGGCGACGAGCCGGGCAGCCCGGCCCAGGGCAAGCGCGGCAAGAAGTCTGCGGCGGCGGCGGAGGAGGAGGAGGAGGCGGCGGTGCGGGCGGCGGCGGCAGCAGCAGCGGGGGCGGGAGCCCGCAGTCGTACGAGGAGCTGCAGACGCAGCGGGTCATGGCCAACGTGCGGGAGCGCCAGCGCACGCAGTCGCTGAACGAGGCGTTCGCCGCGCTGCGCAAGATCATCCCCACGCTGCCCTCGGACAAGCTGAGCAAGATTCAGACCCTCAAACTGGCGGCCAGGTACATCGACTTCCTGTACCAGGTCCTGCAGAGCGACGAGCTGGACTCCAAGATGGCAAGCTGCAGCTATGTAGCCCACGAGCGACTCAGCTATGCCTTCTCGGTCTGGAGGATGGAGGGGGCCTGGTCCATGTCTGCGTCCCACTAGCAGGCGGAGCTCCCCACCCCCTCGGCAGGCCGGAGACCTAGGTAAGGACCGACTCCAGGGTCGCTCGGGCCAGGCCTGAGCTCCCTGGCCACCTCGCCCGCCGCCGCGCTGGGTTGTCCCCACTCTCCTCGCTGCCCTCCACCTAGCCAGGCATCGATCGCCACCTGGTCCCGCGCGTGTCTCTGGCAGGGTTCGGTCCCCACCCCGGGAACAGGTCCGCGTCGGGAGACCGAGCGTGCCCTTGAGAGGGGTGAGCGTGTGCGGGAGTGTGCGTGACACAAGACCGAGAAAGTCAAGAGTAAGGGCCTTGTGCCCAGAGCTAGCCCTCCCCCTTTCTTTCGTCTTTAAAATTCCCTTCTTCTTAAAACAAATGTTTCCAAATTCCACCCCCTCCTTTCCGCCCACCCACTTCCTCTTGCCCTTGGGCTGAAATCCTTCCAGGTTGTTCAGCGAAAATTCTCGCTGGTAGTGATAACAGGGCTTAGTGGTCTGAGGAAACAGCCACAGACGTACACAATAACCAACTTTCCCCTTCTGGGTTTTTGCAGATGTCATTGTTTCCAGAGAAGGAGAAAATGGACAGTCTAGAGAACTCTGGAGCTGGATAACTAAAAATAAATCTATATGACAAAGATTTTCTTGGAAATTAGAAGAGCAGAGCCCAAATTCAAAAGAATCGGGGCGTGGGGCACACTTTTAAAAGAGAAAGCCAGACAGGCCGGTGGACCGAGATTCCCAGAGAGGCAGCGGCACTACCCTCATACCTCTGCATTCTGATAGAAGTCCGAACCATTGTTTGTGCCCCCCCCCCGACGAAGAATGTTTTATTTTTTTTCATACATGTATGCATTCTCAAGAGGTCGTGCCAATCAGCCACTGAGGGGAAAGGCATCATTGTGGACTTTCTCCATTTTAAAATGGTAACAATCAGAGGAATTTTAACAACACCTGTAGAAATAAAAACAGTGGGATCAAACTGGCCTACAAAACCATAGTCAGTGAATTCCTTTAAAAAAAAAAAAACACACAGAACTTCCTCTGAAGGAAAAGAAAACATAAAATACAAAAGACAACATTCTATTTATTTATTGATGACCCATGGTAAAATGCAAATAGATCCGGTGTCTAAATGCATTCATATTTTTATGACTGTTTTGTAAATATCTTTTGTATATTATTTTTCTGCAATAAATAAATATGATTGAAAAATTTTAAGAACTTTAAAGTTTGGTCTATACTTTAAAACTCAGAATTAGGTTTCTGGTGGTAAATACTTGTTTGTTTAACTCTAGGGATATCAGGGAGGGAGTGGGGGCACTAATATAAACAAAGAAGGGAAACCTCAAATAAACCAGCTACTGACAGAGACAGCCATGCTATTTAAAGGACAGCTCTATTATTATTACAGCTTGGTGTTCAGCGGGGCTTGCTGCCTCTCCACCTCTTAGGCTGGATTGAGCAGATTTACTGTTGCTTACCTCTTACTTAGAGTGGGAACTAAATTATTCAAATGAGCAATATGAAACAGTTACTATGCATTTTTGCCCTTCCCTTTATTTCCATGAAGATTCCTAAAAAGTTGTATTTCACTGAAAGGCTAGTGTGTTAATGCAAACAATACATACATTATATGCATTGTACTTGAAATGTGTAGAAAAAACCTAATTGAGAGGAAGATTGCTGTGTGATTTGTTTACCTCTTTAGTGAATGAATGATGCCCAGTGCTTTGCTGATTAAAAAGGAAAAGGGTTTGCTATATTAATGTTATCCCCAAGGGAAAGGGAAACATGCTCTTGATACACACCTAATACACAGCTGTGCAATAAAAATAAATACCTAAATTGTAGGTGCCCTTGGTAAGTGCTGGAACAATTACAATTGTTAAATGCCACAGAGTTTCAGTCTTCAGTCAGTACTATGTGCGCACGCACACACACACACACACACACACACACACACACACACACACACACACTCCTGAAGCTCTGTAAAACCTGGGCAGATGGCACTTGATTTTTATTTCATTCGGGATATTTCTGGGACAAAAGCATTTTTTATGACTAAAATAGTGATTTTCAAAGTTTAGTCTTTAAATTTTCATCAGTTTAATAGTCATATTTAAATAATGGTGTTTTCAAGCTGGAAATTATTGTGGTTCCTCATTCACACAATAATTCAAATAAGCTAATATCTCCAAATAAATTGCATTTACTTCCCTCTTCACAAAACAGTACCAAAAGCGGACATGACAACATTATGAATTAAGTATTGTGAATATTTTAGACACATTTTATAATAAGGAGCCTGTAGTGTTGATTTAGATTAAAATATTAGTGAAAGCATGGGGAGTAACTGGTTTTTATTTTTTTCTCTTCTGTTTTTTAAATTTTGGTTATCATTTACCTTATAGTGAAAAGAAAAGGTGATTCTGTGTGGTGTATCTATGTGGTGATTATGGACTGCAAGTGTATAAGATAGAATGTAAAGACAGTGCCCCAAAAGCAGGAGGGAGAAGACCAAGATGGCGACTCTCTTGCATAGGTCATCCCATCATGTCCATTTTCCAGATGTTTTGGGGGGAACTTCCATGTTCACTAGCCTGGTCTGACGGTTGATGTTTCAGATGTTTGAAGTACACCAGGATGGAAGTCACATCATGGCAGAGAAGGTAAATGCTATCCTAACTCTGGGTATATAGGGGAGACGCTTCCGAAAAGAGTGGCTTTGCATTTGCTTCTTTCTCTCCACTTTTGTTTTGTTTTTGTTTTTTGTTTTGTTTTGTTTTTTTATGAAAGGAAACTGGGGGAAGGCAGTCACCATATTGACACCCAGTAATAGGAAAATGAAATAATATTTTCCCCTAGATTTTCATAGAAAAACTTTTTAAAGAGCTCATAGTTTTATTTAAGTGAGGCGACTTTGTGCTGGGAATTGTTACCTAGAATGTAATGTCCAGCTTGCAGGTTATGTCTACAATCACACGTCCACCAATGCAATATAAAATGCTCCACTCTTCATGGTAGAAAGGACCTGTTTGTTCACTATTCTCATCTTATTCTAGCATTTTATTTTAGTTACCTTTGTTGAAAGTACAATTTGAATAGATTACCCTTTATTGAGGAGGCGCTAAATCTTATCATGCAATGTCTCTGGACTCCTGTCTTTGTCCCCCAACCACAATGCTTTGGCTAGGAAGAATTGTGTTAAATGGTCTTCCATCTGAAGAATTGGATTTGTTTTTACTGTGAAGATAGTTGATTTGTCTTGTTTTTAACTTCCTCTAATTGATAAGCCTTTGATAATAGCAGTAAGTGTGCTCATGCACACATTTCTGGGTTCCGTGCATCTATGTGCTCCTTCAGCAGCGCACAGATAATCCAGGCACCATTGCAGAGCCCTTACCCAATGTGCGACACATTAATAAAATAACCTCAAATAGAAACTCACACAACCTGTGTCCTTTCTTCCCACAGTCAAGATTGGAGCAAACTTCCTGCCCCTGGGGTCTTTGAGCTTATATTCATAAGGGAGCTTTTTAAGGGACACTTGGCCTCTCACAAAAAAGTAGAGCATTTTGCACATTCCACGGTTTGGCAAAGTCAGAACTAGTTATTTTCTCTAGACCAGTATCAAGTTCTTCTCAGGCATATGATTTCACTTGAAGTCCTGCCCAGGAATCCTTCAAAGTGAGCGTTTGTCCCGCTCTCATGATGTCAGGCGGTTTTCCCTGCATCTGTAATTTGAAGAAAAACAAACAAACCTGCTGGGGGAACAAACGCCACGGAAACCCAAACAGAACTCCGTAGGGAGCAGGGTCTCACCTTCGTAGGGTGCACCAGAGGAGCACCGACCGAGGTTTCCCTGCGTGGGTGGCAGTCCGGACCCGTACTGTGGAGAGAGTGTCAACCTCGCTGCTCTCTGTGGATGGCACAGACCCACTGATCTGGGCCTCTGGCCGCTGCTAGGGGTCTGCTGAGCCAAGTGTCAGCGGTAGCACCGCGAAGCAGCTACAGACACAGGCAACGGCCCAACCTCAAATTTCCAAAGACAGGCCCGCATTAGTGACAAACTGGGGGTCGGGAAGGGAATCCCCAGGGGCCACTTTTCCAGAAATCTCTGCTAATGTGTCATAAGGAGTGCCCCACCCCCAGCTCCAGTGAAAGTGGAAGGAAAGCGCTCCTGCACAATGGAAGAACTTCTTCCTTATTCTTAGTAGTGACAACTGCACTATTTCTCCGACTCATCTTTGGAAACTGAACATGGAAAATACAAACAGAAGGATTCATTTTCTGTGTTTAGTGGGCAGCAAGACAGACCTTGTAAAAACCGGGTAACGTATGCATTTCTACATTCTCTTTTGTTTCAAGGCCCACTTAATGTTCTTTGCAATCAAAGCACGCATCCTTTGAAGAAGGTGTGTAATTGGAGTTTGAGGCACGTTTGGAATTCCCAGATGTCTATAGCGTAAGAAGGACTCTGTGGCAGGTCGCTGGAAGGTGGGGCGAATTACAATCACTGAGACAAGAGGAGAGTAGTTGCTTTATTTTCTCTGCCTTGAAAAAGTCCAGTGAGCTAAGCATCGGGAAAGGTCGGGATGTGATCATCGTATGTCCGCATCTTCTTGTGTCAAAGCCATACAACATGGCAAAAAGCACATGGTCACAAAACCTCAAACAAACCAGTCAATTATAGTAGGGATTTTGGGGGCGCCCTGCAAAGACATCATTTGGGGTTTGCTGCATCGAGGGCCTTCAGTGGCTTCTTTATTGTTTACGTGGACTATTTTCTGTTCCTTCTTTTCCCTCAAACCCAAACTGGCGACTATGTCGTCGTTTTGCTACATGTGATTTAGACTGAAGGCAAGGAACAAAACTTCAGATTAGAAAAGGCAAAAACAGTGCTTAAAGCATTCCTCCCAGAAGGCAGCCTTCCTGGGGGAGGGGAGATTGGGAGCGGAACCAGAAAAATAACATTTCTGTAAAATATGCGGCCTAAAGGTCTACCAGATAGAGGGAAGCGCTCCAGGAAAGCACACTACCATCAGCCACCCTCTTTCTGGTTGTCCGGAGGAATGTGAAGAGGACTAGGATCGGGCTGAGGAAGCTGAGTGTGAATAGTGCTTACAAGGCAGGTTTTGTTTTGTTGTTTTGTTTTTGGTCTGTATCCCGAATCGAAATAAGACATTTTCCCCTGGGTTCAAGGCGTTGCCCTCATCTACCTGCGGAGTGGAGCCCCAGGCAAGAAACTTCTGGATGTGCTGAAGAAATGGGCTTTGGCAAAGGCTGGCACTGGGAGGAGGGTGCACTTGGGGGGAGATTTTCACTGGGGCTGGAGCAGGAGGTGGGGCTGGGGCTAGAACAAAGAGTGGCTAGAAAGTGGCTATTCTAAGGCAGAGGGCAAGGGGACTTGCTGGGGAAGTGAGTGTGACAAGTGAAAAGTTGAGCAGGTACCTGAGGAAGTTTATCTTGCCCAGATGTTAAGGCTTTTATGAAATGTCACGTGAAAGGAACAGATGTCCAAGTTGCAAGAGGAGCCACGCCCTTAAACACAAGGAAGACTTGCAGAGAAACCCAGGCATAAATCAACAGCCTCCTTTTTCTCTCTTAAGTACTCACAGAGACCCAAGGCCCATCCTAACTGCATCATTCTGAGTCCCCGTTTCATCCCTGCCCAGCAAGGCCTTTGTCTCTCCTCAACTGTCCCGTTTTCCTTCCTAACATCCCGCCTCCCATGTTTCTCTCCCTGCTCCTTTGCATTTGATCCTGAGGAAAGGATCAGGTCTCGGTTTGAAAAGCTGAAACTAATCAATTGCCTATTTGAAGGGGTAGAGAGCGATAAGAAGAGAGCAGGAATGCCAGGCTTGACAGACCCTAAACCTCCAAGATGCTTGCACTGGCTGAAAGATGAGCAGGGGGTGGGGGGGTGGGGTACCTCCCTCCTGGGGCTGAGAACCACTGCTCTGAGGAGCCTTGAGTCCATGGGGAAGAGCTTTCACCAAGATAAGAGCCTGCTTTGATTGAAAGGGGATTTTTTCCCCCACAAAATTTGTGCACATAAGACACTTTTTTTTCCCCATGTGAGAGGGAAGCTTGGCCTATAAACAAAACTAAAATGAAATAAGTTACCCAGTTTGGGAAATGAACATGATTCCCTTTTCTGTGTTTAAAAGGAAGGTTCATGGAGGTCCTTGTTAATGCTAGCATGCAGGCAGGCCAGGATCTCCACATACAATAAGAGTTTAAAAGTTTGCTGCCTATACAGTAAGAGTGTGTAGTAAAGTGACTGTAATATGGCTCTTGTTGTAAATGCAACACTGTTCCTAAATCTCTGTTGTATCCATACTTCATCTGGCTTACATATTATATAGCCTTCCACCAGGCTCTGTGCTTTAAAAGAAACGCAAGGAGTTAGAGTATTTTCTTCTACAATATTCAATTTTACTTCCAGGGTTTATCTTATTCTTAGAGTTTCCTGGGAGTCAGAAAGGGAGAGAAGGAGAGGGGGAGGGAGGGAGGGAGAGAGAGAGAGAGAGAGAGAGAGAGAGAGAGAGAGAGAGAGAGAGAGAGAGAGAACACCTTCAAAGTGATGCCTTTAACATTAAAAAGTAACCAAAAATTTAAATACCCAGAACCAGATAAACTGGCAGGTCCTTCCCTCTGTAGCATTTAGTCTCTATACAGTTCCAGCCTTATCTAAGCTGATTTATTGCTTTTAGGTGCATATCATAATATCTAGCTATAGGCCCCAAACATAACTGGATGCTAACCCTGTAGCCGGATCCTGCCCTTTCAGATTTGCCTGGCCTTCAAGGAGTCCTTAGATTGGACCCTCTACCTCAGGTGTAAAGATTCCTTTCGGGGAGGGCTTCTAGGTCTCCATTTTCTAAAATACCGTACATCTCTGTCTGCATTTCCTCTCTCCCTTCACCCTTTCTTTCTTTCTTTCTTTCTTTCTTTCTTTCTTTCTTCTTTCTTTTTTTTTCCCTCTTCACCTTAACACAAAAGGTCGGGGGCTACTGTTGAGAGCAGAGACCATTTCTCCACTGCAGATTTAGCAGTGAGATGAGATCCTTAGGAGTTCTGTGGGAGCACCCCTGCGGTGCTCCACTCTTCTTTGGAGTTCTGTGGGTGCAGCCGGAGGCTGTGCTCCGTTCCACTCTTGGGAGAAGTCCTGCCTTCCCGAGCAGTATTCTTTTAAATGTTCTTGTAAATTCTATCTGCACTTTGAAGGACATTTCTGTTAGCCTTCCTGCTTCATTCCACCCTTGACTTCTCTTGCCACTCCCCATCAACACACACCTTTTAAAACTTCTGAGTTTTGTAGCACAGAAAAGAGACCCGGGACGAGAAGAATCCTTCCTCTTCCTTCTTTCTTTGCAGACTGAGTGAAATTTAAAACACATCTCACAGATCAGTTTTCCTCCTCTGATGTTAGGCACAGTCCACGACCCGGATTTTCAAATAGCCAGGCAGGAGTCTGCAATATTTAATCCAGCCAGCTATTAAATGTCCTCAGGCTAAATCAGGAACACAAGAAAGAATCCTTACCAGGATAATGATACCAAAACCAGTTGGGGGAGGGGGAGGGTGGGGAGGGGCAAATTAGGGGCAGACAACCCCAGGAATATCTTTGACTTGAAAAATCCCGTTTTTAGAACTCCTGTCAGAATAATAACAAATCTAAGAAACATGAAAGAAAAACTCTTTGTTCCAGGATATGGTTTTAATGAACTACTACAACACACACACACACACACACACACACACACACACACACACACACACACACACACACACAGAGAGAGAGAGAGAGAGAGAGAGAGAGAGAGAGAGAGAGAGAGAGAGAGAGAGAGCTTCAGAGACGCCACTTTTCCTTTACCTATTAGGGACTAGGAGGGTCCGTAATGTGATCCTGTCTCTCTTCCTGCCGCCCCCTTCTTTCCCCAATTAAGAAATAAAAAAAAAAAAAGGTCCTTCTAAGGAGCCCTGGCCAGCGGGCACACTGAGGCTGCTTTCCACCTCCCAAAGCTTACTGTGGTGCTTGCCATCTCTGCAAAGCCAGGCCTAGTAGGGCTGAGCCTCCAGGGTTTCAGACACCTTCACCTGGAAGCCAACTTTCCTGGGATCTAGCAGGGGCAATTCTAAAGAATACAACAAATGTACCACCAGGCAGATGGTGTTCCCCAAATCCGCCTGCCATGGCTCCCCACTGACCTGGCCCAACGGTTTTTGTTGATTTAAACCTTCGGGAGGAATTGCTACTAAGACAGCAAACGGAGTTGGGGGTAGGGAAGGAAATCCAGGGTGGACCTCACTAAAGAAAAATGCAACACCATTGGGGGTGGCGGGGGAAGATAACCTACTAGGCAGCAAGGACTAGGCATTTTGGCACTTGCATCTGTCATTTGTAGCAGTGGACAGATAAAACCATCGCTGATCAAAGAGGTCCGTTCGTAAATCAGTCATAAGAAATGGATTGTGAGGAGTAAATGACACGTGTCGAATAAACTCGACCCCGGAATAAGCTCCCCGCCACGCGGTTCCTGCGGCCTTCCCGTGGTTTCCCGGTGCCTTGCCTCCCAGCTGGGAAGAGGGGCGCTCTCCCTCCTGGATCTCCCCACCCCCAACCCCGCCGCCCCCTGCCTCCGCCTCACAAATTCTCCTGGAAGAGCCAGGTTCAGGCTTTGAGATTTCCATATGATCTTGACTCTGGACTGACCACGCAAACATCCGGGCAAAGCCGATGGATGGAGTCTTTCTTTAACTCTGAAGAAACCAAAGTTGGTCTCTCAAAATCGAAGATATCTCGTTTCCTGATCCTGTCCTTAGATTCTTCTTCTTTCTACCCTTTCCATGGTTACCCCACCTCTACCCCAACCCCACTGATCTTTGTTCCCAGAGAACGCAAATCTGAAAAGTATTCTGGGCAAAGGATGCGCGGAGGGGAGAGTTCAGTGGGAGCTGAAACGGGCCGGGCTTGTGCCGCCTTCCGGAATATTTGGGTTTGGAGCTTCAGTGTTTAGCTCGCAGCTCCGCCGCCCTGGTGCACTAGGAGTACTCGCCGTCTTCGACACTAAAGACAAGTCGATTCTCTTTCCTTGCCACTTCCCAAGCCCGGGACTGTCTGTCCAGCACCTGCTTCCTCTAGTTGACACAAAGCAGAAGGCGAAGGTCCAGTTCCTGCGCTGAGCGCCCGAGGAGGACCCCGGGAACGCGTGAGGGGAGGGCTGAGCAGCCACTGTCACAGTGCTCAGGATAGTTGGCCGTGCCAGCTAACGGACTTCGTGAGTCTGTTCGCAGGGTTTACAGCAACATATGCCCCCAGCCCCTTGCTTTTTTCCTAGCTTCGGTGTTCTGTAGATAAGCGAGATTTTGCATATAATAGGTGTTTATGGTTCTGGAAACTGCTCTTTGATCTGGGATTTGAGGGGTGGAGTGTCTGAAGGGTCTCTAGACGCTTGTCTGATTTGAATGCTTTTCAGGATGATTTATGGCAAAAGGCTCATTTCTGACACTTCCAGATGCCAGAAAGAGCTAGGAAACCCGCTTCCAATGCCACTCTCAGAGGTACCTAGACACTTAAGACTCCTTCTTGCCTGTCACCCCAAACTGAATGTGCTCTCTGGTCACCTAGAGAGGGCGATAGCCTTTTCTGCCTTCTAGGAGTGGGGCGTGATCTGAGATGGCTAAACTGTGGCCTGAAAAACGAAGCACCCGCCTGTTAGGCTTCTGCAGTAAGTCTGTTTTGTGCAATTAGCCACTAGCTCCCCGCCCAGTTGGTGGCTTGGCGTTAATGCGATTTGACCCCCCCCCATGCGAATGAAGTAGGGCAAAAATAAGCCCTCCGCTGGGACCCCTGGAAGTTTCAGCCTCCAGCCTCGGCCCAGGGCCGAGGCAGAGTGGTTCGAGGTCCTGGTTCCCGCGGGGCGGGGGAACCGGCAGCGTTCAGAAGCTGCTCAGCTTGGGGTGAGGGGGGAGGCGATGTCTTTCGGAAAGCTCCCTGCAGGCTCAGGACAGCGAAGCAGGGCCAGGAAAAATAACCCTAGCGACTCATTTACTGCAAACTGCACCGTGAGGATGGAAAGCAGGAATGCGCACCGCGGCAGGGGGGGCAGGTCAGACAGAGCAGACTGTTCCGTGATTTTAGGGGACCCCTAGGGCCAGCCGAGCTGAGTATGTGCTGAAGGCATTTGTCAACTCGAAGCCAAAGGTGGGCCTTAGTAGCCTCCAGTGGACGCCTTTCTCTACGGAGATGTTTCCCACTGATTTATTCTATTCGAGGTGAGGAGAGGGTCTTATTCCTTCATTCCAGGAATATCTGCTGATGGAGAGGTTTTCCAGGAGAGGTGCTATGTGCCTGAGTCTTTCAAATGCGAGTCTGCACTCTTTGGGAGACTCTGTCCTGGGGGGAGAGTCTGCACCCTTTGGGGAGAACCTCACTATTTGGGGCAAACTGCACGATTTGTGGGAATCTGTACTATTTGAAGCAGTCTGCATTGTTTGGGGAACAATACCTATTTGGTCACTTTGGGTGTGGTCTTCATTTCTCCCTTCAATATTAGTGATTTGAAGGTTTGTGGGTTGTAATCTAAAGTGAAAAAAAATGGTATTCTGAGTGACAGAATACATTCATTATCTGAACACACAGTGTGTAAATTTTCCTCATTCTCCCTAACATTACAAAATGAAGAACTAGATCCTGGCTTATACAGAATCTGTGCTGATTGGAGAAGCTTAATTATAGGCCAAAGTCTCATGTTGACTATATCATTCTATCCCTCCAAGGGCAACGGGAGAATTGTAGAAAACCATTGCCTCTATTCTTAGATTTTTATTTGTACTTCAAAATTTCTAGCTCACATCTTGTCAGATATATATGTGTGTGAATATACATATATATATGTATATTCAAGAGCACAGACGCAAAAAAAAACAACTTTCATACTTCAAACCTATCAAATGTTTAACAGCTGAAGGATATTCGTCTTTCAGAGGCTTGCCAAAATTTCAATAAAAATTTAATTATTTCTGAAACATATGGGAGTACTTACAAGACCCAAAAATGTGATACCAAGTATTGATATTAAGAGGAAGCCGTGCGATATACTTTCATATTGTCTGGTCAAGACCTTATATCCCTGAAAGGTTCTACAAGCCACAGACATATTTATTCTTCCTGACAAGGTCTCCTAAAACACATGAAAGGCAGGTTGGGGACTAACAGGGTCATCTCTGTTCTCTGTAAAAAGAAACCACAGTGCCATTCTTATGTATTTGCTATCTGTTTTCTATAGAAACCTCTCTACAGTGTCCATAACAGCAAAGAACATTTCAGTGTACAAGAAGGTACACTGTTCATTGCTGTAGTCATTTTTGTGACCAGCTAACACAAATTGCCATCCAATATGGTGCATCTAAATATTCTCCCTAATCTATAATTTTGTCAGGCTGCAAGATGAAAGGACATTAACAGGTGGTCTTTATCTGGTTGTAATGAACAAGACTGATGTGTGACTTTATAATATAAGTAGTCCTTTGATAAGCTACTCCCATGAAAGGCTGCAGTTTCTTCTCCATGTATTGCTTCCGGAGACCTTTGAGACTCAAAGCAGAATATCAGAACCTCAGCTCCTAGAGTGCAGGGTTTCTTCCAGTTGGCCACTGCTCTGGGACCATCCTGAGTTGCTTTGACTTCCTTGTTGCTGTTTCCAGCTGTCCCTGGAGTTCTCCAAAATTGCTTGAGTCCTGGTTATTTTCACCCAGAGCAGGCAGGTCCTGGAAGCAATATTGCTGTGGTGGTGGAGTTTGCACACCTTTTTCGCTTGTTATAAATAGACTCTCCACCATCAGAATAAAGTTCCTGTTTCCCCAGTGTTTAGATCCATTTAATTCAACCATTTAATTTACAGGGAGGACTCGAAACACACATGTTAGAGGCAGTTTTCTCTAGAATGCTGCTCTTTCCTCTGCTTGGATGTGCAGTCTTCAGATTTTAAGAGAGACAATAAATTCTAGATATCACCTATGTACTAGGAAAACCAGAGAAGCTATTCCCCAAGGCTCATGCTTTCTCTTTTACTATTAAGTTTTAGGTAAAAAGAGCAGATAACAGGACCGTAACTGTCTTCTAACAAATGAAACTGGAAAATATTCCTCAAATCTACTCAACAACTGGTAAATGGTAAACAGAATATAGAAATGACATCTTTTCATTCATACAGAATAAAAACAAGTGTCTTTACTGAGCTTAAAATTTGTCTTGTGAAGATCTCCCATAGAAGGCCTCACCCTCCCTGGGGAGCAGAAAGGGGATGGGATAGGGGGTTGGTCTGGGGGCAGGAGAGGAGGGGATGGAGAGGGAACTGGGATTGACATGTAAAACAAGCTTTCTAATTTAAATAAAAAAGGAAAAAGAAAAGAAAAAATTTGTCTTGAACACCATGAACACATGACAATATAATAAAGCTTATTTTGACTTTTGACAATTTTTGACACCCAAGCTTTACTTGTATAAAGGTGCCATGAGACCATTACTTTTGCATTAATAGATATGGTTGCCACTAAGAATGTTCTGACATATCAAGAGTGATGGAAAAAGGATGACTTAACTAATATGTGCACAGAGTATTGGACAGAACGTCTGGGCATTCAGTTTGTCCTATGGAGCGTTTAAAGACTGGGCCAGAACCCAAGAAGAATGATCTGAAGTGGGTTTTCCCACCCCATGCAAATGAGCCCAGAGACCTTTTCTGTCTGTGTCCTGAAGTACAATTCTTAACTCAACAAAAGCTCCTCTGGTAGCTTTTGAGTAAATAGCACCGAAAATTAGCACCCTGGGTGAGAAGGGGATGCAGTGGCTTAAATATGCGGTCATAGATGACTCTCCTTTACTCCTGCACAATGACCTCACTTCCTTCATGGTCCAGATAGAATTTTCAATTTTTTAGATCAACAGAAGCATTTTCAAAATGTTTGCTCATTCCTAAGCAGGGTTCTCCAAGCATCAGGCTGCACCGGTGGCCATTGAGATACTAGAGGCCTGGGGGCTGTGCAGAAGTGACTGTGGGACAGCAAAAGGAGAAGCCTCTCGCTGCAAACCCCATGCCACCTAAGCATGTGAACAGAAGCTTCCTGTCATGGCCACTTTGCATGCTTTTTTGTGATATTTAGGAATCATGCAGAAAACTGGGGGACCTGTTATCCCTAGAACCACAGAGGGGAAATAAAGACAGTCTCACCTCAGCATGCTGAACATATGTACTCAGTCTGTGAATGGAAGCCCAAAGCTCTTCTGCATTGCCTAAGTTGTTTCTGGTCTTCAGTCTGTGCCAGCATCCCATAGATTGACACCCACCAATAAGCCATAGGCCCTTCTGATAGATGCACGCCCAGCTCTCTGAGACAATCTCAGTGCCAGTACCTGGTGCTTTTGGACATTTGAACAAGAATTATCTTTATTCTAGTAGAAGATCTCAAGGCAGAGAGGTCATAATCCACATCTAAAGGAACGGAAAATCACATCTTGAAATTCCCATACCTCTGTGTCCAACATGCTACATTCTTGTGTCAGTCCAAAATTTATGTTTATAATGAATACCTAAGTAAGCACAAGTGACCTTTCAAAAGATATTTATTAAAACACCATGACTCCAACATGCATTTTCCCTTAAACATTTTATGTTTAAAATAGCTATGAAACCTATAGATGTCATTTGCCTACAAGTTATCTTAGTTCAAATAAGTGAAGGGATAGGCATGAAGAACTCGTGGCTTAACCTGAAGTACAGCATTAATTTCCAGCCCTTGGAAAAAACTGTCCTCAGTCCAGTAAGCATCTCTTGCAATCATAGTTGGAGTCTTCGTACCCTAAAAGCAGTTACAGTTAAGTATTTTTTAAAAATGTTTAGTTTATTATAATGTCTGTCAAAATGATTCCATTTGATTGGTTTTTGTTTTGTTTTATTTTTAGCTCTAAATAAACTCCACACATGTGCTTTGACACCAACCCTGAGCAACCTGCCTAGCGGAGCCCTCCCTCCTCTGGACCAACCATTTAGAGATTCGTGTTTTCTATTCCTGTGCTGTAAACATCTAGCATGGCTTTGTCACCTCCCAGAGTAGCTTAATTACCCGTAACTAAACAGTCCATGTCAAGCAATAGCTGTGAACAAACCAAACTTCAGTTATTTATTGAATATATGCACATGTTGTTGCAAAGCCGAGAGTAGTGGTTTAGAGAATGCAATAGGATTGATTGTGAATTGAAAAGAAGCTTTCTGAGGAGTTTCAGTTTGGTTTGACTGGTATGAATGGGGAATGCTGCTTCTCCACCCCGACTTCTACTCTCCCTCTTGACTCTGAGATGCGGTGAACGTGCATAATTTAAGGCAGGTGGTCCACATAGTGGGCTGACCACAGAGGATGAGAGAGTGTGCATTTGATACCCTGACGGCTGCTCTTTAATAGACTTTAAATAGACTCTGACTATTATTTGGCTTTTGGCTATAACATTTATTTTCACTTTCTTTCAAAGGCTTTTCTCTTTCATTTCGTCATTTTCCACACACCGAAATGTAACCCTGTTCCAGTAAGACCAAACAGAAGATTTATCTGTATTGTCATCAAACTAAATGCAAACGAAATATCAAAGGGGAGCAGAAGGCACCTCTATTTTTGGATCTTGAATGCTGACAGAAAATGCATGCATTTTTCTTTGCCTAGGTAATAACAACACTTTATTTTTGTATAAAGCCTTTCATCTGAGACTCTTGAAGGCCTTCGAGGTGTCGTTTGGGTCTGGCATTCTTCAGCTGGCTGCCCCAGACTTTTCAGTAAGACCACCTTGCTATTGAATGCAGTTTCTCAGCAGAGCTGCACAGGACCCTGAATATCCAGAGGTCCAAGGGCATTGAGTGTTTCTTGAATTGATCAAACAAATGACCAGTTATGACATTTTCAAAACAATGCTTAGAGGAAGATGGGAGGCAGAGGTGAATATTGAATTTGCAGGTGGAACAGTTGTGATCCAGCAGGGTTAAGTGACTCACCTGAGGGCACATGTTTCTGCTGCAAACAGGAATCCATGAAGAAGACCCTTAGCCTCAGCCCGGCTGCATTATCTTGACACCTACCTACCTGTGTCTTCTTTCTGGCCCATCACTCAGAGAAGAGGTGGAGTGGGCATATGAGTTAAAGGTTTCAGTGCAAGGGAGAAAAAGGCAAAATTTTAGGAAATGTGAAAGATTAATATACATATTTAAATGAGCACACATTAAAATTAAAAGGATATAGTGTGAATCTAAAAGAGGTAGTGTGGTTCCATTCCTGCCCAGTAAGGGAGTATTTCTTTGAGGATGTTAGGGTTTTGTTGTTCTCTTTTGATTGCTTTGGTTTTTGGAGACAGTCTTGCTCTACAGCCCTGGCAGGTGTGGATCTCATGTAAATCTGGCTGAACTCAAATTTGGGGGTGAGTCTCTGATTCTGCCTTCTGAATGCTGGGATTATAGGTATGCTCCAACAGCACCCAAGTGAAAATATTTAGTGCCATAAAGCCGGAAGCAAAGGCATGGTGTTCTATTGTATGCCATACATATACAGCTGAATTTAAATTTAATTTATATGTTTATGTTAATAATTTTAATTTATGCACAATAATTATCTTACTCTTTGCTGCATTTTGTTTTGCCTCATATATTCAAACTTACTCATTTGATTCAGGATCATGGTTGTCAGGATGAAGAATTCTGAAGTCTGGACTGTTTCTTCTTGGGATCATTATCATTATGCGATTAACTGGTAACTAGTGTTTCATAATTCTGGATTATTTCACTTAACATTTATGGCATAATATGCTCTTGGGACAACACATCATGATCTACATTTAATTTTAAAATTCATGGTGAAGTTTGGGTCAAGGATCTCTCCTTTTAAATGTAAGATGGTTCCAGTACTTTATTCCAGTGAGGATAACTAATAGAAGGAATATGTAAACTTTTCATTAAGAGGGCTTCATTCAGAAGACTAGATTTCATCTGAGAATAATTATATATTTGAAAGAAAGTACATTAAACAAAATATTTGTTTTTCTTTCACTTTCCTTCATTTTGTATTTGTTTAGTTTTATATTTTAATTCATCTTTCATAGTAAATAATTGTTACATGCAGCCAGAAACAAAACTCTTGAACAATATTAATATCATACATACCGACACTGCATTCCATCATTCTTACAGATGTTTTTCAAAAGGAGTCACCCTAGATGTGCGTCTTCTAGTTTTCTAAGATCAGCACTTCTTGGGGCTAAGAGATGTGATTTAGGTTAGAGAAAGCCCTCCACGTAGCACATTAATTTCACCATGTCTGAAATAGAAATCTCAGCATGATATGCCATGTTCTTTATCTGTGCATACCATCTGAGTCCCAAGCTCGATTTTGATCAGCTCCAGAAGAAGTGTGCATAAACAGGCAAGAGTAATGATGAAAACAACTTAAGATCTTGATCATCTCACTCTGTCTGAACTTGAAAGTCTACAGTCTGCCCTGCTTTTGCTGCCACTAGTCCTTCTCATGCTCAAAGCTTTCCTTGCTTTGTGCTTCCTCTGCTTATGAGAAAAGAATAAACAGTTCAGTTAGCGACATGAACCAAGGAAAGATGCTCAAGAATGTCTTTTTATTGGGTCATCTAAGCCTGGGGTTTGCTTTCGTATTTCTTCTAGGCAGCAGTCAGACCATTCCTGCTGCCTGTTGGATTGGAAGGAACTTAGAAGTTCCTGTTGTGAACTTATAAGATATTCTTACGTTATTCATTTTCCCATAAACAAAAATTCCCTTTTTGCTGTGTAGCTGAGTTGGTTTAGGGTATTGAAAAGAGAAGTCTCTGAGCTCTAACCCATGTTACTGTGTTATTTAGCCATGTGACTGAATTTATCAGGTATCAGGTTATCAGTAATTGAGGAATAGAATGTGTCATTCCATGATCTAATATCTTTGGGGATCTTTCAATAAAATGTACTGTAAAATATTATTTTGGAGATATTTTTCTCTATGACTTAACAAACTTTAAATTTATAAGCTCAATTAAAATGTTCATTTTTCTCAAATGATAGCTTAGAAGTTGTAAATTGAAGGATTATTAAAAACTCCCAAACTCTGAACCTATGGTCACTGTAGTTAAAATTAGGGGTTGAAAACTTGAGATAAGAGTAAATATAAAAATAAGTATAAATCAGCACTGTCTCCTTGATATTAAAAGTCACTTCACTGACAGTTTCACTCTTCTGTTTTTCTTGAAGAGAAAGTTATTAATAACTTGAACCAGTAAAGTAAGAATGTTTCTTGCCTCCTTGTCAGGACCCTGAGCCAGGGGGTTTTAATCTCCTTCAATGAGCTTCACTTTATAAGCTCTGAGAGCATATAGGCATGTTAATTTACATAACAATTAGCATCCTCATCCTTGATAATCAAATGGTAGGTACCAGAATGCATCTTGACTATGTTAGTCCAGATCCTCATCATAATTACTTATTTTCACACCTGCTATCAAAGTAAGGGTCTAAAGTTAAACTTTTCTTAGGACTCATGTTCTGCAGTGTTTCTACTTCTTGTTTTGTTTTGTGGTCACTAACCACGAAGAAATTTGTCCTTTTTATGAACACTGGAAATAATTTACTGGTTTTAGAAATATTAAACCGCAAGGAAATAAAAAAGGTTTGAGAAACATTGCGGGTCTGCCGAAGACCTCAGAAAGCCAGGAAATTGAAAATTAACACAGAGGCTCTGATCTAACTGTGTCTCAGGGAGTTAACAGCCCCTGAAGAACAGCAGCTTGTGCCTAGCCCCACAGGTATGGAAACTTAAAAGTCAGCGTTGTGTTGCAGAATGATGTGGTAGAGGCACCTGTGCTTACAGTTCATCTGAGCCACTTGCATTCACGTTTTATTTCCTTATATAAAATGACATATTAGCATCTCGTCTTGCCCAGCTTCATCACATAGATAACATCTGCAAGTTTGAAGTTGATTAACACAACAAAGTCTCATTTTCTTTGTGGCATAGATGTAGTTAATGGTCAGATTTGACAAAAATAAGATTCTCAAATGAAGTTTTAGTGATAGTCATTTGCAAAATTTATGCTCCTGGCATATGGAAGAAACAATGCTTTTCCTTCATTTACGTAACTAGTCATACTCAAAAAGCCAGAAGAGCGCTCAAAAACTAAAACCCACATGTGTTCCTAACACAGAGACAAACTTTTATTGCCAGGAGAGGGTGCATGTTTTAAATGCTGCTTTTCAAACATTATCTTATAGAAACCACAATTCAGAAAGTCGTCAAAAAAGAAATATCTGCTAATAAAATCATTTAGTCAGAATTACTATTATCTTGTATTGAATTTACTTAAAAATATGTCTTCTTTTAAAAGCTGCTGCCAAAGTAAAGAGGGAGCTATTTCACCTTGTTATGTAATGAAAATGTGGTTTGTGAAGATTTGGGATATGTCAGTGTTTGCTTATAGCACCCTGTCAGTTCTCAGATGGTGCTATTCCATTCTAGAAATCTGAAATGTCTAGTTTGACATCTTTAATCAAATTGAATCTAAGTTTACATATGCAAAACCCCACACATGTAAAATCATGTATGTTTTAAGACCTTTACATAGTTGTTTCTGGTCTAATTGTTAATATATAGTATAGAAAATATATATTGAATTTTAATAAGAATATTTATATTAAAGTCACTTTAAAAATATTCAGTATATATGCTATTATTATAATTGATCTAAAATCATATCAGAATATCTTCATGGTTTGAATTTAATTCTTTATATTTCCTTAATTTATAAAACTAAAAGTATTGAAAGTTTTGAATCATACACATATCTTTGAGCATACTGAACTGTGTCACCACAGCAAGGTAAAATGCAACATTCAAATAATTGCTTTCAACTGGAGTTTTATGAAGCGAATTTTAGTTGATGGATACTATATCACGTTATTTAGAGGCCATTGTTTCTTTTGTGTGAAGAAACAGAAAGGTGTAATTTTCTTATGTACCAGTTACACATGTAACAAGAAGACTAAAGATAAATTTAGGGAGTCACAAATAGACTGCTTTTAATTTAGGTAAAAGAAAAATGCAGGGGTGGGATTGATATGTAAAATGATTGTTTGCAAATAAAAATAAATAAACGCACAAAAATAACTTTTGTTTTGGATCACTTTCCTTCACATATACATGAAGTATATTTGTTTCTGTTTCAAAAGCAAACTGATCATAAAAATGAAGCATGTTAGACTGTTGTACTTAAGAAATATTCATTTTAAACATAAAGTTATACTTATTGAAAACTGAAAATTTCCTTGTATACACTAATTATTTCAGAAATCACTAATAAGATAAGAAACATTTAATAATCTATTTGCTAGCAGTCGAGATTGTTATAGCTAGGAAAGGATTAGGTTTTGTATCATAGAAATATTTTTCATCTGAATCTTTATGTCTTAGCAACTTAAATCTAGTTTTCTATGCTTTAATATAGAAATGTTTAAAATGTTGGTGCATAAATATTATACAATGAAGTATTTCCAGATTCTGGAGCTAATTTATAATTTCCCACATCACATTTTCCAAATCCCAGATTGATAGGATTGAAGTTATATGTGTGATATAGTTATTAAGCCTATAATGCCCTCCCCTTTGCCCCACAACATGGAAATCACATTACCAAGGACAGAAGAGTAGAGGACACAAAGACGTCATTAACACACTTCTAGTACTTTAACTATAGATACTTAAAAAGGCCTCCTTTCCAATGAGGTCTCTGCTTTTCAATTCTGAGCTGAAAGAACATTTGACACATTTACATAGCAAACTTAGTCAATGTTTGGAAATGCTTTGTAGTGGCCAAAAGCTGTGCATTTCCTTCTGTTGACCTGATTCTTTTCTTCAAATAAAGTAAATTAATAGAAGATGCATCATGCAGGATCACTGCAGATGTGCACACACTGCAGAGCTAATTGCTCTTATTTTGCACAGTCCAATCCTGCACATGCTTTAATTTACATTTGCCTGAGTTAGCTTTTCAGTGAATTAGAGGCACTCTGCCACACACTGGATAGTAATGTGCTTGCATCACCCGATTATCTCAGATACATTATTGCCTCAATCCATGATCCAAATTTCCTTACCACCCACACCCATCCCTTCCCTCTCTTTGGAAGGGTTATTTGTGTTAAGAAGGGACCACCAAGCCATTAACTCTAGGACATAACTAGCATTATGTGTGGAGGACGAAGCTCGTGATCATATCACATTAGCTCTTCCTCCTGTACTATCCTTATTTCTCCCAGTGCTTTCAAGAGGCAATAACTTCAAATACCTCGCATGGAAATGATAAACTGCCTGTTGTGCCTTTTCTTTGAAGGCGTTCTCCTGCAGAGTATCATATTTAAATAAATTGCCATTGAGTTTAGCAAGCAGTACAATCATGCCCATTGAGGTAGAGTCTTTTGATCATATTTGGTAATGCAATCAAGGATCACATGAGGATTCTCTAACAGGCCAGCCTTGCTGTGTGCTAAATAGGCGACAGGAGAGAGGGCATTAATTGCCCTGAATCCTATTGACATAACAAAGCACACCTGTGTCCCATATAGTCTAGCCCCTAAGGCAATGGTTACATATATCACCAAAGAAATTCTTTTCAGTTGATTGATCAGTAATTTCATAACAACTATTCAATTTTTAAAATGCAGGTACTCTTGTTGAAAACAAAGAGAAACATCCGTAGACACACATCATTGTACTTTTTGAAGGGAATGCTCTAAATGTACATGAGCCATAAGCTCTGGCTCTGCCTCTTTGCTGATTGATAGCAGTTACCATCTTCACCACTGGTCTCCCATACTCATCACTACTTACTGAAACAATTTTCTTGAGGACCATTGGAGACAATAGCTAAGAAGACCCTTGAAAACAAAACTTTGAAAGCACCTTATAATGAATCATTCTTGCCAACTGTGTGGGCACGTGTGGCACACATTCTATATGAATTATGAGCAGGAGTCTGCCTCATTGTCTCTTTGCAATGGTTTTTGTGGTATAAGTCTTGCTGGAAAAAAATGCTTCAGTATTTTTCATTTATCAGAAATACAGGGTTGCTAGTGGGGACTTGCCTGCTGAAAATTAACTGAGGAAGCGTGGGGACACTTGAGCTCCAGCAGATGGGTTCAGAGAGAAGCAACAGATGTGGAAAGGGGGCTAGTGAAGAATTTCCTGCCATACAGTCCAGCATTCCGACTTTCTGTTCCAATCTGAAATATGAATGAGACAGCTAACTGATGGAATCCTGAATCATTTCCTGCTGGCAGACACCTTGATGACCTCTTACCCTGCCTAGGCCCTGCCACCCATTTTTGATAGTGCAAGAAAGTGAAAGAAAAATTTAACAGTGGAGAAAGCAACTAATGAAGATTTCTTTTCATTCTCTACTTCCATCAGTTTGTGGAAATGCCATTTCCTCCAGAAAGGTTCAACTTAGAACACTGCTCTTGCATGGAGAGGAGATGTGGAAAGCAAGTTCTAGGCAAAATCCTTGACAGTCTGTCAAAATGACAAAGAACCAAAGATCCTCGGCACAGAAAGAACATCTTTAGTCTTTTGCTGAGAGTGGTGCCTGAAGTTCTTTCATGAATGGTAAATAGTGTTTATCTATGCCTTCTTACTATGAATAGAATATTGTGCTGGTATCTCCATCTCTTAAACAGTGTGAAATATGTAACCTCCATTTTACAAATAAGATCATGAAGGTTAGAGAGGTTTAACTCATTTACTGAGAATTTCTCATCATTAGTTGGAAAATCTAAATGTTCTGTCCAAGTCTGTCCAGTTGAGAGCAATATGATCTCATTCCTATCCAAAGCCAATAGTCAAAATGGCCCCTATAATACAGTTGGGGAAACCAAGTAAACGGAGTAAACTACATGCTGATGGCATTTGTATACATCCCTCTAGAAAAATTATCAAAATCCCACTCTTCTTAAAGTGGAACAAAACAGTAAGTATTTGTTCTAAATACAGTGTGTGTAATGAGAAACTGGGTGTTATTTACTAAAAGGAAAGAAAAGTTACCATTTTTGCTCAACTGTTTTTCTCATAACCTGAATTCAACTGACCTTAATAATCAGGACAATGGGGAAAGCTTCACAAGGCGCATGAGTCAGCCCACCCTTCCAGATTCTCTGTGTCAGCAAACAGGCTCGAAGCACAGTCACAGTAGTTAGTCCACAAGACACATAGTTGCATAGTTCGTTGACTATTTATTTCCAGGGAGGTAGAAGGAAGAAAGACTGCCTGCTTTGTTATGCCTTCAGGAACAGTTAAAATCTTTATTCCCAGAGGCCGCTGGGCAGTTTTTGGCTCGGTGCTGACATTGTTAAAACTGTGTTTGTTCTCAAGTCTCTAGAAGGAGTTTTTAATATTTTAAATATTCGTTTTTCCTCATGTTCCTTCTCTATTCTCTAGAGAAATTGTTTAAATCATTTGATTGATCTATTTTTAGGGAGCAACTCAGTTGTAACTTATTAGCAGAAGGACTTGTTCTCTTTGAGCTTTATAGTACTTTCTGTAGGATGTTAGTCATGTTCAGATAATGTTAATCAATTCACAGTCCTGGTCTCACACGAGACTTAAAATGCCTCGTGAATTAAACAATTTGTACATCACCGAGAGCTTTTCTTTTTAGCTGCAACAAAATAAATCTGAAAAACAAACTAATCACTGTTCTTTTCTCTTTATAGTCAGTTTTAGTGATTGAATTTAATATTGGAGTTTATGATTCTTACTGTACAGAGAAGGCTGTAAAACGTTGGGGAGTTGACTTCATGTGCAGGCTGTGGGCATTGTTTCGTTGTCCAGACCCCAGTCACTGACATTTTGGGTTCCTTGTGACAGCCAAGCCACATGGTATTATGGAAGGAATCAATCTTTCTGCACTTTGACACTTGCTCAGTAAACACTAAGGACATTTTTAATAGAAGGTGCTCACATAAAGAGATAATCTGGCTCTGGGATGAATCCTGTTGTTTTACTAACCAGTCTTACTGTGTTCCTTATTGTCTCCTCGGAAAACCGCCCATTGCTTTCACTGAAAGCATTTATTTCATCAAGTTCTTTCCCAGGTGCATTCACAGGTGCAAATTGAGTGTGTGTGTGTGTGTGTGTCTGTGTGTGTGTGTGTGTGTGTGTGTGTGTGTGTGTGTGTGTGTGATAGGGTGATAGGTGTGTGTGTGTGTGATAGCTGTGTGTGTAATAGATGTGTGTGTATGTGTGTGATAGGTGTATGTGTGTGATAGGGGTGTGTGTGTGTGTGTGTGTGTGTGTGTGTGTGTGTGTGTGTGTATGTGGTAAGTGTTACATGGTTGGAACCATAAATAATGTTTGTACACTGGGATGAATGATTTTCCTTTTTAGGTCTACCCTTTCACTTGCTACTTCTGACTTCCTTTGCTATGATTCATTGCAAACACACAGGGACTAAGGGTTGGTACTCCTCAAATGAGAAAGAATGGAGCCTATTCTGATGTAATAATAGTTAGAACGTTTGAATTAGGTCAGAGGGGAGCTTGCCTGGGCCACCTCCTTCATATTTAGGGACTGGAAAGAACCTGTCTGCTGCTGTTGTCCCTGCTTCAGGTGGTGGTGAGTATGTGTTTTAAGTTACTGAATACTCCTGGATTTTTAGACTTATAAAATATAAATGTTCATACTTAGGGGCAAATCAATCTCTGATTTGACTTAAGAATCTTGGCAAGTTTTAACAAATGTTTTGTAATTGTAAACATGAAGGAAAAACATAGAAGAAGAGAAAAATAGAAGGCATTGGAATACATGGTGTGTCACTAATTTCAAGCTGGGACACTTCTGTTGGCTGGCAATATTCCTGGTACTTTTGTGCATTGAATCCACACTGTAGACCCAGTCAGCAGAAACCCTTGAAGTGACTGTCCTTCTGTCCTGTGTAGGCAATGCTCATGTGGCTCCTCTTTACTCCCTGCAAGTGCCCCAGCCACTGCAGATTAGTGCAGAGCATACTTTGGGTGCTATGATTGCTTTACATATGGCCAAGAGTCTAGGCATTTGAACTTGCTATCTCACTCATCAGTGTCACATGTAATCTGATTCATCACTCAAATCACAGGAAACAATATGTTCCGCATTTCTACAAAATGCAGGACTCCCCTGCTATTCCCGAGATCTGAGTTTGGAACTGGAAATGAACCTTTCCATAACTAAGTTAAAACTAATGTTGTCAAGCACAGCATCATGATTCAGAGGGAAAAGAGAAAAACATCTGACCAACATTCAGCAAAGAAAAGATTTATCAGTCCCTTCGTCAACCAAATGCCTCCTTGGGAACCACATTGTTGAATCACATGTCAGTGAATCAGAAACAGGGATAACTAACCTGAGTTTTAAAGGGAAACACATTTGACTGTTTAGTCATTCATGTTTTGTAGATATTGTTAGAGTCTATAGTGATACGTTGAAAAATAGGGTTTTTCTCCTTTTGCACTTTTAAGGAGAAAGAGTTTACATGCCTTAAACTAAACTCCATTAAAAATGTACAAATCAATGATTTGTAGTGTCTTATCTCAGTCAGTCTCAAGAGCTTCATTGCCTCAAAGGCAAATCTTATACCATTTAACTATTAATTTCTGTAATGTCAACTACAGGTGACAGCCTACTGGATTACCTCAATAGTAAGGAAAGCATTACTTCTGGTATGTCTATGAGGGTTCCAGAGGAGACCCACACATGCATTTGTGACCCAAGTGAGGAAAAAAGTCTTCCTCAAGAGTGTTACCATCCCAAAGGCTGGGGACCCTGCCAGAACAAACATGCAGACATATAAAATATGCCCCACCTCAGTCTGAATACCCTGTGATATTCCTGACAAGTCAGAAATGAAATTCCCTGCCCTCTGGACCTTTCCTCTTACACCAGGCTCCCCCTGCGGCCTCTTGGGCAAGTTACACCATAGGCTCTCCTGGTTTGCGGACCTCTTCACTCAGACTGAGCCACATTACTGACTTCATGCTTTTCAGTTTGTGCAAGGCCTATCTTGAAACTCCCTCTAGTAAATCACCTCTTTCTGTCTGCCTAACCACCTGTTTATCTACATGCTGTTTGCTGCCATTTGACATAGCACCGTAATACACACTCATGTCTCTGATCTGCCCAACAATAAGCAACAACAGTTTCTATTGAATTGTCTGTTTTGACCATTGCAAACAAATAGAATCGGAGAGAGACAGAGACAGAGAGACTATGCGTTCTTTTGACAGTTTTCCCTTATGCATGTTTCAAGTTCCATCATTGCCACAGAAGAGTGGTACTGCACTGTTTGTCTGATGCATTCATTCATCCAGTGCTACTCAGCCATCTCAGCAGTGCTGCTCTATGATCTGTGTTTTTATTTCTCGTGGGTGGATACTTATGAGTGAGATTACTGAGCCATATATCTCCCTATGTTTAACAATGTGGGAATCTGATAGAATGCTCCCCAAAGTGGCTGCCCCATGTTACATTCCCCAAAGTGGTATATTGAGGATATTGCCCTTCATATCCTCACTAACTTTTATGTGACTTTTTAATATTAATTCTAGTAGTTATGAAGTAGTTGGATTTTCAATTGGTGGCTTATGATATAAAGCAAGATTTCCAATATTTACTGACTTTGTGTCATTGGAGGGAATGTGTGTTAAAATCCTCCAGGAAATTTTTCATTTTTGTCATTTAACCTATTATTGGGCTGCATGTCTCCATAAATATTCTAGATGTAAATCTCTTAGGACATATGTCCAAAAACAGGAGCAGGTGTTTGCACATTTCTAGTTCTCTGTGTTTCTTTCTCATTTCTTTATAATGTCTTTTAAAATACCAAAGTTTTGAGCAAATCTAACCTGTCTCTCTTTTGTTGTTCACACTTTTGACATTACATATTACAATAATTACAAATTCAAGGAAAATTTACTTATAAACTTTCTTTAAATCTTTTTCTCCATTTTTAATTTAAATTAGAAACAAGATTGTCTTACATGTCAATCCCAGTTCCTTCTCCCTCCCCTCCTCCCCTGCCTTCCACTGACATCCTACCTATCCCAATTAGCTCAGGAGATCTTGTCCCTTTCCCCTTCACCGGGGGACCATGTATATCTCTCTTAGAGTCCTCCTTGTTGCCTAACTTCTCTAGTGGTGTGGATTGTAGCTGGTAATCCTTTGCTTGATGTGTAAAATCCATATATGAGTGAGTGCATACCATTCTGATACTGAATTTAGATATTTCCTCCATTTTGAATGAAGTTTTACATATGACATGGAGTAGACCTACAGTTCACATGCAGCTATCAGGCTGTGCTAGGACATTGTCTGATAATTATTATTTTCCTATCAAATGACCTTGAAACTCTTGAAAACCAGTTGACTGCAATCAACATCATTCTCCATCTCAGTTACACTCATTTGACCAATATGTCTACACTTTAACCAACACAACATTGTCTTGATTAATCCTGCTTTGAGTCTTCCTCCTTTGATCTCATTTTCAAGATTGTTTTGTCTATTCATGCTTCTTGACAAACATTGCTGAAAGAAATTAAAGTGTGCTTAATAAAGTATCTATGGAAATTTTCAGGAGCACAATAAACAAAACAAACTTTATTGTTTGATATAATGTGGCTTCTATGGCTTCTAATTATACACACACACACACACACACACACACACACACACACACACACACATATATATTATATATATATATATATATATATATATATATATATATGAATTTGAGGTGATTGACAGCATCCTGCTAATACTAGCTCTGAGTTACATAATGTACAAACTCTGGTTGCCAAGCATGATATCTTTTGTGGAAGAAACTGTAGTTAAATTGAAATGTTCTAGAAAATCTTGGGTTTATTTCTTTTCAGGCTTTTGTTTTGAATTAGATAAGAAAAATTATGAAATTTACCTTTTGGCTTCATTGAGTAGCAGAGAAAATATTTAGTGTTCTTTGACTTTATCTATTCTACCTCTTAAATAGTTATATAATTTCTAGCATCTATGGAATACAATTATTTTGATACCATTTCATCTTGAAGTATTGTATCTTTGAAAGATTTATTTTTATAGAACCATAATAAATTACACGTGAGCAGAAATTGTGTGGAATATTACAAAGACATTCAATGTTGATTATTAACCATGTAAATCCTTCTGAATTAACAGGTGTTATGAATCCCTGAGTTTTATTCAAATGATGCTTCTTCTTTTATAGCTTCTAGTTATCTTTCATTTCCACAAAGAAGTAAAAAAAAATTCCCATGAAATGAATGGTGCTTACTTTTTGGTGTACATATATCACAAGAAACACAAATCATTTGCTCAGCCTTTAATTTAGGTAGAAATAATATTATAAGTGACTTACTAGATAGGAAAATAGGCATTGGGTATTCTGTAGTAGGGAAGACAGTCAAACAGACTGGTTAATAATAAGCTTTGCAAACAGTGAGGTGATCCCACCATGATGTATGCAGGTAGCAATTGGAGAAATCTACAACTAAGAACAATAGAACAGAAAAATGTCAGTTTATGAATTAGGCTGGAGTGACCACTTGGACATTCATTGTATAGTATATGAGAAGGCCAGGTAAGTATGAACTTGGGACTCAGTTTTCTTAAATTCCTAATGTGTTTGACAGCAGCAGCAGGAGCCTAAGGGAACAATGTAAACTATAGAATTAATGTAATTGTTCTTTTTTATATTTTGATATAACTACCTATTCTTGGAGGGAGCAGGAAATGAGTATCTTACTCCTAGTGACAACTCAGTAACCAGCACAATAGTTCTGTTGTCTATATTTTAAGCCCATGTTCAAGATGATGAAAACAAAATTTTACAAATCTGAATAAAGTGGTGTATTCCAAAATATGGTTAGTTATTTTAATCCACTTTCTTTGGTGGCAGATGACACAATGGGAAGTTCAAAGGTTTTAGTTTCTCTCAGGAAAGAGCTGACAGGTTCCTGCCTTGCTGCTAGGAACAGGCAGAGAACCTTAGAAAGCACAGGAAGTAATCATTGTCAGCTACTTCCCAGAGTCAGGGCAAGACCATGGCCTTCAGGAAGCTAAATAAACAAAAGGATCCTTATGGCAGTCACAGCATTCTGACTTAAGGATTTCGTGGAGATTAAGACAGGGAAGTGGTACCCACATTAGTCTTGCTGAATACAGGGAAGAGATGAGAGCTCTGGGATGTCTGTCCTCTGTAGGTGATTAGGAAGCTAAGCATATGACATGACAGTTCATGAAGTTAGTCTAAGCCATAATTCCTAGAGGTAGCAGAGGAGAAAGAATATTTGAGTTCCATCTAACCAGGGAGGAAAGACTTATTGAGCATCTGTGTATCCTGTAATAAATAGAAGAAAAGGAGGAGGAGGAGGAGGAGGAGGAGGAGGAGGAGGAGGAGGAGGAGGGGAGGAGGAGGAGGAGAAGGAGGAGGAGGAGGAGGAGGAGGAGGAAGAGGAGGAGAACAACAACAAGAGAAAGAAAGGAAGGAAGGAAGGAAGGAAGGAAGGAAGGAAGGAAGGAAGGAAGGAAGGAAGGAAGAAAACAGCTAGGCAATGTTTCATGCCTTTTAATCCCAGCACTTGGGAGGCAGAGACAAACAGATCTCAGTGAGTTTGAGGACAGCCTGGTCTACAAAGTGAGTTCCAGGACAGCCAGGATTGTTACACAGAGAAACCCTGTCTCAAAAAAACTGAGAGAGAGAGAGAGAGAGAGAGAGAGAGAGAGAGAGAGAGAGGAAGAAGAAGAAGAAGAAGAAGAAGAAGAAGAAGAAGAAGAAGAAGAAGAAGAAGAAGAAGAAGAAGAAGAAGAAGAAGGAAGATAAACTAGATGTCAAATAAAACTATAGCAGAATCTTACTGATATAATTTAATACTAATGTTTAAAGCTGATGTGAAGGTCATCCAGTTGTCAACAAAATTATAGTTTGACACTAAATAAAGGAAGAATATGTTCATCAATGAAACAGCATTTGCAATAGGAAAGCAAAGTAGAAGCGTACAGCTGTAAATAGCTTAATCTCCATGTGCTGCATTACAATGCTCCTTGAAGACAGATGACAATGTGTTCACAATATCTGTTGTAAACTTTTGAGCAACTGTTTAAAAATCGAAACAAACAAAAACAAATAAGTATTGCTAATGAGCCAAACATACAAATTATTTTTTAAAGCTGAAAGATAATTTAAAACAAATTAGGAAATAAAAATTAATGAATCAAAGATAAAAACAGGAGTTGATGGATGCCAGTCTCACTGTATAGACAGTCGTATTCACTAGAAATATTCCCACAACAAACAACTAGACTGTGAGCTTCAACTAAATACACAGAGCCAACTGTGTGCACACTCTAAGAAATTTCCAGGAATGCATGAAGCTACTATGATTGTTTTGCTTACATAGATGAGGGTCTTCGCTTTTAACATTTAGTCTTTCAGCTTTCATTTTAATCTTCTTATCTAATACACAATTTTATTTACAATATATGCATAAATTAGTATTAAAATGCCATTTAAGTTGATTAATAAATTTTTCAAATGAGTTTTTGGAAATCAATAGAATGCCATCTCCTTCTAATCTTTATTTAGTGTGCATTTGTTGTGCATAGTGTTAGGTGTCATATAATTTCTTTGAAGTATAGCACATTCACCCCAACCATTACCTCCTCTTAATCTTCCCAATTTCCTCTTCCCTTTTTATTCACTTCACTTACCTTCATCTCCCTTTTCCTCTCTCTCATTCTCTTTCCCCTCTCTCTTACACACACACACACACACACACACACACACACACACACACACACACACACACACCACACTTTTATGTATCAATGGATCTCGCAACTGAGAGACAATCTACAGTATTTGTCTTCCCGCATCTGATTTACTTGGCTTAGTGTGATGTGTCTATTTCCTGGCAAAGAACATAGTGTATTTCTTCCTTACGGCAGAGTAAGTCTCCATCCACTCTGTGTGCATGCCATGTTCTCTTTACCCATTTACCTGTTGGTGGATATCTAGGGTGATTCCATTCCTTGGTTTTGGTGAATAGAGCTGCAATAAACACGGACATGCGGGTATTCACATGGGTATGTTACTTTACCACTCTTCTTGTATGTATCTGGCCGTGGTTTATGTGAGTTATATATTAGTTACAACTTTAGATCTTTTTTGAGGAAACACCATACTAATTTCTAGATTGGCTGGAATTTCCATCCCCACCTGTGTGGAAAGGGTAACCTTTATTTCACATCCTTCCCAGGAACTGTTGTTTGTTTTCTTAATGATAGCTGTTCTAGCTGAGGTGAGAAGGAATCTTAATAGAGTTTTAGTTTACATTCCATGATGGCTAAGGATGTCCAACTCTTCTTGATATGTTTATTAGCCATTTGCACTTCAGTTTTGAAATTTGTTGAAACGTAGTACGAGTTGTGGTAAATGGGCCTTCATAGTGGACTTTTATGTTAACTGTTCATATAGATGTCAGGGGCTTAATTCCTCTAGTGTCTCTTTATTCTCATCTCCATGGTCAACCTTGGGCTTTCTTAGGGACTCCTGCTCAGAGAGTCTGTGTCTTGGAGCTAATGTATCTGTTACCACCATCTAGTATGGTGTAGGGTATAATGGAGGAAATAAAGTGTTCTATTGCCTTATGGTTATATGTTCACTGAGCTATGACTTCACGGGAATCTGTCAGTGGCATCTTCCATCTCCTTAGGCCAAACACGGAGGATAAAGCAGTGAAACACTGTTCCCAGTCTTTACCTGCAGCAGCAGGAGAGTAGGGTTTTTCAGTATTCAGATAGTCAGAATATGTTTCACAAAGGTAGCTTGTCACCTTCTCTGCCAGTGTCACAGGAGACATGGGAGATCTTTCTCAGCTTTCCACCATGAGAACATGGTAAGGCTCTTGGGAGTAAACCCATGAAAGGAGACAGTCTCCTAAGATTCTGCCTCCATGGTTTCCCACCCTCCAGATCCACAACCTTCCTACCCCAGGAATCCATCCAGCTGGTCACTGAAGTCTAACCAGAAGTTTGTGCTCCAATAGCTTCTGCTTCCGATATGTTCATCTTCCCTTCGACTTCTGGTTTCTGGGTGTTAACAGATTTAGTAGTATTCTTTGTGCTTAGACTATAGTTCTGTAGTGAGTCCAAGAAAATTCACTGATTTTTAATGTGTTCACTTTATTTTTCTTTGTTTTAAAGGCAGGAATGATGATTTACAGTCTCTTTATATGTTATACATAAAACTAGTGACCCAACACTTGGATTCCTTATTTTTTGCAGTTATTATAATCTTTAGTTCTAAAATTACTATTTGTTTCATCTTTCATTGCATATATTTCTTACTTACCATTTGTTTCAAAGGTCTTTGCAATTATTTTTGTGTTGTGTAGCTAAAAACATTGTCTTCCAACTCCTCTAACTTTTGGGTTCATTTTTCTTGAGAATTTCCTGATTCTTTGCATGACATTTGAGATGTGACTGAAACCTAAATATTTTGGTTCCATTATGTTACAAAATTCAGAATTCTATTTAATCTTGTGTGTTTTTATTCTATATTTTTGTTTAATTTAGAAACAATCTTATTTCACATATTTTCAGTTCCCTCTCCCTCCCATCATCCATACCCGGCACCAATCCCTTAATTGCCTGTTTGTATATTTGTACCCCATGTGCATGCAGTAGCTATGGAGACCGGAAGAGGGCGTCAGAGTCCCTAAAAGTGGAGTTACAGACCACTGTGACTCAAAGTTGGGTCTTCTGGAAGAGCAGCCAGTGATCTTAACTACTGAGCCATCTCTACAGCCCATATCTTGCGGGACAGTGAGCCTCCTCTATTGTAGCTCTTTTAGGAAAAGGAGGAACCTCATCATCACTACCAAATGCAAATGGAAATCAGGATTTCCTTTGCTTTCTATTGACATTAACCACAGAGATAGAAGGCCCTCAATAGATCTCAGCTATAATGACCCTGGCATTGCTTGACTCCTTATATCACTAATTGGATTGCCTTTCTCATATGTACTCAGGCTTTTAAATTATTTAATTTGCCACCAAACAAGAGTTGCTAACTTGATCTGACCCTGAGGACATGAAAGCAGAAGAATTGGCCCCTTCCCCTTGCTCATTGCTGCAAGGGGTGAACTCACTAGGGCAATACAGGAGAGTTCACCCTGGTAGTGAGGACAAGGGAGAGCTGGCAGGCTGACCAACTATGCAACTCTCCATGTCCAGAACCAGGGTTATGGTTGACCCATCCCAACATATACCCCATCTGTGATCTGCTGCAACATGTGAAGGAATCTTACCCAAAGACCCAAATATTCACAACACAGGGCAACAGCATGATATTCTAGTGAGGGCCCAGAATCTATAGCGTAGAGAAATCAAAATCCTCAAACCAGACCAATGACTCTTCAATGAAGACTTCCAAGTAAAGATATATAGACAAAAGGGTTTACTGTGTGGCTCGCTGTTTCTCACTACAGCTTCCATGATGAGATTTTTTTCCTTTTATTTTTTCTCTTATGTTTTTTCTGGGGGAGGGGCTACAAGCCAGAGGGCAGAGACACAGGGAGAGGAAATGAATGGGATCAAGACGCATGATGTGGAAAGCACAAAGAATAAAAAAAGGAAAGTTAAAAAAACCTGCAAACTTACTTGCGATCTCAATAAAACCACAAGAAAAGAAGTTCAAAAAGTTATTATGGGAAAATTATACTCCTATTATCCATGTGGATAGATCCAAAAATCCTTTATAAAGTATTAGTAAATTGGTGTATGGAAGTACACCATCACTAAGAAATGTAAAATTAATTTTATATTTGAAAAATTAATAAGTACACTTTGTGTTATAAGGAGACAACTCCAAGGGTCAATACTATCTTCTCAGACTATACCCCCAAAAGTCTGTTTGACAAAATTAAATGTTGTTCAATGTAAAAAATATCTTTGACAAACTGGCTACAGGAACTTTTTTTAATTCATTAATTAACTTTTTACATTCCAATTCAATCTTATAGTTTTGTGTTCAAAAATAGTAGCTAATGTACTGGTTACTTTTCCATTGTTGTGGTAAGAACCATGACCAAAGCCACTTCCAGAAGGAAGGGTATATTTGACTTACTGTCCAGAGGGATAACCATCTGTAAGGGCAGCAAGCAGCATACATGGCAGTGGCAGCATATGCTCAGGGCTTGTATCTTGAACCACAAGCAGAAAACAGAAAGAAAACATTGGGAGTAGCTTGAATCTTTTGTCTCTCAAAGCCCACATTCATTGACATATCTCCTACAGCAAGACCTCTCCTCAGAAGCCTCCATAAACAGCACCACTAATTTGAAACCAAGCATGCAAATGTCCAGGTTTTGGGAGATGTCTCATTCAAATCACCACAGGAAGCAAGCAAGGTTTTCTGTATTCATCAATGCTATTCAATGTTATAGTCAATGTCTTAAAAACTGGAAGAAGAAAAAAACAGGAGAATGAAGCAGGATACATAAATTAGAATAAAAGATTATCACTGAATAAATAGGTCACAGGCTGAAAGAAAAAATCCCAAGCACATATAGCTAGAGCATTTGTATTTAGCATGTAAATAATTTGTATACTTGGTAATTAAAAGCCAATGCAGGTTGGGAAGAAATTGAGCACATTTTACAAAAGATTTACAAATTTTGAAATAAATGAAAGGATAATGAAATTCATTAGTTACCAATAAAATACAAATTAAAACTCCAAACAAACGCTTCACTTATTGATTAAAATCACAGAATTTGAGTTTTTTTTCTATTTTATTCTTTGAGAATGTCATACGTGCATATATACACTTAGATCATATTTACCCTACTCTCTTTCTGCAACTCTTCCCAGACCACCAGACCACACTGCTCTCCCAACTTCAAGTCAACTTTTAAATTAACGTTTTAAATGAACCACTAAGTTCAATTAGTGCTGCTTGCATGTGCATGTGTGTAGTAGGATCATCCCAAGTAGCATGGGCAGCCTACCAGTGTCCACATCCCCGAGGAAGACTGTCCTGCCCCAGATATCTATAATCTGGCAGTAGTCCTTAGCTAAGGATGGGGTCTTGTGGGATCCTTCTTCATCTACCTGGAAAATTGGCTGGTTTGATTTTGTGAGAGTCTGATTTGTATTCCCTTGATCTCCTTTATTTGCCTTATTGCACTAGCTAAAAATTCAATTATAATATTGAAGAGGTATGGAGAGAGTGGACAGCCTTGTCTTGTTCCTGATTTTAGAGGAAACACTTTGAGTTTCTCTCCATTTAGGTTGATGGTGGCTGTTGGTTTGGTGGATATTGCTTTTATCATGTTTAGATATGTTCCTATTATTCCTGTTCTCTCCAAGGTCTTTATTATGAAGGGATGTTGGAATTTTTCAAAGGATTTTCAGCATCTAGTGAGATGAACATGTGGTTTTTCTTTTTCAGTTTGTTTATATGGTGAATTACATTGACGGATTTTCATATGTTGAACCATCTTTGCATCCCTAGGATAAAGCCTACTTAATCACAGTGGATGATTTTTCTCATGTGTTCTTGGATTGGATTCACCAATATTTTGTTGAGTATTTTTGCATTGATATTCATGAGAGATATTGGTCTGTAGTTCTCTTTTTTTTAGTTGTATCTTTGTGTGGCTTGGGTATCAAAGTGATTGTACCTTTGTAAAATGAGTTTGGCAATGCCCCTTCTGCTTCTATTGTGTGGAACAATTTCAGGAGTACTGGTATTATCTCTTGTTTGAATTTCTGGTAGAATTCTGCAGTGAAGCCATGTGGCCCTGGACTTTTTTTGGTGGGAAGGCTTTTGATGAACTCTTCTATTTCATTAGGGGTTATAGGTCAATTTAAACTGCTTATCTGTTCTTGGTTTAATTTTGGTAAGTGATATTTATTCAGGAAAATGTCCATTTCCTTTAGATTTTCAAATTTTTGTAGATAAAGGTTTTCAAAGTATGACCTGATGATTCTCTGGATTTCTTCAGTGTCTGTTGTTATATCCCTTTTTTTTGTTTCTGATTTTGTTAATTAACATGTTCTCTCTCTGCCTTTTGGTAGTTTGGATAGAGGTTTGTCTACCTTGTTAATTTTCCCAAAGAACCAACCCTCTGTTTCATTGATTCTTTGTAAAGTTTTCCTAGTTTCTACTTTATTGCTTTCAGCCCTCAGTTTGACTATTTCCTGGAGTCTATTCCTCCTTGGTGAGTTTGCTTCTTTTTGCTCTAAAACTTTCGGTTGTTCTTTCACTTCTCTACTGTTACTTTTCTCCAGTTTCTTCATGTGGGCACTTAGTGCTATAAACTTTCCTCTTAGCACTGGTTTCAGAGTGTCCCGTAAGTTTGGGTATGTTGTGTCTACATTCTCGTTACATTCTAGGAAGTCTTTAATTTCTTTATTTCTTCCTCAATCCAGGAATGGTGAATAATTGGGTGTTATTCAATTTCCATGGGTTTGTAGGTTTTCTGCAATTTGTATTGCTATTGAATTCTAGCTTTAAAGCCCGGTGATCTGATAAGATACAGGGAGTTATTTCAATTCTTTTGTATCTGTGGAGGTTTGCTTTGTTTCCAACTATGTGGTCAATTTTAGAGAAGGTGCCATGTGGCACTGAGAAGTTATATTCTTTTGTGTTTGGATGAAATGTTTTATAGATATTTGTTACACCCTGTTGGGTCATTAATTCTATTAGATCCTTTGTTTCTTTGTTAAGTTTCTGTCTGGTGGTCCTGTCTAGTGGTGAAAACTGGGTGTTGAAGTCTCCTACGATAAGTATGTGTAGTTTTATGTGTGGTTTGAGCTTTAGTAATGTTTCTTTTACTAATGTGGGTGCCTTCATATTTGGAGCATAGATGTTCAGGATTGAGACTTCATCTTTTCCTGTGATGAGTATGAAATGCCCTTCTTTTCTTTTGATTGATTTTAGTTTGAGTTCTAATTTACTAGATATTAGGATTGCTACACCAGCTTGTTTCTTGGGCCCATTTGATTGGAAAATCTTTTCCCAACCCTTTACTCTGAGGTAACGCCTGTCTTTGGAGTTGAGGTGTGTTTCTTGTAAACACCAGAAGGATGGATTCTGTCTTCATATCCATTCAGTTAGCCTGTATCTTTTTATGGGCAGTTTAAGACCATTGACAATGAAGGATATTATTGTCCATTGATTGTTGGTTTTTTTTTGTTTTTGATTTATTGTTGGTGGTGTCATTGTGTGTGTATTTTGCCCTCCTGTTTCTTTTCATGTTGGTAAAATTGGATTATCTATTGCTTATATTTTTATCAGTGTAGTTATATTCCTTGGGTTGGAGTTTTACTTCCAGAACTTTCTGTAGTGCTGGATTTGTGGATATGTATTGTTTAAATCTGTTTTTGTCATGGAATATCTTGTTTTCTCCATCTATAGCGATTGACAGTTTTGCTGGGTACAGTAGTCTGGGTTGGCATCCATGTTTCCTTAGTGTTTGTAGGATATCTATCCAGGGCATTCTGGCTTTCAGAGTTTCCATTGAGAAGTTGGATGTGAATCTGATAGGTTTGCCTTTATATGTTACTTGGCCTTTTTCCTTTGTTGCTCTTAATATTTTCTCTTTATTCTGTAGGTTTGATGTTTTGATTATTATGTGTCGAGGGGACTTGTTTTTGTTGTCCAGTCTGTTTGGTGTTCTGTAAGCTTCTTGTACTTTCACAGGCATATCCTTTTTTTGGTTGGGGAAGTTTTCTTCTATGATTTTGTTGAATATGTTTTCTGTACCTTTGAGCTATATTTCTTCACCTTCTTCTATAACTATTATTCTTAGGTTCAGCCTTTTCACCATGTCTTATATTTCCTGGATATTTTGTGTTGGGGATTTGTTGGACTTGAGAGTTTTGTTGGTCAATGACCCTACATCCTCTAGAGATTCTTCAACAGCTATGATTGTCTCTTCCATCTTTTGAATTCTATTGCTTATACTCACATCTTTAGTTCCTCATCATTTATCCAGCCTTTCTATTTCCAGCATCGCCTTATTCTGTGTTTTCTTTATTCTTTCTACTTCAGTTTTCATTCCTTGATCTGTTTCTAGTGTTTCCTTCATTTGTTTGGTTTTTTTTCCTGGCTTTCTTTTAATTCTTTATGAGATTTGTTTACTTCTTGAATTTTTTTTGTTTTGTCTTTTCCTCCATCTCATGTAATTTTTTGCTTGTTTTTTCTTCTATTTCTTTAAGGGATTTTCTTGTTTCCTCTTTAAATGACTCTATCATCTTCCTAAGATAACTTTTGAGGTCCATCTCTTCTTCATCCTCTGTGGTGGGCTTTTCAGATCTTGGTAGTGTGGAGTCTCTAGATTCTGGTGGTGTCAAATTGGTTTTTCTGTTGTTGAGTGTGTTCTTACTCTGTGTTCTTCCCATCCCTTCTTCCAGTGAGTGCAGGTGGGGTCTCTCCCTTTCTCCAGCAGCTGACAGAGAGCTCAGCCTCTGGTGGCAGCTGGATGTCAGAGGGTGGTGGGTGGACAAGTGTAGGGTGTGTCAGGACTCAGGGTGGTCCTTCCCAGTTTGGGCTCAGTCAGAAGGGAGCAGAGTTTGATGGGGGAGTTTGAGTGGGGGGGCAGAGCACTACCCAGACTCACCTGTGACTCTGGCACCCACTGCAGGACAGAGAGCAGAATGTAGACATGGATGAGGTGTGTCTCTCTGTACTTTCATCAGTTGTCAGTCTCTATATTACCTCTCATCCACTGAAAAAGGAAGCTACTCTGATGAGAGTTGGAAGTTGTAGTAATCTGTGGTTTGCCATGGTAGCATATCATAGGTAATATAAAAACCTACTATTCATATATGGAAAAACATGAATACATTTCAACTCTAATTGTACTGGCTAGTTTTATGTCAACTTGGTACAAACTACAGTCATCAGAGGAGTAAGCCTCAATTAAGAAAATATCTTCATAACATCGGGCTGTAGGCAGGTCTGTAGGGCATTTTCTAAATCAGTGATTGATGGTGGAGGGCCTAGCCATTGTGGGTGGTACCATTCCTGGGGTGGTGGTCCTGGTTTCTATAGGAAAGCAGGTGGAGCAAGTCATGAGAGGGAAACCAGTAAGCAGCTCAAGTTCTTGACCTGCCCTCACTGTTTTTGATGATCTGTAATATGGAATTCTGAGCACATCAACCCTTCCCTCCTCGTGTTTCTTCTGGTCACAGCAATAATAACCCTACCTAAGACACCAATATTTTACCAAAAGAAGTGAGGCCCACTCATCAAATGATGGGATCTCAAAAACAAAAGTAAGTAACAACAAAAGAATACCAAACTCCATCCTGCTTACTAGAGCTTTGGGAAGGAGTTATTGACTTCAATGGAACATGAGTAATTTCTGTGTTTGATAGAAATATTCTATGTCTTAATTATAAAGTTGATCAAATGATTGAGTACATTTATGAGAATGTGTATTTTAACACTTAAAAAAACTACATTTCTGTCATGCATGCTCAAGTTATATCTCAACAAACTTGATTTAAAAAGGCAACTTTAAAAATAAATTATGGGGCTGGAGAGATGACTCAGCTGCTGAAGGCTAGACTCACAACCAAAAATATAAAAATAGACTATGATGTATAGATAGAATGAAAAATATTTATTTTTTGCAAAAATATAATAACCATTGACTAATATTTTGGTAAAATTATACAAATAAAATTGCTTATATTTGACAACATGTGGTGTAATACTTTGTATTCAAATAAATTATTTTGAGGCTATTGTTTTATTGCAATGTGCAAAAATGATATCATTATAATCTTAAATTGAGAGTTAATAAACATAAATTTCTTTGTGTTGTTACAGGATAAATTTCATGGCTATATTAAGTAACTGAT